>NC_143504.1:38147500-38785000 GCF_051622355.1 Phaseolus vulgaris
CACCATTTTTTTTTAATAATTTTTGCAAATTTGGTGTGCAGTTAGGCCAGCTGGAGCGCTCAAGATTTGCACTCTGATTTTGTAAGATTTATCATTTTTTTTCTGTTGCTTCTTTTGTCCTCATTCTTTTTTTATCTTTTCTATAACACTTTAAACTTGCATTTTCCAGAAAATCAGAATTTTCCTATGGGTGGAAATATTTTTTTAAAACAAAACAGCCCAGAACAGAGAGATGAGACAGGGGAATTCTGGAAAACTGGAAGAAAACAGCAAGATAACCAAAATTAACACAATGGAAATGTAAGAATGGAAATTGTGTAAGAACTAAGACACAATTATGAACTCAAACTAAAAATAAAAAGCACCAAAGGATCAAAATAACAGCAGATTAAAGCAATATAAAGAGACCCAAAAACAAGAAACAATCAAGCCAAAAAAATAGGACTACTAAGAATTGATGACAAATATGGATTCACATGACTTGACACAACATTTATAGATTCAGAAAATAAAGACTCAAAGCATAAAATGAAGCAATGATAAGAAAGCAATAAGGACTCAATTTCCTAAAAGAAAAACAGCCACACAAAGGTGTAAGGAATCCTATCACAAGCTGCACAGAATTTGTTCAAGATCAATTGAACAATTGTGCTTTGGTTGGATCTTCCATAAGCACACCAAGAACAACTTAAAATATAAAAACAGCAAGACAAGTAAGGAATTGAAATGACAAAGATGAAATAAAGAAGAACTGAAATTAAAAGACCAAGCTACTCATCTTGAAGAACCAAAAGCTCATGATACCAAATGATGGCATTTCATGTGTTCTTCTTGAATCAAAGTAGTAAAAAGTGATGCGGAAGCAATGGGTGAGTGAAACAAAGCCCTCCTAGGAGTTGTGTTGGCGTTGAAGGTGCATGAGGAGTGTGGTGTTTGAGTGGTTCGGCCAGCTCAAGGGAGAAGGTGAAAGGATTGAAGTTTAGAGCCTAGATTTCTAGGAGAAGTAAAGCTTGTGCACAAAAATGGCAGCATAACCTTACTCAATTAAACTTGAAAATACAAGGTGTAGGCTCCTCCTTTTATAGGCTAAGGAGGACCATAATGCAACCCTAATGCTAGCCAAATGAAATGTAAATGTGAAGCACATGGGTGCACATGGCACATAGGTGCACAAATGAGCACACGGGGAGGGGTGTGTCTAGTTTTTATGCTCACCCCCCTCCATGGTCTTTCTAGAATGTTCACACAAATATGCTTTCTACACTACTCTAATTACTAAGCACCCCTAATGGGCCTTTATGTAACAATTACAAAGGTCTTCTCTTCCCAAAACCGTAGCTTTAACCCATGTGTATGTGAAGCTAGACGGTCTAGAAGGAATCCTCATCATGGCCTAGACGCTCCTTATGTAGCCGCTCCTCATCATGGCCTAGACGCTCCTCTTCATGGGCTAGACGCTCCTTTTTGAGTCTAGACGCTCCTCATCATAGGCTAGACCGTCTAGTCTTGGAGGCTTGGCTTTCATCGTGTGGTGAGCTTGGGCCCTCCTCCATCACTCCTCGCGAGTTAGGGATCACGAGGGCAGTCATCGCCAATGAGAGAAGGCCCCACCCAGCTGAAGGATGGGTTGAAGTGGACATCGGGGGGAGAAAGTTCAAGTTAGGGGGATCCCTCGTTGAAGAAGAGCGAAGGCTGATCATGGGTGTGATTGAGAAGCACACGAATGCCTTTGCATGGTCAGCATCCGACATGCCAGGAATCGACCTCGATTTCCTCTGCCATCGTCTGTCGATGGACCCTATGGTTCGACCTGTGCGACAGAGGCGAAGGAAATTCAACGAGGAGAAGAGGAAGGTGATCCACGACGAAGCGCAGGAGCTCCTTGCCGCAGGGCACATCAGAGAAATCCAGTACCCCGAGTGGCTAGCGAACGTGGTACTGGTTCAGAAGGCAAGCGGCAAGTGGAGAATGTGCGTGGATTTCACTGACCTCAACAAGGCGTGCCCCAAGGATTCTTACCCCTTACCCAGTATAGATGCTCTGGTTGATAGCGCATCGGGGGGAAAGCTACTCAGCTTCTTGGACGCTTTCTCGGGGTACAACCAGATCAGGATGCACCCCATGGATGAGTGCAAGACTGCGTTTATGACGGAACGGTCTTGCTATTGCTACAAGGTCATGCCATTCGGGTTAAAGAATGCGGGGGCTACCTACCAGCGGCTCATGGATAGGGTGCTCTCGCCCATGCTGGGAAGGAACGTACACGCCTATGTAGATGACATGGTGGTTACGTCCCAAGAGAAGAAGCATCATGCAGCTGATCTGGAAGAGCTATTCACCACCATTGCCAAGTACAGGCTGAAGCTCAACCCTGAGAAATGCATTTTTGGTGTGGAGGCCGGGAAGTTCTTGGGCTTCCTCTTAACAGAGCGGGGAATCGAAGCTAACCCAGAGAAGTGTGCGGCAATCGTGGCAATGAGGAGCCCAACGACGGTGAAGGAGGTGCAGCAGCTCACCGGTCGCTTGGCGGCTTTGTCCCGGTATATGTCCGCTGGAGGGGAGAAAGGTCACCCATACTTCCAGTGTCTCAAACGCAACAGCAGATTTCTCTGGACACAGGAGTGCGAGGGGCCTTCATCAAGTTAAAGGGGTATCTGGCGAGCCCACCAGTCTTGCGAAAACCTCAGGTAGGCATCCCTCTTCGTCTATACTTTGCTGTGACGGAGAGAGCAGTCAGCTCAGTCCTGGTGCAAGAGCAAGACCAGACCCAGAGGCTTGTTTACTTCGTGAGTAAGGTGCTGCAAGGCCCTGAAACAAGGTACCAGGCCCTCGAGAAGGCTGCTCTGGCGGTGGTGTTTTCAGCCAGAAGACTCAGGCATTACTTCCACAGCTTCACAGTGGTGGTGATGACTGATCTGCCTATCCAGAACGTATTGAAGAAACCTGATGTAGCAGGAAGGATGGTCAAATGGGCGGTGGAATTGTCAGAATTTGACATCCAGTACGAGCCCCGAGGACTGATCAAGGGGCAGGTGTTCGCGGACTTTGTCGTCGAGCTGTCGTCGATCGCGACACCTGCGGAAGGATTAGACTTCCGATGGGTATTATCGGTGGATGGCTCCTCTAATCAGCAGGGGAGCGGCGCGGGAGTCATCCTGGAGGGACCGAACGGGGTACTGATCGAGTAGTCCCTCCGCTTTGCCTTCAAGGCTAGCAACAATCAGGCGGAGTATGAAGCCCTGATCGCAGGAATGTTGCTAGCAAGAGAAATGGGAGCAAGAAATCTGCTGGCCAAAAGCGACTCTTTGCTGGTCACCGGGCAGGTTACAGGGGAGTTCCAAGCAAAAGATCCCCAGATGGCAGCCTACCTAGATTATGTGCGGCTCCTGAAGACGTCCTTCGCCGAGTTTGAATTAGTGCACGTGCCAAGAGAGCAAAATGCCAGAGCAGACCTGCTTGCCAAGCTGGCCAGCTCAGGCAAAGGGGGGAAGCAGAGGACCGTCATTCAGGAGACCCTGAAGGTGCCACGCGCGTTCGTGTCAGACAACCAGGTACTTCATGTATACAAGTCGATGGAGCGTCTAACGATCAGTCATCGGTCGTTGACCCAAGAAACGCTAGAGCACCAAGGGTGAGATCGGGACCGTCAAAGACCGATGAGTCGATGGAGGTCCATGTGGGGAAGGAACCCGACACCTGGATAACGCCATACCAGCTATACTTAGAAGATGGTGTACTCCCGCTCGATGGGGCAGAGGCCAAAAGGATAAAGAGGAGTTCAAGTAAGTTCACTCTTATAGATGGAAACCTCTTTAGATTTGGATTTTCTCACCCTGTGCAGATCTGTGTGCACGACGAGCAATGCACCAGACTCATGTCTGAGCTGCACGAGGGGGTGTGCGGAAGCCACGTAGGTGATCGCGCTTTGGCAAGTAGAGTACTCCGCGCGGGGTACTACTGGCCAAAGCTGAAGGAAGACTGCATAAGGTTTGCTCAGCGTTGCAAACAGTGTCAACTGCATGCAGACTGGCACAAGGCACCCCTTGAGGAGTTGACATCCTAGGACCCTCTCCCCTGGCGGTGAGGCAGATGAAGTTCCTCATCGTGGCCATCGAGTATTTCACCAAGTGGGTGGAGGCAGAGCCAGTCGCACACATCACCGCACAGAAAGTCGAGCACTTCGTCTGGAAGAACATTGTCTGCCGCTTCGGAATACCCAAGAGGCTGGTTTCCGACAATGGCACCCAGTTCACAAGTTGATCCTGCCTGTTGACCGGAGTGCTGGAGAATGCCTCGTCAAAGGATCGACGTGCGCACCGCTTCTCACCTCCGTTCCTCCTCGGGATCTATCTCAAGAACCTGCGAAGAAACGATACGGCGCCGCTGCGGCCGATCGCACTCCGACGCTCAAGTCAGTGACGGTATCACCAAATACTAAGAATGAGAACCGTGCAAATCCTCTCTCACTCGCAAGCGTAAAGTGTAAGAACTGAACGTGCGTACCTCAGAAAGTCTGTTAAGAGCTCTTATATACCTGGTGGTTTTCTCTCTCCTGGCAGTTACAGACTTGGACACGTGGCTCGTATCCAACTATACACGTGCCATCATCTGGAGGCTCCCTGACTTGGCGCTGCTTCTACTCTTTTTTTGGCTAAGTTACTTATGCATGGTACTGCCCAGTGCATAGCTAACTTAGGAGTGCGATCTCTACTAAAACTGGCGAGTTAGGGCCTTCATACACCTTCCCTGTGGTCTCGCCGGCCGCCTTCATAATCTGCTTCTCCTTCGTCTTCGGCGATGTGCTTATTCTGGCGATCTCCGACTGCTTGGTCGCCTGAGTCTACATCTGGCGACTTCATCTTCAACCTGGCGATCGCCTATTCTGGTAAACTGGAAATCGGAACACGCCAACTTAACAATCGGCGACCACACGTGCCTCCCGACTTCCTTCCTATCTGCCAACCTGGCGCCTTGTCAACATGCCTACACTGTAGCAGGATGCCACGTCATCACACCCGTCCACCAGGGCGGTACACAAGCCCCCCAGTCTTAAGCGAAGACTTGTCTAGCGAAAAGACTGAAAGAGCCCTCGTCAACACCGATCTACGTGGCACTGACGCAGAATTCCAAGCGATTGTACTTTCTGCTGCTCTGACGCTCCACCAAACCCTTCACCCATCACTCGACACGTGGCTTCATCAACGGCTCTCTTCATCTGCCGTTAGCGCTTCCAAAACTTATTTCGAAAACCCTTAAACCCCTTACGCTCCTACTGTTCCATCACTTTCTTCACACTTGTATACGCTCTCACTTCCGTCTGCGAAAGCTCTCGACGTTCCTCGACGCTCTAGATCACCATCTCCCTTCAACGTTCTCCTGATCATCGAAAGGTAACTACTTTCCTTCATCTGCTGGGTTTCCTTGCATTTTCACCGATTTGCATCATCCTATAATTGCCTGGTGCATACGCTGTGGGTTGCTTTTCCATTTCTCCTTCTGCGTAGCTTAGGGCTTTGTCGATCGTTGCGACGAACATACATTCGTTCGTTTTTCACCTTCCGTCTGTGATCGAGTCAGCCTCTGTAATCCCCTGATCGTTTTTTCTTTCTTCTTCCTTTGCAGTTGCTATCATGACTCGCACCAAGATCACCCCGAACCCCCCTCCTTCAGCACGAAACCTTTCTTCTCAAGCACACGACCCAGCACAAGTTCGTGGTGCTTCCTCTTCGCAGGCCGTGAGGCCTGCGTCTTCCCAAACTGCCCTGGCTCAGGCGACTCCATCTAACGCTGGAGGAGCCCCCATCCCTCTGCCAGACTTCAAGACTCTATACCCATGGGCTAACCCAACCCTTCTAAAGGAAACCTCGTCGGTGAACACTGCGGGAGCGGTTCTGCGGTTGACTAATGGGGACGAGGCCTACCAGTCATTTCATAAGGAGCACGACGAAAGGATGATGGTGCTGCCTTGCCCCGCCACTCTGCCGGTGTGTGCCGATGACAAAGTGAGCGCCGACGGGCCCTTCTGCTTTGTCTACACCACCTTCTTCAAGAAGGTCAAACTCAGGTTCCCTCTCACCCGATTCGAGAGGGAACTCTTGACCGAGCTCAACATTGCTGCCGCCCAACTTCACCCCAACAGCTGGGCGTTTGTTCGAGCCTTCGAAATAACGTGCGCCCACCTGGGGTTGCCCGCGTCGGTGGACGTGTTTTTGTTCCTGTTTGAGGCCAAGCACCCGGGAGACCGCCTGTGGGTCAGCCTGAATGCCATTGCTGGGAGATCCATTTTCACCATCTTCCAGCAGTCGTACAAAGATTGGAAGGGGAAGTTCATCCAAATACGCGCAAATGATAAAGACACTTCCCTTCTCGATGGCTTCCCCTTGTACTGGGTGGACAAGGGGAAAAAGGAGTCCAAGAGCTGCTTCAGGAGGCCCAGAAGTCCTGATAGCATGGGAGCTTTGGACCGAGACCTCTGTCTATTCTGGAAGAGGGTGGCAGATGCCAACATAACATTCCTGACCCCCACCCTGATCTCCTTCGAGTTCTTTGAGGACCAGTTGGAATTCCAAATAGGTTAGGACGATACACTCTTGTCTTGATATTGCTTCTGATACTGTTTCTGGGCGTCTTGTGCGATACGCACAAGACTTTGGTTTTATCTTTTTTGCATATGCCTGTTTTGCTGTTTCATTGCCTCAGACACTTATCCTTTTCTTCTTTGAGATAACTCATGCACTTTGGTTTTATGCAGACACCATGTTGGGTAAGAACATGCTCGCCGACTTAAAGGCGCTCGCCCGAAACCACGGGTTGGCGACCGGTTCCCAGACGGTGCCCAACTCGGCGGTCGAGAAGGCCATCATTCATGGGCGATCACCGCCCAAGGAGCCCACCCAACGCAAGAAGCTGGTCCTTAAGAGGCCTAAGCGGAAAGCCCCCCAAGTCGTCCAAGAGGAAGAAGAGAACGACGAGGTCACAGAGGATGGCCTTGTCACGAAAAGGAAAAGGGTGGCACCATCTTCTCCACCTGCTCAACCCCCTCTTCCAACCTCAACACCACCATCAACGCCTGCTCCTCCTCCCTCATCGCCAACACCACAAGCCCCTTCATCACCAGTCCAAGCAGTTCCATTGGCCACTGCGCCACCTGCAACTGAGGCCCAAGAGCCAAATTTCTTGGAGGACCCCCCGAGCGCCTCTACGCCGCATAGGTCAGCAGGAGGGGGCCCTCCTTCGAACGCTTCAGCTGCAGGAATCGTTCCAATCGGGGATGAGGTCGCTCACACCTCTCCAATCCTAATCACCGAATCCCCGATTGCGTCGCCACGCCAGGAAGCAACCACTGAAAATATTGCTAAGGAAGGTGGCGACGAGAACCCTCAACAAGCCCCCCTGGCGCCTCTCCAAGCCGCGAACCTTTCCCTCGAGGTCACAAGGATGTGGGAACCTCTGACTGCTAAACTGAAAAACATAGCAGAGGATATCCCATCGATCATAACGAGGGCTGTGGAGAGCTCCACCAGGAGGCTTCAAGATGAACTCTTCAACCTCAGGACTGACAACAGCACCATGAGGCTCGAGGTGGAGAAATTGTCTGCCAATCTGACGCTCGCGGAGATGGAACATTCCCGAGTAGAAGATGCGATGAGCACCGAGCTCAGATTGGCGCGTCAAGAGGCCACTGACCTTCGCCGCAAAATTCATGATCTTGCCCAAGAGAAAGTTGAGCTAGAAAGCAAAATCGTGCCTCTGCGCACCAAGGCGAGCGACCTGGAGGCTCACATTCAAGCTAGTGCCGATAAGGTACAAAAACTGGAGCAAAGGTCGATCGACCGCGAAAAACTACTTGGGCAAGTAGAAAAAGCAAGGGACGACGCCATGGCTGGTCTCACCGAGGCGAACAAGGAAAAAGGAAAGATGGTTGTCGAGTTGACCCAAGCTCAAGCGGAATCCAAGAAGGTTGCTGACGACCTTCTTCATGCTCAAGAGACCAACGAACAACTCCGAAAACAGGTCGAAGAGCTGGAGCAGCAGAACAAGGAGCTCAAGAAATAGGTTGAAGAACTTCAAAGGCAAATTGAAGAACTTAAGCTAAGCTCTGCTCAGATTCTGGTTGCTGGATTCGAAGCCGCTCGGGAACAATTCGCATGCCTATTCCCCGATCTCGACCTCAGCATGGTGTCGATAAACAACGAAGTAGTAGATGGAAAGGTCGTTCCCGCCGAAGACTCAACCAACTCCACCTCATCTGCTACTTTATAACTTTGCTTGCATATACCTTGTAAAAAAACTCATGCATATGTGTTTTGAACAGTTACTTATTTCAATCGCAAACTTGGATATTCTTTCTTCCGACTTCTTTAAGCGCTTTCACCTTCTTTGTATGTTTAACTTTGTCGAGTTTAACTTAACAATTTCGCAAACACAACCTCTCGACTGTAACTGCTTCGACCCACTTCAAAATTAAGCAATAACCGCTTTAAACAACTGGTACTCTTGAGGCACTAACCTGATCATAAGAATACCTTCCAAGCAACGAACTGTAACTCAATCATTGGCTCAAACAACGTCCCACTTGACCTGCTTTGTAAAACAAGTCTTTCAATCTTCTCGCCGTGTTTGAACTTTTCCTGATCGCCAAGACCTCTTGGCAACACCAGCTTTTCCTAGCCTCGTGCTTTGGCAATCGTTTCTCTATCTGGGGTAGAAGCGCCCTTTGGGATCTTCCTTCGCCCCCTTGAACTTCAGAGCAAAAGACCGGCTGACTAGGCGTTCTCTTCGAACCTACCTTAGCCACCTTTCAAACTTCTTCCACCCTCTTCGCCACACCTGAACTCGTTCAAGACGAGAAGGATTTTATCTTGCCTACGCTCGCATGTAAGCGAGAAGGTCTTTGACTCGCCTGAACTCGCTCATCGGCGAGAAGGTCTTTAAATGGCCTTAACTCGCTCAACGGCGAGAAGGACTTTATCTGGTGCCTCAACTTGCCCAGGGTGTACATCTCCTCCCCCCTGGATGCACTGAGGACCTTTCTCGCCTGCACTCGCTCGACGGCGAGGAGGTCTTTAACTGGCCTTAGCTCGCACAACGGCGATAAGGACTTTATCCGGTGCCTCAACTTGCCCAGGGTGTACATCTCCTCCTGATGAGAATCAAATAAAGGAGGTTTTTATTAATGGAGGAAGAGGACATCCACCCTCACATTTGAAGTTCTTCCTTCTAGTCTTCTCAAAATTAAAAGAAGACATAAAATAAAGATGAGGCCCAAGCCCAAAGCCCAAGCCCAAGCCCAAGAAGGCCAAAGCCCAAAGAGCCCAAGTCCATCCCATGAGGGGCAAGGCCAAGCTTTGAAATACTCTTGTATAGTTTTAGGAGGTGTGGTTATTAAATAAAGGTGTGTGAAAATGTAAAATAAAGTCACATTGTCCATGTGACTTAGGAGAGTGGTGTATGTGTAGTTTTTGGGAGGTGTCATAGTAGAAAAAGGTCACACCTCCCATGTGACTTGTTTTTGGTGGGAATTTCAAATGAGTTTATTTGAAATTTCCCACCTATTTTTCAGCACCTTAGGCTATAAATAGAGGTGCTTCCTTTGTAAAATTCAGATTTGAATTTTATCTAAAGAAACTATACTCAAAATTGGAGTGAGCATTTGGAGAGCTTTGAGCTTCTTCTCTAGTCTTATCTTGAAGGACCATGGTTTCCTCAAGTGGCGGCTTCCACACTCATCTAGGAGCATCCATTCTTCTAGTGGCGTGATCATCCAACCATTCCTCCATCTTCATGAGCATTCTCTTCTCCTTCCTTTCTTCTTCTTCAATTTGTTCTTATTGCCTTGAGTTTTGAGTTGTTTTTGTTTCGGTTCCTTTAATTTTCCAGCACCTATTTTCTGTTTAGTTTTTAAATTCTGTTCGGTTTGTTCTTTTCCTTCTCCTTTGTTGATTCAATTTGACAATATTTGGTTCATCCAAATGAGTTTGGGATTTGGTACTTGTTTTGGTGAGTTCTTGATCTTAGAACTATGATCCAACTTCTAAGAAAGTGCCTCTACATTTTCCAGCTCAAGGTGATTCCTCAAAGTGTCAAGAATCTTGTTCTATGTGGCTATTGGAATCACATCACCTCCCCCCTGGATGCACTGAGGACCTTTCTCGCCTGCACTCGCTCAACGACGAGGAGGTCTTTTACTTGCCTCAGGACGCGCGGGGGCGTTGAGGTCTTTCATCTGGTGCCTCCGATCGCCGAAAGACGATGAGGACTTTAAAACTTAACTGGTGCCTCCAATCGCCGAAAAACGATGAGGACTTAAAACTTTTTAGAAAGCACGCGACATATCTCTTCTTGCCTTAAATCATGTAGAAATGACAAGGTCTTTCTTCGAAACTTTTAAAAATAGCACACATGCAATCTGTAAACACCTTATACTTCGCAAACTCTTCTTTTATTGGGTGGCCTCATTAAAAACCCTCCTTAGGGAAAAAAGAGCGCCCCCTTCAAACTGTTTTAACAGAGACATTGTAATATAACATTGTGTTTGTCTTTACTTACAAAGCTCTTAACTATAGTACAACTTCAGGTGTGTGGCGTTCCAGGTGCGAGGAATCGCCCCTCCTTCTAGCGTCTCTAAGCGGTAGGCCCCGTTCCCGAGCGCCTCGGTTATTCTGAACGGTCCAGTCCACTTGGGTGATAGTTTATTCTCCATCTCATACTGGTGGGCCTTCCTCATCACCAGATCGCCTTCTCTAAACTGCCTTGGCACCACCTTTGAGTTGTATCTTCGCTCGATCCTCCTCTTCACCGCCTCAGCCTTCAGCCTCGCTTCTTCCCTGGCTTCATCCAGCAGATCCAAGTTCAGCCTTCTCTCTTCATTCGAGTCTTCCTCTACAAAGTTCTGGAATCTCGGCGAGCTCTCCTGGATCTCCACTGGAATCATGGCGTCACACCCGTAGACCAAGCTAAACGGGGTCTCGTGGGTTCCTGACTGCTCGGTGGTGTGGTACGCCCAGACTATACGGGGCACCTCCTCAGCCCAACTTCCCTTGGCTTTCTCAAGCCTTCTCTTCAAACCTCTCAACAACACCCGATTAGCTGATTCCACCTGGCCGTTTGTTTGAGGGTGCTCGATGGATGCAAACACTTGTTGAATTCCTACCCCTTCGCAAAGCTTCTTCAACAGGTGGCTTGCAAACTGCGTCCCATTATCTGACACCAGGCGCTTAGGCACTCCAAACCGGCACACGATGTTCTTCCATACAAAACCTTCGATCTTGTGTGCGGTGATCTGGGCCACTGGTTCTGCTTCAATCCACTTGGTGAAGTACTCAATCGCCACCACCAAGTACTTCATTTGCCTGATCGCCAGCGGGAAAGGTCCCAGGATGTCGATTCCCCAAGTATGAAACGGCCAAGGGCTATAGATCGACTTCAACTCCTCGGGAGGTGCCTTGTGCCAATCGGCGTGCTGCTGGCATTGTTTGCAGCACTAGGCATACTTCTTGCAATCTTCTCTCATAGATGGCCAATAGTAGCCTGCACGGAGAGTCCTCGCGGCCAGAGCTCGACCCCCGACGTGGCTTCCACATATACCTTCGTGGAGCTCTGCCATAATTCTCGTGCACTTCTCGCCGTGTATACATTCCAGGAGTGGGTGAGTGAACCCAAACCTGTACAGATCGCCATCAATCAATGTATACTTGCTGGAATTTTTCTTTACCTTCCTAGCTTCTGTTGGATCTAGCGGGAGGAGGCCATCAGCCAAGCACCGCTTGTACTGTGTTATCCAAGTGTCTGGCTCATGGGTGGCGCAGACCTGCATCACGTCCACCTTCTCTCCTCGACATGCTCTAACTCTCGGCGATCTCAGGGTTTCTTGCGTCAAAGACTTATGGCTACTCGCTGCTCTCTCCGTCGACTTGTTTATCTGAAGGACCAGGTGATCTGCTACAAATGCCCTCGGCGTCTTCAGAGTTTCTTGAATCACCGTCCTCTGCCTACCCCCCTTGCCTGAGCTGGCGAGCTTAGCAAGCAAGTCAGCTCGGGCATTCTGCTCTCGGGGCACATGCACTACTTCAAAAGAGGCAAAGGAACTCTTCAATTCCTGCACATACGCCAAGTAAGCCGCCATTTGTGGATCTTTAGCCTGGAACTCGCCTGTTACTTGCCCGGTGACTAGCAGCGAGTCACTCTTAGCCATCAGCACCCTAGCTCCCATTTCCTTGGCCAGCAAAATCCCGGCGATCAGCGCCTCATATTCTGCTTGATTGTTGCTGGCTTTGAAGGCAAACCTCAAGGATTGCTCAATCAGCACGCCGTTGGGCCCTTCCAATATGACTCCAGCACCGCTACCCTGCTGGTTCGACGATCCATCCACCGAGAGTACCCAACGGAAACCGTCTCCTTCAACCCGCGTCGCCTCTGATGAGAGCTCGACCACAAAATCTGCGAAGATTTGCTCCTTGATCGGGCCTCGAGGTTCATATTTAATGTCAAACTCTGACAACTCCACTGCCCACTTCACCATTCTTCCCGCAACGTCCGGTTTCTTCAAGACCTTCTGGATGGGCAGGTCAGTCATCACCAGTATTGTGAAACTGTGGAAGTAGTGGCGCAACCTCCTCGCCGAAAACACCACAGCTAGCGCAGCCTTCTCCAGGGCCTGATATCTCGTTTCTGGCCCCTGCAACACCTTGCTCACAAAATAAATAGGCTTCTGAGCCTGATCTTGATCCTGGGCGAGCACCGCACTCACCGCCCTCTCAGTCACAGCGAAATACAACATGAGAGGGATACCCGCCAGCGGTTTGCACAGAACCGGCGGGCTCGCCAGATACTCTTTTAGCTTGACAAAAGCTTCCTCACATTCTTTCGTCCAAGCGAACTTGTTATTGCGCCGCAGACATTGGAAATAGGGATGTCCCTTTTCTCCGCTCGCTGACACGAAGCGAGATAGGGCTGCCATCCGACCTGTCAGCTGCTGGACTTCTTTCACTGTAGCCGGGCTTCTCATCGCCAAGATGGCGGCACACTTGTCCGGGTTAGCTTCTATCCCCCTTTCAGTTAAAAGAAAGCCCAAGAACTTTCCAGCCTCCACGCCGAAAATGCATTTCTCCGGGTTGAGCTTTAACTTGAACTTGGCGATCGTCGTGAACAATTCTTCCAAGTCTGCAACGTGCTTGCTTTTCTCCTGCGAGGTCACGACCATGTCATCGACGTAGGCTTGCACGTTCCTTCCCAGCATTGGTGCAAGCACTCGATCCATCAACCTCTGGTACGTGGCCCCCGCGTTCTTCAGCCCAAACGGCATCACCTTATAGCAGTAGCATGACCTCTCCGTCATGAAGGCTGTTTTTTCTTCATCCATGGGATGCATCTTGATCTGATTATAGCCCGAGAAGGCATCCAGGAAACTCAGCAGCTTGCACCCTGCAGCACTATCAACCAGGGCATCAATGCTCGGCAAAGGATACGAATCCTTTGGGCAAGCTTTGTTCAGATCGGTGAAATCGACGCACATGCGCCATTTCCCGTTACTCTTCTTCACCAATACGACATTTGCCAACCATTCAGGGTACTGGACTTCCCTGATGTGGCCTGCAGCGAGGAGTTTCTGTGTTTCGTCCCTAATCGCCTGCCTCCTCTCCTCATTGAATTTTCTTCTTCTTTGTCGCACCGGTCTCACCATGTTGTCCATCGCCAGATGATGGCACAAGAAGTCGGGATCGATCCCGGGCATGTCCGAAGCGGACCAAGCAAACGCGTCCTGATGCCGCTCAATCACCTTGGCGATCTGGGCCTGGAGATCGACCTCTAGAGATCTTCCGAGCTTGAAAACTTTCCCTCCGATCTCCTTCTCGAGCCACTGCTCGACAGGCTTGGGCCTGGATTCTCTGGCGATCACCGCCTTGGCGATTCCCATCTCTCTTGCTTCCTCGGGGCGATTCCGCGCCTCTTCCTCCTCCAGGTCAGCATTTCTCTCCCCTAGCTCAGCGTCTATCATCTCGACATCCCTTCCGGCGGCCTCCTCTGGCAGCGGCGGTCTGGGCTTCACGCCGGGAGGTGGGGTGGTTGTTACATAGCTCACGGACCTTTTGTTTTTCAGGCTGTTCTCATAGCACCTTTTTGCTTCTTTCTGATCCGACTTGATCATGAGCACCACCCCTTCCATGGACGGCAGCTTCACCTTCATGTGCCGAGTCGATGGAATGGCGCCTATCCTGTTAAGAGTGGGCCTTCCCAACAGGACGTTATATGCTGAGGGGGCGTTTACGATGAGGTACTTGATTTTCTCCGTCCTCGACCCAGCCTCATCTGTAAACGTGGTTCTCAGCTCAATGTACCCCCTGACCTCCACCTGGTCGCCAGCGAACCCATACAAGCATCCTCCATAGGGCCTTACCTGGTCAAGGGGCAATTCCAGCTGCGTGAAAGTCGGCCAGAACATCACGTCTGCCGAGCTTCCTTGGTCCACCAGAACTCTGTGGACCTTCCTTCCCGACGTGATCAACGAAATAACAATGGGATCGTTGTCATGAGGCACAACGTCCCGAAGATCCTGCTCTGTGAACGTGATGTCCACTTCCGGCGAGTGATCTTCAAACATGTCCACTGCCATCACCGATCGCGCATACTTTTTCCTCTGCGATGCGGTGCATCCACCACCTGAAAAACCCCCTGCAATGGTGTGGATCTCCCCATGGATAGGCATCTCGTGTTGCTGGGCTTCTCCACCTGCTGGCTGGGAACTCGACGCTCCCCCCGTCCTTCTATCCAACAGATAGTCGTTTAGGAACCCGCTCTTAACCAGATCGTCGAGCTGGTATCCTAAAGACAAACACGAGTCCAGGTTGTGGCCAAAACACTGGTGGAACTCGCACCAGGCGTCCGGCTTTGACCCCAGCACCTTGTCCCCCACCTTCTCGGGCGCCTTCAACCTAGCAGATATGTTAGGGATAGCGATCAGGTCCGCTAGTCCCATGACGAATTTGTGCTTAGGCGGGCGATTGTATTCCCGGCGTGCCGGTTGTTGGCGTGCTGGTTGTTGGCGCGCTTGGCTTCTTCCCTTATTTCTCCTATCGTAAGGGTAGCGAGTCCTTTGGTCTTTCCTGGCCGCCGCCGCCGTTTCCAGCACCCTCTGCGGCTGGATCCTGGTCTGGGCGCGTGGTCTGGCGGGAGCCACGCTGCCTCTCTTCTCGGCGACTTCACTCTCGTCGGCGATGTGGGCCACCGCAAGTCGCCTGACTTCAGCAAACGTCGCTGGATGAGCCCTGATCAAGGCCTCGCAGAATGGCCCTGGCTGCACGCCCTTCTTGAAGGCATAGACCAGCATTTCTTCATCCTTGGCCGGCGATTTGACCATCTGCGCGCCGAAGCGATTGAGGTAGTCTCTGAGGGACTCCCCATGGTACTGCCTTATATCAAACAGATCATGGGACACCCTCGGCGGTGCCTTATTCACAATGTACTGTTCGACAAAGATTTTCGAGAATTGTTGAAAATTGGTTATGTGGCCATTAGGCAGGCTCACAAACCACTCCATCGCCGTTCCCTGGAGCGTACTCACGAACATCTTGCAGTAGACGGCGTCCGACCCTCCCGACAGCATCATCTGCGTGTGGAACGTGGTCAGATGAGCCTCTGGATCCTCCACGCCGGTAAAAACAGCTTTAACCGGAACCACGCTCGTGGGAATAGGCGTGTCGGTAATCGCCTGAACAAAAGGCATCGGGAAAACACGAGGCGGCGTCGACGGTGCCACCTCTTCAGCAGAAGAACGTCCCTGCTGCTCCTGAAGAGCTCGACGCAGCTCCTCAGTTACCTTGCTGAGCTCCTCGTTCCTGGCGCGAGAGGCGACCAGGTCCTCATGTATCCTTGCCTGCTCGACGCGCGAGGCTTCCACAGTTGCCTGCAACGAGCGCATCATCTCTGCCATCTGCGCCATGGTCATGGCGACGTCGCCTTCAGCTGCGACAGGCGCCACGGGACTGGAACGATTGCTTCTCATTTTTCTCATTAACTTCAGCGAACCACAGAAATACAGCAAACAACACTTCAACCACGATCGAATCAGCGATCAATCGGAGAAAACTCAAGAAACTGCGCAAGAACCCAAGAACACCGCAAACCTTCGAAGAAAACCACAGCTTCACCAAAAACCACCGTTTCCCCGCGAATCAACCAAGCAAACGAAAGAACTCGAATACACCGATCGAAAAGCCAAACGAACGGTTCAAAACGCAAACTTCACCGAACGAAACTCAAAGAAACTACGACCGACGGTTGCACCAGCACACAACCACGCCGAAAACCTCGAAAACTTCCACGAACTCACGCTGTGGATGGGAGCAAGCTTTACACGGCCCCACGGTGGGCGCCTGATGATCCTGCCTGTTGACCGGAGCGCTGGAGAATGCCTTGTCAAAGGATCGACGTGCGCACCGCTTCTCACCTCCGTTCCTCCTCGGGATTTATCTCAAGAACCTGCGAAGAAACGATACGGCGCCGCTGCGACCGATCGCACTCCGACGCTCAAGTCAGTGACGGTATCACCAAATACTAAGAATGAGAACCGTGCAAATCCTCTCTCACTCGCAAGCGTAAAGTGTAAGAACTGAACGTGCGTACCTCAGAAAGTCTGTTAAGAGCTCTTATATACCTGGTGGTTTTCTCTCTCCTGGCAGTTACAGACTTGGACACGTGGCTCGTATCCAACTGTACACGTGCCATCATCTGGAGGCTCCCTGACTTGGCGCTGCTTCTACTCTTTTTTTGGCTAAGTTACTTATGCATGGTACTGCCCAGTGCATAGCTAACTTAGGAGTGCGATCTCTACTAAAACTGGCGAGTTAGGGCCTTCATACACCTTCCCTGTGGTCTCGCCGGCCGCCTTCATAATCTGCTTCTCCTTCGTCTTCGGCGATGTGCTTATTCTGGCGATCTCCGACTGCTTGGTCGCCTGAGTCTACATCTGGCGACTTCATCTTCAACCTGGCGATCGCCTATTCTGGTAAACTGGAAATCGGAACACGCCAACTTAACAATCGGCGACCACACGTGCCTCCCGACTTCCTTCCTATCTGCCAACCTGGCGCCTTGTCAACATGCCTACACTGTAGCAGGATGCCACGTCATCACACCCGTCCACCAGGGCGGTACACAAGTCATCAGCTGAGGAAGATGTGTGAAGAGTTAAAGATACAACAGGTTTTCGCTTCAGTGGAACACCCACAAACCAATGGGCAGGTGGAGTCAGCAAATCGAGTACTGCTCAGGGGGCAGAAGCGAAGACTAGACAAGGCCAAAGGAGGCTAGGCAGAGGAGGTCCCCAGAATTGTATGGTCTTATCACACCACCCCACAGTCCAGCACCCATGAGACACCCTTCAGCCTTGTCTATGGGACAGACGCCATGATTCCTGTGGAGATACAGGAGAGCTCCCCCAGATTCTTGAACTTCGGTGCTGAAGAGTCCAATGAAGAGCGTAAGGTGAATCTGGACCTGCTAGACGAAGTGCGAGAAGAGGCCAGAGTCAGTGCTGAAGCTGTGAAGAGAAGAGTAGAGCGGAGGCACAACTCTAAAGTGAGGCCCAGGCGCTTCCAGGAAGGTGATCTGGTGATGAGAAAGGCGCATCAGAACGACATGCAGAACAAGTTGTCCCCAAAGTGGACAGGCCCGTACAGAGTGGTGGAGACATTGGAGAACGGAGCCTATTGCCTAGAGACTTTGGAGGGAGGAGCAATCCCCAGAACGTGGAACGCCACCCATTTAAAATTTTATTTCAGTTAAAATTGTACAGTAATGGCGTTCTCGCGCTAAAAGATACATGCTTTGTATGTGGTGGAAACAGTTGAACAGACAAGGGGGCACTCTTTTCCTTAAGGAGGGTTTTTAACGAGGCCACCCAATTAAAGAAAAATTTCCAGCATATCAAGTGTGCTCAAGTATTAAAGTTAAAGTCCTCCTTGCCCCAGGTGCAAGTGCAGGTGATTGGTTAGGCCCTACTTGCCCTAGGCGCAAGTACTGGCACCGATCCAAGTCTTCCTCACCCCAGGTGTGAGCGCAAGCAGTTAAAGGTTTGAAAAGCCAGGGGTGCTAGTAAGACCAAGGGAGGGAAAGGAAAGGTTTTGACAAAATGTCCTTACCCGCTTGGCATGCACCAATATTGGCCCAGTAAAGCTCTTAGTCCGAAACCTTTCTCACCCCAGGAGTGAGGCAGGGAATGAACGACTGAACGCCCCGAAGGGTGATGACCTTGGGGAAAGTAAGAGGGGTTAGCGAGAAACACTTTCACTTCCCCAAAGTAAGGCATCACCTCGAGCGATCGATGCCAAGGTTCTCTATGCACTTAGCGCTAGAGCGACAGAGAAGCTAGGTGAAGATCGAGGAACGATCACTGATGAGTCGTCAGTGATTGGTTAGTGGCGTAAAGCAGCGCACGAGGACTGTCAAACACCAAGCTAAGGGAATAGCCAGTCGTGATCAAGTAGAAGTGAAAGAATAAGAGAAGCAGATCGCGCTAAGCCTAAGCTGGTTAACACTTAGTCGTGCGCAAAGTGAAAGACAAAGCTCAAGATCGCGCTAAGCCTAAGCTGGTTAACACTTAGTCGTGCGCGAAAGGAAAGACAAAGCTCAAGATCGCGCTAAGCCTAAGCTGGTTAACACTTAGTCGTGTGCGAAAGGAAAGATAAAGCCCAAGATCGCGCTGAACCTAAGCTAGCTAACAGTTAGTCGCGCGCATAAAGATAAGTGAAGCTCAAAGAAAATACAAGGGAAGAAACTTATGCAAGAGAAGAAGCATTGAGAGTTTGTATTCACAGTCAAGTCTTATACAAATTTTGGAGTAATAAGAAAAATTGTGCAGAAGTTAAATTTACAGAGAAGAGAAAAGATTAAGGGGCAGGAGGGATGAGCTTTCCATCTACCACTTCATGATAGATGTTGAACTGCGAGAGGTCCAGGTCTGGGAGAACGCATCTGATTTGCTCGAGTGCTAGCTCGAATCCATCAGTGAGGGCATCAGCACCCACGTTCATCAAGTCAGCCTTCTCCGCCTCCAGTTTTTACTTTGAGGCCTCCGCAGCATCTCTCTCAGTGGTAACGGCAGCAAGGGAGGAGGCAGCTTCAGACAGTTTGCCCACCACCTCCTCAAGTCTCTTCTCCCGAGCAGCAGTTGCTTCTTTGGTGGACTCGAGCTCCCCCACTAATCGAGAATTCAGTTGGCGTAGGGAGGAGGCCTCGGCCCGCATCTCCACCACCGTGCAGTCCAAAGAGCTAACAGCTTGCCCCATCAAGATCTCCGTCTTGATGGTCTCTTGGACCTGCGCTAGGTACTCCCTCCTAGCTTTCTCCACCATGCCCCGCATCAACTCTACAGATTCTTGGGCAGCTTCGAAGTCACTTCGCAGTGACTCCTTGTCGTGCTCAAGATCCTTCACCCTCTTCTCCAGGGCTAGTTGCTTGCGATGCTGGGTGGAAAATTCCAGAGAGAGCACTACCTGCTTGGCCAGGTGCATATCCACCTCATCACCATTCCATTCGACAAGCTCCCGGTTGCTTTTGAGCTGTCGAACCAGGGTGATGACCCTGCTGAAGTTTTCGTGGTTGGCCCCAGAAGTGCTTGGGCGCGAGCTGGACCCCCCACCTTCAGCAGTGGCGGTGGGGATTGGCAGTGGTGGTGGTGGACCCCTAGCAGGATGAGCAGGTGGACCAGGTGATTGGCCTGCTGGGGGGAAGATGGCAGTTGAGAAGTTGGAGGCAACTGCTGGCCTGGAGAAGGAAGACTGGTGGGCTCTGAGGCAGGTTGAGCACAGGGAGGTGGGGGAGACCCTTCCTCTACTTCCACCACCTCGATCTCTCCAGGCTGGAGAGGCGAAGCCCCCTCAACTGCTGGCTTCTTCCTCTGACGGTGTATAAGAGGAGAGCCAGAGCTCTCCTCTTCAGTTGAGGCAGCAGCAACAAGTGAAGTGGAAGCCTTCACTAGCCTCTTCCTTTTCTTTCCTTGCTCGGGGCCTTCAGCTGGCGCGACCGAGAGCGAAGGGGCTGCAATGGGCTCAGTTGTAGAAGAGGAGGAGCCAGTGCCCTTGGTTCCCCGACGCTTGGCAAGCTCTAGCAAGGCCAGCCTCCTGTCTTTTCCTGACATTGAGTCTGCATAGACGAGAAAAGGAAGGGTCAGTTGGCCAAGTTATGCAAGTAAGTTAAAAAACACATAAAAGCATGCATGAAAGGGTGCAGGTATCCTAAGAAGGGGAAGAAGAGCTACCTATATACTTTTTCAGGGCCACCACATCGAACTCATCTTTGATGAGCCGAGCAGAACTGTACTTGGCCCCCAGGAGCAGCCCACACAGCTCGCGCTCGTAGGGGGCCATAATTTCGAGGTCCCTGGATTTCTTGAATTCAACTCCAGGAACCCAGTAGAGGGGGTACCCCTCGAGCAGATTTGGACTTTGAGGGGTAGCAGATATCATGTAGAATCTGCCCTTCCAGTCTTTGAAGGGTTGCTGGTATAGGCCCAGGAGCACCCGTCCAGCAACCCCATTCAGGCTAACCCAGGACCTGTCCCCAGGGTTCTTCGCTTCGAAGAAGTAGAGGAACACGTCCACGGAGGCGTTATGCCCGAAATAACTGCAGAGGATCTGAAATGCCCGGATGAAGGCCCAGGCATTTGGATGGAGTTGGCAAGGCGCGACGTTTAACTCCATCATCAGCTCCTTTTCGAAGAAGGTGAAAGGGAGGCGCAGCTTCAACCGCTTGAAGATAGCGGAGTAGACGAAGACGAAGGGCACCCCATTGGTGGCCCTGTCATCCGCGCAGATAGGCATTCCTCGAGGAGGAATGCGGATTTGGATGTCGAAATCATTCTCCCTGTCGATGGAGCAGGAAGGCTCATCGGGATTGTGGCTTAGCAGGGACGTGAGATGACCCTTGGGCAGCAGGGTGGAGGTTTCAGCGAGCAATGCCAGGGGAGCCCAGTCGTAGACCCTGGCATTGTCGTGGTAGGAGGCAGCAACAGGCGGAGGTGGAGCTGGCGCACTCGCGGAAGGCTGTGCACCAGAGGATGGGGCAATGATGCGCGCAGTTTGTTTCAAGCGAGCCATCGCGAGATAGCTGCAAATGGAGGAAAAACGAAAAAGTCAGAATGAATGGGAGAAGAGGGAATGATGAATGTTTCGGTGAAAACAGAAAGGGGAAAGGAGAAGGAGATGCCCAGGTGAAAAAAGGAAGAAGAAGAAGTAGAAGCCAGAGTGAGAGCGTGAAAAAACCCTAGCGCGGGTTCGAGAGAGGGAAATAGAGAAGATGAATGCATGATAACTAGAATGATAAATGCAATCGGTAAAGATGACCAAAAAGGGGCCAGGGAGAAGAAAAACCATACCTTTGGATGATCGCAAGAGATTTGGCAGCAAAGAATTTGAGGAAAGAAAGGTGCGCAGAGGAAAAGTTCGCAGACAGTCTGGGAGTCGAATGAAGAAGATGAAGGAACAATAAAGGAGCGCGCCAATTTGAATAAGAGAAGCGCTAGCGACGCACAACGCTGGCCGTCGATGGGGCCACATGTCGCGAGATTAAGAGAGGAAGTCCAAACGTTAAAGAAGCAGCACGTGAGGCGGCCCCACTTGCCACGTGGACTGAGGGCACGACCACTTAGTCTCTTCGCCGAGAACGAGTTCACGACTCGAGACTGGGGGGCTTGTGATCCGATCGGTCATCGGTAGTCGATGACGTCAGCAGCAGAGAACCGCGTGGACCACTCGCAGGGTGACACGTGGACCAGGTGGCAGAGACGTCAGGGAGACGATCGCCAAGAGCGGTGATCGGTGGTCAGTAACCAAGTGACCACCGACAGATCAGGCGGCAGAGAGGTCGGGGGACAGATCATCCAGAATGGTGATCGGTGGTCAGTAGCCAAGTGGCCACCAACAGACCAGTTCTCAGACTAACGCCTGAGGGCAGAACGCGAGAAGCAAATAAACACTGATCAGTCATCGGGGTCTCGTGTTACACGCAGTTAAACTGGGACTGAGGTTCCCAGCGAGAGCGTTACGCATGGATCTCGCATGAGCACACCTCAGGGAATCATGCACGAGAGTGGCCTGAGGGAACTAGTAAACCAGTCAGTGATTGGTGATTCGCTCAACCCATTACGTGCGTGGCATCGTTAAGGGTAAGCTGTATACGCAGAGAGCAACGTTTGATGAGTGTGCCTAGACCAGCCACACCCGACGTTCTCCTAAGAGTATGCGACTTACCCAGATGAGAGAAATATCCTAAGTTACTCTGCAAGGGTGTAACTTAGGCACACAAAGAGAAGCGCTAGAGCCCTTCCAGTAAGTGACACGTGTGTGGTTAGATGTGAGTTGCAGGCCTCCACGTGTCATCATCTGAGAGGGGTGCGGTCCAGACAAAAGTGCACTCCGTACCACTAAGGGTACAGACAGGCGCAGCCAAGCGCAGAGACGCGCAGACATGCACAGACTCTCACGCTCTCACTACTGATTCTGCAGGTACACTGTCTCTGAAAAGCGTAACAGGGTTCTGACACATGCCAGAAAAGCATAACAGAATTCTGTTATGCCCAGAAACAGATAGAGAGACATAAAGAGAAAATCAGGGAGAGATTGAGAGAGACGAAAAACAGAGAGCAAGAGTTTTTCACACACACTACTAGTTTTCTCATTTGGTGGTTCTGTGGACTAACTTGATCGTCGGAGTGCAAACGGCCGCTAGAGGCGCCGTCTGTGTGTTTTGCAGGTCACGTTTGGAGATCCAAGAGAAGGTTCTGAGGGTGATTCTGTAGAAAACGCAGTCGCGTAGACGGGACAGAGTGTGCTACAGAGCGATTCCTCCACGTTCGAGTTGCCGGCAGGATCACTTCCTTTATTGGGTGGCCTCGTTAAAAACCCTCCGTAGGGAGAAAAGAGTGCCCCCTTGAAAACTGTCTTAACTGAAACTACTTTAAACTGTTCAAGTTAATCGCTACTTACAATGCTTTTAACTGTAATAAAACTTGAGATGGGTATCTATACTCAAGGAGAGACCTGCTCTGGGTGTCCTCAGCGTGTCTAAATACTTTGGGACAAAAGTCGCACTCAGGTGCCCACGCCCATGGAGAGGTCTAAAACACCAAGGCGGAATGTTCTGAATATCAGACGCTGGGGCTAGCTGTTCCTACTTGAGGAGGGGGTGTCCCGAAGGAATCCCTTAACCCTTTGTACCGCCCTGGTAGTCGGAAGTGATGACGTGGCACCAAGCTACAGTGTAGGCGTGTTGACAAGGCGCCAGATTCGCAGAAGGAAAGGAAGTCGGGGGGCTCGTGTAGTCGCCGGTTATTAAGTTGGCGTGCTCCGATCTCCAGCATACCAGGCGATCGCCCAGTTGAAGATGAAGTCGCCAGATGATAAACTCAGGCGACCAAGTGATTGGAGATCGCCAGAACAAGCACATCGCCGAAGATGAAGGTGGTGCAGATTATGAAGGCGGCCGGCGAGACCACAGGGAAGGTGTACGAGAGCACCCTAACTCGCCAATTCCAGTAGTGATCGCGCTCCCAAGTTAGCTATGCACTGGGCATTACCATGCATAAGTAACTTAGCCAAAAGAGAGTCAGAAGCAGCGCCCAAGTCAAGGAGGCCCCAGATGATGGCACGTGTACGACTGGATGCAAGACACGTGTCCAGGTCTGTAACTGCCAGGAGAGAGAAAGTGACCAGGTATATAAGAGTTCTCAACGAACTTTCGAGGTACGCACGTTCAGATTATACTCTTTACGCTTGCGAGTTCTAGAGCTGACTGTGAGAGAGAACATTGCACGGTTCCTTGAGTGTTCTTGCTCTTAGTATTTGGTGGTTTGGTCATTGACTTGGGCGTTGGAGTGCGATCGGCCGCAGCGGCGCCGCTCTGTTCTTTTGCAGGTTCTCCAGGTGGATCTTGGAAGAAGGACAGAGGTTTGAAGCGGTGCACACGTCGATCCTTTGACGAGGCAGGTTCCAACGTTCCGGTCAACAGGCAGGATCATCAGGCGCCCACCGTGGGGCCGTGTAAAACCTGTTCCCATCCACAGCGTGAGTTCTTGGAGGTTTTCGTAGTTTTCTGCGTGGTTGTGTGCTGGTGCAACCATCGTTCGCTGTTCGTTCGAGATTTGTTCGGTGATTTCGCGTTTTCCACCGTTCGTTTGGATTTTTGTTCGGTGAAGTGAGGTTTTCTGCTGTTTACGCGTGATTTGTTCGGTGGAGTTTGAGTTCTTTTGCTTGTTTGGTTATCCGTGGGAGAAGCGGTGGTTTCTGGTGGAGTTGCAGGTTTCTTTGGAGGTTCGCGGTGTTCTTGAGTTTTCTTGCGGAGTTTCGCGCAGTTTTTTTCGATTGATCGCTGAGTTGATCGTAGCTGAAGTAAGTGTTGTTCGCTGCATTCTGTGATTCGCCAAGTTTCATGAGAAAAATGAGAAGCAATCGTTCAAGTCCAGTTGCGCCTGTCGCTCCTGAAGGCGCAGATGGTGGAGATTATGCGCTCGTTGCAGGCAACTGTGGAAGCCTCGCGCATAGAACAGGCGAGAATGCATGAGGACCTGGCCGCCTCTCGGACCAGGAATGATGAGCTTAGCAAGGTGACTGAGGAGCTGCGTCAAGCTCTTCAGGAGCAGCAAGGGCGTTCTATTGCTGAAGAGGTCGCGCCGTCAACGCCGCCTCGCGTTTTTCCTATGCCTTTCGTTCAGGCGATTACTGACACGCCCATTCCTGCGAGTGTGGTTCCTGTTAAGGCTGTTTTCACCGGCGTGGAGGATCCTGAAGCTCATCTCACCACGTTCCATACGCAGATGATGCTGTCAGGGGGATCAGACGCCGTGTATTGCAAGATGTTCGTGAGCACACTCCAGGCAACGGCATTGGAGTGGTTTGTGAGCTTGCCTAACGGTCACATTACCAATTTCCAGCAGTTCTCGAATATTTTCGTCGAGCAGTACATCGTGAATAAGGCACCGCCCAGGGTGTCTTACGATTTGTTTGATATAAGGCAGTATCAGGGAGAGTCCCTCAGGGACTACCTAAATCGCTTTGGGGCGCAGATGGTCAGATCGCCGGCCAAAGATGAAGAAATGCTCGTCTATGCATTTAAGAAGGGCGTGCTGCCGGGACCATTCTGCGAGGCGTTGATCAGGGCACACCCCGCCACGTTCGCTGAGGTTAGGCGACTTGCGGTGGCCCACATCGCCGACGAGAGCGAAGTCGCCGAGAAGAGAGGAAGCGTGGCCCCCACTAGGCCACGCGCCCAGACCAGAATCCAGCCACAGAGGGTGCTGGAGACAGCGGCGGCCAGAAGGGATCAGAGGACTCGCCATCCTTATGATCCAAGGAAGAACAAGGGCAGGGGCCAAGGACGCCAGCAACCAGCACGCCGGGAATACAATCGCCCGCCTAAGCACAAGTTTGTTATGGGATTGGCGGACCTGATCGCCATTCCCAATATATCTGCTAGGTTGAAAGCGCCAGAAAAGGTGGGCGACAAGGTGCTGGGACCAAAGCCAGACGCCTGGTGTGAGTTTCACCAGGGCTTTCGCCATACAGTTGATTCGTGATTAGCTTTAGGATACCAGCTCGACGATCTGGTTAAGAGCGGGTTCCTAAATGACTATCTGCTGGATAGGAGGACGGGGGGAGCGTCGAGCTCCCAGCCTGCAGGTGCTGAGGCTCAGTAGCACGAGATGCCTACGCACGGGGAAATTCACACCATTGCAGGGGGTTTCTCAGGAGGTGGATGCACCGCATCACAGAGGAAGAGGTACGCGAGGTCTGTGATGACGGTGGATATGTTTGAAGACCACTCACCGGAAGTGGATATTACATTCACCAAGCAAGATCTCCGGGATGTTGTGCCTCATGACAACGATCCCATAGTAATTTCGCTGATAACAGCAGGAAGAAAGGTCCACAGGGTGCTGGTGGACCAAGGAAGCTCGGCAGACGTGATGTTTAGGCCGACTTTCACACAGTTGGAGCTGCCCCTTGACCAGCTGAGGCCCTATGGAGGGTGTTTGTATGGTTCTGCTGGTGACCAGGTGGAGGTCAGGGGGTACATAGAATTGAGGACAACGTTTACAGACGTGGGGGGTTCGAGAACGGAGAAAATCAAATACCTCGTTGTAAACGCTCCTTCAGCATACAACATCCTGTTGGGAAGACCCACGCTCAACAGGATAGGTGCCATACCGTCGACCCGACACATGAAGGTGAAGTTGCCGTCTATGGAGGGGGTGGTGATCACCATCAAATCCGATCAGAAAGAAGCGAAGAAGTGCTATGAGAATAGCTTGAAAAACAAGAGATCGATGAGTTACGTAACAACCACCCCGCCTCCTGGGGTGAAGCCCAGATCGACGGTAGCGGAAGAGACCGCCGGAAGGGACGTGGAGATGGTGGACACTGAGCTGGGGGAGGGGAACGTTGGTCTGGAGGAGGAAGAGGCAAGGAATCGCCCTGAGGAAGCGAGAGAACTGGGAATCGCCAGGGCGGTGATCGCCAGAGAAACCAGACCAAAACCCGTCGAGCAGTGGCTCGAGAGAGAAATCGGGGGAAAGATCTTCAAGCTGGGAAGATCCCTGGAGGTTGAGCTCCAGGACCAGATCGCCAAGGTGATTGAACGGCATCTGGATGCGTTTGCATGGTCCGCTTCGGACATGCCCGGGATCGATCCCGACTTCTTGTGCCATCATCTGGCGATGGACAACTTGGTGAGACCAGTGCGACAAAGAAGAAGAAAGTTCAACGAGGAGAGGAGGCAGGCGATCAAGGACGAAACACAGAAACTCCTCGCCGCAGGCCATATCAGGGAAGTCCAGTACCCTGAATGGCTGGCAAATGTCGTGCTGGTGAAGAAGAGTAATGGGAAATGGCGCATGTGCGTCGATTTCACTGATCTGAAGAAGGCTTGCCCAAAGGATTCATATCCTTTACCAAGCATAGACGCCCTGGTGGATAGTGCTGCAGGGTGTAAGTTGTTGAGCTTCCTGGATGCCTTCTCGGGGTATAATCAGATCAAGATGCATCCCATGGACGAAGAGAAGACAGCCTTCATGACGGAGAGATCGTGCTACTGCTACAAGGTAATGCCGTTTGGGCTGAAGAACGCAGAGGCCACGTACCAGAGGTTGATGGATCGGGTACTTGCACCGATGCTGGGAAGGAACGTGCAAGCGTACGTCGATGACATGGTCGTGACCTCGCCAGAAAAAAGCAAGCACGTTGCAGACTTGGAAGAATTGTTCACGACGATCGCCAAGTTCAGACTGAAGCTTAATCCAGAGAAATGCATTTTCGACATGGAGGCTGGAAAGTTTTTGGGTTTCCTCTTGACTGAAAGAGGCATAGAGGCCAACCCTGATAAGTGTGCCGCCATCTTGGCGATGAGGAGCCCAGCTACGGTGAAAGAAGTCCAGCAGCTAACAGGTCGGATGGCAGCCCTGTCTCGCTTCATGTCAGCTAACGGAGAAAAGGGCCATCCCTATTTTCAGTGTTTGAGGCGCAATAACAAGTTTGCTTGGACAAAGGAGTGCGAGGAAGCCTTCGTCAAGCTGAAGGAGTATCTGGCGAGCCCGCCGGTTTTGTGTAAGCCGCTGGTGGGAACCCCTCTCAGGTTGTATTTTGCTGTAACTGAGAGGGCGGTGAGTGCGGTGCTCGCCCAGGATCAAGATCAGGCTCAGAAGCCTATTTATTTTGTTAGTAAGGTGCTGCAGGGCCCCGAAACGAGATATCAGGCCCTGGAAAAGGCTGCGCTGGCAGTGGTATTTTCGGCGAGGAGGTTGCGCCACTATTTCCATAGCTTCACCATACTGGTGATGACTGACCTGCCCATCCAGAAAGTTTTGAAAAAGCCCGACGTTGCGGGAAGGATGGTGAAGTGGGCAGTGGAGCTGTCAGAGTTTGACATTAAGTATGAGCCCCGAGGCCCGATCAAGGGGCAAATCTTTGCAGATTTCGTGGTCGAGCTCTCATCTGAGGCGACACAAGTAGAAGGGGACGACTTCCGTTGGGTACTCTCGGTGGATGGATCGTTGAACCAGCAGGGTAGCGGTGTTGGGGTCATTTTGGAAGGACCCAACGGCGTGCTGATCGAACAATCTTTGAGATTTGCCTTCGAAGCCAGTAACAATCAAGCAGAATATGAGGCGCTGATCGCCGGGATTTTGCTGGCCAAAGAAATGGGAGCCAGGGTGTTAATGGCTAAGAGTGACTCGCTGCTAGTCACAGGGCAAGTAACAGGCGAGTTCCAGGCTAAAGATCCACAAATGGCGGCTTACCTGGAGTATGTGCAGGAATTGAAGAGTTCCTTTGCCTCCTTTGAAGTGGTGCATGTGCCCAGAGAGCAGAATGCCCGAGCTGACTTGCTAGCTAAGCTCGCCAGCTCAGGCAAGGGGGGTAGGCAGAGGACAGTTATTCAAGAAACTCTAAAGACGCCGAGAGCATTTGTAGCAGATCACCTGGTTCTTCAGATAAGCAAGTCGACGGAGAAAGCAGCGAGAAGTCATAAGTCCCTGACACAAGAAACTTTGAGATCGCCGAGAATTAGAGCATGTCGAGGAGAGAAGGTGAACTTGACGCAGGTCTGCGCTATCCATGAGCCAGACACCTGGATAACACAATACAAGCGGTGCCTGGCAGATGGCCTTCTCCCACTGGATCCGACAGAAGCTAGGAAGGTAAAGAAAAATTCTAGCAAGTACACATTGATTGATGGCGATCTGTACAGGTTTGGGTTCACTCACCCACTCCTGGAATGCGTACATGGCGAGAAGTGCACGAGAATCATGGCAGAGCTCCACGAAGGGATATGCGGAAGCCACGTCGGGGGTCGAGCTCTGGCCGCGAGGACTCTCCGTGCAGGTTACTACTGGCCAACGATGAGAGAAGACTGCAAGAAGTATGCGCAGTGTTGCAAACAATGCCAGCAGCACGCCGATTGGCACAAGGCGCCTCCCGAGGAGTTGAAGTCGATCTACAGCCCTTGGCCGTTTCATACTTGGGGAATCGACATCCTGGGACCCTTCCCGTTGGCGATCAGGCAGATGAAGTACTTGGTGGTGGCGATTGAGTATTTCACCAAGTGGATCGAAGCAGAACCAGTGGCCCAGATCACCGCACACAAGATCGAAGGTTTCGTGTGGAAGAACATTGTGTGCCGGTTTGGTGTGCCCAAGCGCCTGGTGTCGGACAACGGGACTCAGTTTGCAAGTCATCTGTTGAAGAAGCTGTGCGAAGGGGTGGGAATTCAACAAGTGTTTGCATCCGTGGAGCACCCTCAGACAAATGGCCAAGTAGAGTCAGCTAATCGGGTGTTGCTGAGAGGATTGAAGAGAAGGCTCGAGAAAGCCAGGGGAAGCTGGGCTGAGGAGGTACCCCGTATAGTCTGGGCGTACCACACCACCGAACAGTCAGGAACCCATGAGACCCCGTTCAGCTTGGTCTATGGGTGTGATGCAATGATTCCAGTAGAGATCCAGGAGAGCTCGCCGAGATTCCAGAACTTCGTAGAGGAAGACTCGTATGAAGAGAGAAGGCTGAACCTGGATCTACTGGATGAGGTCAGGGAAGAGGCGAGATTGAAGGCTGAAGCGGTGAAGAGAAGGATTGAACGAAGATATAACTCGAAGGTGATGCCGAGACAGTTTAGAGAAGGCGACCTGGTGATGAGAAAAGCCCACCAGTACGAGATGGAGAATAAACTGTCGCCCAAGTGGACAGGGCCGTTTAGAATAACCGAGGCGCTCGGGAACGGCGCCTACCGCTTAGAGACATTGGAAGGAGGGGCGATTCCTCGCACTTGGAACGCCACGCACCTGAAGTTGTATTACAGTTAAGAGCTTTGTAAGTAAAAACGAACACGAAGGTATATTACAATGTCTCTGTTAAAACAGTTTGAAGGGGGCACTCTTTTTTCCCTAAGGAGGGTTTTTGATGAGGCCACCCAATAAAAGAAGAGTTTTCAGAGTTCAAAGTTGTTTTAGATTGCGCGCCTGTTGTTTTCAGAAAGTGTTAAAGAAAGACCTTGTCACTTATATGTGATTTAAGGCAAGAAAAGATATATTGCATGCTTTCTAAAAAGTTTTGAAGTCCTCATCGTTTTTCGGCGATCGGAGGCATCAGTTAAAGTTTTAAAGTCCTCATCGTTTTTCGGCGATCGGAGGCATCAGTTAAAGTTTTAAAGTCCTCATCGTTTTTCGGCGATCGGAGGCATCAGTTAAGGTTAAAGTCCTCATCGTCTTCCGGCGATCGGAGGCACCAGTTAAAAGACCTCAACGCCCTCGCGCGTCCTGAGGCGAGTTAAAGACCTCCTCGCCGTCGAGCGACTGCAGGCGAGGAAGAGTGAAAAGTCCTCAGTGTTTATGGGGTGCGAGAAGATGTAACCCCTGGGGCAATGTAGAGGCACCAGTGAAAAGTCCTCAGTGTTTCTGGGGGCGAGAAGATGTAACCCCTGGGGCAATGTAGAGGCACCAGTGAAAAGTCCTCAGTGTTTCTGGGGGGGAGGAGATGTAACCCCTGGGGCAATGTAGAGGCACGATTTAAAGACCTTCTCGCCTATGAGCGAGTTCAGGCGAGTTAAAGACCTTCTCGCCTATGAGCGAGTTCAGGCGAGATAAAACCCTTCTCGTCTCGAACGAGTTCAGGTATGGTGTAAAGGGTGGAAGAAGTTTGGAAGGTGGCTAAGGTAGGTTCGAAGAGAGCGCCTAGCCACCCGGTCTTTTGTTCTGAAGCTCAGGAAGGTAGAGAAGGATTTGAAAGGCGCCTCTACCCCCAGATAAAAAGAACAATGGCCAAAGTGAAGTCGGAAAGAAGGTGATATCGCCAAGAGTCTTTGGCGACCAGGAAAAGTTCAAATAGTGGCGAGAAAGTTAAAGACCCGTTTTGATGAAGCAGATCGGGTAAAGCAATGTTTTAAGCCAGTAGTTGAGTTAAAGCTCGTTGCTTGAAGAGTAATTTTACGCTAAGGTTAATTGCCTTAAGATTACGAGTTGTTAAATTGATTATTATTTCAAGTCCAAGTGGTTCGAAGCAGTTAAGTATATGCTCGCGCTTACAAAATCACTAAGTTAATTTCTCGAAGAAAATTGTGCAAGGAAAGTTAAAACAGTTAAAGAAGTCATAAGAGGAAATACACAGACTTTGCCATTTGAAATAAGTATCAGTTCAAAAACACATGTACAAGAAAATATGAAGTTTGCTACAAGTTATATACAAAGAGAAAGCACGAAGGCAGCGGATGGAGGGAATTGATCAGTCTTCAGCGGGAACCACTTTCCCATCCACCACCTTGTTGTCAAGGGACACCATGCTGAGGTCCAGATCGGGGAACAAGCAGGCGAACTGTTCCCGTGCAGCTTCGAATCCAACAGCTAGAATTTGGGCAGAACTCAGATTAAGCTCTTCAATTTGTTTCTTGAGTTCTTCTGTTTGTTCCTTCAGCCCCTTGTTCTGCTGCTCCAGCTCTTCAACTTGCTTCTTGAGTTTTTCGTTGGTTTCTTGAGCCTGGAGAAGGTCTTCAGCAACCTTCTTGGATTCTGCTTGCACTTGGCCCAATTCAGCAGTGATCTTCCCCTTCTCATTGTTGGCTTCAGCGAGTTCAACCATGGCGTCGTCCCTCGCCTTTTCCACCTTGCCAAGGAAGATCTCCCGGTCGGCTGACCTTTGCTCCAGTTTCTTCACCTTGGCGGCGTCAGTTTTTATGAGAGCCTCCAGGTCAGCCACCTTGACGCGATAAGGCACAATCTTGCTCTCCAGTTCGATCTTTTCTTGAGCCAGTTGCTGCACCTTATGGCGGAGATCAGTGGCCTCCTTGCGCGCCAACCGGAGCTCGGTGCTCATCGCATCTTCTACTCGGGAGTGTTCAATCTCCGCGAGTGTCAGATTGAAGGACAACTTCTCCACCTCAACCCTCATGGTGCTATTCTCAGTTCTAAGGTTGAAGAGGTCATCCTGAAGCTTCCTGGTGGAGCTCTCCACAGCTCTAGTTATAATGGTGGGGAAGTCTTCTGCCATCATCTTCAGCTTGGCAGAGAAAGGCTCCCACATCCTTGTGACCTAAAGAGGGAGGTTTGCTGCTTGTAGAGGCACCGGGTGGGCCTGTTGTTGGCTTTCGTCGCCACCTTCTTTAGTTGGTTCTTCAGTAGGCGCTTCTAGGCGTGGTGGCGACGTCGGGGATTCGGTAATTAGAATTGGAGAGGTATGAGCAACCTCATCCCCGATTGGAGCAACGTCTGCGGCTGAGGCATTTGAAGGAGGACCCCCTCCAGCTGATACATACGGCGTGGAGGCGCTCGGGGGGTCCTCCATGAAGTTTGGCTCGGGGGCCTCAACCGCAGGTGGTGCAGTTGCCAATGGAATGGCTTGGACTGGTGAAGCAGGAGCTGCGGAGGGTGGCGATGATGGAGGAGGAGCAGGTGTAGACGGCGGCGTTGATGTTGGAAGAGGGGGTGGTGCAGATGGTGAAGAAGGTGCCACCCTCTTCCTCTTTGTGACAAGGCCATCTTCTGTTGCCTCGTCATCTTCCTCTTCCTCCTCATGGACTACCTGGGGGCCTTTCCTCTTGGGTTTCCTGAGGACAAGCTTCTTCCTTTGGTTGGCGGGTTGGACATCGGAGGGAGCTGCACCCTTGGGTGGCGATCTGCCTTGAGCAGCGGCGATCTCCACCACAGAATTTGGCACTGTTTGAGAGCCCGTTGCCAATCCGTGGGTTCGGGCGAGCGCCCTCAATTCAGCAAGCTTTCCCCGCCCCAACATGTTATCTGCATAGAGCAAAAACGCATGGGATAGCTCAGAAAGGAAATAGATGCATAAGACATATGCAACAGCAAAGCAGATAAAGGGTGCAGAAAAATAAAACCAAAGTCTTGTGCACAACGCACAAGACGCCCAGAAACAGTTAACAGAGAAACAAGAACTTAGGCGTTCTAACCTATACGAATTTCGAGTTGGTCCTCGAAGAACTCGAAGCTGATGAGCGTGGTGGTGAGGAAGGTGATGTTGGCATCTGCCACGCTCTTCCAAAAGAAGCAAAGATCTCTGTCCAAGGCACCCATGCTGTCAGGACTTCTTGGCCTCCTGAAGCTGCTCTTGGACTCTTTGTTCCCCTTGTTTACCCAGTACAAGGGGAAACCGTCGAGTAGGGAAGCGTCCTTGTCGTTGGGGCGCACTTGGACGAACTTTCCCTTCCAGTCTTTATAGGATTGCTGGAAGATGGAGAGGATCGACCTCCCAGCAATCCCATTCAAGCTTACCCATAGGCGGTCTCCTGGGTGTTGGCTTCGAAGAGAAATGTGTAAACGAAGCAGAAGGGCCCGTCATTGTTCGCCTTGTCGTCGGCGCAAACTGGCAGCTCGGGGGGGCAGGGCAGCACTGTCATCTTCTCGTCGTGCTCCTTGTGAAATGTTTGGTGAGGTTCGTCCCCCTTCGTCAACCGCAAAACTGCCCCAGCAGTGTTCACAGAAGATGTTTCCCTCAAGAGGGTCGAGTTGGCCCAGGGATACAGGTTTTTGAAGTCTGGTGGGGGAACGGAGGCTCCTCCGGTGGCAGGCGGAGCAGCCCGGGCCAGGTTGGGGCGGGAAGGTGCAGGCCTCTCAGCCTGAGAAGATGAAGCGCCGCGTGCTCGCGGTGGGTCGTGTGCTTGTGAGGAAGGGTTTCGTGATGAAGGAGGAGGATTTGGGGTGATCTTTGAGCGAGTCATTGTTGAAGCTGCAAAGGAAGAAGAAAAGGAAAAATGATCAGGGTTCACAGAGGTTGACTCGATCATGAAGGAAGGGTGAAAAACGAACGAACGTATGTTCGTTGTGAACGTTGACGAAGCCCTAAGTTACGAAGAAGGAGAAATAGCAAAAAACAACCCACAACGTATGCACCAGACAATTAAAGGATGATGCGAATCGGTTAAAATGCAGGAAAAACCAACAGAAGAAGGAAAGGAAATACCTTTTTATGATCAGGAAGGCGATGAGAGATGTTGGTGATTCAGGAAGTTGAAGAACGTCGAGAGCTTTTTTGCAGAAGAAGGTTGGAGCGTTTGAGAATACGAAGAAAAGTGATGGAACAGTGGAGCGAAAATGGGTTTAAGGGTTTTTTCGAAATGGGTTTGGGAAGCGCAAACGTTAACTGAAGGTAATCGTTGATGAAGCCACGTGTCGTGCGATGGGGAGGGGTTTGGTGGAGCGTCAGAGAAGCAGAAAGTACAACCGCTTGAAATTCTGCGCCAGTGCCACGTAGATCGGTATTGGCGTGACTCTTTTAGTCTTTTCGCTGGACAAGTCTTCGCTTAAGACTGGGGGGCTTGTGTACCGCCCTGGTAGTCGGAAGTGATGACGTGGCACCAAGCTACAGTGTAGGCGTGTTGACAAGGCGCCAGATTCGCAGAAGGAAAGGAAGTCGGGGGGCTCGTGTAGTCGTCAGTTATTAATTTGGCGTGCTCCGATCTCCAGCATACCAGGCGATCGCCCAGTTGAAGATGAAGTCGCCAGATGATAAACTCAGGCGACCAAGTGATTGGAGATCGCCAGAACAAGCACATCGCCGAAGATGAAGGTGGTGCAGATCATGAAGGCGGCCGGCGAGACCACGGGGAAGGTGTACGAGAGCACCCTAACTCGCCAATTCCAGTAGTGATCACGCTCCCAAGTTAGCTATGCACTGGGCAGTACCATGCATAAGCAACTTAGCCAAAAGAGAGTCAGAAGCAGCGCCCAAGTCAAGGAGGCCCCAGATGATGGCACGTGTACGACTGGATGCAAGACACGTGTCCAGGTCTGTAACTGCCAGGAGAGAGAAAGTGACCAGGTATATAAGAGTTCTCAACGAACTTTCGAGGTACGCACGTTCAGATTATACTCTTTACGCTTGCGAGTTCTAGAGCTGACTGTGAGAGAGAACATTGCACGGTTCCTTGAGAGTTCTTGAGTGTTCTTGCTCTTAGTATTTGGTGGTTCGGTCACTGACTTGGGCGTTGGAGTGCGATCGGCCGCAGCGGCGCCACTCTGTTCTTTTGCAGGTTCTCGAGGTGGATCTTGGAAGAAGGACGGAGGTTTGAAGCGGCGCACACGTCGATCCTTTGACGAGGCAGGTTCCAACGTTCTGGTCAACAGGCAGGATCACCCTTGATCAAGGACTAGGCTCCCGGATTTTAACTTATACTAGACATACCTGTTATCTTGCTCTAGACTTGACTACTGCTTGATTATCTGGCGGCAACGCCTACTTCTGGCGACGCTTTGTTCTAGTGACACCTTATCTTGCCATCGCTATCTCGGCGACGCCTTCTCTTGGCGGTGCCTTGTTCTGGCAACTTCGTACCCTGGCGACGCTTAAAGTAAGACGTCGCCAAGCAAAGACATCGCCAAGCAAAGACATCGCCTAAAGTAAGACATCGCCTAAGGAAAGACATCGCCCAAGTAAGACATCGCCTAAGCAAAGACATCGCCCAAGCGGGACATCGGGCCTCGACACTTTAGAACAGTAGCAAGGAGAAGAGAAAGGTGGCTTCAAGGCCATAAGTTCTAGTACCAGTAGGGGGTAAACCTGACTCGGGAAGTATCCACGCCACTACTGGGAGACCCTGGGATAGATACGACCCATGAGGGGGCCATGACCAGGGGAGAACCACGTGCATGATACGAGAGAAAGGTAAATAAACCCCCAGGGCGAGTGACTAGTGATTGGGGCGCAGGAGTTGGCACCCAAAAAGTCAACCCACGTGACAAAAGCACTTCGCAAAAAAGAGGGCTTACACGATGGAAAAACCCTAAGTTGGGTGGCGGCGCTGTGGGACCCTCTGCACAGAATAACGATCAAGTCAGAGGGGCACGTGGCAATGCCCACGTGCTCATTAAATGTTTCAGGGAAAGTTTGCCAAGGTATGCGTTAAGTAAGTTAAGATTCGTATATTCCAAGGAATGTTTTTATACGCTTTCAATGCGCTTTAATGATGAGAGGTGTATGTACCTTCCCGTATCCGGGGCGTTGACAAAGTCAAGGTCAAAGTCAACGTCGGGGTCAAAGTCAACATAAGGCGTCGCCTAGGTGAGGCGACGCCAAGTGCATGCATCGCCGAGGCGGGGCGTCGCCGAGAGGAAGCTTCGCTAAGGTAAGGCGTCGCCCAGCTAGGGCGTCGCCAAGGTCAAATGTCACAAAAGCAAGGCAATCACAGTGTTGCTCCCCGATACCCATGGGTAGGAAAGACCATGGAGGGAGCGACGCCGTGGGAAGGCCTCAAACCCCGATAACCCGGGGTAGCAATAAAGAGAAGAGAAAGGTGGCTTCAAGGCCATAGTAATAGCGCCAGTGGAGAGCAACCTGACTCGTGAAGTGCCCATGCCGCCCCAGAGACGCCCTTGGGGTAGGTACGACCCATGAGAAGGGTCACGCCCGGGGGCAGCCAGGTGCAGGGCACGAGAGGAAGGTAGATACGCTCTCAAAGTGAGTGACTAGATGTTTGGGGGCATGAGTTGGCACCCAAAAAGTCACCCCTTGCGCAGATGCACTCCCAGGTAGGAGGACTCACACGAGGAAATACCCCCAGACGAGGTCACGGTGCTGTGAGGCCCTCCACGTGTAACAGCAGTCAAGTCAGAATAGAAACGTCAATTTGTCAGGTACAAGGTAATTAAAGCTATTTAATAAAGTTTACGTTTCGAGCGTTTAAGGTACTATAAATGCTCCCAAGCAGTTTAAATGTCTTAAAGGCGCTGAACGTTTTAATTTTAAATGCGCTTTAAGGCGCTTTAAATGCGGGAGTAGTTTAAATAGCGCCTTGAATGTTGGAAACGGGGTTCGAACTTTTGGCATATTTTCCCGGAGTATACTCTAGTTGCTTGCGCGAGTTTTGGCACGAGGCACAAGGGACTAGAGAGGGGTTGTTTGCCAGAGGGAGAAAAGACACACAGTACACAGTTTTCTTTTGACCACCTTCAGAGTGCCATTCACGGTGCTCCGATACGGAGGTGTAGAGTTTTGGTGTTTCTTGCTAGCTGACTTGAGCGTCGGAGTTCAAACGGCCGCTAGGGTGCCCTTTTGTCCTTCTTTGCAGGAATCCGCAGGTAACCAATGGGAAGGAGTCCCTAGCTGACGGGTGAGGTTTTGCACAAAGATGTCCCAGGTGAACCGGCCGGAACATTTGGCGCCCACCGTAGGGCCGATTTAAAACATCAGTCCCATCACAAGCAACGAAGATCTATCAGAGCCACCATAACGTTGGCAGAAGTTGGAGGAAACAGTGAAGAATGAGGGCCACCACTAGACAAGGTACCGCTCGCGCGGCGAGTGAGGAAATGTCCATCCAGCAGGTCCTGGAAATGATGCGGGCGCTGCAGGATGAGATGGCGGAGTCGAGGATGGAACAAGAACGCATCCAGGCAGATCTCGCAGACTCGCGCGCGAGAAACGAAGAGCTCCATCGTGTGAATGAAGAGTTGCGCCGGGGTTAGAACAATAACCAAGGGCAACGTGAACAAGATGAGATCGAGCTTCTCACCCCACCAAGGGAGTTTTCCACACCCTTCTTACAGGAGATTCTGGATGCAGTGATCCCCAACACGTTCGCGGGGCCCAAGGTGATCTTTACCGGGATGGAGGACCCCGAGGCGCATCTCACTACATTCCACACGCATATGGTGTTGGTAGGCGGCTCCGATGCCGCGAGATGCAAGCTCTTTATGAGCACGTTGACGGGGATGGCAATGGATTGGTTCATCAGCCTTCCAAACGGCCATATCACCTCCTTTCGGTAGTTGTCGCAGCTGTTTAGGGAGCAATACTTGGCGAACAAGGCCCCACTGCCAGTTTCCTACGACCTGTTTGACGTAAAACAATATCAAGGGGAGACCTTAAAGGAATACATCAACCGCTTCGGGGCCCAAGTAATAAAGGTTGGTACTTCGGAGGAGCCCATGATCGAGTACGCATTCAGAAAAGGCGTATGCCCCGGCCCTTTTTGCGAGTCCATTATTCGGAACCGCCCCAGGACTTTAGCTGAAATACGGCGTTGGGCGGTGGAGCATATCGCCTCTGAAGGAGAGGTGTGTGAGAAGCGCACCAGCGTCGTACCCTCACGCCCGAGAGCGCAGACGCGGGCTCAACCCGTCAGGGTCAACGAGATCACAACGGGGAGAAAGAAGCCAGAGGGGAGACGTCCCTATGAGACCAGAAAACCCCAGCCCCGGGGTCCAGTAGGAGGGGATCGCCCGGCCAGAGAGAGGGCAAGGCCGGCGAGGTACAACTTTGTGGTGCAGTTGGAGGACCTGATCGCCGTGCCTAATATAGCCGAGAGGTTGAGGCGACCGGCGAAGACTAAAAAGGTGTTAGGGCCTCGAAAAGACTCTTGGTGCGAGTTCCACGAGGCTTTCGGTCATCACATCGATAACTTCTTGTCGCTGGGTTACCAGCTAGATGAGTTGGTGAGAAGCGGGTTTCTGAAGGATTATGTCGCACAACCCACTACGACCGCCGCCCTGCCGGTGCCAGCGGAAGAGCAAGCGCACGAGATGCCTGTTCTCGGCGAGGTTCATACCATTGCTGGAGGCTTTTCCGGCGGAGGACCCACCGCCTCCCAGCGAAAGAAATACGCGAGGGGGGTCAACTCAATGGAGGAAAGAATCTCAGGTGATCCGTGGGAGTCGGACCTCGTGTTCACGAGGGCGGATCTGCGGGATGTCGTGCCGCACGACAATGACCCCGTGGTCATTTCAGTTGTCACGGCGGGCCGAAAGGTGCACAGGGTTCTAGTCGACCAAGGAAGTTCTGCAGATGTCATGTTCTGGTCGACATTCAACAAGTTGCGGTTGTCTCCCAACCTTTTGAGGCCCTACACAGGGTGCCTATATGGGTTTGCAAATAACCAGGTGGAAGTCCGAGGCTACTTGGAGCAGAGGACAACGTTCACAGATGGAGAGGCCTCGCGTATCGAAAGCATCCGGTACTTGGTCGTAAACGCCAACTCCGCCTACAACATCTTGTTGGGCAGACCGGCGTTGAATAGGATGAATGCAGTAGCCTCCACGTGCCATATGAAGATGAAGCTGCCAGATCTCAGCGGCAAGGTAATTGTCATCAAGTCGGATCAGGAGGAAGCGCGAAAATGTTATGAGAATAGCCTGAAAACGAAGAGAGGCGTATTCATGGTGTTTGAGCGTCCGCCAAGTGCAGACACGACGATGATTGAGGCGACGCCAGCTGGGTCAACGCCTAACGAGGCCACACCCGTGAGGGTGACGCCCGAGGTAGATACGCTCATGGATGAGGGCCCTGACGACACATCGCCCGTAGAAGAGGCGACGCCCGTTAAGGAAAATAGCAGGGATCATCAGGCGACTAACGTGGTGGAGAGGGAGATTGGCGGCAAAACGTTTAAGCTGGGGCGTTTGCTGAGCGAAGAGGAGCAGGATGAGGTGGCAGAGGTGATTTCACGCCATTTAGATGCTTTCGCATGGTCTGCCTCGGATATGCCCGGCATCGACCCTGATTTCCTATGTCACCACCTTAGCATGGACGCCACGGTCCGCCCCGTGCGCCAAAGAAGGAGAAAGTTTAATGAAGAGAGGCAGCTGGTGGTAAGGGAAGAGACGCAGAAGCTGCTGAGTGTTGGTCACATCAGGGAGATTCAATACCCTGAATGGCTGGCCAACGTCGTCCTGGTGAAGAAGGCGAATGGGAAGTGGAGGATGTGCGTGGACTTCACAGACTTGAATAAAGCGTGCCAGAAGGACTCGTACCCACTGCCCAGCATCGACGCGTTGGTGGACAGCGCCTCCGGTTGCAATATACTTAGCTTTTTGGATCCATTCTCGGGATACAACCAGATCAAAATGCACCCGAGAGATGAGAGTAAAACTGCGTTCATGACGGAGACCAACAGTTACTGTTACAAGGTGATGCCTTTTGGGCTGAAAAGCGCAGGCGCCACCTACCAAAGGCTGATGGACAAGGTCCTAGCGCCCATGTTAGGGAGGAATGTGTACGCCTACGTGGATGATATGGTAGTAGCGTCGAAGGATAAGACGTAGCACGTGGCGGACCTAGAGGAGTTGTTTGTCACTATATCCAAGTACCGCCTCAAGCTAAACCCCGAGAAGTGTGTCTTCGGGGTGGAGGCCGGTAAGTTCCAAGGTTTCATGCTCACGGAGAGGGGAATAGAGGCGAACCCCGATAAATGCGCAGCAATTATCGCCATGCAAAGCCCGACATCAGTGAAGGAAGTGCAGCAGCTGACGGGGCGTATGGCGGCACTATTAAGGTTTGTTTCTGCTGGAGGAGAGAAGGGGCACCCGTATTTCCAGTGTCTTCAAAGAAATAGTCGCTTTGCATGCACTAACGAATGCGAAGTGGCCTTCATGAAGTTTAAAGAGTATTTGGCGACGCCAGCGGTCCTTTGCAAACCAGTAGCGGGCGTGCCCCTCCGGCTATACTTCGCGGTAACAGAGCGAGCTATCAGTTCTGTGCTGGTCCAGGAGCAGGACCAGATTCAAAAGCCCATCTATTTTGTGAGCAAGGCTTTACAAGGCGCGGAGACGAGATACCAGGCGCTGGAGAAGGCAGTGTTGGTCGTGGTATTTTCGGCCAGGAGGCTCCGCCATTACTTCCACAGCTTTACAGTGGTGGTGATGACGAACCTCCCTATACAAAAAGTATTGCAGAAACCTGACGTAGCGGGAAGGATGGTGCGCTGGGTGGTGGAGTTTTCAGAGTTTGATATCCAGTATGAGCCCAAAGGATCCATTAAAGGGCAGGTATATGCAGAGTTTGTGGCAGAACTCTCGCTCGGGGGCGAACAAGAGGTGGAAGCGGGCTCGTAGTGGTTGCTCTCGGTCGATGGCTCTTCCAACCAGCAAGGAAGTGGTGCGGGGATAGTCTTGGAGGGACCCAATGGCGTGCTGATTGAGCAAGCTCTGCGCTTCGCCTTTAAGGCAAGTAATAATCAGGCTGAGTACGAAGCTCTGGTTGCAGGGATGCTCCTGGCTAAGGAGATGGGCACGCAGAACCTCTTGGTGAAAAGCGATTCCCAACTGATTACGGGACAAGTATCAGGCGAGTTCCAAGCAAAAGACCCGCAGATGGCGGCGTATTTGAAATACGTCCAATTGCTGAAGGGAGCGTTTAGCGCTCTTGAGCTAGTACATGTCCCACGAGAACAGAATGCCAGAGCTGACCTACTGGCCAAGCTGGCCAGCTCAGGCAAGGGGGGCAGGCAGAGGACAGTAATCCAAGAGACGCTCAAAGCTCCGAGAAAATTCTTGGAGGACAACAGGGTGAATGTCCTCCATATTAGTACAGCGAGAGGGAGGCCAAGAAGTCATCGTTCTTTAACTCAAGATACGGTGAAGACACCCCATATTAGCACATACGCGGACACGCCCGAAGGAGGAAGGCACGCGCAAATATGTGCTTTAGCCGTGGGAGACACCTGGATGACGCAATACAGACGGTATCTGGCGGATGGGGCTCTCCCAGCGAAACCTGAAGAGGGTTAAGAGGAATGCCGAAAGATACACTCTGGTGGACAGAGTATTGTTCAGGCACGGGTTCACCCACCCTATCTTAACGTGCGTAAGCGGCGACGAGTGTACCAGAATAATGGCGGAGCTCCACGAAGGCATTTATGGGAGTCACGTAGGGGGAAGGTCCTTAGCCTCTAAGGTGGTACGCGCAGGTTTCTACTGGCCAACAGTAAAGCAGGATTGCGTGCGGCACGCCCAGCGTTGAAAGCAATGTCAAAAACACGCTGACTGGCACAAGGCGCCGCCAGAAGAGCTGCGATCCATATACAGCCCGTGGACTTTCCATACGTGGGGAATCGACATCCTAGGCCCATTCCCATTGGCGATAAGGCAGATGAAGTATTTGATTGTTGCCATTGAATACTTCACCAAGTGGATAGAGGCAGAGCCCGTGGCCTAGATTACTGCGCACAAGGTGCAACACTTTGTTTGGAAGAACATTGTGTGCCGCTTTGGCGTACCTAGGCGGCTAGTATCCGACAATGGAACCCAGTTCGCCAGCCAGCAGTTAAGAAACCTGTGTGCAGAGGTAGGCATCAAGCAAGTATTTGCATCAGTCGAACACCCCCAGACTAACGGGCAGGTAGAGTCAGCGAATAGAGTTTTGCTGAGAGGGCTAAAGAGAAGGCTAGAAAAGGCTAAAGGAGCGTGGGCGGAGGAAGTGCCAAGGATCGTATGGGCATACCACAACACGCCCCAATCTTCCACCATGGAGACGCCTTTCAGCTTAGTGTATGGGTCGGATGCGATGATCCCGGTCGAGATTCACGAAAGCTCGCCACGCTTCCAAAATTTCGTGGTTGAGGAATCCAACAAAGAAAGGCGGGTGAACCTGGACCTACTTGACGAAGCCAGGCAGGAAGCCAGAATAAAGGCCGAAGCAAGAAAGAGAAGAGTAGAGCGACAATATAGCTCTAAGGTGAAGCCACGGCAGTTTCAGATTGGCGACCTAGTTATGAGGAAGGCTCACCCATACGAGCTGGAAAATAAATTGTCTCCCAAGTGGACCGGACCCTTCAGAATCACCGAAGCCAAGGGGAACGGTTCATACAACCTAGAGACTTTGGAAGGGGGCCCCATTCCACGCAGCTGGAATGCGGCCAATTTGAAGTTTTATTTTAGTTGAACTATGTAAGTAAAAAGCCATGTAACAATTTTATTAGAGGGGACACTCTTTTTCCCTTTCGGGGGTTTTTTAATGAGGTCACCCAAATAAAAGAAAGAGAAGTTCAAGAAAAGATTTGCCTCAGTTTTCATCTTCTTTCGACTCGAAGCGCAAGGCCAAGGGCTAAAAAGATGAAAGACAGAGATTCGAAATAGGCGACAGGCGTCGCCAAGCATACACGTCGCCAAGAGCAGGCGTCGCCAAGAGCAAGCGTCGCCTGATGCAGGCGTCGCCAAGAGAAAGCGTCGCCAAGGCGAAGGTGTGCAAAAATGAAGCGGCGTTACAGAAAGCAAAAAACATGACACCAGAGAGTTAATATTACAAATAGAGTTCGAGATAAAGGTCAATGAGATAAATGAGGCGAACAGGTACATGCCCTATGCTCAAACAAAAAGTACAAACAAATTACTTTTTTGTGGCCTCCGGAGTCGGGATGGGAGGAGGACGAAGCTCCGCTCTCGGCCCTCAGTGCCCGGGTAAGCTGTGATCTTCGTTGCTGGTTTATCTTCGAACCTGCACCAAGGGAAACAAACATGGTAAAGACACCACGAGGCAAAACATGCAAAGATTTAGAAAGGATCGAGAGCGGAAGTTTCTAAGGCAGTCACTCGTACATATATACTTCTCTAAGGTTTCGGCGTTGAACTCCAAACTAATCAGAGTGGCGGAGTCAAAACCCCCCGCCTCAGCCAGGACCCGGCAAACCACCTGGTCGTTCGGGTTTAGTTTCTTGAAGGCTTTAGACTTCAGGGCTCTCGTCCCCCTCACCCGGTACAGTGGAAAACCATCTAGGGCGGAAGGCACGAGATCATAGCAACAGACTTTGAAAAACCTACCCTTCCACCCAGTGAAGGAGTTTTGGAAAGGAGTCAGGAGAACCCTGCCGGGAACGTTACTGAAAGTCACCCAGAGGTTGTTCCTTTGCCTCTTCACCTCAAAGAAATGAAGAAAGATATCAACCGAGGGTGCACACCCCAGAAAGCCAAAGAGTATGTCAAAGGCCTTGACGAAAGCCCAGCTATTAGGATAGAGCTGGGCCAGAGCGGCATTAATCTCCGTCAGAAGTTCCCTCTTAAACCTGGAGAAGGGCAGGCGCACGCCGATGCTCTTAAATACCACCTGGTAGAAGTAGAAGAAGGGGACCGTTCGTCCCCGCACACCGGCTCCCCCAAGGTGCAAGGGAGTACGGCAATGTCGTCGTCATGCCTCCTAGCGATGGCACGATGATCGTAGGAACACGAATCCCCTTTGTGTTCCCTTATGGCCCTGGTAGAAAGCAAGCATGAGCACTCGTCAAGGAGCTCGCGCGAGGCCCATGCATACAGGTCCTTGGGGTTATCCCTAGGGGGAGGAACATGGGAAGACATGTCGCTACGAGAGGTGAGCAAAGAGCTGGGAGTTCAAAGAAGAATGGCGCGTTGGGAATACGGGAGGTAAAGCGCCAACTAGGAGGAATGCAGAAGGAACTCTGTGTGTAGCGGTGCAAAGAGGGATGATGAACGCAGGTAGAAGATTCTGAAGATCTAAATATTACAGTTAGAGCACCAAGCGACGAAAATGGGGGCACTGTGCGATCGAGCCACGTGTCAGACGATGGGAGGATGATCCTGGCGCCTCTGGTTAATATTCAGAGAACGTCGCATTGACAGAATGCCCAAGGGTACGATGCGCCGTCGAGAATGAGAGCATCTTGTCAGAAGCTCAGAAAATGTCAGGATCAAGTCAAGTGAGGGAACGTCCCATCAGCCATACGGGAGAGGCCATGTGGATGGCGCGGGCGAGACCCTGAGCTCTCCGCTACCCCCAGGCGTTGACCAAAATCGAAGTCAAAGCCGACGCCAAGGTCGAAGTCAACAGGTCGATCGCACAAGGCGTCGCCAGTGTAAGAAACCGATGGCGTCGCCAGCATGAGACGCCGATGGCGTCGCCAGTATAAGACGCTGAGGGCGTCGCCAATATAAGACGCTGAGGGCGTCGCCAGCATGAGACGCCGAGGGCGTCGCCAGTATAAGTCATCAGCGGCGTCGCCTCCCCGATACCCACAGGTAGGAAAGACTGTGGAGGGAGACGAAATCGAAGAAGTCAAAACTGGTCACCAACGGCGTCGCCTCCCCGATACCCACAGGTAGGAATGACTGTGGAGGGAGACGAGATCGCCAGATGGCGAGTGAACCACTGGCAAGGTTGCTCTCCGATACCCATGGGAAGGAAAGACCATAGAGGGAACGACCCCCTGGGGGGCTTCGAGCCTTCCCAGAGTTTGGCGTTTCTAGACACCCTGAGGACGATACGGCGCTGCTGTAGCAGGCCTCTCCTTAGGCGTGGGCGCCAGGCACCAAGAATCAAGGGACAGATCGCCTTGGTGCTTAAGACACCCCAGGGACGATACGGCGCTGACAGATAGGTCTCTCCATGGGCGTGGGCACCGAAGCGCGACCTTGTCCCAAGTGTTTATGACCCAGAGTAGGTCTCAGCTTTTGCGTTGCAGCAATGGCGGAACTGCCATCGCCTTCACGGGGCAGAGGCCTCATAGATACGAAGGCGGAACAGGTTCTGAGGTACACGTTAGAAGTGAGGCGCCAGATGTACAGGGTCGCCCAACACAGCGAAAGAAACGGGTAAAAGTACAGGCAAAGTAATTGAAGTACGTAAAGGTGAAGAACGAAGGTAAAAATATCATACGGACAGAACTCGATACCTCAGAAGTACAAAATTGTCATGCAAAACCCATAGTTTTGACAAAGGTGCAAATAGTTCAAAGGATTTACAAGTTTATCAAAGATTGGCAGAAACAAATATAAAGCACGAAAGGTAAAGGTGGCAGGTGAGAGTCGGCGATTCAGTCATCCAAGTCGAGAGGCACAACCTTCCCGTCGACGACATGGTGTGTGGAATCGCAGTTTTAAACGTTGATGCCAGGGTTCTCGCAAGACGCCTGAGTCAGAGCCTCTTGGAAGCCCTCGTCAAACGCGCCCGCCATCTCCCCAGTCAGTTCTTGGACCTCCCCCTCTAGCTCAGCAATCCTAGAGTCCTTGGACATCAACTGTTTCTCCAAGAACTCCTTCTCCACCCGGAGCTTATTGGCCTCGGCTTGGAGAAGGCCCAAGGCTTCAACCTTCACCGCCAAGGCGTCCTCTCTCTCACCTAACTTCTGCCTCCAAGCAGCGTCCAGTTCTTCGAGTTTTTTCCGCTGCATTTCGAAGGCAAGAGACGCCTCTTGGAGGCCAATGCTTTGGATTTGGTAGGAAGTGAGCTGGGCTAGCTGGTCGACATGCGCCTGTTCAAGTTCGCGCGCGTACGCCTCGGCCCCCTCCCTACCCTCGTGGGCCAGTTTCAGCGAAGCTTGGGAAGCTTCCTCCTTAAGCCCCCAGTTTTTCTTCTCCTCCTTCAGCGCTCCTACCTCTTGCCTCAGTTTACGGAGAGCCTCCCTCCCCTTGACAGCGCTTCGGGCCTGGGTGCGCCACTTAAGTGCCACCGCCAGGAACGCCCCCATATAATAAGGCATGCCTCCCCCCTTGTGAGGATCCGTTGGCGACATTCCTTCAGTAAAACCCTGCGTCAACTCCCGGTGGATGGGGTGGGGAATCCGTGGCCTGCAGGAAGTCGAAGCAGGAACTGATGCAGGAGGGGCAGAGCCCGAGGCCTCAGACGCTTCATGAAGCGGTAGCGGCGGGGGAACCGAATCAGCCCCCTCCTCCTGTTCCTCTTGGACTGTTTGAGGCGGAGGTGATGTGGCGCTTGGAGGATCGTCCCTGGGAGAACTCCTGCCACCGGGAGACGCGGCAGGAACGCCTGCGGCCCTCCTCTTATTGGAAACCAAGGCGGCGCCCGAGTCTTCACTGTCGGAATCTATCACCAGCACCCTTTTTCCTTTATTGGGGCGTGCTGGGGCAGGAGTCGATGCCATGGCCAATGGAACCGCGGCAATGGGAGGAGGAGAGACAGACGGTGGAGGAGTCGGTAGGGAAGCGACAGTTGGCACGTCGGGAGCGACGACCTTTCCGCCTCCTTTGGCGGATTTTGCCTTCTTCAAGAATTTGGCAAGCGCGAGTCGCCTCAAAGAAGTCATTACTGAACCTGTAGCAGTGAGAATAACAGAGCAAAGACCAATTCAGATAAAGCAGAATGGGAGTACTTATAGCCAAACACACGCAGATATTCATAGGGGTTCAAGCGATGCAAGTGAGTTCATATAACCACGACAGCCCATACAGTACAAACAATCGAGAACAGGTACCAGAGTAAGTGGAGAGTCCATGGGCGTTGAATTCGTTGGCAATGAGCTTGGCGGTATCAAAGACCACCCCGAGCTCAGCCAAAGCTTTACACACGTCCCGATCAGCAGGGGCGAGTTGATCCAAAGCCAGGGCCTTGATCGTTATGGGTTTGTCCGTCCAGCACAGGGGAAAGCCTTCCAGTGCAGTAGGATCGTATTTGGTCGCACGCACTTTGAAGAACTTCCCTTTCCAGCCTTTGAATGAATTTTGGAAGAGCGTGAGGATGATGCGCCCGGCGACGCCAGAAAAACTCATCCACAGGCTTTTACCTTGTTTCTTCACCTCAAAAAAATGAAGAAAGACATCCACGGAGGAGGAAATGCCCAAATACCCGCAAAGAATTTGAAAACCCCTCACGAAGGCCCAGTCATACTCCTCTTTATAGTGAGACCTAGGGAGCGGAGGAGGCGCGGTGGTCTTGGTTTTCGCCATTGACGCAAGAGCTGAAGAGTAAAGAGAAAAGAAAGGGTTCAGTGAAAAGGGGTTTGAAGAAGAAAAGGGGGGAACAAGGAGAAACCCTAGGCAAGCCCTACCCACGAGAGAGAAAGAGGAACGAGAGAAACAAAGAAGCACAAGAACGACATCAAAAGACAAGCAGATGGACAATCCCAGGCAGTTCATCCATACATCATAGTCATGCAGTAAAGAGAGTCAACAAGGGTAGGAAAAATCGTACCTTTAAGAGTCGAAGGGTGTAGCGGAAGCACGAAAAAGCAGAGATTGCGAGAGAGAAAATTCGAAGAAGATGAACAGTGCGAGAAGGCAGAGAAAGTGGATGAAATAGTGGTTTCGAGCGCGGAGTTTGGGTAACTTAAACGTTACGAGGAGCGCGAGAGGCAACAAATGGTGACCGTGCGATGATGCCACGTGTCGCAGGATTAGGCGCTCACTGGGAGCGCAAGAGACTCTTAGGGCTGACCGCGTGATGAACCACGTGGCAAGCGATCAAGCGTGGCCCTAAAAGGTGTTGCTTTCCCCGTTTCAGAGGATGTCCAATCAGCCATTAAGAGCACCCCAATGGTTCAGAGAATGTCACGTCAATAGTTCGAGGAGTGTCACGTCAGCAAAGAATGACACGTCACCAGGGTGCCACGTGGATGGCGGGGGTGAGACCTTAGTCTTTTCCCTGAAGACAAGTCATCAGCTTAAGACTGGGGGGCTTGTGTACCGTCCTGTATCCGGGCGTTGACAAAGTCAAGGTCAAAGTCAACGTCGGGGTCAAAGTCAACGTCGGGGTCAAAGTCAACATAAGGCGTTGCCTAGGTGAGGCGACGCCAAGTGCAAGCATCGCCGAGGCGGGGCGTCGCCGAGAGGAAGCGTCGCTAAGGTAAGGCGTCGCCTAGTAGGCGTCACCCAGCTAGGGCGTCGCCAAGGTCAAATTTCACAAAAGCAAGGCAATCACAGTGTTGCTCCCCAATACCCATGGGTAGGAAAGACCATGGAGGGAGCGACGCCGTGGGAAGGCCTCAAACCCCGATAACCCGGGGTAGCAATAAAGAGAAGAGAAAGGTGGCTTCAAGGCCATAGTAATAGCGCCAGTGGAGAGCAACCTGACTCGTGAAGTGCCCATGCCGCCCCAGAGACGCCCTTGGGGTAGGTACGACCCATGAGAAGGGTCACGCCTGGGGGCAGCCAGGTGCAGGGCACGAGAGGAAGGTAGATACGCTCTCAAAGTGAGTGACTAGATGTTTGGGGGCATGAGTTGGCACCCAAAAAGTCACCCCTTGCGCAGATGCACTCCCAGGTAGGAGGACTCACACGAGGAAATACCCCCAGACGGGGTCACGGTGCTGTGAGGCCCTCCACGTGTAACAGCAGCCAAGTCAGAATAGAAACGTCAATTTGTCAGGTACAAGGTAATTAAAGCTATTTAATAAAGTTTACGTTTCGAGCGTTTAAGGTACTATAAATGCTCCCAAGCGGTTTGAACGTCTTAAAGGCGCTGAACGTTTTATAATTAAATGTGCTTAAGGCGCTTTAAATGCGGGAGTAGTTTAAATAGCGCCTTGAATGTTGGAAACGGGGTTTGAACTTTTGGCATATTTTCCCGGAGTATACTCTAGTTGCTTGCGCGAGTTTTGGCACGAGGCACAAGGGACTAGAGAGGTGTTGTTTGCCAGAGGGAGAAAAGACACATAGTACACAGTTTTCTTTTGACCACCTTCTGAGTGCCATTCACGGTGCTCCGATACGGAGGTGTAGAGTTTTGGTGTTTCTTGCTAGCTGACTTGAGCGTCGGAGTGCAAACGGCCGCTAGGGCGCCCTTTTGTCCTTCTTTGTAGGAATCCACAGGTAACCAATGGGAAGGAGTCCCTAGCTGACGGGTGAGGTTGTGCACAAAGACGTCCCAGGTCAACCGGCCGGAGCAGTGTATAAAAAGGGACCTTGGGAGCATTTCAAAGAGGAGAGTTTTAACCTAATTTGCATAGACACACAGAGCACAAACCCTAATTGTTCTTGACGGCGCACCCAGCTGTGAGCACAAGGCAATTAGGGCAACACAGTTCGAGCCCTTCAGTACAGTTTTTTCAACCACCCTCAGAGCATTCGTTCAAGTGTTCCGATACGGGGGTGCGTCACCTTTGATGTTTCTCGCTAGCTGACTTGATCGTCGGAGTGTAAACGTCCGCGAGGGCGCCCCCTTTGTTCACTTCTTTTCAGGTACTCACAGACGGAGCAAAACGAAGGTGCCCTAGCTCGCGAGGACAAGCCACGCGCAAAGACGATCCCAGTGAACTGGCCGGAACATCTGGCGTCCACCGTGGGGCCGATATAAAATCAGTCCCACCACACAAGTTTCTCAGTTCCAGTTCTCAAAACCCAGATAAGTTAAGAGGATTTCCAGAAAGGAGGGGGCTGAAGCATACGCGCATGAGGTTGAACAAGCGTATGCAGACCTGCTAGCCCACCTCACCTCCCACCAAATCCAGAATATTGGTCTCCATGAGGTGGCTCGTGCCTCCGAAGTGCAGCAGAGAAAACTTGAAGAACTGTACGCTGTTGGGAGGCAAAAGCTGGCTGAGACTGAGGGCGCCCTGGCGGCGAAGGTTGACGCCTTTGACCTTCTCCAAGCTGAAGCCAACAAGCTCCAGGTGGGGAAGGAATTCTTGGACAAACAGCTGGCGTCTAAGGATTCCAGGATCAACGAGCTAGAGAGGGAAGTCCAGTAGCTCATCGGCGATATGGCGGGCGTGTTCGACGAGGGCTCCAGGAGGCTCTGGTTCAAGCATCTTGCGAGAACCCAGGGATCAATGTCTCGAACTGCGACCCTACCCACCACGTCGTCGATGGGAATGTTGTGCCTCTTGAACTGGGCGATTCAACTGCAAACCCTCAGCCTCCGTCTTTTTCTCTTTACGTTTTTCCTGCACTTGATAACTTCGTAAATACTTTGAACTATTTGTATTTTGTTGGAATAGTGGGTATTAATTGCATTATCCTTGTCCTTAATCTTCAGTTTAACACTTGCATGTTTATGAGGAATTAAGTGTTGTTTGACTGCTATCTTTACCTTTGTTCTTCATTCTTATATGCTCCAACTACTTTGCTTGTACTTCTATCTGTTTCTTTCGCTATACTGGGCGAACTTGTACCTATGGCCCTTAGGTATCACGTAACCTTCTCTTCTCTCTCTTTTACCCATCACTTATAACTTTCACCTCGAAACCTGTTCCGCCTTCGTATCTACAAGGGCTCTGCCTTGTGAAGGCGCTGGTTGCTCCGCCATTGCTCAAATGAAAAAGTTGAACTTGATCTCTTCCGGCTTCGTCATCGCTCGAGGGTGTGGAGGCTCATCTGTCTTCTGTACTGAGTGTCCACGCTCGAGAAGAGACCTGCTCTGGGCCTAAACACTTGGGACAAAGTCGCGCTTCAGTGCCCACGCCCATGGAGAGGCTTGTCTAACAGCGTCGTATTGTCCATGGAGTGTCTCAAACACTAAGGCAATCTGTCCCTTAACTCTTGGTGGTTGGCGCCCACACTTGAGGAGAGGCCTATTACAGCAGCGCCGTATCGTCCTCAGGGTGTCTAGAAACGCCAAGCACTAGGCAGGCTTGAAGCCCGCCATGGGGTCGCTCGCTCCATGGTCTTTCTTTCCCATGGGTATCGGGGAGCAACGCCGCTGATGACTTGCTTTGCTTCTGGCGGTTTCGCCCCCCTCCACAGTCTTTCCTCCCTGTAGGTATCGGGAGGCGACGCCATCATTGCCTTATTCCGGCGACGCCTTCAGCGTCTTATACTGGCGACGCCCTACCTTGGCGAGGCCATGTCTTGGCGATGCCCTGTGCAGTCAATTTGTTGACTTTGGCCTTGACGTTGACTTTGACTTTGATTCCGGTCAACGCCCGAGGGCGGGACGTTTGCCTTAGCAAAAGGACCAAGGTCTCGACCACGCCATCTACGTGGCATTTTCCGTATTACTGAGGGGATGTTCCCCTGCTCGATTTGATCTTTGACATTTTCTGATTTTCTGATCTTTTGATAAAATGCTCTCTTCTTCGCCGGCGCGTCGTACCCTCGGGAACGTTGTCGACACGACTTTCTCTGAGCGAGAAAAGGTGACGCTAAGAGTCGTCCTCCCATCTCCTGACGCGTGGCTCAATTGCACGGTGCCCCTTTTCACGTCCTTTGGCGCCTTAACTGTAATGTTTGGGTCTTTGAAATCCCGTACTTGCACTCATCATTTCTGTGTTTTTGCATATTCTTCGCACCGTTCCTCTTCCTTCCAAAGCGTTCGTTTCTGCATTCTTTTCTCGTTGACATTTCCCTTATGCACTCCTACCGCCTCTTTCTCCTTTGATCTTTTGGTTCTTTCGCCAACAGCTGGTGCCAACATGTCTACCAATCCTCCTTCCCCTAGAACCAAACCTCAAGATCTTTACGCGTGGGCCTCGTGCAAGCTCCTCGATGAGTGCTCTAGCCTACTTTCTTCCAGGGCCTTGAGGGAACATGTGGGGGACCCGTGTTCCTATGATCATCGTGCCTTCGCGAAGAGGCATGATGACGACATCGTCGTGCTCCCTTGCACCTTAGGGGAGCCAGTGTGTGGGGATGAGCGGGCCAACAATGGAGTCCCCTTCTTCTACTTTTACCAGGTGGTCTTTAAAAGCATCGGCGTGCGCCTGCCCTTCTCCAGGTTCGAGAGGGAACTGCTGACGGAGATTAATGCTGCCCCGGCCCAGCTGTACCCTAACAGTTGGGCTTTCGTCAAAGCCTTCGACATACTATTTGGTTTCCTGGGGTGTGCACCCTCTGTGGACATCTTCCTTCACTTATTTGAGGTGAAGAGGCAAAGGAACAACCTTTGGGTGACCCTCAGCAATGTTCCCGGCAGGGTCCTCCTGACCCCATTCCAGCACTCCTTCACATGGTGGAAGGGTAAGTTCTTCAAGGTTTGCTGTTCTGATCTCGTGCCTTCCGCCCTGGACGGCTTTCCACTGTACTGGGTGAGGGAGACAAGAGCCTTGAAGTCCAGGCCTCTTAAGAGGCTACCTTTGAACGACCAGGTGGCTTGTAAGATCTTGGCCGGGGCGGGGGGCTTTGACACTGCCGCCTTCATAAGTCTGGAGTACAACGCTGAGGCCTTGGAGAAATATATATGTACGAGAGATTACCTTAAAACCTCCCATCCTTCGCCTTTACTGGCTTTTTGCATGCCTAACCTTGTGGTGTCTTCACCATGTTTGTCTCCTTTGACGCAGGTTCGAAGATAGACCGACGACAGAGGTCGCAGTTTGCCCAAGCGTTGGGGGCCGAGAACGGGGCTGCGTCATCCTCCCGCTCAGACTCCGGAGGCCACTGAGATGTGGCCTGATATTGCTTTTCATATGAACATAGGGTGTGTACATGATTGCCCCATTTGTCCAATTTGCCATTATCACGAACTTTATTTGTAACTCTAACTCTTGATCTACACTTTAGCTTCGTTTAAGCGCTGCCCATTTTATTTTTGTGTATTTGCGTCTACTTCTGCTTCTTCTGCTATGCTGCGCTTGTTACCTCCGACAGTCCCCTCCATTATTTTTAGGACAGTTTATTTTACCTGTACTGAGGGTCCACGCTTAAGGGGAGGCCTGCTCTGGGTGCCCTTAGCGTGTCTAACACTAGGGACAAAGTCGCGCTTTGGTGCCCACGTGCATGGAGAGGCCGATATAACCACGCCGTATCGTGCATGTGGTGTCTCAAACACCAAGGCGACTGGTCCCTTATCTCTTTGGCGTTTGGTGCCCACGCCTGAGGAGAGGCCTATTACAACAGCGCCGTATCGTCCTCAGGGTGTCTAAAAACACCAAGGCGAAAGCTTCTGTCCGACATCGGGGCTAGTTATTCATACTTGAGGAGGGGGCGTCCCGGAGGAGTCCCTCAACCTCTGCTCAAGGACTAAGACTCCCGGATTTTACCTTATCGAACATCTGATACCGGGGCTAGCTATTCATACCTAAGGAGGGGGCGTCCCGAAGGAATCCCTTAACCCCTACTCAAGGACTAAACTCCCGGATCTTGCCTCGTGTTGGACATACCTGTTATCTTGACCTTTAGGCGCATGCATGCGCTCTTACCACTTGCATTGAATTCCGATGTCATCTCCCCATTTGGTGATGCCTACATTCTGGCGACACCCCACCTTGGTGGCGTTTCCTTTGGGGACATGTCATTTGGCGACGCTTGATCTTGCCGGCGCCTCGTCTTGGCGATGCCTTATCTTGGCAACGCCTGACGCTGCTTTGAGTCTTTGTATTTTATCTTCTTAACCTTTGGTCTTATACTTCGAACGAGAAGAGGAAAACTGAGACAAAGTTTTCTCGAACTTCTCTTTTTTTTTACTTGGGTGACCTCATTAAAAAACACTCGAGAGGGAAAAAGAGTGTCCCCTTTACAAATCGTATTACATTACTCTCCACTAACATAAGTCAACTGAAATAAAATTTCAAATTGGCCGCATTCCAACTGCGCGGAATGGGACCCCCTTCCAAAGTCTCTAGGTTGTATGAACCATTCCCCTTGGCTTCGGTGATTCTGAAGGGTCCGGTCCATTTGGGAGACAATTTGTTCTCTAGCTCATACGGGTGAGCTTTCCTCATGACTAAGTCACCAACCTGGAATTGTCGGGGCTTCACCTTGGAGCTATACTGTCGCTCCACTCTTCTCTTCACTGCCTCAGCCTTTATTCTTGCTTCTTCCCTGGCTTCGTCCAATAAGTCTAGATTCACTCGCCTCTCTTCGTTGGATTCTTCAGCCACAAAATTTTGGTAACGTGGCGAGCTCTCGTGAATCTCGACTGGGATCATCGCGTCTGACCCATATACTAGACTGAAAGGCGTCTCCATGGTGGAAGATTGGGGCGTGGTGTGGTATGCCCATACCATCCTTGGCACTTCTTCTGCCCACGCCCCTTTAGCTTTCTCCAGTCTTCTCTTCAGCCCTCTCAGCAAAACTCTATTCGCTGACTCTACTTGCCCATTTGTCTGGGGGTGTTCGACTGATGCGAACACCTGCTTGATACCTACCTCTGCGCACAGGTTTCTCAGCTGTTGGCTTGCGACCTGGGTGTCGTTATCGGATACCAGCCGCCTAGGCACGCCGAAGCGACACACGATGTTCTTCCAAACAAAGTGTTGCACCTTGTGCGTGGTGATCTGGGCCACGGGCTCCGCCTCTATCCACTTAGTGAAGTATTCAATAGCGACGATCAGGTACTTCATCTGCCTTATCACCAGGGGGAACGGGCCTAGGATGTTGATTCCCCACGTATGAAAAGGCCATGGACTATATATGGATCTCAGCTCCTCTGGCGGCGCCTTGTGCCAATCAGCGTGCCTCTGACACTGCTTGCAACGCTGGGCGTGCCGCACGCAATCCTCTCTCACTGTTGGCCAGTAGAAACCTGCGCGTACCACTTTAGAAGCTAAAGACCTTCGTCCCACGTGGCTCCCACAGATACCTTCGTGGAGTTCCGCCATTATCCTGGTGCACTCGTCGCCGCTTACGCACGTCAGGATAGGGTGTTTAAACCCGTGTCTGAACAATACCCCGTCTACCAGGGTATATCTTGCGGCGTTCCTCTTAATCTTCTTGCCCTCCTCTGGTTCTACTGGGAGAATCCCATCCGCCAGGTATCGTCTGTATGGCGTCATCCAAGTGTCTCCTTCGGCTAAAGCATATATCTGCGTATGCTTTCCTTCCTTAGTTGCGTCCGCGTACATGCTAATGCGGGGCGTCTTCATTGTATCTTCAGTCAAGGAACGATGACTCCTTGGTCTTCCTCTCGCTGTACAAATATGGAGGACGTCCACCCTGTTATCTTCCACGAACTTTCGCAGAGCTTTGAGTGTCTCTTGGATTACTGTCCTCTGTCTGCCCCCCTTGCCTGAGCTGACCAGCTTGGCAAGCAGGTCGGCTCTGGCATTCTGCTCTCTTGGGACATGTACTAACTCGAGCACTAAATGCTCCCTTCAGTAGCTGGACGTACCTTAAATATGCCGCCATTTGTGGGTCCTTGGCTTGAAATTCTCCTGAGACTTGCCCTGTGATCAGCTGTGAATCACTCTTCACTAGGAGGTTCTGCGCACCCATCTCCTTGGCCAGGAGCATCCCTGCGATCAGTGCTTCGTACTCAGCTTGGTTGTTGCTTGCTTTAAAAGTGAAACGCAAAGCTTGCTCGATCAGCACACCATTAGGTCCCTCCAAGACTATCCCTGCTCCACTTCATTGCTGATTGGAGGAGCCATCGACCGAGAGCAACCACTGCGATCCCGACTCCACCTCTTGTTGGCCTCCGGGTGAGAGCTCTGCAACAAAATCCGCATATACCGGTCCTTTGATAGATCCTCTGGGCTCGTATTAGATGTCAAACTCTGACAGCTCCACCGCCCAGCGAACCATCCTTCCAGCTACGTCAGGTTTCTGCAATACCTTTTGTATGGGGAGGTTCGTCATCACCACTACTGTAAAACTGTGGAAGTAGTGGCGGAGCCTCCTGGCCGAAAACACCACGGCCAATGCTGCCTTTTCCAGCGACTGATACCTCGTCTCTGGGCCTTGTAAGGCCTTACTCACGAAATAGATGGGCTTCTGTACTTGGTCCTGCTCCTGGACTAGCACAGAGCTTATGGCCCGTTTTGTTACCGCAAAGTATAGTCGGAGGGGGACGCCTGCCACTGGTTTGCAAAGGACGGGTGGCGTCGCCAAGTATTCTTTCAACTTGATGAAAGCTGCTTCACACTCGTCGGTCCACGCAAAGCGACTATTTGTTTTGAGGCCCTGGAAATAGGGGTGTCCCTTCTCCCCTCCTGCAGAAACGAACCTTGATAACGCTGCCATTCGCCCTGTTAGTTGTTGCACTTCCTTCACCGATGTTGGGCTTCTCATAGCGATGATGGTTGCGCACTTATCAGGGTTTGCCTCAATTCCTCTTTCTGTAAGCATGAAGCCCAAAAACTTTCCTGCCTCAACCCCAAAGACACACTTCTCAGGGTTCAGCTTGAGGCGATATTGTGAGATGGTGGCGAACAACTCCTCCAGGTCTGTTGTATGTCGCCTTCTATCGCGCGAAGTTACCACCATGTCGTCAACATAGGCTTGCACGTTCGTTCCCAACATGGGCGCCAGGACCTTGTCCATTAACCTCTGATAGGTGGCGCCCGCGTTCTTCAAGCCAAACGACATTACTTTATAGCAGTAGATACACGTCTCTGTCATGAACGCCGTTTTACCCTCGTCCCTCGGGTGCATCTTGATCTGATTGTAGCCTGAAAAGGCGTCCAAGAAGCTCAGCATCTCGCAACCTGAGGCACTATCCACCAAGGCGTCAATGCTGGGTAGTGGATATGAATCCTTGGGGCACTCCTTGTTCAAGTCTGTGAAGTCTACACACATCCTCCACTTCCCATTCGCTTTCTTCACTAGAACGACGTTGGCCAGCCACTCGGGGTATTGTATTTCCCGGATGTGTCCAACACTTAACAACTTCTGTGTCTCTTCCTTCACCACGAGGCGCCTTTCCTCGTTAAATTTTCTCCTCCTCTGCCGCACGGGGCGAACCGTGGCATCCATGCTAAGATGATGGCATAGAAAATTAGGGTCGATGCCTGGCATGTCTGAGGCGGACCATGCAAAAGCATCTAAGTGGCGTGAAATCACCTCTGCCACCTCGTCCCGTTCTTCTTGGCTCAACAAACGCCCCAGTTTGAACGTCTTGCCGCCGATCTGTATCTCCACCATATTAGCCGCCGGTTGGTCTCTGCTATCCTCCTTTGTGGGTGTCGCCTTACAGTGCTCTCTAGGCGACGCCCCTTCTACGGGCGAAGCGTCGTCATGCCTCTCTTCTATGCGCGTGTCTGCTCTAGGCGTCTCCCCTGCGGGAGCGGCCTCGCCAGGCGTTGACTCCGTAGGTGGGCGTTCGAACACCGTGAACACACCTCTCTTTGTTTTCAAGCTATTTTCATAGCATTTTCGCGCTTCTTCTTGATCTGACTGGATGACGATCACCTTGCCATTGAGATCCGACAGCTTCATCTTCATGTGGCGCGTAGAGGCTACTGCGTTCAACCTATTCAACGCCGGTCGGCTCAACAGGATGTTGTAAGCTGAGTTGGCGTTTACAACTAAGTACCTAATGCTTTCGGTACGTGAGGTCGTTCCATCTTTGAATGTCGTCCTCAATTTCAGCTAGCCACGTACTTCCACATGGTTGTCAGCAAACCCATATAAGCACCTGGTGTAGGGTCTCAAAAGGTCAAGAGACAACCGTAGCTTGTTGAATGTCGACCAGAACATAACATCTGCAGAACTTCCCTTGTCGACTAGAACCCTGTGCACCTTTCTCCCGGCCGTGACAACCGAAATGACCATGGGGTCATTGTCGTGTGGCACAACATCTTGTAGGTCCGCCCTTGTGAACACGAGGTCTAACTCCCACGGGTCACCTGAGATTATTTCTTCAATTGAATTGACTCCCCTCGCATATTTCCTCTGTTGGGAGGTAGTGGGTCCTCCTTCAGAAAAACCACCAGCAATGGTGTGGACTTCGCCAAGGACGGGCATCTCATGCACTTGTTCTTCCACTGGTGCTGGCAGGGTCGCGGTCGTGGCGGGCTCAGAGATATAATCCTTCAAGAACCCGCTTCTTACCAACTCGTCTAGCTGGTATCCCAGCGATAGGAAGTTGTTGATGTGGTGACCGAAAGCTTCGTGGAACTCACACCAAGAGTCCTTGCGAGGCCCTAGCACCTTGTCAGTCTTCGCCGGTCGCCTCAACCTTTCAGCTATACTGGGCACGACGATTAGGTCCTTCAACTCCACCACAAAGTCGTACCTCGCTGGTCTGGCCCTTTCCTCCTGCTTGACCCCTGGGCTGGGGTTTTCTTGCCTCACAGTGGCGTCTCCCCTCTGGCTTCTTCCTTCTCGTCGTGGTCTCGTTGACCCTGACGGGTTGAGCCCGTGTCTGTGCCCTCGGGCGTGAGGGTGCGACGCTCGTGCGCTTCTCACACACCTCTCCCTCAGAGGCAATATGCTCCACCGCGCGACGCCTTATTTCAGCGAAGGTCTTGGGGCGATTGCGAATGATGGATTCGCAAAAGGGGCCGGGACACACGCCTTTTCTGAACGCGTACACGATCATGGGCTCTTCCGTAGTACCAACCTTTACTACTTGGGCCTCGAAACGGTTTACATCAAACAGGTCATACGAAACGAGCGGCGGGGCCCTGTTCGCTAAGTATTGCTCCCTAAACAATCGCGACAGCTGCGGGAAGGAAGTGATATGGCCGTTTGGAAGGTTGATGAACCAATGCATAGCCATTCCTGTCAAGGTGCTCATAAAGAGCTTGCACCTCACGGCATCGGAGCCGCCTACTATCTCCATCTGCGTGTGGAATGCAGTGAGATGCGCCTCAGGATCCTCCATCCCGGTGAAGATCACCTTGGGCCCTGCGAACGTGTTGGGGATCACTGCTTCCAGAATCTCCTGCGAGAAGGGCGTGAGACTTTCTGTCTAATCTTGGTCACGTTGCCCTTGGTTATTGCCCAAACCACGACGCAACTCTTCATTGATACGATGGAGCTCCTCGTTTCTCACGTGGGAAGCCGCGAGATCCGCCTGCATATGTTCTTACTCCGCCCTTGATTCTGCCATTTCCTCCTGCAGTCCTTGCATAATGTCCATGACCTGCTGCATGGACATTTCCTCACTTGCTGCGCGTGTGGAACCTTCTCTCGTGGCCCTCATCCTTCAACGTTTTCCTCTGAATTCCTCCTGTTGTTATGGTAGCTCTGATAAACTCCCTGAAACTTGTGATGGGACTGACGTTTTAAATCGGCCCCACGGTGGGTGCCAAATGTTCCGGCCGGTTGACCTGGGTACGTCTTTCTGTGCGACCTTACCCGTCAGCTAGGGACATCTTCCTTCTGGTAACCTGTGAGCACCTGCAAAGAAGTGGACAAATGGGCGCCCTAGCGGTCGTTTGCACTCCGACGCTCAGTCAGCTAGCAAGGAACACCAAAACTCTACACCTCCGTGTCGGAGTGCCGTGGATGGCACTCTAAAGGTGGTAAAATGAACTGTGTATTGTGTGCTGTTTCTGGTTCTGGCAAACGATCCTTCTCTAGTCCCTTGTGCGTAACCTCAAGGTTCGAGCAAACAACTAGAGTGCGTTCTGGGGAAAATTTGCCAAAAGTTCGATCCTTGCTTCGAACGCTCAAAAACCCTTTTAACGCCACCCTGCATTAAACACACCTTAAAGCGCATTTAAGGCGCTTTAAGGCGTATTTAACACGTTTCCTTAAAACTTAATTGGGGCATTTAAAGCGCTTTAAAGCATTTAAAGCTTTAACTGAAAAACATACCTGATGACGAAACATTTAACGTTTCCTCATTTACTTTCTCTGTTAACTTCTCGTTGACTTACGATCTTTCTCTGACATGATTACTATCACGCGTGGAGGGACCTCGTGGTGCTGTATCCCAATCTTAGGGACATTCCGTCGCGCGAGTTCCCTTCTTCTCGAAGTGCCGCTAGCGCAGGGGGTGACATTCTGGGTGCCAACTCATGCTCCCCAGGTTTCAGTCACTTACCCTGGTTCGTCCCTGGGCATGACCTTCTCTTGGGTCGTATCTATCCCAGGGGGCACCCTGAGGTGGCGTGGGCTTCACGAGTCGGGTTGCTCCCTACTGGCGCTAGTATCATGGCCTTGAAGCCACCTTTCTCTTCACTTTATTACCGTTTCTGAGCTAGGCGGGCCCGAAGCCCCGTGGCGTCACTCCCTCCATGGTCTTTCCTACCCATGGGTGTCGGGGAGTAACACTGCTGGTGGCTTGCTTGGCGACGCCTTATCTTGGCGACGCCTTGTTTAGGCGACGCCCTTCCTTGGCGACGCCTTGCCTTGGCAACGCCTTATGTAGTCACTCTGTTGACTTCCTTTCCTTGGGGCCCTTCGTGTGGTCCCAGCATATGTTGACCTTGGCCCCGACGTTGACTTTGACTTTGGTCAACGCCCGGGGACGGGACGGTACAGTTCAAAAAGGCCTTCCTCGCCTCGAGCGAGTGTAGGCGAGAAGAGTTTCAAAAGACCTTCCTCGCCTCGAGCGAGTGTAGGCGAGAAGAGTTTCAAAAGACCTTCCTCGCCTCAAGCGAGTGTAGGCGAGAAGAGATTAAGATACATTTGCCTTAGTTTTTCCCTTTCTTGTAAAATCAGAGATCAAAGAAGAGGACAAAGATGGTGTCGCCAAGGTAAGGCGTCGTGAGAACAAGGCACCATTAGCCCCGGTACCAGATATCAGTATAAGTTAAAATCAGGGGTTAAGGGATTCCTTCGGGACGCCCCCTCCTCAAGTAGGAACAACTAGCCCCGGTACCAGATATCAGTATAAGTTAAAATCCTGGAGCCTAGTCCTTGATCAAGGGTTAAGGGATTCCTTCGAGACGCCCCCTCCTCAAGTTTTATTACAGTTAAATCTTTGTAAGTAGCGATTAACTTGAACAGTTTAAAGTAGTTTCAGTTAAAACAGTTTTTCAAGGGGGCACTCTTCCTTCCCTAAGGAGGGTTTTTAACGAGGCCACCCAATAAAGGAAGTTTCGAAGTTTATCAAAGTTTCCAAGTTTATTAAGTCTGCATGTTTATCGTTTTTAAGTTTTCGAAGAAAAGACTTTGTCTTCCTTGTGTAATTTAGGGCAAATTCAGATCACATGCATTCAGTACAAAGTTTTAAAGCATAAAGTTTTAAGTCCTCATCGCCATCTGGCGATCGGAGGCGCAAGTATGAAGTTTTCAGTTCTCGTCGCCGTGATCGAATGTAGTCGAGAAGAGATTAAAAAGTCCTCCTCGCCGTGAGCGAGTGTAGGCGAGAAGAGATTAAAAAGTCCTCCTCGTCGTGAGCGAGTGTAGGCGAGAAGAGATTAGAAAGTCCTCCTCACCCTCTAGTGAGTTCAGGCAAGAACAGATTGCAAGTCCTCAGTGCATCCGGGGGAAGAGGATATGTAACCCCTGGGCAAGTTGAGGCACCAGAAAAAGTCCTCCTCACCCTCGAGTGAGTTCAGGCAAGAACAGATTGCATGTCCTCAGTGCATCCGGGGCAAGAACAGATTGCAAGTCCTCAGTGCATCCGGGGGACGAGGAGATGTAACCCCTGGGCAAGTTGAGCCAGCAGAGAAAGTCCTCCTCACCCTCGAGTGAGTTCAGGCAAGAACAGATTGCAAGTCCTCAGTGCATCCGGGGGAAGAGGAGATGTAACCCCTGGGCAAGTTGAGGCACCAGAGAAATTCCTCCTCACCCTCGAGTGTGTTCAGGCAAGAACAGATTGCAAGTCCTCAGTGCATCCGGGGAAAGAGGAGATGTAACCCCTGGGCAAGTTGAGGCACCAGAGAAAGTCCTCCTTACCCTCGAGTGAGTTCAGGCGAGAACAGATTACAAGACCTCTTTGCGTAAGCAAATCAAGGCGAGATTGCAAGTCCTCAGTGCATCCGGGGGAAGAGGAGATGTAACCCCTAGGCAAGTTGAGGCACCAGAGAAAGTCCTCCTCACCCTCGAGTGAGTTCAGGCGAGAACAGATTACAAGACCTCTTTGCTTAAGCAAATTGAGGAAAGTTCTAAAGTCCTCAGTGCAGAACCAGGCCAGCAAAGAATTAGGCGGTAACCTAGAAATACTGTTCCGTCCGGTTGACCGGGACGTCTTCGTGCGCGGCCTCAATTAAGGACTCCTTCCCACTGAACGCCTGCAAATTTCCTGCAAAAAAGAGGACAAAGAGGCGCCCTAGCGGCCGTTTGCACTCCGACGCTCAAGTCAGCCAGCAAGAAACACCAAAAACTGTCCACCCACGTATCTGAGCACCGCGTGTGGCACTCTCAAGGGTGGTAAAAGAACTGTGTATATGTGTGTGTGTTGTCTCCTTCAGGCAAAAATATTCTCCAGTCACTTGTACGTAATCCTAAAGCACGGGCAAGCAACCAGAGAGTTTCTCGTAAATTTGCCAAAGGTTCCAACCCTTTTTCCGACATTCCCAGCGCTATTTAAACTGCCCCCCAGCATTTAAAGCGCCTTAAAGCGCTTTTAAACTCAAACGTAACGCGCTCATTAAAGCGCTTAATTATGAAACGTAGCGCATTTAAGACGTTGAAACGCTTGGGAGCCATAATAGTACCTGAATGCCAAAAAGGGAAACTGTATTGAATATCTTTAATTACCTGGCACCTGACTAGAGGGTGTTTCTATTCCGGCATTGCTGTCCTACACGTGAAGGGCCTCACGACGCTTTGACCCCATCCGGGGGCGTTTCTGCCCATCTGGGGACGTTTCTACGTGTGGGTCCTCCTGCTTGGGAGTGCTACTGCGCTAGGGGTGGCTTTTTGGGTGCCAACTCATGCCCCCAAGTATCTAGCCACTTACTCTGAGAGCGTATCTGCCTTCCTCTCACACCCTGCACCTGGTTATCCTGGGCGTGACCTTCCTCTTGGGTCGTATCTGTCCCGAAGGCGTCTTTGGGGCGGCAGGGGTACTTCGCGAGTCAGGCTGCCCTTTACTGGTACTATCACTATGGCCTTGAAGCCACCTTTTCCTTCTCTTTATCACTTTCCCGAGATATCGGGACCTGAGACTTTCCCACGGCGTCGCTCCCTCCATGGTCTTTCCTACCCATGGGTATCGGGGAACCACACCGTGATGGCCTTGCTTTTACACTGTTTAATCTGGCGACGCCCTCACCAGGGCGACGCCTTCACCTAGGCGACGCCTTCACCTAGGCGACGCCTTCGCTTAGGCGACGCCTTGCCTTAGCGACGTCTTGTCCTGCCTTGGCGACGCTTTCTCTTGGCGTCTCTACATCTGGGCGATACCTCGAGTTGACCTTGACTTTCCTGTTGTTGACTTTGACCTTGACTTAGTCAACGCCCTGATACGGGACGGTACAAATACACATGTCACTTAGCAGATCAGGCAAACGAGATTTCAGATACTAAGAATAACCCACGCCTACTGCTCAGTAAGTGATTTCGTGTCAAATGTTATTGCTATAGACTAACCGTTTGTTCAAGTTAAGTTGATTTCCGGAGAATTAAGCGTCAGTTTGTGCTAAGTTAATTGGGTTGAGTGAAAACCGACCAAGTGATCAGGTGATCGCACAACAGATAAGTTAAAGCCACGTAGGTCGTCGAAAACGCAACCTCATAGTCTTTTCGCTGAACAAGTCACAACTTAAGACTGGGGGGCTTGTGTACCGATCAGGTCATCGGGTGTGATGACATGGACAAGAGAAAGGCGGGTGGTCAAGAAGTCAAATAGTTGTCGTTTGAGGAAGTGGCGTTCTGCAGTATACATAATCGGTTGTCGCCGGGTTGGTGTCATCGCCATGTTAGATAACGGAAGATCAGGTGGTCTGGCATCGCCGCAAGAAGCACATCGTCGGATTTCTCAGTAAACTCAGTTGAAGCTGTTGGGTGTTCAGGCGAGGAAGTTCAAGAGTGTGAGTTCAGTAAAGATAAGAATGCCACGTGGGTAATGGGCGAGGCCTTAGTCTTTTCGCTGAAACAAGTGTCAGCTCAAGACTGGGGTGCTTGTGTACCGTCCCGTACCCGGGCGTTGACCAGAAGTCAAAGTCAACACATGGTGGGACCCCTCAAGGTGTTGAACCAAGTGGTGTTCAATGTTTTGAAGAATCCAAACGCTTTGAAGGATGATGAAGCCTCTGCTGTGCTTGATGCTGCTGTACTATTTTAGTCTTGTTCTGGGTAGTTCTATGTTGTAATCAACACCTAGATTGTACCGTCCCGTATCAGGGCGTTGACTAAGTCAAGGTCAAAGTCAACGACTGGAAGGTCAAAGTCAACTCAAGGTGTCGCCCAGGTGTAGAGACGCCAAGAGGAAGCGTCGCTGAGGCAGGACAAGGCGTCGCTAAGGCACGGCGTCGCCTAGGTGAAGGCGTCGCCTAGGTGAAGGCGTCGCCTAGGTGAAGGCGTCGCCTCGGTGAAGGCGTCGCCCAGGTGAAGGCGTCACCTAGGTGAAGGTGTCGCCCAGGTGAGGGCGTCGCCAGATCGAACAGTGTAAAAGCAAGGCAATCACGGTGTGGTTCCCCGATACCCATGGGTAGGAAAGACCATGGAGGGAGCGACGTCATGGGAATGCCTCAGGTCCCGATATCTCGGGAAAGTGATAAAGAGAAGGAAAATGTGGCTTCAAGGCCATAGTGATAGTACCAGTGAAGGGCAGCCTGACTCGCGAAGTACCCCTGCCGCCCCAGAGACGCCTTCGGGACAGATACGACCCAAGAGGAAGGTCACGCCCAGGATAACCGGGTGCAGGGTGTGAGAGGAAGGCAGATACGCTCTCAGAGTAAGTGGCTAGATACTTGGGGGCATGAGTTGGCACCCAAAAAGCCACCCCTAGCGCAGTAGCACTCCCAAGCAGAAGGACCCACACGTAGAAACGTCCCCAGATGGGCAGAAACGCCCCCAGATGGGGTCATGGCGTCGTGAGGCCCTCCACGTGTACGACAGCAATGCCGGAATAGAAACACCCTCTAGTCAGGTGCCAGGTAATTAAAGATATTCAATACAGTTTCCTTTTTCAGCATTCAGGTACTATTATGGCTCCCAAGCGTTTCAACGTCTTAAATGCGCTACGTTACGTAATTAAGCGCTTTAATGAGTGCGTTCGGGTTAAAAGCGCTTTAAGGCGCTTTAAATGCTGGGGCAGTTTAAATAGCGCTGGGAATGTCGGAAAAAGGGTTGGAACCTTTGGCAAACTTAGGAGAAACTCTTTGGTTGCTTGCCCGTGCTTTAAGGATACGTACAAGTGACTGGAGAATATTTTTGCAAAAAGGAGACAACACACACAGATACACAGTTCTTTTACCACCTTCAGAGTGCCACACGCGGTGCTCAGATACGTGGGTGGACATTTTTTTGGTATTTCTTGCTGGCTGACTTGAGCGTCGGAGTGCAAACGGCCGCTAGGGCGCCTCTTTGTCCTTTTTTTTTGCAGGAATTCACAGGCAATCAGTGGGAAGGAGTCCTTAGCTGACGGTTGGGGTCGCGCACGAAGACGTCCCGGTCAACCGGACGGAACATTTGGCGCCCACCGTGGGGCCGATTTAAAACATCATTCCCATCACAAGTTCGAGGAGAATTTACCAAGCTACAGTAACGTTGAAGGAGGTTGGAGTGACAATGGCCCCCACCAGACGAAGAGCAGCGCGCGCAGCCCTAGCAGACCTATCCATGCAGCAGGTCCTGGAAATAATAAGGGGGCTGCAGCAGGACATGGCGGATTCGAAGATGGAGCAGGAGCGCATGCAGGCAGATCTTGACGCCTCGCATGAGCGCAACGAAGAGCTCCACCGTGTGAATGAGGAGTTGCGCCAGGGCCTGAGAAACGATCGGAGGCGGCCTGGGCAGGACGAGACGGAGAACCATTCCCCGCCAAGGGAGTTTTCCACTCCTTTCTCGCAGGAGATCCTAGATGCAGCGATCCCGAACACGTTCGCGGGACCCAAGGTAATCTTCACTGGGATGGAGGACCCAGAGACGCACCTCGCTGCATTTCACACGCAGATGGTCCTGATAGGCGGTTCTGATGCTGCCAAGTGCAAGCTCTTCATGAGCACCTTGACCGGGATGGCTATGGACTGGTTCATTAGCCTCCCCGAGGGCCATATCACATCTTTCCGCCAGTTGTAGCGGTTATTCAGAGAACAGTATTTGGCCAACAAGGCCCCGCCGCCGGTCTCTTACGACCTGTTTGACGTGAAGCAGTATCAGGGGGAGACCCTGAAGGAGTATATCAATCGCTTCGGGGCCCAGGTCGTGAAGGTTGGTACAACAGAGGAGCCTATGATCGTGTACGCATTTGTGAAAGGCGTATGCCCTGGCCCCTTTGGAGAATCTATTATCCGCAATCGCCCTAGGACTTTCGCTGAATTACGGCGTAGGGCGGTAGAGCATATTGCTTCGGAAGGGGAGGTATGTGTGAAGCGCACCAGCGCCGTGCCCTCACGCCCGAGGGGACCAACGCGAGTTCAACCCGTCAGAGTCAATGAGACAATGACGGGGAGAAAGAAGCCAGAGGCTAGACGCCCCTACGAGGCCAGAAAGCCCCAGCCTCGGGGCCCCGCAGGAGGCGAACGCCCCGCCAGAGAAAGAGCAAGACCGGCGAGGTACAACTTCGTAGTTGAGTTGAAGGATTTGATCGCCGTACCCAACATAGCCGAGAGGCTGAGGTGACCGGCGAAGACCGACAAGGTGTTAGGGCCCCGCAAAGACTCTTGGTGCGAATTTCACGAGGCTTTCTGGCACCAAATTGATAATTGCCTGTCGTTGGGCTACCAGCTAGATGAGCTGGTGAGGACTGGGTTTTTGAAAGATTATGTCGCAGAGTCCACCACGACCGCCACCCTGCCGCCGCCGACGGATGAGCCAGCACACGAGATGCCTGTGCTTGGCGAGGTCCACACCATTGCTGGAGGTTTTTCCGGCGGAGGACCCACCGCCTCCCAGCGGAAGAAATACGCGAGGGGGGTGAATTCAATCGAAGAGAGGCTCTCGGGGGAGCCCTGGGAGTCAGATATTGTGTTCACAAGAAGAGACCTCCGAGATGTGGTGCCCCATGACAACGATCCCGTTGTCATCTCGGTCGTCACGGCTGGAAGGAAGGTCCACAGAGTGCTTGTTGATCAAGGAAGCTCGGCAGACGTCATGTTTCTGTCGACCTTTAATAAGTTACGGTTGTCCCCCGATCTGCTGAGTCCCTATACGGGATGTTTGTATGGGTTTGGGGATAACCAGATAGAGGTCCGGGGGTACCTGGAGTTGAGGACTACGTTCACAAACGGAGAGGCCTCCCGAACAGAGAGCATTCGGTACCTCGTCGTGAACGCCAATTCTGCCTACAATATTTTGCTGGGCAGACCGGCGTTAAACCGTCTGAGTGCAATATCCTCCACCCGTCACATGAAGATGAAGCTACCGGACCTCAGTGGTCGGGTGATAGTCATCAGATCAGACCAAGAGGAGGCGAGGAAATGCTACGAAAACAGCCTGAAGACGAAGAGAGGCGTTTTCATGGTGTACGAACGTCCGCCGAGCGCGGACGCAACGATGATCGAGGCGACGCCCGCTAGGCTGACGCTTGAAGAGGCCATAGCAGAAAGGGCGATGCCCGAAGCAGATGTGCCAATGGAGGAAGCGCCCGTGGAAGAGGCGGCGCTCGTAGAAGAAGCGGCGCCCGCCGAAGATGATAATAGGGAGCAACCTGCAGCTAACACCCTAGAAAGGGAGATTGGCGGCAAAGCTTTCAAGTTAGGAAGCTCGCTAAGTCCAGAAGAACAGGAAGGGGTGGCGGAAGTGATTTCGCGCCACCTGGATGCCTTCGCATGGTCCGCCTCGGATATGCCGGGCATCGACCCCGATTTCCTGTGTCACCACCTCAGCATGGACGCCACGGTCCGCCCCGTGCGTCAGAGAAGGAGGAAGTTCAATGAGGAGCGACAACAGGTGGTGAAAGACGAAACGCAGAAGCTGCTGAGTGCTGGCCACATTAGGGAGATTCAGTACCCTGAGTGGCTCGCCAACATCGTCTTGGTGAAGAAGGCGAACGGAAAATGGAGAATGTGCGTTGACTTCACAGACCTGAACAAGGCGTGCCCAAAGGATTCCTATCCGCTGCCCAGCATTGACGCCCTAGTGGACAGCGCGTCTGGCAGCAAGGTGTTAAGCTTCCTTGACGCCTTCTCAGGGTATAACCAAATCAAGATGCACCCCAGGGACGAGAGCAAAACTGCGTTCATGACTGAAACATGCAGTTATTGCTATAAGGTGATGCCCTTCGGGCTCAAAAGTGCGGGCGCCACGTACCAGAGGTTAATGGACAAGGTCTTGGCGCCAATGCTCGGGAGGAACGTATACGCCTACGTAGACGACATGGTGGTGGCGTCGCAGAACAGGGTGCAGCACATGGCAGACTTGGAGGAGTTGTTCAACACAATATCCAAATACCGCCTCAAGTTGAACCCCGAGAAGTGTGTTTTTGGGGTAGAGGCCGGTAAATTCTTGGGTTTTCTGCTCACCGAGAGGGGGATAGAGGAGAACCCCGACATCGCCATGCGGCTATTATCGCCATGCGGAGTCCGACATCGGTAAAGGAGGTTCAACAGTTGACAGGGCGGATGGCGGCGCTCTCGAGGTTTGTTTCCGCCGGAGGAGAAAAGGGGCACCCGTACTTCCAGTGCCTCAAGAGAAACAGTCGCTTTGCATGGACTGAGGACTGCGAAGCGGCTTTCGTTAAGCTGAAGGATTACCTGGCGACGCCTCCAGTTCTCTGCAAACCGGTAACGGGCGTGCCCCTCCGATTGTATTTTACTGTAACAGATAGGGCCATCAGTTCTGTGTTGGTCCAAGAGCAGGACCAGAGTCAGAAGCCCATCTACTTTGTAAGCAAAGCCTTACAGGGAGCTGAGACAAGGTACCAAGCACTGGAGAAGGCGGCGCTGGCGGTAGTGTTCTCGGCTAGGAGGCTCCGTCATTACTTCCACAGTTTTACGGTGGTGGTAATGACCAACCTCCCCATACAGAAGGTGCTGCAGAAGCCCGATGTGGCAGGAAGAATGGTACGTTGGGCAGTGGAACTGTCAGAATTCGACATACAGTACGAGCCTAGAGGATCCATTAAAGGGCAGGTGTACGCGGATTTTGTAGCAGAACTTTCGCCCGGAGGTGAGCAAGAGGTGGAAGCGAGTTCACAGTGGCTGCTCTCGGTTGATGGCTCCTCAAACCAACAAGGGAGTGGTGCGGGAATAGTGCTGGAAGGACCCGACGGCATACTGATCGAGCAGGCCTTGCGTTTTGCCTTCAAGGCAAGTAACAACCAAGCAGAATATGAAGCCCTGATTGCAGGAATGCTCTTGGCCAAGGAGATGGGCGCACAGAACCTCCTAGTGAAGAGCGACTCCCAGTTGATTACGGGGCAGGTGTCGGGTGAGTTCCAGGCGAAGGACCCCCAGATGGCGGCGTATCTAAAATACGTCCAGTTGTTGAAAGGGGCGTTCAACGCTCTTGAGTTAATACACGTCCCGAGGGAGCAGAATGCCAGAGCCGACCTGCTCGCAAAGCTGGCCAGCTCAGGCAAGGGGGGTAGACAGAGGACAGTGATCCAGGAGACCCTCAAAGCTCCGCGTCGATTCGTGGAAGACAACAGGGTGGATGTCCTCCAGATTTATGCATCAAGGGGAAGGCCGAGGAGTCATTCCTCATTAACCCAAGATACGCAGAGGGCGCCCCGCATCAGTATATACGCGGTGCGTCTGAGGAGGAGCAGATGCAGGTTTGTGTCCTGTCCACGGGAGACACCTGGATGACGCCCTATAAACGATACCTGGCGGATGGGGCCCTTCCAGTGGACCCTGAAGAGGGTAAGAAAATCAAAAGGAACGCCGCAAGGTATACCTTGGTGGATGGGGTGCTGTTCAGACACGGTTTCACTCACCCTATCCTAACGTGCGTCAGTGGCGATGAGTGCACCAGGATAATGGCGGAGCTACATGAAGGCATCTGCGGAAGCCATGTAGGAGGAAGGTCCTTAGCCTCCAAGGTAATACGCGCAGGTTTCTTCTGGCCAACGGTGAAAGAGGATTGCGCACGGCACGCCCAGCGGTGTAAGCAATGCCAAAAGCACGCCGACTGGCACAAGGCGCCGCCAGAAGAGTTGCGGTCCATATACAGCCCGTGGCCTTTCCACACATGGGGTATTGACATCTTGGGCCCTTTCCCACTGGCAATCAGGCAGATGAAATATCTGATCGTCGCCATAGAATACTTCACTAAGTGGATAGAGGCAGAGCCCGTGGCACAAATCACTGCGCATAAGGTACAACATTTTGTGTGGAGAAACATCGTGTGTCGCTTTGGCGTACCCAGGCGCCTGATATCCGACAATGGGACCCAGTTCGCCAGTCAGCAGTTGAGAAATCTGTGCGCTGAAGTGGGAATCAAGCAAGTGTTCGCGTCGGTCGAACACCCCCAGACCAATGGACAAGTAGAGTCAGCAAACAGAGTTCTGCTGAGGGGGTTAACAAGAAGGTTAGAGAAGGCCAAAGGGGCGTGGGCGAAAGAGGTGCCAAGGATTGTATGGGCATACCACACCACGCCCCAATCCTCTACTATGGAGACGCCGTTCAGTTTGGTGTACGGGTCGGACGCGATGATTCCAGTAGAAATACACGAAAGCTCACCGCGTTTTCAAAACTTTGTGGTGGAGGAATCTAATGAGGAAAGACGGGTAAACCTGGATCTGCTAGAAGAGGCCAGGGAAGAAGCTAGAATAAAAGCTGAAGCGATGAAGAGAAGAGTGGAGCGGCAATATAGCTCTAAAGTAAAGCCACGACAGTTTCAGGTGGGCGACCTGGTGATGAGGAAAGCTCACCCTTACGAGTTGGAGAATAAGCTGTCTCCCAAGTGGACCGGGCCCTTCAGAGTTACTGAGGCTAAGGGCAACGGTTCGTACAACCTGGAGACTTTAGATGGAGGCCCTATCCCGCGCAGTTGGAATGCAGCCAACTTAAAATTTTATTTCAGTTGACCTATGTAAGCAGCATGTAACAATTTAGTTGAAGGGGACGCTCTTTTTCCCTTTCGGGGGTTTTTTAATGAGGTCACCCTAATAAATGGAAAAACCAGTTGAGAAAAAGAAGTGCCTTGGTTTTCAGCCTTTATTTTTCCTTGTTAGAAGTAATGTGATGCACCGCCTAGGCCATGGTGTCACCAAGGAAGAAGGCGTCGCCTAGGTCTTGGCGTCGCCCAGAAAGAAGGCGCCGCCCAAGGAAAAGCATGCATCATTGGCAGAACGAGACGAAAGGAAGTCGCGCGGTACATGAAGCATATGCAAAGTAAAGTGGCGTTGTAAAGAATTATGGTATTGAAAAGTTGTTGTTACAAGCAATGTTCAGTACAAAATGCAAAAACACAAACAAGCCACTTCTCAGCGCTCATCAGAGTCATCACTGGAGGAAGGCGAAGCCTCTTTCCCAGCCCGCAGCGCTCGAGTAAGTCGTGTCCTCTTTTCTCGGCTTATTTTCGAACCTGCACAAAGGGAACAGATGTATTAGAGACACAGTGAAGAAAGACAGGCACAGTTAGAAAGTAACGAAGGTCGAAGTTGCCTAAGGCAGTGGTTCTTACTTATGTACTTCTCAAGAGTCCTAGCGTTGAACTCCAAGCTGATCACCGTAGCGGAGTCAAAACCTCCCGCCTCAGCAAGAATCCGGCAAGCTATTTGATCACTTGGAGCCAGATTCTTGAGGGGTTTGGCTTTAAGGGCCTTTTCCTCTCTCACCCAGTACAGCGGAAACCCATCGAGGGCGTCGGGAACAAGATCAGTACAGCAGATCTTGAAGAACCGGCCTTTCCACCCCGTGAACGAGCTTTGGAAGGGTGTGAAGAGAACTCTTCCGGGAACATTGCTGAGAGTTACCCAGAGGTTGTGTCTCTGTCTCTTCACCTCAAAAAAGTGAAGAAAGAGGTCAACCGAGGGTGCACAACCCAGAAACCCAAAGAGGACATCGAAGGCCTTGACAAAGGCCCAGCTGTTGGGATATAACTGGGCTGGAGCCACGTTGATCTCCGTCAGCAGTTCCTTCTCGAACCGGGAGAAGGGTAAGCGCACCCCGATGGTCTTGAACACCACCTGGTAAAAGTAAAAGAAAGGGACCCCGTCGTTCACTCGTTCGTCTCCACACACTGGCTCCCCAGAGTGCAAGGGAGCACAGCGATGTCGTCATCGTGCCTCCTCGCGAAGGCCCGGTGGTCGTAAGAACACAACTCCCCTTTGCGTTCCCGTACGGCCCTGGTGGAGAGCAAGCATGAACACTCATCAAGAAGTTCGCTCGAGGCCCAAGGGTACAAGTCTTTGGGACGGACCCTGGAGGAAGCATCGTGAGAAGACATTCTTTAACAAGATCAGGATGGCTAGAAATGCAAGAGTTGAGCGAGGGGAGCGATTAGAACAGCCCTTCGACAGAGAAGAAAGGGTGCAAGAAGAAAGAACGCAAGTAGGTTATGAAGAGTGAGAAAATGATGAAGATAGTTTTAGAGCTTGAAGAGTTAAATAAAGCGGTTAGAGCGCCAAACGACGTGAATGGATGCACCGCACGATTGATACACGTGGCAGAAGATGAAAGGATGACTCTGGCACCACTGGTTTAAATCAGAAAATGTCCCGTCAACAGAATATCCAATGGTACGATCCGCCGTCGAAAATGAGTCAGGGGCATAGCAGGAGTCAGGGCTTGATGAACTGACCAAATGTCCCACAAACCATACAAGTAGCGCCACGTGGATCAAGTCAAATGACAGAAGGTCCCATCAGCTATACAAGGAGCGCCACGTGGATGGCACAGACAAAGCCTTGGGCTCTTCGCTGTTATCAAGCGTGGACCAAGGCAAGAGTTAAGGTCAATGTCAAGGTAAAGGTAACGCCCGAGGCGTTGCCAGGAAGGACGTAAAGGGCGACGACAGCGTGAGATGTCGCGGGTGTCGCCAACCCAAATACCGACAGGCATCGCCTCCCCGATACCCACAGGTAGGAAAGACTGTGGAGGGAGACGAAAGCAAAGAAAAGCAAAGTTAGTCACAGGCGTCGCCTCCCCGATACCCACAGGTAGGAAAGACTGTGGAGGGAGGCGAGACCACCGAGCGCCAGCGAGTCACTGGCAGGGTGTTCCCCGATATCTATGGGAAGGAAAGACCATGGAGGGAACAGACCCCCCCACGGCACTCGGCGTTTTAGACACCCGGGACGATACAGTGCTGCTCTAGCAGGCCTCTCCTTAGGCGTGGGCGCCGAGCGTTTGAGATCAAGGAAAAGACCTTTCGGTATCAGAGACGTCCCGAAGACGATACGACTTCACTAAGTGAGCCTCTCCATGGGCGTGAGGGTTGGCGCGCAACCTTTCCCGATCATACCAAACCGCCCAACGAAGTGAAAGAAATGGGCGAACACGGATAAAATAGTCGAAGCGTGTGGAGGGAAAAGAGAATGAGATCGCATAGACAAAATCGTATGTGGCAGAGAAATAAATGCAACCATGCGGACCTCCTAAATCAGTGACAAGAGTACAAATAGTTCAAAGAATTACAAGTGTTGGCAGATGAAATCAAAAAATGAAGGTAAAGAATGAAGAGTTGAGCTTGAAGAGGAAGGTGGTGGATGAGAAGCAGCGGTTCAGTCGTTCAAGTCCATGGGCACGACCTTCCCGTCAACAACGTGGTGGGTGGGGTCGCAGTTCGACAGGTTGACGCCAGGATTCTCGCAGGACGCCTGGGTTAGGGCCTCTTGGAACCCCTCCTCGAAGGTATCCGCCATCTCCTGGATAAGGGACTTTTTCTCCTTCTCCAGTTCCTCAATGGTGGCGTCTCCAGAGGCCACTTGTTTCTCCAAAGCCTCTTTCTCCACGCGAAGCCGGCTGACCTCGACCTGTAGTTTGTCGTGGTCAGCGCGAAGAAGGTCCATAGCTTTGGCCTGGGTGGCCATTTCCCCCTCCATCAGCTCCGCCTTGGTAGTTTGTTCACGGCAACGGTCCTTCAGGTCCTTTGCAGAGCAACTTCACGAGCGTAGAAGTCAGCCTGGAGCTCCAAGGCCTCTGCCAGTTTCCTCTCAGCTTCTGCCCTGGACTCTTGTGCTTGTTTCAGAGAGGAACAATAAGCCTCGTTCTGGCGTCCCAGGGCCTTCATCTCCTCTTCCAGGGTGGTTGCTTTCGTTTCCAAGGCCTGGAGAGTTTGAGCTTGCAAGACAGCGTTTCTGGCCTGGGAGCGCCATTCAAGAGCCACCGCCAAGAAGGCCCCCAAATAGAAAGGCATACCTTCCCTCTTGTCGGTACCTTCTGGCATAGTCCCGCCACTGAAACCCCTCATCAGATGCATGATTGGAGGGGGGATGGCAATGAAGTCGGGGGCGGCAGCGTCGGGAGCCGGGGAAGCAGTGGTTTCTGGCGGCGGCAGAGGAGGGGCAGATTCGGCGCCTTCGCCCCTTTCCTCTTGAAGAATCATAGGAGGGAGTGAGGTTGCGCTTGGAGGGTTGTCCATAAAGGGGTTCCCTCCCTGCAGCGGCGTCTCTACCAGAAGAGGAACCCGCGCGGACTTTCTCCTCCTGAAGGGTGCCACGCCTTCTGATTCCTCATCATCTGACAGAATCTCCAAAACCCTTTTTCCTTTGTCGAGAGGGGTTGGAGCCGGTGATGAGGCCGCAGCTAGGGGAACGGCGGCGATAGGCAGAGGAGAATTGGGAGTCGGAAGCACTTTGGCGCCAGGTGGAGACGCCGGAGATGGGCTAGAAGAAGCTTCAGCGGTGACTGGAGGTGGCGGTGACGGAGCCGGTGGGAGAACCGGATTGGCAGCAGGGCTGGAGGAGGCGCCTGCCTTGGCGGCACGAGCCTCCTTCAGTGCTTTCGCCAACATTATTCTTTTGGAAGTGCCCATCACCGATCCTACATCAAGACAGGCCAAACAACAAGGATTAGCACTGGAGCAGTTATGTGGATTCACAATACAGGAAGAGATGCGAAATGCAAGTAACATTGTACAGTGAAAAATGGTAATGCAGATAACCATAGCAACTAATGCATCATAAATCGCCAAGAGCAGATACCGAAGTATGTAGAAAGCCCATGGGCATTGAATTCGTTCGCGATGAGCTTGGCGGTATCGAAGACTATCCCCAGTCCCGCCAAGGCTTTGCATATATCCCGGTCAGGCGGGGCAAGTTCGTCCAGAGCCAAGGGCTTCATAGTTATGGGCTTGTCTGTCCAGTACAGGGGAAAGCCCTCTAGAATGGTAGGATCGCGCTTGGTCGCGCGTACCTTGAAAAATTTCCCCTTCCAGCCTTTGAACGAATTCTAGAAGAGCGTCAGGATGATGCGCCCGGCGATGCCAGAAAAGCTCATCCAGAGACTTTTCCCTTGCTTCTTCACCTTGAAGAAGTGAAGAAAAACGTCCACAGAGGAGGGAACACCTAGATAGCCGCAAAGAATTTGGAACCCCCTCACGAAAGCCCAGCTGTTGGGATGGAGTTGGGCGGGAGCAGTGTTTATCTCTGTCAGTAGCTCTTTTTCGAAGGGAGTTAGGGGCAGACGCAGGCCCACCCTTTTGAGCACCATCTGATAGAGGAAGAAGAAAGCGCATCCCCCAGTATCCCGTGAGTCCGCGCAAACGGGCATCCCAGGTCGCACTCGGCTTACCAGGACTTGGGAGTCATGACTTTTGTGGAAAGCATTGAAGTTATAGAGGGCAGGGTCCCCCCTATGGGCCTCCACGTCCTCAACGGAGTTCAGGAGGGAACATTCGTCCAGAAGTTCGTCGGGGGCCCAGTCATATTCGCCCTTATAATGAGACTTGGGGAGCGGGGGAGGCGCGGTGGTCTTGGTTTTTGCCATCAACGCCAATGCTGAAGATCAAAAGAGAAAGAAAGGGTTCAGAGAAAAGGGGTTTGGAGAGAAGAAAAGGGGAAAATGGAAGAACCCTAGGAGCGCCCTACCCGCAAAAGAACGAAGGGAAGCGAAAGGAACAACGAGGCATACAAACAATATCTAGAGAAGTACGAGAACAACAACAGTCCCAGGCAGTTTCCTATAATACGACAACAGTGAAGAGTTGAGAGTGCTCGAAACCATACCTTTGCTGTTGAAGTGGAGGCGGTAGGAGAGCGCAGGAAGGGGAGAATCGCAATTTCAGAGAGAAGAGGTTTTGGAGGCGATGAACAGGGCAAAGTAGCAGAGTGAATGAATGTAACAGTAGGGTGAGCGCGGGGTTTGGAGTAACTTAAACGTTACATTTCGCGACTCAAGAAGCGCCAACTAAGGGCCGCAGGATCGGGCCACGCGTCAGAGGGTCGATAACCCAGGGGAAGCGCAAAGGTCTCTAAAGGAGGGCCACGCGATGGGCCACGTGGCGCGCGATCAAGGGTAGCCCAAAAGGCGTAATCATCCCCATTTCAGGGAATGTCCAATCGGTCATTAAGAATACCCCTGTGGTTCAGAAAATGTCGCGTCAGTAATTCGAAAATTTGCTGAGTCAGCAGAGAATGACACGTCATCAGGAAGGCACGTGGATGGCGGGGGCAAGGCTTTAGTCTTTGCGCTGAAGACAAGTCTTCGGCTTAAGACTGGGGGGCTTGTGTACCGTCCCGTATCAGGGCGTTGACTAAGTCAAGGTCAAAGTCAACGACTGGAAGGTCAAAGTCAACTCAAGGTGTCGCCCAGGTGTAGAGACGCCAAGAGGAAGCGTCGCTGAGGCAGGACAAGGCGTCGCTAAGGCACGGCGTCGCCTAGGTGAAGGCGTCGCCTAGGTGAAGGCGTCGCCTCGGTGAAGGCGTCGCCCAGGTGAAGGCGTCGCCTAGGTGAAGGTGTCGCCCAGGTGAGGGCGTCGCCAGATCGAACAGTGTAAAAGCAAGGCAATCACGGTGTGGTTCCCCGATACCCATGGGTAGGAAAGACCATGGAGGGAGCGACGTCGTGGGAAAGCCTCAGGTCCCGATATCTCGGGAAAGTGATAAAGAGAAGGAAAAGGTGGCTTCAAGGCCATAGTGATAGTACCAGTGAAGGGCAGCCTGACTCGCGAAGTACCCCTGCCGCCCCAGAGATGCCTTCGGGACAGATACGACCCAAGAGGAAGGTCACGCCCAGGATAACCGGGTGCAGGGTGTGAGAGGAAGGCAGATACGCTCTCAGAGTAAGTGGCTAGATACTTGGGGGCATGAGTTGGTACCCAAAAAGCCACCCCTAGCGCAGTAGCACTCCCAAGCAGGAGGACCCACACGTAGAAACGTCCCCAGATGGGCAGAAACGCCCCTAGATGGGGTCATGGCGTCGTGAGGCCCTCCACGTGTACGACAGCAATGCCGGAATAGAAACACCCTCTAGTCAGGTGCCAGGTAATTAAAGATATTCAATACAGTTTCCTTTTTCAGCATTCAGGTACTATTATGGCTCCCAAGCGTTTCAACGTCTTAAATGCGCTACGTTACGTAATTAAGCGCTTTAATGAGTGCGTTACGTTTGGGTTAAAAGCGCTTTAAGGCGCTTTAAATGCTGGGGCAGTTTAAATAGTGTTGGGAATGTCGGAAAAAGGGTTGGAACCTTTGGCAAACTTAGGAGAAACTCTTTGGTTGCTTGCCCGTGCTTTAAGGATACGTACAAGTGACTGGAGAATATTTTTGCAAAAAGGAGACAACACACACACAGATACACAGTTCTTTTACCACCTTCAGAGTGCCACACGCGGTGCTCAGATACGTGGGTGAACAGTTTTTTGGTGTTTCTTGCTGGCTGACTTGAGCGTCGGAGTGCAAATGGCCGCTAGGGCGCCTCTTTGTCCTTTTTTTTTGCAGGAATTCACAGGCAATCAGTGGGAAGGAGTCCTTAGCTGACGGTTGGGGTCGCGCACGAAGACGTCCCGGTCAACCGGACGGAACATAGATTAAAGCTCAAAGCAATTAGCTTCTCAATTTTATCAAAGCAAAATGTTTTTCAAACTAAGTTGAAACAACCGATTGTTTACACTTAGGTGTTTTGAGAAAGTTTGAAAACTGTTTTTGAATGGTGGATTTTGTTAAGTAACAAAACAACCGATTGATTCGAAGAAACAATCGATTGTTTGTTTTAAAACCATAACAGAAAAACTGTTTTCTTTGACTGAGCTTTAAATGCTTTAACTGAATACGCTCCAGTCATTAAATGCTTTGACCAATCTATTTTAAATGCAATTAAGAGTTTGTTAAGATTTGATAACAAACTATATTCTTAGATATTGATCCGATCGGTCATCGGTCGTAGATGACGTCAGCAGTAGAGGACCACGTGGACCACTCGCAGGGTGACACGTGGACCAGGTGGCAGAGAGGTCAGGGAGACGATCGCCAAGAGCGGTGATCGGGGGTCAGTAACCAAGTGACAACCGACAGATCAGGCGGCAGAGAGGTCAGGGGACAGATCATCCAGAACGGTGATCGGTGGTCAGTAGCCAAGTGGCCACCAACAGACCAGTTCTCAGACTAACGCCTGGGGGCAGAACGCGAGAAGCAAATAAACACTGATCAGACATCGGGTGCATTGTCATCGGGGTCTCGTGTTACACGCAGTTAAACTAGGACTGAGGTTCCCAGCGAGAGCGTTACGCATGGATCTCGCATGAGCACATCTCAGGGAATCATGCACGAGAGTGGCCTGAGGGAACTAGTAAACCAGTCAGTGATTGGTGATTCCCTCAACCCATTACGTGAGTGGCACCGTGAAGGGTAAGTTGTATACGCAGAGAGCAACGTTTGGTGAGTGTGCCTAGACCAGCCACACCTGACGTTCTCCTAAGAGTATGCGATTTACCCAGATGAGAGAAATATCCTAAGTTACTCCGCAAGGGCGTAACTTAGGCACACAAAGAGAAGCGCTAGAGCCCTTCCAGGAAGTGACACATGTGTGGTTAGATGTGAGTTGCAGGCCTCCACGTGTCATCATCTGAGAGGGGTGCGGTCCAGAAAAAGTGCACTCCGTACCACTAAGGGTACAGACAGGCGCAGCCAAGCGCAGAGACGCGCAGACATGCACAGACTCTCACGCTCTCACTACTGATTCTGCAGGTACACTGTCTCTGAAAAGCATAACAGGGTTCTGACACATGCCAGAAAAGCATAACAGAATTCTGTTATGCCCAGAAACAGAGAGAGACATAAAAAAGAGAATCAGGGGGAGATTGGGGGATACGAAAAACAGAGAGCAAGAGTTTTTCAGACACACTACTAGTTTTCTCATTTTGGTGGTTCTGTGGACTAACTTGATCGTCGGAGTGCAAACGGCCGCTAGAGGCGCCGTCTGTGTATTTTGCAGGTCACGTTTGGAGATTCAAGACAAGGTTCTGAGGGTGACCCTGCAGAGAACGCAGTCGCGTAGACGGGGCAGAGAGTGCTATAGAGCGATTCCTCCACGTTCGAGTTGCCGGCAGGATCATTTGGCGCCCACCGTGGGGCCCGAGTGAATCGTGGTCCCATATACACCACAGTTTTGAAGCTTACCAGAGTTTTACCAACTTCTTTGATAGGGAAAGATGCCAAGAAATAGACAACCATCACCTGCGCCATCTGCTGACGAAGGAGCTGTGACAATGGCGCAGGTCCTGGAGATGGTGCGCACGCTGCAGGATAACGCCGCAGCGTCAAAAGCTGAACAAGAAAGGATGCAAACAGGAACGACGAGCTGAATCGCGTCAACGAAGAGTTGAGAAGGACGTTGCAGGCGCAGAGGGAACACGTGGTTGACGAAAGGGTGTCTAGGCAGCCATCACCTCCTAGAGCGTTCCCCATGCCATTCTCCCCTAAAATCATGGGAACCATGGTGCCTCCCAACCTAGTGGGGGTAAAGGCGTCGTTCAAGGGGGTAGAAGACCCGGAGGCGCATCTGACGGCGTTCCACACCCAGATGATGTTGTCTGGGGGCTCAGACGCTGTGTACTGCAAAATGTTCATGAGCACATTGAGCGGAATCGCCATGGAGTGGTTCTTGAGTTTACCAGAAGGGCAAATCACGTCTTTCTCTCAGTTTTCAAAGCTCTTCACTGAGCAATATATCGTCAACAAAGCACCTGCAGTGGTGTCATACGACTTGTTCGACGTGCGTCAGTACCAAGGTGAGTCGCTGAAAGACTACCTCAACCGCTTTGGAGCACAAGTGGTTAGACTGCCCAGCAAAGATGAAGATATGCTGGTGCACGCGTTCAAGAAGGGAGTGCTGCCTGGCCCCTTCTGCGAGTCTCTCATCAGGAGCCATCCCAGCACCTTTGTAGAGATCCGACGACGTGCGGTGGCGCACATAGTGGCAGAAACAGAGGTTTCTGAGAAGAGGGGAAGTGCTGCACCACCAAGACCGCGTGGAGGGCAAGGAAAACCACAGCAAGCAAGGGTGCATGAGGCCAAGGAGGGGAAAAAGGTGCGGGAAAAACCTCGTCCCTACGCGCCAGGCAAAGAGCAGAGCAGGGGGCGTGCGAGGGAGAATAACGCACCCCCAAGATACAATTTCATGGTGGGATTGGCGGATCTCATCGCCCTTCCTGCTGTAGCAGCAAGACTACGCGTACCAGAGAAGACTGATAAGGTACTTGGTAGAAAGAAGAATGAGTGGTGTGAGTTTCACCAGGCCTTTGGCCACACACTTCACTCCTGTTTGGCGTTGGGTCATCAACTAGCAGAGTTGGTGAAGTCTGGGTTCCTAGCAGATTACCTGCGTGAGCCGCAGGGTGATCGCGCATCGGGGTCCCAGACCAGAGAACAGCAGCATGAAGTCCCTGTACATGGGGAAGTGCAAACAATCGCGGGAGGCTTCTCTGGTGGGGGATGCACAGCGTCACAGAGAAGGAGATACGCTCGATCGGTGATGGCGGTAGATGCGGTAAATGAGAGTCATTACCCTGAAGTAGACATTATCTTCAGGAAAGCTGATCTACGGGACGTTGTCCCGCACGACAACGACCCTGTGGTCATTTCTCTCATCACAGCGGGAAGACGAGTGCACAGAGTACTCGTAGATCAAGGAAGCTCGGCAGAGGTCATGTTCTGGCCAACATTCAACAAGTTACAGTTGTCCCCTGATCAGCTGAGGCCGTATACCGGGTGTCTCTACGGTTTTGCAGGAGATCAGGTAGAGGTGCGGGGATACATTGAGCTGAGGACAACGTTCACTGACGGAACGACAGCCCGCACTGAAAAGATAAAGTACCTGGTGGTGAACGCCTCTTCTGCGTACAACATTTTGTTGGGTAGGCCAACACTCAATAGGTTGGGCGCAATACCATCAACGAGGCACATGAAGTTGAAACTGCCGTCGATGGAGGGAACCGTGAAAACCATCAAGTCGGATCAGGTTGAGGCAAGACGCTGTTATGAGAACAGCTTGAAGCAGAAAAGAAGTGTATGTCATGTCACCACGAAACCACCACCAGGCGTGCGCGAAGAGCGATCGGTGGTTAGGGAGACACAGGGCGCTCAGAGGATGGTGAACGCTGCGGTGGGGGGCTTCCAGGTAGCCCAAGTTGAAGAAGAAGAGGAAGGCGCGATCGCTCCTCGTGAGTCAGGGATCGCGAGAGCGGTCATCGCCAGCGAGAGAAGGCCCCACCCAGCTGAAGGATGGGTCGAAGTGGACATCAGGGGGAAAAAGTTCAAGTTAGGGGGATCCCTCGTTGAAGAAGAGCGAAAGCTGATCGTTGGTGTGATCGAAAAGCACATGGGTGCCTTCGCATGGTCAGCATCCGACATGCCAGGGATCGACCCCGATTTCCTTTGCCATCGTGTGTCGATGGATCCCAAGGTTCGACTTGTGCGACAAAGGCGAAGGAAATTCAATGAGGAGAAGAGGAAGGTGATCCACCACGAAGCGCAGAAGCTCCTTGCCGCAGGGCACATCAGAGAAATCCAGTACCCCGAGTGGCTAGCGAATGTGGTACTGGTTCAGAAGGCAAGCGGCAAGTGGAGAATGTGCGTGGACTTCACTGACCTCAACAAGGCGTGCCCCAAGGATTCTTACCCTTTACCCAGTATAGATGCCCTAGTTGATAGCGCATCGGGGGGAAAGCTACTCAGCTTTTTGGATGCTTTTTCAGGGTATAACCAGATCAGGATGCACCCCATGGATGAGTGCAAGACCGCGTTTATGACGGAACGGTCTTGCTATTGCTACAAGGTCATGCCATTCGGGTTAAAGAACCCGGGGGCCACCTACCAGTGGCTCATGGATAGGGTACTCTCTTCCATGCTGGGAAGGAACGTACATGCCTATGTAGATGACATGGTGGTTACGTCCCAAGAGAAGAAGCATCATGCAGCTGATCTGGAAGAACTATTCACCACCATTGCCAAGTACAGGCTGAAGCTCAACCCTGAGAAATGTATCTTTGGTGTGGAGGCTGGGAAGTTCTTGGGTTTCCTCTTAACAGAGCGGGGAATCGAAGCTAACCTAGAGAAGTGTGCGGCAATCGTGGCAATGAGGAGCCCAACAACGGTGAAGGAAGTTGTACCGCCCTGGTGGCCGGATGCGATGACGTGGCATCCTGTTACAGTGTAGGCGTGTTGACAAGGCGCCAGGTTGACAGTTGAGAAGGAAGTCAGGAGGCACGTGTAGTCGCCCATAGTTAAGTTGGCGTGTTCCGATCTCTAGCTTACCAGAATAGGCGATCGCCAGGTTGAGGACGAAGTCGCCAGATGCAGACTCAGGCGACCAGGCAGTCGGAGATCGCCAGAACAAGCACATCGCCGAAGTTAAAGGAAAAGCAGATTATGAAGGCGGCCGGCGAGACCACAGGGAAGGTGTATGAAGGCCCTACCTCGCCAGTTTCAGTAGGGATCGCACTCCTGAGTTAGCTATGCACTGGGTAGCACCATGCATAGGTAACTTAGCCAAAATGAGAGTAGAAGTAGCGCCAAGTCAGGGAGCCTCTAGATCATGGCACGTGTACGGTTGGATACGAGCCACGTGTCCAAGTCAGTAACTGCCAGGAGAGAGAAAATCACCAGGTATATAAGAGTTCCTAACAGATTTCCTAAGGTACGCACGTTCAGTTCATACACTTTACGCTTGCGAGAGACAGAGCTGTTTGTGAGAGAGATTTGCACGGTTCCAGTTCTTAGTATTTGGTGATACCGCCACTGACTTGAGCGTCGGAGTGCGATCGGCCGCAGCGGCGCCGTATCGTTTCTTTGCAGGTTCTTGAGATAGATCCAGAGGAGGAACGGAAGTGAGAAGCGGCGCGCACGTCGATCCTTTGACGAGGCATTCTCCAGCGCTCCGGTCAACAGGCAGGATCATCAGGCGCCCACCGTGGGGCCGTGTAAAACGTGCTCCCATCCACAGCGTGAGTTCGTGGAGGTTTTCGAGGTTTTCTGCGCGGTTGTGTGCTGGTGCAACCGTCGTTTTTGGTTTCTTTGAGTTTCGTTCGGTGAAGTTTGTGTTTTAAACCGTTCGTTTGGTTTTTCGATCGGTGGATTCGGGTTCTTTCGAGTGGTTGTTTGGTTCGCGGGGAAACGGTGGTCTTGGTGAAGCTGCATTTTTCTTTGAAGGTTCGCGGTTTCTTGAAGTCCCTGCGCAGTTTCTTGAATCTTCTCCGATTGGTCGCTGATTCGTTCGTGGTTGAAGTGTTATTTGCTGTACTTCTGTGGTTCGCTGAAGTTAATGAGAAAGATGAGAAGCAATCGTTCTAGTCCCGTGGCTCCCGTCGCAGCTGAAGGCGACGCCGCCATGACCATGGCGCAGATGGCAGAAATGATGCGCTCATTGCAGGCTACTGTAGAAGCCTCGCGCGTCGAGCAGGCCAGGATACATGAAGACCTGGTCGCCTCTCGCGCCAGAAACGAGGAGCTCAGCAAGGTAGCTGAGGAGCTACGTCGAGCTCTTCAGGAGCAGCAGGTTCGTTCTTCCGCTGAGGAGGTGGCACCGTCAACGCCGCCTCGTGTTTTCCCAATGCCTTTCATTCAGGCGATTACCGACACGCCAATTCCCACGAGCGTGGTCCCGGTTAAAGCTGTTTTTACTAGCGTGGAAGATCCAGAGGCTCATCTGACCACGTTCCACACACAGATGATGCTGTCAGGGGGGTCGGATGCTGTCTATTGTAAGATGTTCATGAGCACGCTCCAGAGAACGGCGATGGAGTGGTTTGTGAGCCTGCCTAATGGCAACATAACTAATTTTCAGCAATTCTCGAAAATCTTTGTCGAGCAGTATATTGTGAATAAGGCACCGCCCAGAGTGTCCTATGATCTGTTTGATATAAGGCAGTACCATGGGGAGTCCCTCAGAGACTACCTCAATCGCTTCGGAGCGCAGATGGTCAGGTCGCCGGCCAAGGATGAAGAAATGCTGGTTTATGCCTTCAAGAAGGGCGTGCAGCCAGGGCCATTCTGCGAAGCCTTGATCAGGGCTCATCCAGCGACGTTTGCTGAAGTCAGGCGACTTGCGGTGGCTCACATCGCCGACGAGAGTGAGGTCGCCGAGAAGAGGGGCAGTGTGGCTCCCGTCAGGCCACGCGCCCAGACCAGGATCCAGCCACAGAGGGTGCTGGAAGCGGCAGCGGCGGCCAGAAAGGATCAAAGGACTCGCTATCCTTACGATAGGAGAAACAAGGGAAGAAGCCAAGCGCACCAACCGCCAGCACGCCAACAACCAGCACGCCGGGAATACAACCGCCCGCCTAAGCACAAATTCGTCATGGGACTAGCGGACCTGATCGCTATCCCTAACATATCTGCTAGATTGAAGGCGCCCGAGAAGGTGGGCGACAAGGTGCTGGGGTCGAAGCCGGATGTCTGGTGCGAGTTCCACCAGTGTTTTGGCCACAACCTGGACTCGTGTTTGTCTTTAGGGTACCAGCTCGACGATCTGGTTAAGAGCGGGTTCCTAAACGACTATCTGCTGGACAGAAGGACCGGAGGAGCGTCGAGTTCCCAGCCGGCAGGGGGAGAAGCCCAGCAACACGAGATGCCTATCCATGGGGAGATCCACACCATTGCAGGGGGTTTCTCAGGTGGTGGATGCACTGCATCGCAGAGGAAAAAGTACGCGCGATCGGTGATGTCGGTGGACATGTTTGAAGATCACTTGCCCGAAGTGGACATTACGTTCACCAAGCAGGATCTTCGGGACGTTGTGCCTCACGACAACGATCCCATTGTTATTTCGTTGATCACGGCGGGGAGGAAGGTTCACCGAGTTCTGGTGGACCAAGGAAGTTCGGCAGACGTGATGTTCTGGCCGACTTTCACGCAGCTAGAGTTGCCCCTTGACCAGCTGAGGCCCTATGGAGGGTGCTTGTATGGGTTCGCTGGCGACCAGGTGGAAGTCAGGGGGTACATTGAGCTGAGAACCACGTTTACCGATGAGGCTGGGTCGAGGACGGAGAAAATCAAGTACCTCATCGTAAACGCCCCTTCAGCATATAACATCCTGCTGGGAAGGCCCACTCTCAACAGGATAGGCGCAATTCCATCGACTCGGCACATGAAGGTGAAGCTGCCGTCCATGGAAGGGGTGGTGATCACGATAAAGTCTGATCAGAAGGAAGCGAAAAAGTGCTATGAAAATAGCCTGAAAAACAAAAGATCAGTCAGCTATGTTACAACCACCCCACCTCCCGGTGTGAAGCCCAGACCGCCGGTGATGGAGGAGGCCGCCGGAAGGGACGTAGAGATGGTAGATGCTGAGCTGGGGGAGAGGAATGCTGGCCCGGAGGAAGAAGAGGCGCGGAATCGACCGGAGGAAGCCAGGGAGCTGGGAATCACCAAGGCGGTGATCGCCAGAGAATCAAGGCCCAAGCCTGTCGAGCAGTGGCTCGAGAAGGAAATCGGGGGGAAAGTTTTCAAGCTCGGAAGATCTCTGGAGGTCGATCTCCAGGACCAGATTGCCAAGGTGATTGAACGGCATCTGGACGCGTTTGCCTGGTCCGCTTCGGACATGCCCGGGATCGATCCCGACTTCTTGTGCCATCATCTGGCGATGGACAACATGGTGAGACCGGTGCGGCAAAGAAGGAGGAAATTTAATGAAGAAAGGAGGCAGGCGATCAAGGATGAAACCCAGAAACTCCTCGCTGCAGGCCACATCAGGGAAGTCCAGTACCCTGAGTGGCTGGCAAATGTCGTGCTGGTAAAGAAGAGCAACGGGAAATGGCGCATGTGCGTCGATTTCACCGACCTGAATAAGGCTTGCCCAAAGGATTCGTATCCTTTACCAAGCATTGATGCCCTGGTTGATAGTGCTGCAGGGTGCAAGCTGCTGAGTTTCCTGGATGCCTTCTCGGGCTACAATCAGATCAAGATGCATCCCCTCGATGAAGAAAAGACAGCCTTCATGACGGAGAGGTCGTGCTACTGCTATAAGGTGATGCCGTTTGGGCTGAAGAACGCGGGGGCCACGTACCAGAGGCTGATGGATCGAGTACTTGCACCGATGCTGGGAAGGAACGTGCAAGCTTACGTCGATGACATGGTCGTGACCTCGCAGGAGAAAAGCAAGCACGTTGCAGACTTGGAAGAATTGTTCACAACGATCGCCAAGTTCAAGTTGAAGCTCAACCCGGAGAAATGCATTTTCGGCGTGGAGGCTGGAAAATTTTTGGGTTTTCTCTTGACTGAAAGAGGGATAGAGGCCAACCCGGACAAGTGTGCCGCCATCTTGGCGATGAGAAGCCCGACTACAGTGAAAGAAGTCCAGCAGCTGACGGGTCGGATGGCGGCCCTATCCCGCTTCGTGTCGGCGAGCGGAGAAAAGGGACACCCCTATTTCCAGTGTCTGTGGCGCAACAACAAGTTCGCTTGGACGAAAGAGTGCGAGGAAGCTTTCGTCAAGCTAAAGGAATATTTGGCGAGCCCGCCGGTTCTGTGCAAACCATTGGCGGGAATCCCTCTCAGGTTGTATTTCGCTGTGACTGAGAGGGCGGTGAGTGCGGTGCTCGCCCAGGACCAGGATCAGGCTCAGAAGCCTATTTATTTCGTGAGTAAAGTGTTGCAGGGCCCAGAAACGAGATATCAGGCCCTGGAGAATGCTGCGTTGGCTGTGGTGTTTTCGGCGAGGAGGTTGCGCCACTATTTCCACAGTTTCACGATATTGGTGATGACTGACATGCCCATCCAGAAGGTCTTGAAGAAACTTGACGTTGCAGGAAGAATGGTGAAGTGGGCAGTCGAGTTGTCGGAGTTTGACATTAAATATGAGCCTCGAGGCCCGATCAAAGGGCAAATCTTTGCGGATTTCGTAGTCGAGCTCTCTTCAGAGGCGACGCGGGTTGAGGGAGATGATTTCCGTTGGGTACTCTCGGTGGATGGATCGTCAAACCAGCAGGGTAGCGGTGCTGGAGTCATATTGGAAGGACCCAACGGCGTGCTGATCGAACAATCGTTGAGATTCGCCTTCAAAGCCAGCAACAATCAAGCAGAGTATGAGGCGCTGATCGCCGGGATTCTGCTGGCTAAAGAAATGGGAGCCAGAGTGCTGATGGCTAAGAGTGACTCGCTGCTAGTCACAGGGCAAGTAACAGGCGAGTTCCAGGCTAAAGATCCACAAATGGCGGCTTACTTGGCGTATGTGCAGGAATTGAAGAGTTCCTTTGCCTTTTTTGAAGTGGTGCATGTGCCCCGAGAACAGAATGCCCGAGCTGACCTGCTTGCTAAGCTCGCCAGCTCAGGCAAGGGGGGTAGGCAGAGGACAGTGATTCAAGAAACTTTGAAGACGCCGAGGGCATTTGTAGCAGATCACCTGGTCCTTCAGATAAGCAGGTCGACGGAGAGAGCAGCGAGAAGCCATAAATCTTTGACGCAAGAAACTCTGAGATCGCCAAGGATTAGAGCATGTCGAGGAAAGGAGGTGGACGTGATACAGGTCTGCGCCACCCACGAGTCAGACACTTGGATAACACAGTACAAGCGGTGCTTGGCAGATGCTCTCCTCCCGCTAGATCAAACAGAAGCTAGAAAGGTAAAGAAAAATTCCAGCAAGTATACATTGATTGATGGCGATCTGTACAGGTTTGGATTCACTCACCCACTCCTGGAATGTATACACGGCGAGAAGTGCACGAGGATTATGGCAGAGCTCCACGACGGAATATGTGGAAGTCACGTCGGGGGTCGAGCTCTGGCCGCGAGGACTCTCCGTGCAGGCTACTATTGGCCATCCATGAGAGAAGATTGCAAGAAGTACGCCCAGTACTGCAAACAATGCCAGCAGCACGCCGATTGGCACAAGGCGCCTCCCGAGGAGTTGAAGTCGATCTATAGCCCTTGGCCGTTTCATACTTGGGGAATCGACATCCTGGGACCTTTTCCACTGGCGATCAGGCAAATGAAGTACTTGGTGGTTGCGATTGAGTATTTCACCAAGTGGATTGAAGCAGAACCAGTAGCCCAGATCACCGCGCACAAGATCGAAGGCTTTGTATGGAAGAATATTGTGTGCCGGTTTGGAGTGCCTAAGCGCCTGGTATCAGATAATGGGACTCAGTTTGCGAGCCACCTGTTGAAGAAGCTTTGCGAAGAGGTCGGAATTCAGCAAGTGTTTGCATCCGTCGAGCACCCTCCGACTAATGGCCAGGTGGAATCAGCTAACCGAGTGTTGCTGAGAGGTTTGAAGAGGAGGCTCGAGAAAGCCAAGGGTTGTTGGGCTGAGGAGGTACCCCGAATAGTTTGGGCGTACCACACCACCGAGCAGTCAGGAACCCATGAGACCCCGTTTAGCTTGGTCTACGGGTGTGATGCCATGATTCCAGTCGAGATTCAGGAGAGCTCGCCGAGATTCCAAAACTTTGTAGAGGAAGACTCGAATGAAGAGAGAAGACTGAACCTGGATCTGCTGGACGAAGTCTGGGAGGAGGCAAGGCTGAAGGCTGAGGCGGTGAAGAGAAGGGTCGAGCGAAGGTACAACTCAAAGGTGATGCCAAGGCAGTTAAGAGAAGGCAATCTGGTGATGAGAAAGGCCCACCAGTACGAGATGGAGAATAAGCTATCACCCAAGTGGACTGGACCGTTCAGAATAACCGAGGCACTCGGGAACGGAGCCTATCGCTTGGAGACGTTGGAAGGGGGGGCGATCCCTCGTACCTGGAACGCCACACACCTGAAGTTGTACTATAGCTAAGAGCTTTGTAAGTAAAGACAAACACAAGTATTACATTGCAATGTCTCTGTTAAAACAGTTTTAAGGGGGCACTCTTTTTTCCCTAAGGAGGGTTTTTAATGAGGCCACCCAATAAAAGAAGAGTTTTCGAAGTATAAGGTGTTTTCAGATCGCATATGTGTTATTTCCAAAGGTTTCGAAGAAAGACCTTGTCATTCGTACAAGATTTGAGGCACAAAAAGATATGTCGCGTGTTTTCTAAAGTTTTAAAAGTCCTCATCGTTTTTCGGCGATTAGAGGCACCAGTTAAGTTTTTAAAGTCCTCATCGTTTTTCGGCGATTAGAGGCACCAGTTAAGTCTTTAAAGTCCTCATCGTTTTTCGGCGATCGGAGGCACCAGATGGAAGACCTCAACGCCCTCGCGCGTTTTGAGGCAAGTTAAAGACCTCCTCGCCGTTGTGCGGGCGCAGGCGAGAAAGGTCCTCAGTGCATCCAGGGGGGAGGAGATGTACGCCCTGGGCAAGTTGAGGCACCGGATAAAGTCCTTATCGCCGTTGTGCGAACTAAGGCCCATCAAAGACCTCCTCGCCGTCGAAGCGAGTGCAGGCGTGAGAAAGAAAAGGTCCTCAGTGCATCCAGAGGGGAGGAGATGTACACCCTGGGCAAGTTGAGGCGCCTGACAAAGTCCTTCTCGCCGTCGAGCGAGTTAAGGCCGTTTAAAGTCCTTCTCGCCGATGAGCGAGTTCAGGCGAGTAAAAGTCTTTCTCGCCGATGAGCGAGTTCAGGCGAGTTAAAAGACCTTCTCGCCTGTGCGCGAGTATAGGCAAGATAAAATCCTTCTCGTCTTGAACGAGTTCAGGTATGGCGAAAAGGGTGGAAGAAGCTTGAAAGGTGGCTAAGGTAGGTTCGAAGAGAACGCCTAGCCAGCCAGTCTTTAGCTCTGAGGTTCAGGGGAGGTAAAGGAAGGTCCCAAAGGGCATTTCTGCCTCAGATAAAGAGATGACTGCCAAAGCCTGAGGCTAAGGAAAGCTGGTGTTGCCAAGAGGTCTAGGTGATCGCGAAAGTTCAAACACGGCGAGAAGGCTGAAAGACTTGTTTGATAAAGCGGGTCAAGTGGGACGTTGTTTGAACCAATGATTGAATCACAGTTCATTGCTTGGAACTTTTCTTACGATCAGGTTAGTGCCTCAGGGGTACAAGTTGTTTAAAGTGATTATTGCTTAAGTTCGAATCAGCTCGAAGAAGTTACGCCGAAGGTCATGTTCGCAAAATCGCTAAGTTAAGCGTAGCAGAGTTAGGCATACAAAGAAAGTAAAGCGCTCAAGAGAAGTCAGAAGACATATCCAAATTTCGCTATTGAAATAAGTAGCTATTTAAAATACATGTGCAAGAGTTTTTACAAGATAAATACAAGTGAATTCATAAAGAGGCAGATGGGGTAGAGTTGGTTGAGCCTTCGGCGGGAACGACCTTCCCATCTACCACTTCGTTGTCTAACGACACCATGCTAAGGTCAAGATCAGGGAAGAGGCATGCAAACTGTTCTCGAGCGGCATCAAACCCAGCAACCAGAATCTGAGCAGAGCTTAGCTTAAGTTCTTCAATTTGCTTCTGAAATCCTTCAACCTGCTGCTTAAGCTCCTTGTTCTGCTGCTCCAGCTCTTCGACCTGTTTTTGGAGTTGTTTGTTGGTCTCTTGAGCTTGAAGAAGGTCGTCAGCCACCTTCTTAGATTCTGTTTGAGCCTGGGCCAACTCGGCAACCATCTTCACCTTCTCTTTGTTTGCCTCGGAGAGATCAGCCATGGCGTCGTCTCTTGCTTTCTCTACTTGCCCAAGTAGCTTCTCACGGTCGATCGACCTTTGCTCCAGCTTCTGTACCTTGTCGGCATTGGCTTGAATTTGAGCCTCCAGGTTGCTCGCCTTGGTACGCAGAGGCACGATTCGGCTTTCGAGTTCGACCTTTTCTTGGGCAAGTTCATGGACTTTGCGGCGAAGGTCAACAGCTTCCTTGCGCGCAAGCCTAAGCTCGGTGTTTAGGGCATCCTCCACTCGAGAATGTTCCATTTCCGCGAGCGTTAGGCTGAATGACACCTTCTCCACCTCGACCTTCATTGTGCTGTTCTCGGTCTTGAGGTTGTAGATGTCATCCTGTAGCTGCCTGGTGGAGCTCTCCACTGCTCTCGTTATGATTGATGGGATATCCTCTGCAATGGTTTTGAGCTTAGCAGTCAGAGGTTCCCACATCCTCGTGACCTCGAGAGAAAGATTTGCAGCTTGGAGAGGCGCCAGGGGGGCTTGTTGAGGGTTCTCGTCGCCGCCTTCCTTAGCAATATTTTCGGTGTTTGCTTCTTGGCGCGGCGACGCAATCGGGGACTCGGTGATTAGGATTGGAGAGGTGTGAGCGACCTCATCCCCGATTGGAACGACTCCTGCAGCCGAGGTGTTGGAAGGAGGGCCCCCTCCTGCTGATATATGTGGAGTGGAGGCGCTCGGGGGGTCCTCTAAGAAGTTTGGCTCTTGGGCCTCAGTTGCAGGCGGCGCAGTGGCCAATGGGACTGCTTGGACTGGTGGTGAAGGGGCTCGTGGCGTTGGCGATGAGGGAGGAGGGGCAGGTGTTGACGGTGGTGTTGAAGCTGGAAGAGGGGGTGGGGCAGGTGGAGAGGGTGGTGCCACCCTTTTCCTCTTCCTCATCCTCTTGGACAACTTGGGGGGCCTTCCGCTTTGGCCTCTTAAGGACCAGTTTCTTTCGTTGGGCGGGCGCCTTAGGCGGTGATCGCCCCTGGATGATGGCCTTCTCGACCGCTGAGTTGGGAACCGTCTGGGAGCCGGTCGCCAACCCATGATTGCGGGCGAGCGCCTTTAAATCGGCGAGCATGTTCTTACCCAACATGGTGTCTGCATGAAATGAAAGTGCGTAAGTTAGCTCAAAGGAGAAAGGGGTAAGTATACAAGACAATAAGACAGCAAAGCAGGCATATGCAGAAAAGATAAAACCAAAGTCTTGTGTGTATTGCACAAGACGCCCAGAAACAATATCGGAAGCAAGGACAAGACAAAGATGTAGCGTCCTAACCTATTTGAAATTCCAACTGGTCCTCAAAGAACTCGAAGGAAATCAGGGTGGGGGTCAAGAATGTTATGTGGGCATCCGCCACCCTCTTCCAGAAGAGACAAAGGTCTCTGTCCAAAGCTCCCATGCTATCAGGACTTCTAGGCCTCCTGAAGCAGCTCTTGGACTCTTTTTTCCCCTTGTCCACCCAATACAAGGGGAAACCGTCGAGAAGGGAAGGGTCTTTGTCGTTTGTGCGGACCTGGATGAACTTCCCCTTCCAATCCTTATACGACTGCTGGAAGATGGTGAAGATGGATCTCCCAGCAATGGCGTTCAGACTGACCCACAGGCGATCGCCTGGGTGTTTGGCCTCAAACAGAAACAAAAATACGTCCACTGACGCAGGGAACCCCAGGTGGGCGCACGTTACCTCAAAAGCTCGGACGAACGCCCAGCTGTTGGGATGATGCTGGGCGGCAGCGATATTGAGCTCGGTTAAGAGTTCCCTCTCAAATCGAGTGAGAGGGAACCTGAGTTTAACTTTCTTGAAGAGAGTGGTGTAGACGAAGCAGAAGGGCCCGTCGGCGCTCACTTTATCATCTACGCACACTGGCAGGGTGGCTGGGCAAGGCAGCACCATCATTCTCTCATCGTGCTCCTTGTGGAATGATTGGTGGGCCTCGTCCCCATTGGTCAATCGCAGAACCGCTCCCGCGGTGTTCACCGACGACGTTTCCTTTAAGAGGGTTGAGTTAGCCCATGAGTATAACTTCTTGAAGTCTGGCAGTGGGGTGGGGGCTCCTCCAGCGTTTGGTGGAGTCGCCTGGGCCAGAGTGGTTTGAGAAGACGCGGGCCTCACAGCCTGCGATGAGGGAGCACCACGAACTTGCGAAGAGTCGTGTGCTTGTGAAGGGGGGTTTCGCGCTGACGGAGGGGGGTTCGGGGTGATCTTCGTGCGAGTCATGGTAGCAACTGCAAACGAAGGAGGAAGGAAAAATGATCAGGAGGGTTACGAAGGCTGACTCAATCATGAATAGAAGGTGAAAGACGAACGAATGTGAGTTCGTTGCGACAATCGGCAAAGCCTTAAGTCACGCAGAAGGAGAAATGGAAAAACAACCCACAACGTATGCACCAGACAGTTATAGGATGATGCAAATCGGTGAAAATGCAGGAAAACCCAGCAGATGAAGGAAAGTAGTTACCTTTCGATGATCGGGAGAATGTTAAGGGGAGTTGGTGATCTAGAGCGTCGAGGAACGTCGAGAGCTTTCGCAGAAGAGAAGGAGAGTGTATGCAAGTGTGAAGAAAGTGATGGAACAGTAGGAGCGTAAGGGGTTTAAGGGTTTTCGAACGGTTTGGGGAAGCGCTAACGACAGATGAAGATGGCCGTTGATGAGAGCCACGTGTCGAATGATGCGCGAAGAGTTTGGTGGAGCGTCAGAGCAGCAGAAAGTACTACCGCTTGGAATTCCGCGCCCATGCCACGTAGACCGGTGTTAACGAAGGCTTTTTCAGTCTTTCCGCTAGACAAGTCTTCGCTTAAGACTGGGGGCTTGTGTACCGCCCTGGTGGCCGGATGCGATGACGTGGCATCCTGTTACAGTGTAGGCGTGTTGACAAGGCGCCAGGTTGACAGTTGAGAAGGAAGTCAGGAGGCACGTGTAGTCGCCCATAGTTAAGTTGGCGTGTTCCGATCTCTAGCTTACCAGAATAGGCGATCGCCAGGTTGAGGACGAAGTCGCCAGATGCAGACTCAGGCGACCAGGCAGTCGGAGATCGCCAGAACAAGCACATCGCCGAAGTTAAAGGAAAAGCAGATTATGAAGGCGGCCGGCGAGACCACAGGGAAGGTGTATGAAGGCCCTACCTCGCCAGTTTCAGTAGGGATCGCACTCCTGAGTTAGCTATGCACTGGGCAGCACCATGCATAGGTAACTTAGCCAAAATGAGAGTAGAAGTAGCGCCAAGTCAGGGAGCCTCCAGATGATGGCACGTGTACGGTTGGATACGAGCCACGTGTCCAAGTCAGTAACTGCCAGGAGAGAGAAAATCACCAGGTATATAAGAGTTCCTAACAGATTTCCTAAGGTACGCACGTTCAGTTCATACACTTTACGCTTGCGAGAGACAGAGCTGTTTGTGAGAGAGATTTGCACGGTTCCAGTTCTTAGTATTTGGTGATACCGCCACTGACTTGAGTGTCGGAGTGCGATCGGCCGCAGCGGCGCCGTATCGTTTCTTTGCAGGTTCTTGAGATAGATCCAGAGGAGGAACGGAAGTGAGAAGCGGCGCGCACGTCGATCCTTTGACGAGGCATTCTCCAGCGCTCCGGTCAACAGGCAGGATCAGAAGTGCAGCAGCTCACCGGTCGCTTGGCGGCTTTGTCCCGGTTTATGTCCGCTGGAGGGGTGAAAGGTCATCCATACTTCCAGTGTCTCAAACGCAACAACAGATTTCTCTGGACACAGGAGTGCGAGGAGGCCTTCATCAAGCTAAAGGGGTATCTGGCGAGCCCACCAGTCTTGCGAAAACCTCAGGTAGGCATCCCTCTTCGTCTATATTTTGCTGTGACGGAGAGAGTAGTCAGCTCAGTCCTTGTGCAAGAGCAAGACCAGACCCAGAGGCCTGTTTACTTCGTGAGTAAGGTGCTGCAAGGCCCTGAAACAAGGTACCAGGCCCTCGAGAAGGCTGCCCTGGCGGTGGTGTTTTCAGCCAGAAGACTCAAGCATTACTTCCACAGCTTCACAGTGGTGGTGATGACTGATCTGCCTATCCAAAACGTGCTGAAGAAACCTGACGTAGCAGGCAGGATGGTCAAGTGGGTGGTGGAATTGTAAGAGTTTGACATTCAGTACGAGCCCCGAGGACCGATCAAGGGGCAGGTGTTCGCGGACTTTGTAGTCGATGGGTATTATCGGTGGATGGCTCCTCTAATCAGCAGGGGAGCGGCGCTGGAGTCATTCTGGAAGGCCCAAACGGGGTACTGATCGAGCAGTTCCTCCGCTTTTCCTTCAAAGCTAGCAACAATCAGGCGGAGTATGAAGCCCTGATCGCAGGAATGTTGTTAGCAAGAGAAATGGGATCAAGAAATCTGCTAGCCAAGAGCAACTCTTTGCTGATCACCGGGCAGGTTACAGGGGAGTTCCAAGCAAAGGATCCCCAGATGGCAGCCTACCTGGAGTATGTACTGCTCCTGAAGACGTCCTTCACCGAATTTGAATTGGTACACGTGCCAAGAGAGCAAAATGCCAGAGCAGACCTGCTTGCCAAGCTGGCCAGCTCAGGCAAAGGGGGGAAGCAGAGGACCGTCATTCAGGAGACCTCGAAGGTACCGCGAGCATTCGTGTCGGACAACCAGGTATTCCATGTGTGCAAATCAATGGAGCGTCTAACGATCGGTCACCGGTCGTTGACCCAAGAAACGCTGAGACCACCGAGGGTGAGATCGCGACCGTCGAAGACCGATGAGTCGATGGAGGTCTGTTCCGTCCGGTTGACCGGGACGTCTTCGTGCACGACCTCAACCGTCAGCTGGGGACTCCTTCCCGCGGGTTGCCCGTGGATTCCTGCAAAAAAGAGGACAAAGAGGCGCCCTAGTGGCCGTGTGCACTCCGACGCTCAAGTCAGCCAGCAAGAAACACCAAAAAATTGTTCACCCACGTATCTGAGCACCGCGTATGGCACTCTGAAGGTGGTAAAAGAACTGTGTATATGTGTGTGTTGTCTCCTTCAGGCAAAAATATTCTCCAGTCACTTGTACGTAACCTTAAAGCACGGGCAAGCAACCAAAGAGTTTCTCGTCAATTTGCCAAAGGTTCCAACCTTTTTTCCAACATTCCCAACGCTATTTAAACTGCCCCAGCATTTAAAGCGCCTTAAAGCGCCTTTAATCTCAAACGTAACGCACTCATTAAAGCACTTAATTACGAAACGTAGCGCATTTAAGACGTTGAAACGCTCGGGAGCCATAATAGTACCTGAATGCTCGAAAGGGAAACTGTATTGAATATCTTTAATTACCTGGCACCTGACTAGGGGGTGTTTCTATTCCTGCATGGTTGTCGTACACGTGAAGGGCCTCACGACGCCATGACCCTATCTGGGGGCGTTTCTGCCCATCTGGGGACGTTTCTACGCGTGAGTCCTCCTGCTTGGGAGTGCTACTGCGCTAGGGGTGGCTTTTTGGGTGCCAACTCATGCCCCCAAGTATCTAGCCACTTACTTTGAGAGCGTATCTGCCTTCCACCCGCATCCTGCACCCGGTTATCCTGGGCGTGACCTTCCTCTTGGGTCGTATCTGTCCCGAAGGCGTCTCTGGGGCGGCAGGGGTACTTCACGAGTCAGGCTGCCCTACCTTGATGTTATCACTATGGCCTTGAAGCCACCTTTTCTTTCTCTTTATCGCTTTCCCGAGATATCGGGACCTGAGGCTTTCCCACGGCGTCGCTCCCTCCATGGTCTTTCCTACCCATGGGTATCGGGGAACCACACCGTGATTGCCTTACTTTTACACTGTTTGATCTGGCTACGCCCTGGTTGGGCGACGCCTCTACCCAGGCGACGCCTTGCCTTGGCGACGCCTCCACCCAGGCGACGCCTTGTCCTGCCTTGGCGACGCTTCCTCTTGGCGTCTCTGCACCTGGGCGACACCTTGAGTTGACTTTGACTTTCTAGTCGTTGACTTTGACCTTGACTTAGTCAACGCCCTGATACGGGACGGTACAAGGTCCATGCGGAGAAGGAACCCGACACCTGGATAACGCCATACCAGTTATACTTAGAAGATGGTGTACTCCCGCTCAACGTGGCAGAGGCAAAAAGGATAAAGAGGAGTTCAAGTAAGTTTACTCTAATAGATGGAAACCTCTTTAGATTTGGATTTTCTCACCCTGTGCAGATCTGTGTGCACGGCGAGCAATGCACCAGACTCATGTCTGAGCTGCACAAGGGGGTGTGCGGGAGCCACGTAGGTGGTCGCGCTTTGGCAAGTAGAGTACTCCGCGCGGGGTACTACTGGCCAAAGCTGAAGGAAGACTGCATAAGGTTTGCTCAGCGATGCAAACAGTGTCAACTGCATGCAGACTGGCACAAGGCACCCCCTGAGGAGTTGAGGTCCATCCATAGCCCGTGGCCATTCCACACATGGGGGATCGACATCCTAGGACCTTTTCCCCTGGCGATAAGGCAGATGAAGTTTCTCATCGTGGCCATCGAGTACTTCACCAAGTGGGTGGAGGCAGAACCAGTCGCACACATCACCGCACAGAAAGTCGAGCACTTCGTCTGGAAGAACATCGTCTGCCGTTTCGGAATACCCAAGAGGTTGGTCTCCGACAATGGCACCCAGTTCACGAGTCATCAGCTGAGGAAGATGTGTGAGGAGTTAAAAATACAGCAGGTTTTCGCTTCAGTGGAACACCCACAAACCAATGGGCAGGTGGAGTCAGCAAATCGAGTACTGCTCAGGGGGCTGAAGCGAAGACTAGACAAGGCCAAAGGAGGCTGGGCAGAGGAGGTCCCCAGAATTGTATGGTCTTATCACACCACCCCACTGTCCAGCACCCATGAGACACCCTTCAGCCTTGTCTATGGGACAGACGCCATGATTCCCGTGGAGATACAGGAGAGCTCCCCTAGATTCTTGAACTTCATTGCTGAAGAGTCCAATGAAGAACGTAAGGTGAATCTAGACCTACTGGACGAAGTACGAGAAGAAGCCAGAGTCAGTGCTGAAGCCGTAAAGAGAAGAGTAGAGCGGAGGCACAACTCAAAAGTGAGGCCCAGGCGCTTCCAGGAAGGTGATCTGGTGATGAGAAAGGCGCATCAGAATGACATGCAGAACAAGTTGTCTCCAAAGTGGACAGGCCCGTACAGAGTGGTGGAGACGTTGGAGAACGGAGCCTATCGCCTAGAGACTTTGGAGGGAGGAGCAATCCCCAGAACGTGGAACGCCACCCATTTAAAATTTTATTTCAGTTAAAGTTGTACAGTAATTGCGTTCTCGCGCTAAAAGATACATGCTTTGTATGTGGTGGAAACAGTTGAACAGACAAGGGGGCACTATTTTCCCTAAGGAGGGTTTTTAACGAGGCCACCCAATTAAAGAAAAAATTTCCAGCATATCAAGTGTGCTCAAGTATTAATGTTAAAATCCTCCTTGCCCCAGGTGCAAGTGCAGGTGATTGGTTAGGCCCTACTTGCCCTAGGCGCAAGTACTGGCACCGATCTAAGTCTTCCTCACCCCAGGTGTGAGCGCAAGCAGTTAAAGGTTTGAAAAGCCAGGGGTGCTAGTAAGACCAAGGGAGGGAAAGGAAAGGTTTTGACAAAATGTCCTTACCCACTTGGCATACACCAATATTGGCCCAGTAAGGCTCTTAGTCCGAAACCCTCTTCACCCCAGGAGTGAGGCAGGGAATGAACGACTCAACCCGCCGAAGGGTGATGACCTCGGGGAAAGTAAGAGGGGTTAGCGAGAAACACTTTTCTTTCCCCAAAACGAGGCATCACCTCGAGCGAATGATGTCAAAGTCTTCTATGCACTTAGCGCTAAAGCGACAAAGAAGCTAAGTAAAGACTAAAGAATGATCACTGATGAGTCGTCAGTGATTGGTTAGTGGTGCAAAGCAGCGCACAAGGACTGTTAAACACCAAGCTAAGGGAATAGCTAGTCGTGACCAAGTAGAGGCCAAGAACAAGGGAGGCAGATCGCGCTAGGCCTAAGCTGGTTAACACTTAGTCGTGTGCGAAAGGAAAGACAAAGCTTAAGATCGCGCTGAACCTAAGCTAGCTAACAGTTAGTCGCGCGCATAAAGAAAAGTGAAGCTCGAGAAAAATACAAGAGAAGAAGCTCATGCAAATTGAGAGTTTATATTCACAACCAAGTCTTATACAATTTTGAAGTACTAAGAAAAATTGTGCAGAAGTTAAATTTACAAGGAAGAGAAGAGATTAAGGGGCAGGAGGGATGAGCTTTCCATCTACCACTTCGTGATAGATGCTGAACTGCGAGAGGTCCAGGTCTGGGAGAACGCATCTGATTTGCTCGAGTGCTAACTCGAATCCGTCAGTAAGGGCATCAGCACCCACGTTCATCAAATCAGCCCTCTCCGCCTCCAGTTTTTGCTTTGAGGCCTCCGCAGCATCTCTTTCAGTGGTAAGGGCAGCAAGGGAGGAGGCAGCTTCTGCTAGTTGGCCCTTGGCTTCAGAAAGTTTGCCCGCCACCTCCTCAAGCTTTTTCTCTCCAGCAGCAGCCGCTTCTTTGGTGGACTCGAGCTCCCCCACTAGCTAAGTGTTCAGTTGGCGTAGGGAGGAGGTCTCGACCCGTAGCTCCACCACTGCGCAGTCCAAAGAGCTCACAGTCTGCCCCATCAAGATCTCCGTCTTGATGGTCTCTTGGACCTGCACTAGGTACTCCCTCCTAGCTTTCTCCACCATGCCCCGCATCAGCTCTACAGACCCTTGAGCAGCTTCGAAATCACTTCGCAGTGACTCCTTGTCGTGCTCAAGCTCCTTCACCCTCTTCTCCAGGGCTATTTGCTTGCGATGCTGGGTGGAAAACTCCAGAGAGAGCACCATCTGCCTGGCCTGGTGCATGTCCACCTCATCACCATTCCATTCGACGAGCTCCCGGTTGCTTATGAGCTGTCGAACCAGGGTGATGACCCTGCTGAAGTTCTCGTGGATGGCCCCAGAAGCGCTTGGGCGCGAGCTGGACCCACCACATTCAGCAATGGCGGTAGAGATTGGCAGTGGTGGTGGTGGACCCCCAGGTTGAGCAGAAGCACCCCCAGCAGGATGAGCAGATGGACCAGGTGATTGGCCTGCTGGGGGGGAAGATGGCAGTTGAGAAGTTGGAGGCAACTGCTGGCATGGAGAAGGAAGGCATGTGGGCTCTGAGGCAGGTTGAGTAGAGGGAGGAGGGGGAGAACCTTCCTCTACCTCCACCACCTCGATCTCCCCAGGCTGGAGAGACGAAGCCCCCTCGACCACTGGCATCTTCCTCTGGCGGTGTACAAGAGGAGAGCCAGAACTTTCCTCTTCAGTTGAGGCAGCAGCAGCAGCAGCAAGTGAAGTAGAAGCCTTCACCAGTCTCTTTCTTTTCCTCCCTTGCTCGGGGTCTTCAGCTGGCGCGACCGAGAGAGGGGGGGCTGCGATGGGCTCAGTGGTAGAAGAAGAAGAGCCAGTTCCCTTGGCTCCCCGACGTTTGGCAAGCTCCAGCAAGGCTAGCCTCCTGTCTTTCCCCGACATTGAGTCTGCATAGATGAGAAAAGGAAGAGTTAGATGGCCAAGTTATGCAAGTAAGTCAAAATATATAAAAGCATGCATGAAAAAGGTGCAGGTATCCTAAGAGGTGGAAGAAGAGCTACCTATATACTTTTTCAGGGCCACCACATCGAACTCATCTTTGATGAGCCGAGCAGAGTTGTACTTGGCCCCCAGGAACAACCCACATAGCTCGCGCTCGTAGGGGGCCACAACTTCGAGGTCCTTGGATTTCTTGAATTCAACTCCAGGAACCCAGTAGAGGGGGTACCCCTCGAGCAGGTTTGGACTTTGTGGGGTGGCAGATATCATGTAGAACCTGCCCTTCCAGTCTTTGAAGGATTGCTGGTACAGGCCCAGGAGCACCCGTCCAGCAACCCCGTTCAGGCTAACCCAGGACCTGTCCCCAGGGTTCTTCGCTTCGAAGAAGTAGAGGAACAGGTCCACGGAGGCGTTGTGCCCGAAATAATTGCAGAGGATCTGAAATGCCCGGATGAAGGCCCAGGCATTTGGATGGAGTTGGCAGGGCGCGACGTTCAACTCCATCATCAGCTCCTTTTCGAAGAAGGTGAAAGGGAGGCGCAGCTTCAAGATAGCGGAGTAGATGAAGACGAAGGGCACCCCATTGGTGGCCCTATCGTCCGCGCAGATGGGCATCCCTCGAGGAGGAATGCGGATTTGGATATTGAAGTCATTCTCCCTGTCGATGGCGCAGGAAGGCTCATCGGGGTTGTGGCTCAGCAGGGACGTGAGGTGCACCTGGGGAAGTAGGGTGGAGGTTTCAGCGAGCAACGCCAGGGCGGCCCAGTCGTAGACCCTGGCATTGTCGTGGTAGGAGGTAGCCACAGGCGGTGGTGGAGCTGGCGCACTCGCGGAAGGCTGTGCACCAGAAGATGGGGCAATAATGCGCGCGGTTTGTTTCAAGCGAGCCATCGTGAGATAGCTGCAAATGGAGGAAAAACGAAAAGTCAGAATGAATGGAAGAAGAGGGAATGATGAATGTTTCGGTGAAAACAGAGAGGGGAAAGGAGAAAGAGATTCCCAGGTGAAAAGAGGAAGAAGAAGAAGCAGAAGTCAGAGCGAGAACGTGAAAAAACCCTAGCGCGGGTTCGAGAGAGGGAAATAGAGAAGATGAATGCATGATAACAAGAAAGATAAATGCAATCGGTAAAGATGATCTAAATAGACCCAGGAAGAAGAAAAACCATACCTTTGGATGATCGCAAGAGGTTTGGAAGCAGAGAGTTTGAAGAAAGATAAGTGCGCAGAGGAAGAGTTCGCAGGGGGTCTGAGAGTCGATTGAAGAAGATGAAGTAACAGTGAAGGAGCGCGCCAATTTGAATAAGAGAAGCGCTAGCGACACACCACGCTGGCTGTCGATGGGGCCACGTGTCGCGAGATTAAGGAAGGAAGTTCAAACGTTAAAGAAGCAGCACGTGAGGTGGCACGTGATGCGGTCCCACTTGCCACGTGGACTGAGGGCATGACCACTTAGTCTCTTCGCTGAGAACGAGTTCTCGACTCGAAACTGGGGGGCTTGTGATCCGATCGGTCATCGGTCGTAGATGACGTCAGCAGTAGAGGACCACGTGGACCGCTCGCAGGGTGACACGTGGACCAGGTGGCAGAGAGGTCAGGGAGACGATCGCCAAGAGCGGTGATCGGGGGTCAGTAACCAAGTGACCACCGACAGATCAGGCGGCAGAGAGGTCAGGGGACAGATCATCCAGAACGGTGATCGGTGGTCAGTAGCCAAGTGGCCACCAACAGACCAGTTCTCAGACTAACGCCTGGGGGCAGAACGCGAGAAGCAAATAAACACTGATCAGTCATCGGGTGCATTGTCATCGGGGTCTCGTGTTACACGCAGTTAAACTGGGACTGAGGTTCCCAGTGAGAGCGTTACGCATGGATCTCGCATGAGCACATCTCAGGGAATCATGCACGAGAGTGGCCTGAGGGAACTAGTAAACCAGTCAGTGATTGGTGATTCCCTCAACCCATCACGTGCGTGGCACCGTGAAGGGTAAGCTGTATACGCAGAGAGCAACGTTTGGTGAGTGTGCCTAGACCAGCCACACCTGACGTTCTCCTAAGAGTATGCGATTTACCCAGATGAGAGAAATATCCTAAGTTACTCCGCAAGGGCGTAACTTAGGCACACAAAGAGAAGCGCTAGAGCCCTTCCAGGAAGTGACACGTGTGTGGTTAGATGTGAGTTGCAGGCCTCCACGTGTCATCATCTGAGAGGGGTGCGGTCCAGAAAAAAGTGCACTCCGTACCACTAAGGGTACAGACAGGCGCAGCCAAGCGCAGAGACGCGCAGACATGCACAGACTCTTACGCTCTCACTACTGATTCTGCAGGTACACTGTCTCTGAAAAGCATAACAGGGTTCTGACACATGCCAGAAAAGCATAACAGAATTCTGTGATGCGCAGAAACAGAGAGAGAGACATAAAAAAGGGAATCATGGAGAGATTGGGGGAAACGAAAAACAGAGAGCAAGAGTTTTTTAGACACTACTAGTTTTCTCATTTTGGTGGTTCTGTGGACTAACTTGATCGTCGGAGTGCAAACAGCCGCTAGAGGCGCCGTCTGTGTATTTTGCAGGTCACGTTTGGAGATTCAAGAGAAGGTTCTGAGGGTGACCCTGCAGAGAACGCAGTCGCGTAGACGGGGCAGAGAGTGCTACAGAGCGATTCCTCCACGTTCGAGTTGCCGGCAGGATCAGATATATTTTGAAAAACAGTTTTTGATATATTAAGAATCTTGAAACAAAGTTTTCATCTAAGAGTTTTTCAAAGTATTCTGAGATTGCAAAAGAGTTGAGAGATTGATCAAGGTGCTAAATAAGATTCTCTTGTATTGATTTCAAATTTCCATCTGTAACAAGTGTAATCTTTGTAAACTGCTAAACAATTCGTTTGTGTGTGTTGCTGAGATTCGTTGTGTGTTCTTGAGGTGTTCAAGATCAACAATCTTAGTGTTGGCCAAGGAAAGTGTGTTTCTTGAGGTTTTCAAGGTCATTCTCTTGGTTGTGGTGTAAGTGATCAAGTGGTGATTGCTTAGTGGATATCCTCATGGTTTCTGAGAAGACTGGATGTAGCTCTAGTTGGAGTGAACCAGTATAAACATCTGTGTACAATCTTTCTATCCTTAACTCTTTAATTTCAGTTTGTTTGTTGTTTGCTGGTATAAACAACCGATTGTTTCGAAGAAACAACCAATTGTTTTTTCTAGTATTACAGTTTTGCTTGTTGTTTTGGCTAACTGAATTGCTGAATCAATTGGTTTCTGAAATAAGTTCATTCTAGATTTGAAAAGTTTGCGAAAACCCCTTTAAACCATTCACCCCCCCTCTAGTTTAAAGCCATCTTTTCTAACACAACGGACCCAAGGAAGAAAAGTCAATAGGTCGACCGCTCCTGACGTCGCAAAAGTAAGACGTCGCCCTAAAGTAAGACGTCGCCCTAAAGTAAGACTTCGCCAAGTAAGACGTCGCCAAGCAAAGACATCGCCTAAAGTAAGACATCGCCTAAGGAAAGACATCGCCCAAGTAAGACATCGCCTAAGCAAAGACATCGCCCAAGAGAGACATCGAGCCTCGACAGTTCAGAACAGTAGCAAGGAGAAGAGAAAGGTGGCTTCAAGGCCATAAGTTCTAGTACCAGTAGGGGGTAAACCTGACTCGTGAAGTATCCACGCCACTGCTGGGAGACCCTGGGACAGATACGACCCATGAGAGGGCCATGACCAGGGGAGAACCACGTGCATGATACGAGAGAAAGGTAGATACACCCCCAGGGCGAGTGACTAGTGATTGGGGCGCATGAGTTGGCACCCAAAAAGTGAACCCACGTGACAGAAGCACTTTGTAGAAAAGAGGGCTCACACGATGAAATAACCCTAAGTTTGGTGGCGGCGTTGTGGGACCCTCTGCACAGAATAACGAACAAGTCAGAGGGGCACGTGGCAATGCCCACGTGCTCATTAAAGGTTTCAGGGAAACTTTGCCAAGGTACGCGTTAAGTAAGTTAAGATTCGTATATTCCAAGGAATGTTTTTATACTCTTTCAATGCGCTTTAATGATGAGAGATGTATAAAAAGTGTTCCCGCCGGTTGACCAGGATCGTCTTTGCGCACGGATTTTCCTCGCGAGCTAGGGCACCTTCGTTTTGCTCCGTCTGTGAGTACCTGAAATGAAGTGAACAAAAGGGCGCCCTCGCGGCCGTTTGCACTCGGACGATCAAATCAGCTAGCGAGAGACATCAAAAGGTGACGCACCCCCGTATCGGAACAATTGAACGAATGCTCTGAGGGTGGTTGAAAACTGTACTGAAGGGCTAAAACTGTGTTGCCCTAATTGTCTTGTGCTCACAGCTGGGTGCGCCGTCAAGAACAATTAGGGTTTGTGCTCTGTGTGTCTATGCTCTGTGTAACTGTGAGAATTAGGGTAAAACTTCATACTTGTGCCTCTGATCGCCAGATGGCGATGAGGACTTAAAACTTTATGCTTTAAAACTTTGTATTGAATGCATGCGATCTGAATTTGCCCTAAATTACACAAGGACGACAAAGTCTCTTTCCAAAAGCTAAAAAAACGATGAGCATGCAAACTTGGGAAACTTTGATAAGTTTTCGAAACCTTCTTTATTGGGTGACCTCGTTAAAAAACCCTCCTTAGGGAAAAAGAGTGCCCCTTTGAAAAACTGTTTTAACTTAAACATCTCAAACAATTCGAGTTAATTGCTACTTATAATGCTTTAACTGTAATAAAACTTGAGATGGGTGGTGTTCCAAGTGCGAGGAATCGCCCCTCCTTCCAGTGCTTCCAAGCGGTAGGCGCCGTTCCCGAGTGCTTCGATTATTCTAAACGGTCCTGTCCATTTGGGTGACAATTTGTTCTTCATCTCGTACTGGTGGGCCTTCCTCATCACCAGGTCGCCATCTCTGAATTGCCTTGGCCTTGTCCTAGAGTTGTACAGTTGTACTTGCGTTCAACTCTTCTCTTTACTGCTTCAGTCTTCACCCTTGCTTCCTCCCTGACCTCATCCAGCAAATCTAAGTTCATTATCCTTTCTGCATTCGAGTCTTCCGCCACGAAGTTCTGGAATCTCGGTGAGCTTTCCTGGATATCAACTGGGATCATCGCATCGCACCCATACACCAAGCTAAACGGGGTTTCATGGGTTCCCGATTGCTCAGTGGTATGATATGCCGATATTATGCGGGGAACTTCCTCAGAAGACCCCTTGGCCTTCTCCAACCTCCTCTTCAAACCTCTCAGCAAAACCCGATTAGCTGACTCCACTTGCCCATTCGTTTGTGGGTGCTCCACAGAAGCGAACACCTGTTGTGTTCCAATATCCTCGCACAGCTTCTTCAACAGGGTTTCCAAAAGTCCGACCTCGACTCCAACGTCTAAACCTCCCTTTAAACGTCTCTAGCATTTAAAGTGTCTTAAAGCGCATTTAAGGTGTAAAAACGTTCGGCGCCTTTAAGACGTTCAAAACACTTAAATCATTTAAAGTACCTTAAAACGTTCGAAACGTAAACTTAATTACATAATCTTGATTACCTCATACCTGACAAGCTATCCGGAAAGCATTGATGTTTCTGTTCTTCCCGCCACGTGTCCTCCTGACTTGACCGTTATTCTACGTGGAGGGCCTCACAGCACTGTAACCCAATTGAGGGATATTTCATCGTGTGAGTCCTCATTGCTTGAGTGCATCTGGTGCGAAGGGGTAACCTTTTGGGTGTCAACTCATGCGACCCAACGTCTAGTCACTCGCCCTGGGAGTGTATCCACCTTCATCTCGCACCCTACACCTGGTTTCCCCTGGGCATGACCTTCTCTTGAGTCGTATCTATCCCAAGGGTCTCCCTGAGGTGGCCTGGGTACTTCACGAGTCAGGCTACTCCCTACTGGTGCTAGTACTATGGCCTTGAAGCCTCCTTTCCCTTCTCTTTATTACTGTCCTAAATTAGGCGGACCCGAAGCCTCCCGTGGTGTCACTCCCTCCATGGGTATCGGGGAATAAGACTGCTGATGACTTGCTTGGCGACGCCTTGTTTTGGCGACGCCTTGTTTAGGCGACGCCTTTATCTTGGCGACGCCTTGTCTTGGCGACGCCTTATGTAGTCGCTTTGTTGACTTCCTTCTTTGGGCTCTTCGTGTGGTCCCACCATATGTTGACCTTGGCCCTGACGTTGACTTTGACTTTGACTCTGGTCGACGCCCGGAGACGGGACGGTACACAAGCCCCCCAGTCTTGAGCTGGTGACTTGTCTTCAGCGAAAAGACTAAGGCCTCGCCCACGCCATCCACGTGGCACTCTGGTGACATGTCATTCTTGCTGACGTGATATTCCCCGAACAGTTGACGGGACATTCCCTGAGCAGTTGACATGACATCTTTTTAATGGCTGACGGGACATCCTCTGAATCGGGAAGAGTGAAGCTTTGGGTCACGCTTAATCGCTCGCCACGTGGCCCATCACGCGGTCATCATCCAAAGCCTCTTGCGCTCCCAGGGAGCACATGATCCTGCGACACGTGGACTCATCAAACGGTCCTGATTTAATATCCTTTGGGCTTCCTTCGTAACGTTTAGGTTACCCCAGAATCCGCGCTCGAAGCCACTGTTCCATTCACTCTCTTTCGCACCCCACTGTTCATCTTCTTTCTCTGAGCGCTCGAGACTCTCTGCGATCTTCGTTCTTCCTGCACACTCTCCATCTCCAACCACTCCAATACTCAAAGGTATGATTTTTTCCCCCTCAATGACTCTTCCTCTTCACTGCATTGCCCTATGTGTTAATGAACTACCTGGGACTGTTTAGCTTTTTGCGCTGTTGTACTGTTCTTCTGTTTCCCTGTTTCCCCATTGTCGTTCTCTTTCTCGCGTGGGTAGGGTTGGTCTAGGGCTTCCTCTTCTTCCCCCTTTCTCCTCTTCGATTCCCCCTTTCACTAAACCCTTTCTTTTTCCTTCATTCTTCAGCTCTTGATTTGATGGCCCGAGACAAGAGTACTGCCAATCCTCCGCCCCCCAGGTCCAGCTACAAGGAGGAATACCGCTGGGCCTCCGATGAACTTCTTGCGAAGTGCTCCACCTTAACCTCTGTCGAAGACCTTGAAGCCCACAGGGGGGACCCCAAACTCTACAACTTCAACGCGTTCCATAAGACCCACGACTCCCACATCTTTGTGTGCCGTGCAAGGCCAGGGAGCCCGTTTGCGTAGACGAAAGGGCCACTGTGGGAAGCCCTTTCTTCTTCATCTACCAAATGGTGTTTAAGCGAGTGGGTCTGCACCTTCCCTTTACTCCTTTCGAAAGGGAGTTACTCACCGAGATTAACACTTTCCCTGCCCAGCTTCACCCCAACAGCTGGGCGTTCGTAAGGGGTTTCCAAATTCTCTGCGGGTACCTGGGCATTCCCCCCTCCGTGGACGTCTTTCTACATTTCTTCGAGGTGAAGAAGCAGGGCAAGAGTCTCTGGATGAGCTTCTCCGGGGTCGCCGGCCACATCATCCTCACCCTCTTCCAAAACTCGTTCAAGGGGTAGAGGGGAAAGTTCTTCAAGGTGCGTGCCACTAAATTCGATCCCACTGCACTGGAGGGCTTTCCCCTGTACTGGTCAGAGAAGCCCCTATCGACCAAGCCCAAGGCCTTAGATGAACTTGCCTCCGCTGACAGGGAGGTATGTAAGGCCTTGGTTGGGCTCAGGGTAGTCTTCGACACCGCCAAGCTCATTCCCAACGAGTTCAAGGCTCACGGCCTATCCACCTATTCGGTATTTGCTTTTGATTACATTTTCTTGAACTTGCTTGCACTTACCTGGTCTTGTTTGAATATGCTTGGATTGTTCGAATCGTCGAGGTTATGTGAACTTACTTGAATTGCTCGAACTTCAGTGGTTTGCCTGCATGTGCTTTCATTCTTCCTTACCCAAATTAATCTTTGCTTGGTCATTCTGACTGATGCAGGCTCGATAATGGACTCTTCAAGGCGTCGCACACTCGCCAGGGCCTTGAAGCAAATAAAACCCACTACTTCCCCCACACCCGTCACTTCCCTACCATCTCGTCCATCCTCTCCCTAAACATACCAAACTCCTACCTCCCCCTCTCCCATTGATGCGGTCCCACTGGTCGCGACGTCAACATGTGCTCCAGCACCCCCAGATAAAGGGAAAAGGGTGCTGGAGATAACCTCTGATAGCGAAGACTCAGATGGCGGCTTGGTCTTCAAAAAGAGGAGGGCTACTAGGGTCCCTACCCTACCAACCGCGTCTCCAGGTGGAGTGGATTCTCTAAGGGACAGCCCTCCAAGTGCCACGTCGCCTCCACCTCAAACAGTCCAAGAAGAACGAGATGAAGGGGCTGAGTCTGTTCCTCCGCCACTACCACTGCCTGTAGGAGCTGCAGCTTCGGGTTCAGCCCCTCCCGCGCCTGCTCCTGTTCCTTCTCCCTCCGAGATTCTGATCCCCTGCCCCATCTTCAGGCAGTTGGGGCGGGGATTCACAGAGGGGATGTCGCCAGGGAACCCCAACAGGGGAGAAGGCATGCCCTTCTACATGGGGGCCTTCCTAGCGATAGCACTCGACTGGCGCTCCCAGGCCCAGAGCGTTGCAACGGGGAGGCAGGCCCTCCAGAGGCTTTAACAGGAGGTGAGGGCTCTGAAAGAGGAGAAACAGGCTTGGGGGCTTAGGGAGGAAGCCCACCTAGCTTCACTGAAGATGACCCAAGAGGCCAAAGAAGGGGCCGAAGCATACGCACATGAGGTCAAACAAGCGTATGCAGACCTGCTGGCCCACCTCACCTTCCACCAAATCCAGAACATTGGCCTCCAAGAGGTGGTTCGTACCTCCGAAGTGCAACAGAAAAAACTTGAAGAACTGTATGCTGCTCGGGGGCAGAAGCTGACTGAGGCTGAGGGTGCCCTGGCGGCAAAGGTCGAGGCCCTCGACCTTCTCCAAGCTGAGTGTAAGAGACTCCACATTGAAGCCAACAAGTTCCAGGTGGGGAAGGAGTTCTTGGACAAGCAGCTGGCGTCCAAGGATTCCAGGATCAACGAGCTGGAGAGGGCAAACCAGGAGCTCACCAAGGAGATGGCGGGCGTGTTTGATGAAGGCTTCAAGGAGGCCCTGGCTCAAGCATCTTGCGAGAACCCAGGGATTAACGTCTCGAATTGCGACCCTAACAGCCACATCGTTGATAGAAAGGTGGTGCCTCTTGATCTGGATGATTGAACTGCGGGCCCTCAGCCTCCATTTTTACTTTTTGTCTTTTCCTTTGCTCTTGTGACTTGTAAATATCTCAACGTTTGTAGCACTTGACTCTTCTATACATTTACTGGGAACGCAATCTATGCTTTACTTTCACTATTAATCTCCGCTTTATTACTTGCTCATTCCTACGAAACCAAACGCCATTGGACTGCTATCTCTACTCTTAGAGCCTCACTTGGCTCTCGTATTTTTCTTGCCTTTGGCATTTCACGCTTTCACGCTTCTTGTTCTTCTTATTCTTTGAGTCTCCCCGGCCTTCTAGGCTCATGAAAGCCCTCAATTGGCTTTCAATTGGCTTTCTACTTGCTTGTTTCGAGCTCTCGGGAGCTTACTGCTAGAGGCACAGCTGGTTCTTCCATCACTTCAAGAAGGGAAAAAATGGGGAGGGGTCTCGTTTCTTCTCTGGCCTTGACGTCGCTCAAGGGCGAGGAGGGCTTATCTCATCTGTACTCAGTGTCCACACTCGAGGAGGGACCTACTCTGGGTGCCCTTAGCATGTCTAAACACTTGGGACAAAGTCGCGCTTTGGTGCCCACGCCCATGGAGAGGCCTGTATAACAGTGCCGTATCGTCCATGGAGTGTCTCAAACCCCAAGGCAACTTGTCCCTTGTCTCTTGGTGCTTGGTGCCCATGCCTGGGGAGAGGCCTATTACAGTAGCGCCGTATCGTCCTCCGGGTGTCTAAAAATGCCAAGCACTAGGCGGACCTGAAGCCTCCCGTGGGGTCACTCCCTCCATGGTCTTTCCTTCCCATGGGTATCAGGGAGTAACACTGCTGATACCTTGCTTGGCGACGCCCTATCTTGGTGACGCCCTATCTTGGCGACGGCCTGTCTTGGCGACGTCCTGTCTTGGCAACGCCCTACCTTGGCGACGCCCTGTCTTGGCGACGCCTGGTGCAGTCAATCTGTTGACTTTGGCCTTGACGTTGACTTTGAATCTGGTCAATGCCCGGGGCCGGGACGATACACAAGCCCCCCCAGTGTTGAGCTGACACTTGTCTCAGTGAAAAGGTTGAGGTCTCGCTCGTTATTCATGTGGTATTTTCCATACTGCTGATGGGACGTTCCCCTACTCGATTCGATCTTGACTTTCTGAGCCTTTGAACGATATTCTCTTCTTTGTCGGCGCGTCGTACCCTCGGGGACTCTGTCGATATGACACTCTCTGAACGAGAAAAGGTGACGCTAAGGGTCGTCCTCCAATCTCCTGACACGTGGCTCAATCGCACAGTCCCCAGTTAGCATTCTTTGGCGCTTTAGTTGCAACTCTTGAGTCTTTGAAATCCCGCGCTTCAACCCCTTGTTTCCACCTTTCCGCATCCCTTTCATATTGTTCATCTTCTTTTCAAAGAACCCTCCCTGCATTCTTTCCTCGTCGACATTTTCCTTCTGCACTATCGCTGAAACTTTCTTCTTTGGTCTTTTAGTTCCTTCATTGACAGCCTGTGCTAACATGTCTGCCAACCCTTCTTCCCCCAGAGTTAACCATAAAGAACTTTACGCGTGGACTTCGCGCGAGCTTCTTTATGAGTGCTCGAGTTTACTTTCAGTCAGGGCTCGGAGGGAACATGTGGGGGACCCGAGTACCTATGACCACCGTGCCTTTGCGAAGACGCATGATGACGATACCGTCGTGCTTCCTTGCACCTTCGGGGAGCCGGTGTGCGGGGATGAGCGGGCCAACAACGGGGTCCCTTTTTTATACTTTTATCAGGTAGTCTTTAAGAGCGTCGGCGTGCGCCTGCCCTTCTCTAGGTTCGAGAGGGAACTGTTAACGGAAATCAATGCTGCCCCAGCCCAGCTGTACCCTAACAGCTGGGCTTTCGTCAAAGCCTTCGACATACTGTTTGGTTTCCTGGGGCGTGCACCTTCTGTGGACATATTTCTTCACTTCTTTGAGATGAAGAGGCAAAGAAACAACCTTTGGGTGACCCTCAGCAATGTTCCCGGCAGGGTCTTCCTAACCCCCTTCCAGCACTCCTTCACGGGGTGGAAGGGCAAGTTCTTTAAGGTTTGTTGTTCCGACCTTGTGCCCTCCGCCCTTGACGGCTTTCCACTGTACTGGGTGAAGGAGACGAGAGCTCTAAAGTCCAAGCCTCTTAAGAGGTTGCCTTCGAACGACCAGGAAGCTTGTCAGATCTTGGCTGGGGCGGGGGGTTTTGACGCTGCCGCCCTGAGAAGTCTGGAGTACAACGCTGAGGCCTTGGAGAAATACATATGTGCGAGAGATTTCCTCACAACCTCCCATTATTCGCCTTTGCTGGGTTCTTGCATGGTTTATCTTGCGGTGCCTTAGTTTGTGCCCGTCTTTCACCATGCTTGTCTCTCTTGGTGCAGGTTCGAAGATAAACCGACAACAAAGATCGCTGCTGGCCCAGGCGTTGAGGTCCGAGGACGGGGCTTCATCATCATCCTGTTTAGACTCCGGAGGCCACTGAAGGGTGGCCTGATTTCGCTTTTCATACTGCGATTATCTGGAACTTTGTCTGTAACTGTAACTCTTGATTCATACTTCGATTTATGTTTAAACGCTACCTGCTTTGTCTTTGCACACTTGCGTCTACTTTTGCTTCCTCTGTTGTGTTGCATGCGTTACCTCCAGCATCTCCCCATTGTGTTTAGGAGGGCTTATCTCATCTGTACTGAGTGTCCACGCTCAAGGAGAGACCTGCTCTGGGTGTCCTCAGCGTGTCTAACACTTGCGACAAAGTCGCACTTTGGTGCCCACGCCCATGGAGAGGCCTGTGTAACAGCGCCGTATCGTCCATGGAGTGTCTCAAACACCAAGGCGACTTGTCTCTTATCTCTTGGTGCTTGGTGCCCACGCCTGAGGAGAGGCCTTATTACAGCAGCGCCGTATCGTCCTCAGGGTGTCTAAAAACACAAAGGCGAAGTGTCCCCATCTAATACCAGAGCTAGTTATTCATACTTGAGGAGGGGGCGTCCCAAAGGAATCCCTTAACCCCTGCTCAAGGACTAAAACTCCCGGATTTTACCTTGTCGAACATCTGACACCGGGGCTAGCTATTCTTACCTGAGGAGGGGGCGTCCCGAAGGAATCCCTTAACCCCTGCCCAGGGGCTAAGCTCCCGGCTAGCACCTTGTGTTGGACATACCTGTCATCTTGAGCTCTAGGCGCACGCATGTGTTCTTACTGCCTGCTTCGAATTCTGATGTATGCTCCCTATTTGGCGATGCCTACGTTTGGCGACGCCTCACCTTGGCGACTCTTTATCTTTGCGATGTTCCACCTTGGCGACATCCCCTTTTGGCGACGCCTTGTTTAGGCGATGCCTGCGTTTGGCGACGCCTCACCTTGGCGGCTCTTTATCTTGGTGATGTTCCGCCTTGGCGACATCTCATTTTAGCGACGCCCCCATCTTTGCAACGCCCACGTTTGGCGATGCCTCACTTTGGCGGCGCCTGACGCTGCCTTGAGTCTTTGTCTTTTATTTCTTTAACCTTTGGTCTTACACTTTGAGTGGGAGGAGAAAAAACTGAGACAAAGATTTCTTGAACTTCTTTTTTACTTGGGTGACCTCATTAAAAAACCCCCGAGAGGGAAAAAGAGTGTCCCCTTTACAATTCGTATTTCGTTACTCATAACTTAACTGAAATAAAATTTCAAATTGGCCGCGTTCCAGCTGCGTGGAATGGGACCTCCTTCCAAAGTCTCTAGATTGTATGAACCATTCCCCTTGGCTTTGGTGACTCTGAAGGGTCCGGTCCATTTGAGAGATAACTTATTCTCTAGCTCATATGGGTGAGCCTTCCTCATGACTAAGTCACCAACCTGGAATTGCCGCGGCTTCACCTTGGAGCTATACTGTCGCTCCACTCTTCTCTTCACTGCCTCAGCCTTTATTCTTGCTTCATCCTTGGCTTCGTCTAGTAAGTCTAGGTTCACTCGCCTTTCTTCATTGGACTCTTCGGCCACGAAATTCTGGTAACGTGGCGAGCTCTCGTGGATCTCGATTGGAATCATCGCGTCTGACCTATATACTAGACTGAAAGGCGTTTCCATGGTGGCAGATTGGGGTGTGGTGTGGTACGCCCATACGATCCTCGGCACTTCTTCTGCCCACGCCCCTTTAGCTTTCTCTAATCTTCTCTTCAACCCTCTCAGCAAAACTCTATTTGCTGACTCTACTTGTCCATTCGTCTCGGGGTGCTCGACTGATGCGAACACCTGCTTGATGCCTACCTCTGTGCACAGGTTTCTCAGCTGTTGGCTTGCAAACTGGGTTCCATTGTCGGACACCAGCCGCCTAGGCACACCGAAGCGACACACGATGTTCTTCCAAACAAAGTGCTGCACCTTGTGCGCAGTAATCTGGGCCACGGGCTCCGCCTCTATCCTCTTGGTGAAGTATTCAATGGCGACGATCAGGTGCTTCATCTGTCTTATCTTCAGTGGGAACGGGCCTAGGATGTCGATTCCCCACATATGAAAGGGCCATGGACTATATATGGATCTCTGCTCCTCTGGCGGCGCCTTGTGCCAGTCAGCGTGCCTTTGACACTGCTTGCAACGCTGGGCGTGTCGCACGCAATCCTCTTTCACCGTTGGCCAGTAGAAGCCGACACGTACCACTTTAGAAGCTAAAGACCTTCCCCCCACATGGCTCCCGCAAATACCTTCGTGGAGTTCAGCCATTATCCTGGTGCACTCGTCGCCGCTTACGCACGTCAGGATGGGGTGTGTGAACTCGTGTCTGAACAATATCCCGTCTACCAGGGTATATCTTGCAGCGTTCCTCTTAATCTTCTTGCCTTCTTCTGGTTCCGCTGGGAAAATCCCATCCGCCAGGTATCGCCTGTATGGCGTCATCTAAGTGTCTCCCTCGGCCAAAGTATATACCTGCGTATGCTTTCCTTCCTCGGGTGCGTCCGCTTATGTGCTGATGCGAGGTGCCTTCATCGGATCTTGAGTCAAAGAATGATGACTCCTCGGCCTTCCTCTTGCTGTACCAATATGGAGGACGTCCACCCTGTTATCTTCCACGAATTTCCGCGGAGCTTTGAGCGTCTCTAGGATCACTGTCCTCTGTCTGCCCCCCTTGCCTGAGCTGGCCAGCTTGGCAAGCAGGTCAGCTCTGGCATTCTGCTCCCTTGGGACATGTACTACTTCAAGAGCGTTGAATGCTCCCCTTAGCAGCTCGACATACCTCAGGTACGCCACCATTTGTGGGTCCTTAGCCTGAAATTCTCCTGAGACTTGCCCTGTGATCAGCTGTGAATCACTCTTTACCAAGAGGTTCTGCGCACCCATTTCTTTGGCCAGGAGCATCCCTGCTATCAGTGCCTCGTACTTAGCTTGGTTATTGCTCGCTTTATAAGCGAAGTGTAGAGCTTGCTCGATCAGCAAGCCATTAGGTCCTTCCAAGACTATTCCTGCTCCACTTCCTTGTTGGTTAGACGAACCATCGACCGAGAGCGACCACTTCGATCCTGGGTCCGCCTCTTGGTCGCCTCTGGGTGATAGCTCTGCAACGAAGTCCGCATATACCTGACCTTTGATAGATCCTCTGGGCTCGTACCGGATATCAAACTCCGACAGTTCTACTGCCCAGCGAACCATCCTTCCAGCAACGTCAGGTTTCTGTAGTACCTTCTCGATGGGAAAGTTCGTCATCACCATTACTGTAAAACTGTGAAAGTAGTGACGGAGCCTCCTGGCCGAGAATACCACGGCCAATGCTGCCTTCTCCAGCGACTGATACCTCGTCTCCGGGCCTTACAAGGCTGTACTCACAAAATAGATGGGACTCTGTACTTGGTCCTGCTCCTGGACTAGCACAGAACTGATGGCCCGCTCTGTTACCGCAAAGTATAGTCGGAGGGGCACGCCTGCCACTGGTTTGCAAAGCATTGGTGGTGTCGCCAAGTACTTTTTCAACTTGAGGAATGCTGCTTCACACTCGTCGGTCCACGCAAAGCGGCTATTTCTCTTGAGGCACTGGAAATAGGGGTGTCCTTTCTCTCCTCCTGCAGAAACGAACCGTGATAATGCTGCCATTCGCCCTGTCAGCTGTTGCATTTCCTTCACTGATGTCGGGCTCCTCAAAGTGATGACGGCGGCGCACTTATCAGGGTTCGCCTCAATTCCCCTCTCCGTAAGCATGAAGCCTAAAAACTTTCCCGCCTCAACCCCAAAAACACACTTCTCAGGGTTCAGCTTGAGGCGATACTTTTTGATGGTGGCGAACAACTCTTCCAGATCTGTTGTATGTTCCCTCCTATTGCGCGAAGCTACCACCATGTCATCCACGTAGGCTTGTACGTTCCTCCCTAACATAGGCGCCAAGACCTTGTCCATTAACCTCTGGTAGGTGGCGCCTGCATTCTTTAACCCAAACGGCATCACTTTGTAGCAGTAGCTACATGTCTCTGTCATGAATGATGTTTTACCCTTGTCCCTCGGGTGCATCTTGATCTGATTGTACCCTGAAAAAGCATCCAAAAAGCTCAGCATCTCGCAACCCGAGGCACTATCCACCAGGGCGTCAATGCTGGGTAGTGGATATGAATCCTTGGGGCACGCCTTGTTCAAGTCTGTGAAGTCCACACACATCCTCCACTTCCCGTTTGCTTTCTTCGCCAGAACGGCGTTGGCCAGCCACTCGGGGTATTGGATTTCCCGGATGTGTCCCGCACTCAACAACTTTTGTGTCTCTTCCGTCACCACAAGGCGCCTTTCTTCGTTAAACTTTCTCCTCCTCTGTCGCACAGGGCGAACCGTGGCGTCCATGCTAAGGTGGTGGCATAAAAAGTCAGGGTTGATGCCCGGCATGTCTGAGGCGGACCACGCAAAAGCATCTAAGTGGCGTGAAATCACCTCCGCCACTTTGTCCTGTTCCTCTTGGCTCAACAAACGCCCCAGCTTGAACATTTTGCCGCCGATATGTCTCTCCACCACATTGGCCGCCGATTGGTCTCTGCTATCTACCTTTGGGGGCGTCGCCTCGTAGTGCTCTCTAGGCGACGCCTCCTCTACGGGCGAAAAGCGTCGTCATGCCTCTCCTCTGTGCGCACGTCTGCTTTAGGTGTCGCCCCTACGGGTGCGGCCTCGCCAGGCGTTGACTTCGTAGGCGTCGCCTCATTCGAGGGTTCTACTTCCATTGCTGTGTCTGAACTCGATGGATGTTCAAATACCATGAACACACCTCTCTTTGTCTTTAAACTGTTTTCATAGCATTTTCACGCTTCTTCCTGATCTGACTTGATGACGATCACCCTGCCACTGAGATCCGGCAGCTTCATCTTCATGTGGCGCGTGGAGGATACTGCTCTCAGCCTATTCAACGCCGGTCTTCCCAACAGGATGTTGTAAGCCGAATTGGCCTTCACAACTAAGTACCGAATGCTTTCAGTACGTGAGGCCGCTCCATCTGTGAATGTCGTCCTCAACTCCAAGTAGCCACGCACTTCCACCAGGTTGTCGATAAACCTATACAAGCATCCGGTGTAGGATCTCAAAAGGTCGGGGGACAACCGTAGCTTGTTGAATGTCAACCAGAACATAACGTCTGTCGAGCTTCCCTGGTCGACTAGAACCCTGTGCACCTTCCTTCCAGCCGTGACAACCGAAATGACCACGGGATCATTGTCGTGCGGGACGACATCTCGTAGGTCCGCCCTTGTGAACACGAGGTCTGACTCCCACGGGTCGCCTGAGATTTTTCCGTCAACCGAATTTACTCCCCTCGCATATTTCTTGCGTTGGGATGCGGTGGGTCCCCCTCCCGAGCAACCACCAGAAATGGTGTGAACTTCGCCGTGGACCGGCATCTCATGCGCTTGATCCTCCGTTGGTTCCAGCACTGCAACAGTCGTGGCGAGTTCAGTGAGATAATCCTTCAAGAACCCGCTTTTTACTAACTCGTCTAACTGGTACCCCAACGATAGGCAGTTGTTGATATGGTGACCTAAAGCTTCGTGGAACTCACACCAAGAGTCCTTGCGAGGCCCCAACACCTTGTCAGACTTCACTGGTCGCCTCAATCTTTCGGCTATATTAGGTACGGCGATCAGGTCTTTCAACTCCACCACAAAGTCGTACCTTGTTGGTCTGGCCCTTTCTTGGGCCGAACGATTTCCTCCCGCTTGACCCCTGGGTTGGGGTTTTCTGGCCTCGTAGGGGCGTCTCCCTTCCTGATTCGTCCTTCCCGTCGTGGTCTCGTTGACCCTCACAGGTTGAGCCCGTGTCTGTGCCCTCGGGCGTGTGGGTGCAACACTCGTGCGCTTCTCACACACCTCTCCACCGCGCGACGCCTTATTTCAGCGAAGGTCTTGGGGCGATTGCGAATGATGGACTCGCAAAAGGGGCCAGGGCATACGCCTTTTCTGAACGCATACACGATCATGGGTTCTTCCGTAGTACCAACCTTCACTACTTGAGCCCCGAAACAATTGATGTACTCCTTCAAAGTCTCACCCTGATATTGTTTCACGTCAAACAGATCATACGAAACGGGCGGTGGGGCCCTGTTCGCCAGGTATTGCTCCCTAAATAACCGCGATAGGTGCGCGAAGGAGGTGATATGGCCATCTGAAAGGCTAATGAACCAATCCATGGCCATTCCTGTCAAGGTGCTCATGAAAAGCTTGCATCTTACGGCGTCAGAGCCGCCTACTAGCACCATCTGCGTGTGGAACGCGGTGAGATGCGCTTCGGGATCCTCCATCCCTGTGAAAGTCACTTTGGGCCCTGCGAACGTGTTGGGGATCAATGCCTCCAGGATCTCCTGCGAGAATGGTGTGGAAAACTCCATTCGGGGGGTGAGACGTTCGGTCTCATCTGGGTCGCGTTGCCCTTGGTTGTTGCGCAGATCGCGACGCAATTCCTCGTTTGTGCGATGGAGCTCTTCATTTCTCGCCTGAGAGGCCGCAAGATCCGACTGCATGCGTTCTTGCTCCGCCCTTGATTCTGCCATCTCATCCTGCAGCCCCTGCACCATGGCCATGACCTGCTGCATGGTCATTTCCTCGCTCGTAGCGCGCGCTGGACCTTGTCTCGTGGCCCTCATTCTTCAACGTTTTCTCTGAATTCCTCCTGTTGTTATGGTAGCTCTGATAAACTCTCTAGAATTGTCGAACTGAAACTTGGGATGGGAGTGATGTTTTAAATCGGCCCCACGGTGGGCGCCAAATGTTCCTGCCGGTTGACCTGGGTACGTCTTTCTGTGCAACCTTGCCCGTCTGCTAGGTCACCCCTTTCTGGTAATCTGTGAACACCTGCAAAAAAGTGAACAAATGGGCACCCTAGCGGCCGTTTTCACTCTGACGCTCAAGTCAGCTAACAAGAAACACCAAAACTCTGCACCTTCGTGTCTAAGCACCGCGAAAGGCACTCTGAAGGTAGTAAAGAACTGTATATTGTGCGTTGTTTTCTGGTTCTGGCAAACAATCCTTCTCTAGTCCCCTGTGCGTATCCTGAGGGCTCGAGCAAGCAACTAAAGTGTGTTATGGGGAAAAATTGCCAAAAGTTCGACCTCGATTCCAACGTCTAAACCTCCCTTTAAACGTCTCTAGCATTTAAAGCGTCTTAAAGCGCATTTAAGGTGTACAAACGTTCGGCGTAAACGTACGAAACGTTCGAAACGTAAACTTAATTACATAATCTTGATTACCTCATACCTGACAAGCTATCCGGAAAGCATTGATGTTTCTGTTCTTCATGCCACGTGTCCTCCTGACTTGACCGTTATTCTACGTGGAGGGCCTCACAGCACTGTAACCCAATTGAGGGATATTTCATCGTGTCAGTCCTCATTCCTTGAGTGCATATGGCGCGAAGGGGTGACCTTTTGGGTGTCAACTCATGCGACCCAACCTCTAGTCACTCGCCCTGGGAGTGTATCCACCTTCCTCTCGAACCCTGCACCTGGTTTACCCTGGGCATGACCTTCTCTTGAGTCGTATCTATCCCAAGGGTCTCCCTAAGGTGGCCTGGGTACTTCACCAGTCAGGCTACTCCTTACTGGTGCTAGTACTATGGCCTTGAAGCCACCTTTCCCTTCTCTTTATTACTCTCCTGAATTAGGGGGACCCGAAGCCTCCCATGGTATCACTCCCTCCATGGTCTTTCCTACCCATGGGTATCGGGGAGTAACACTGCTGATGACTTGCTTGGTGACGCCTTTTTTAGGCGACACCCTTATCTTGGCGACGCCTTGTCTTGGCGACGCCTTATGTAGTCGCTCTGTTGACTTCCTTCTTTGGGCCCTTCGTGTGGTCCCACCATGTGTTGACCTTGGCCCTGACGTTGACTTTGACTTTGACTTTGGTCGACGCCCGGAGACGGGACGGTACAGGTGTTATCCATGTATCTGGCTCGTGGATAGCGCAAACTTGCGCCATCTTTGTCTCTCCCGCTGGATGCGCTCTAACTCTTGGTGTCCTCAAAGTCTCATGAGTTAAAGATCTATGACCCCTCACCATCCCTTCCATTGATTTGCAAACTTGAAGAACCTGGTGGTCTGCTACGAATGCTCAAGGTGTCTTCAGGGTTTCTTGTATAACGGTCCTCTGCTTGCCCCCCTTGCCCGAACTGGCGAGCTTGGCTAGCAAGTCAGCTCGGGCGTTCTGCTCCCTTGGCACATGCACCACTTCGAACAAAACAAAAGACCTTCTCAACTCCTGCACATACTCCAGGTAAGCCGCCATCTGCGGATCTTTGGCCTGGAAACCGCCGGTTACCTGGCCCATGACCAACAACGAATCACTCTTGGCTATCAGCACCTTTGCTCCCATCTCCTTTGCCAACAAGATACCAGCGATCAAAGCCTCATACTCCGCCTGATTATTATTGGCTTTAAAGGCAAACTTCAGAGATTGCTCTATCAACACACCGTTGGGTCCTTCCAAAATAACCCCAGCCCCACTACCCAGCTGGTTAGAGGGCCCATCCACCGAGAGCACCCAACGAAAACCATCTTCGGCGCTCTGCACTATTCCAGAAGATATCTCGACCACAAAGTCAGCGAAGATTTGCCCCTTGATCGGTCCTCGGGGCTCATACTTGATGCCGAACTCGGACAACTCCACCGCCCATTTTACCATTCTCCCAGCCACATCTGGTTTTTTCAGAACCTTCTGGATGGGTAAGTCGGTCATTACCAACATTGTAAAGCTCTGGAAGTAATGACGCAACCTCCTCTCCGAAAACACAACCGCCAGCGCTGCTTTCTCCAAGGCCTGATATCTCACTTCTGGGCCCGGCAACACCTTGCTAACAAAATAGATAGGTTTCTGGACTTGATCTTGATCCTGGACGAGCACCGCACTCAGCTCCTTCTCAATTATGGCGAAGTATAACCTGAGAGGCGTTCCCACTTGAGGTTTGCACAGAACCGGCGGGCTCGCCAAGTACTCCTTGAGCTTCACGAAAGCCTCTTCACACTCCCTCGTCCAGACAAACCTATTATACCTTTTCAAGCACTGGAAATACGGGTGGCCCTTCTCTCCACTAGCAGACACGAATCGCGACAGGGCGGCCATCCGACCTGTAAGCTGCTGCACCTCCTTAACAGTAGCAGGGCTCCTCATCGCTAAGATGGCAGCACACTTATCAGGATTTGCTTCAATTCCTCTTTCAGTCAAGAGAAACCCTAAAAACTTTCCCGCCTCCACGTCAAAAATGCACTTCTCGGGGTTCAGCTTCAGCTTGTACTTGGCTATCGTAACGAACAGCTCTTCTAAATCAGCAACATGCTGGCTCTTCTCCAGGGATGTCACGACCATATCATCAACATAAGCTTGCATGTTCCTCCCCAGCATAGGCGAAAGCACCTTATCCATCAGCCTCTGGTACGTGGCTCGCGCATTCTTTAGCCCAAAGGGCATCACCTTGTAGCAATAACATGACTTCTCCGTCATGAAGGCAGTCTTTTCTTCATCCATGGGATGCATCTTAATTTGGTTGTACCCCAAGAAGGCGTCCAAGAAACTTAACAACTTGCACCCTGCTGCACTGTCCACCAGGGCATCTATACTCGGCAAAGGATAGGAATCCTTTGGACAGGCTTTGTTCAGATCTGTGAAATCGACGCACATTCGCCATTTCCCATTGCTCTTCTTCACCAATACAACATTAGCGAGCCATTCTGGATACTGTATCTCCTTGATGTGGCCTGCGGCGAGGAGTTTCTACGTTTCATCTCTGATCGCCTGTCTCCTTTCTACGTTGAACTTCCTTCTTCTTTGTTGGACCGGCTTGACTTGAGGGTCTATTGCTAAACGATGACACAAGAAATCGGTGTCAATTCCCGGCATATCCGAGGCAGACCACGCAAACGCGTCCAGATGTCTGCCTATCACCTTGGCGATCTGGTCTTGTGTCTCGCTATCTAGGGTCTTCCCCAGCTTAAATGTTTTGCCGCCTATCTCTTTCTCAAGCCAATCCCCAACTGACCGAGGCCTCTTCTCGCTCAGTGCTCTCGCAATACCTGACTCCCTCGCGATCTCCGGGCAGTTTCTCTCTTCCTCCACCCGAGGGGCGTTCTCGGACCTCGCCTCGACATCCTCCATTGTCACATCGCCCTCGGCGACCACCTCCAATGCTACATCCACAACCCGCCGGTTTTCCTGCTCAGTCTCCACACCAGGGGGTGGCGTTGTGGTCACATGGCACACTGATCGCCTGTTCTTGAGGCTGTTTTCGTAGCACTTCTTTGCCTCCTTTTGATCAGAGCGGATGGTGACGACCACCCCCTCCATTGAAGTTAACTTCACCTTCATGTGCCTCGTGGAGGGCACAACTCCTATCCTGTTGAGTGTTGGCCTTCCCAACAGGATATTGTAGGCTGAGGGAGCGTTCACGACAAGGTATCTGATCTTCTCTGTGCGCGAGGCCGCTCCATTTGTGAACGTCGTTCTTAACTCAATGTACCCCTTGACCTCCACTTGATCACCCACAAAACCGTATAAGCAGCCCCCATATGGCCTCAGCTGGTCTGGAGATAACTGTAACTTTTCGAAAGTCGGCCAAAACAGCACATCTGCCGAGCTCCCTTGCCGTAACAAGTGAGATTACAATGGGATCGTTGTCGTGTGGCACAACATCCCTGAGGTCTTCTTTGGTGAAAGTGATGTCCACATCGGGCGAGTGATCCTCAAAAACTTCTACTGACATCACGGACCTTGCATACTTCTTGCGCTGTGACGCAGTACACCCACCACCCGAGAATCCACTAGCTATGGTGTGGATCTCACCGAGAATGGGTGCCTCGTGCTGCTGTCCCTCACTGCTCAGTGGTTGTGAACCTGGCGATTGTCCCGTCTACTTCTCCAGCAAGTAGTCCTTCAAGAAGCCATTCTTCACGAGCTCATCCAACTGACAGCCTAGCGCCAAACAGTTGTTAATATGGTGCCCCAATGCTTCGTGGAATTCGCACCATGATTCCTTGTGAGGTCCCAGCACCTTGTCAGAATTTCCTGGTGGCCTCAACCTGTCAGCTATGTTTGGCACAACGATGATGTCTTTGAGTTCCACCACAAAGTTGTGCTTTGGTGGCTTATTTCCCTCTCCTCTTCCTTCTGCTCGACCCCTAGGCTCGGTCCTCCTCGTCTCATAGGTGTGCCTCCTGTCTGGGTTCCTTCTCTCTGTGGCAGCTTCGTGGACCCTAGCAGGTTGTGTGCGTATCTGCGCTCTTGGTCGTGCAGGTGCAGCAGTCGTACACTTCTCGTATGCCTCACCTTCAGAGGCGATGGGTTCTACTGCTCGACGCCTTACTTTAGCAAAAGTTTTGGGGCGGCTGCGGTTAAGCGACTTGCTGAAAGACCCAGGACGCACCCCCTTCCTGAATGCGTACCCAATCATGGGTTCATCAGTGGTACCCACCTTCACCACCTGCGCCCCGAAGCGGCTTATGTCTCCTTCAGGGTCTCACCTTGAAATTGCTTCACGTCGAAAAGGTCATATGAAACTAGGGCTGGGGCCCTGTTGGCTAAATACTGCTCTCTGAATAGTCGTGAGAGCTGTGCGAAAGACGTGATGTGAACTTCTGGGAGGCTGACGAACCAATCCATGGCCAACCCCGTTAACGTGCTCATAAAAAGCTTGCATCTTACGGCATCAAAACCTACTACCAGCATCATCTGTGTGTGGAAAGCAGTGAGGTGGGCCTCAGGATCCTCCATCCCTGTGAAGGTTACCTTGGGCCCCGTGAACATGTTGGGGATCGCTGTCTCTAGGATCGCTGGTGAGAATAGTGTTGTGAGTTCTCTAGGTGGGGAGGCAGCCTCAGGCTCGCATACATCGCGCCACCCACGTCGTAACTCCTCATTGGCATGGTGGAGGTCATTGTTTCTCGCCTGAGAAGCTGCGAGATCCTCCTGCATGCGCTCTTGCTCCGCTTTCGACGCTGCCATCGCTTCCTGCAGCCCTTGCATCATGCCCATGAGTTGTTGCATGGTCATCTCTTCACTCCTAGCGCGTGCAGGTCTTGCGGTCATGGCTTTCTAGAAATCCTCTTAACTTATCTGGGTTTTGAGAACTGGAACTGAGAAACTTGTGTGGTGGGACTGATTTTATATCGGCCCCACGGTGGGCGCCAGATGTCCCGCCAGTTGACCGGGATCGTCTCTGCACGTGGCTTGTCCTCGCGAGCTAGGGCACCTTCGTTTTGCTCCGTCTGTGAGTACCTGAAAAGAAGTGAACAAAGGGGCGCCCTCGCGGCCGTTTGCACTCCGACGATCAAGTCAGCTAGCGAGAAACATCAAAAGGTGACGCACCCCCGTATCGGAACACTTGAACCAATGCTCTGAGGGTGGTCGAAAACTGTACTGAAGGGCTAAAACTGTGTTGCCCTAATTGCCTTGTGCTCACAGCTGGGTGCGCAGTCAAGAACAATTAGGGTTTGTGCTCTGTGTGTCTATGCTCTATGTAACTGTGAGAATTAGGTTAAAACTCCCTCCTTGTCAAATGCGCCCAAGGTCCCTTTTTATACATCTCTCATCATTAAAGCGCATTGAAAGCGTATAAAAATGTTCCTTGGAATATACGAATCTTAACTTAACGCGTACCTTGGCAAACATTCCCTGAAACCTTTATTGAGCACGTGGGCATTGCCACGTGCCCCTCTGACTTGATCGTTATTCTGTGCAGAGGGTCCCACAACGCTGCCACCCAACTTAGGGTTTTTCCATCGTGTGAGCCCACTTTTCTGCGAAGTGCTTCTGTCACGTGGGTTGAGTTTTTGGGTGCCAACTCATGCGCCCCAATCACTAGTCACTCGCCCTGGGGGTGTATCTACCTTTCTCTCGTATCATGCACGTGGTTCTCCCCTGGTCATGGCCCTCTCATGGGTCGTATCTGTCACAGGGTCTCCCAGCAGTGGCGTGGATACTTCACGAGTCAGGTTTACCCCCTACTGGTACCAGAACTTATGGCCTTGAAACCACCTTTCTCTTCTCCTTACTACTGTTCTGAACTGTCGAGGTCTGATGTCTCTCTTGGGCGATGTCTTTGCTTAGGCGATGTCTTACTTGGCGATGTCTTACTTGGCAACGTCTTACTTTAGGGCGACGTCTTACTTTTGGCAATGTCCCGAGCGGTCGACCTGTTGACTTTTCTTCCTTGGGTCCCTTGAGGGGTCCCACCATGTGCTGACTTTGACTTCTGGTCAACGCTCGGGTACGGGACGGTACAAAAAGGGACCTTGGGAGCATTTGAAAGGGACGAGAGTTTTAACCTAATTCTCACAGTTACACAGAGCATAGACACACAGAGCACAGACCCTAAATGTTCTTGACGGCGCACCCAGCTGTGAGCACAAGGCAATTAGGGCAACACAGTTTTAGCCCTTCAGTACAGTTTTCGACCACCCTCAGAGCATTCGTTCAAGTGTTTCGATACGGGGGTGCGTCACCTTTTGATGTTTCTCGCTAGCTGACTTGATCGTCGAAGTGCAAACGGCCGCGAGGGTGCCCCATTGTTCAATTCTTTTCATGTACTCACAGACGGAGCAAAACGAAGGTGCCCTAGCTCGCGAGGACAAGCCACGCGCAAAGACGATCCCGGTCAACCGGCTAGAACAGAGGTCGGTGCTCCGTCACGGTTTTGTCCTTAAAAGGCGCCTTGAAGGGTGAAGGGAGGACGGAGTATATAAACTGCCCTTGGCCTCGATTCTTGAGCGATGTGGGACTGTATTGGCATACGGGAACAAGCCCCCCAGTCGAGGTCTAAGGGGAGTGGATCCCCCTAGTTGAGGGGCGAAGGAGCCTCTTCGGGCCCCACGGTGGGCGCCAAATGTTCCCGCCAGTTGACCTGGGTTGTTTTTATGCGTGTCTTGTCCTCACGAGCTAGGGCACCTTCGTTCTGCTCTGTCTGTGAGTACCTGAAAAGAAGTGAACAAAGGGGCGCCCTCGCGGCTGTTTGCACTCCGACGATCAAGTCAGCTAGCGAGAAACATCGAAGGTGACGCACCTCCGTATCGGAACACTGTAAACGAATGCTCTCAAGGTGGTCAGAAATAACTGAGTGACTAAAACTGTGTTGCCCTAATCGTCTTGTAGACATAGTGGGTGCGCAGCGAAAACAACTAGGGTTTGTGTTCTGTGTAAAACTGCGAGAATTAGGTCAAAAACTCGGATCCCCTTTCAAATGTCCCAAGGCCCCGTTTTATACACCTCCTGCATTTAAGGCGCGTTGAAGCGCATTGAAAGCGTATAAAAATGTGCCTGGGAACATTTGATACGTAAACTAAATTAACGCGTACCTTAGCAAACTTTCCCTGAAACATTGATTAACACGTGCTTATTGCCAAGTGTTCTTCTGACTTGATCGTTATTCTACGCAGAGGGCCCCATAACGCCGTAACCCAACTTAGGGTTATTCCATTGTGTGAGTCCTCTTTCTTCGAAGTGCATCTGGCGCTGGGGTGACTTCCTAGGTGCCAACTCATGCGCCCCAACTTTTAGTCACTCACCTTGGGAGTGTATCTACCTTTCTCTCGTACCATTCACATGGTTCTCCGCTGGATGTAGCCTTCTCATGGGTCGTATCTGTCCCAGGGTCTCCCAGCGGTGACGTTGGTACTTCACGAGTCAGGTTACCCCCTATTGGTACTTGAACTTATGGCCTTGAAGCCACCTTTCTCTTCTCTTCATCGCTGTTCTGAGCTATCGGGGCCCGAGACTTCCTCACGGTGTTGCCCCCTCCATGGTCTTTACTACCCATGGGTGTCGGGGGGTAACACCGTCGATGTCTTAACTTGACTATTTCTTAACTTGGCGACGCCTTAGCCTGGCGACGCCTTAGCCTGGTGACACCTTAGCCTGGCGATCCCTCAACTTAACGACGCCTTCTCTTGGCGACGCCTCATCTTGGCGACGCCTCAAGCGGTCAATCTGTTGACTTTCTTCCTTGCACCCCTCGAGTGGTCCCACTATATGTTGACTTTGACTATGACTTTGGTCAACGCCCGGGGACGGGACGGTACACAAGCCCCCCAGTCTTGAGCTGATACTTGTTCTTAGCGAAAAGACTAAGGCCTCGCCCTATTGTGCACGTGGCATTCTTGCTGACGTGACATTCCCTCGTGCAGTTGACGTGACACTTCCTGAGCGTCTGACGCGATGCTTTCTGCGTTGAAGATGTGATGCTTTAAGTTGCGTGTTAATCCTTCGACACGTGGCTCGATCCTACGGCTGGGGATGAGCGTCGTTAGCGCTTCTCAAGCTAACGTTATAACTTTCAAAAACGCACGCTCGAGGCACTGTTTCATTCACTCCTTTCGCATTCTCTTCTACTGTTCATCCTCTCAGACTTTCTCTGCAACTCGCGACTCTTGCATTCTCCCTCTTCGCAAAAGCTGAAACCTTTGTAACTCTCACCGCAAAAGGTATGGTTTTTTTGCGTTGATGACTCTTCCTCTTTACTGTATTGCTTTCATATCTGCCTGGGACTGTTTATATTTCTGGATCTCTGTGCTCTTCCCCTTTTCTCTGCTTTCTCGTTCTTCCCTTTTTTCTGGGTTTCTCGCGTGGTAGGGTTTCTCTAGGGTTTCACTTCCTTTCTGTTTTAACCTTATTCGTTGAACCCTTCCTCTTCTTCATTCTTCAGCTCTTCTCAACAAACTATGGCACGCACAAAAACAACGCCCAATCCTCCTCCCCCAAGGGTTCACTACAAGGCCCTTTATTCATGGGCATCTGACGAGCTCTTGGACGAATGCACCACCTTGACTACTGTTGAGGACATAGAGAATCATCTGGGTGACTTGCGGTTGTATAACTTCAACGCCTTCTGCAAAACCCATGATTCTCATATTTCCATCCGTCATGACACCCCTGGGGAGCCAGTTTGCGTGGATGACAGGTCAAATGGGGGAAAACCCTTCTTTTTCCTTTACCAAGCGGTGTTTAAGCGCATCGGTCTACGCCTCCCCTTCATGACCTTCGAGAGGGAGCTGCTCACGGAGGTCAATGTAGCCCCTGTCCAACTACATCCCAATGGCTGGGCCTCCGGGCTTTCCAGATCTTGTGTGGGTACCTGGGCATCCCACCATCAGTGGACGTTTTCCTTCACTTCTTTGAAGTGAAAAAGCAAGGGAAAAGTCTCTGGGTGAGCTTTTCTGGGGTTGCTAGCAAAATTCTCTTCACCCTCTTCCAGAACTCCTTCAAAGGTTGGAAGGGTAACTTCTTCAGGGTGTGTTGCGCCAAGCACGACCCTACAGCCCTAGATGGCTTTCCTCTATACTGGAAGGAGAAGCCCAATCCGACCAAGCCCAAATCCTTGGACGAGTTATCCTTTGCTAATAGGGAGGTGTGTGTGGCGTTAGCTGGCTTGAAAGTCGTCTTCCACACCCCGACACTGATATCTCGCGAATTCAAGGCCAATGCCCTTTCTGCATATTTTGGTAGGGAGTCTCGCCCTTTGCTTGTCTTCTTCATTTCTGATTCTTAGTCGTGTTTTTCTCTAATTATTGAAAGCAATGTTTATCTGCCCTAATCTCCACGCGTGCTGAACCCTGTATTTTGTAGAGTTGAACCCTGTATTTGGTCCCGAGTTCAAATTTTAATTCTATGTTTCTATGCATTGCCATACGTATTCGACACTTCTCACCTAACTAATCTTTTGTTGCTTGGTTTGCTTTGGTGCAACATCAGTGATGGATTCTGCAACACGAGCTGAATTGGCTAGGTCTTTGAAGGCTCGTCTTGGCGCGAAGTTTGCAAAGGGCGGCGCCTCCAGCACCTCCCCCCTCATGTCCAATCCATTGCCACCATCACTACCACCCCATTCTACCGAAACACCCAGCTCTCCTCATTCCCACCAAAACCAAACTCCCCTCTTACGTCGCAAACACCTTCCACAGCCTAAACATCCAACTCTCCTCCAACACTCCAAACACCCAACTTACCTCCAACACTCCAAACACCCAACTCACCCCCAACACTCCAAACACCCAACTCACCCCTTCCCATCGCTGCAGTCCCACTGGCTGTAGCAAGCGTTCCTTCCACAACCCCTCTTGACAAAGGCAAGAGGGTGCTTACCGTTTCCTCCGAGGATGACGACTCGGATGTGGGGCCAGCTTATAAAAGAAGGAGGATCAACTGGGTCGTCTACTCGCGATCCTCTTCACCTCGACGTGGGGGGTCTATGAGGGACAATCCCCCCAGCGCCACATCTCCCCCACACCAAACAGTCCAAGAGGAGGGGGTGGTAGAGTCCGCGCCCTCATCAATACCAACACCGCCCCCCGCCGCCCCAACAACTGCCCCAGAGCATATAACGATTCCCCCTCCCATCATGGAGTTGATGAGGGGTTTAATGAGAGGCCGTCGCCGGGTGAATCTTCCGGGGTACCACGGTCAGAGGGCATGCCTTACTATCTGGGTGCTTTCTTGGCCGTTGCCCTTGAGTGGCACGCCCAAGCGAAGTCCAAGGCTGTCGAGGCGCGCACGCTCCAAACTCTCCGACAGGAAGTGGCTACCCTGAAGGAAGAAAAGGAGAGCCTGTGCCGCAGTTGGGCGTGCCAAATGGAGGTTTACAAAGCCTCCTTGAGAAGTGCTCGAGAGGCGAATGCCGAAGCCTGGAAACGGCTCACTGAGCTTCTTGCACAAGTGGTATCTCTCCAATCCAAGATCGTTGCTCTTGAAGCGGCGATGCGATCTTCCGAGGCGCAACAAAAACGACTTGCTGATCAATGTGCTGCCCGGGAGCATCGCTGGAGAAATCCGAGGGGGAGCTAGCTGAACAGATGGAAAAGCTCAACCTTCTCCAAACCGAGCATAACCAGTTTCAGGCTGAGCTGAACAGGCTTCAGGTGGAGAAGGAAGCTCTCGAGAAGCAGCTAGCCTCTAGGGACTCCACGATTGAAGAGCTGGAGAGGGCCAAGAAGGAGCTCATCGCGGAGAGGGGAATTCAGGACTCCACAATCAAAAAGCTGGAGCAGGCCAAGGGGAAGCTTATCGATGGTATTGTTAGAAAAGATGGCTTTAAACTAGAGGGGGGGTGAATTGTTTAAAAGGGTTTTCGCAAATATTTTAAAAACTAGAATGAATTTATCTCAGGAACCAAATGATTCAGCAATTCAGTTAGCCAAAACAGCAAGCAAAATCTATAGACCAGAAAAACAATCGGTTGTTTCGTAGAAACAATCGGTTGTTTATACCAGTAAACAACAAACAAACTGAATTTAAAGAGTTAGAGATAGAGAGATTGTACACAGTTGTTTATACTGGTTCACTCCAAATCCAGAGTTACATCCAGTCTTCTCAGAAACCCTGAGGATATCCACTAAGCAATCACCACTTGATCACTTACACAACAACCAAGAGAATGACCTTGAACACCTCAAGAAACACACTCTCCTTGGCCAACACTAAGATTGCTGATCTTGAACACCTCAAGAACACACAGCCAATCTCAGCAAACACAGAAACGAAATTGTTCAACAGAGTACAAGATTACACTTGTTACAGAAGATAATCTGAAATCAATACAAGCAGAATCCTATTCCAGCACTTTGATCAATCACAAAACAACTTAGCAATCTCAACACTTTGAAAAACTCTCTTAGAAAAACTTTGTCAAAGATTCTTAATTCTTAAATCTGTTTTTCTGAATATATTCAAAGATGTAGTTTGTTATCAAATCTTAACAAACTCTTAAATTGCATTTAAAGATTGGTCAAAGCATTTAATGACTGGAGCGTAAACAGTTAAATCATTTAAAGCTCAGTCAAAGAAAACAGTTTTTCTGTTATGGTCCCAAAACAAGCAATCGGTTGTTTCCTCGAATCAATCGGTTGTTTTGGTACTTAACAGTTTAACCATTCGAAACAGTTTTCAAACTTTTTCTCAAAACACCTAAGTACAAAGAATCGGTTGTTTCGACAAAACAATCGGTTGTTTTTACTTAGTTTGAAATCATTTTGTTTTCACAAAGATTGAGAATGCTAATGCTTTAGGATTTTTAACGACCAGGTCATCAAGTGTTTTGCTAACCCCGATTCTTTGATCACTGAATCCCCGATTCCGTCACCACGCCAAGAAGTGCCTACTGAAGAACCTGCTAAGGAAGGTGGCGACGAGAACCAACAACAGGCTCCCACAATGCCTCTACAAGCAGCAAACCTCCCTCTCGAGGTTACAAGGATGTGGGAGCCTCTTTCTGCCAAACTAAAGACGATAGCGGAAGACATCCCCGCCATCATAACCAGAGTCGTGGAGGGCTCCACCAGGAAACTCCAGGACGACCTCTTCAACCTCAAAACTGAAAACAGCACCATGAGGGTCGAGGTGGAGAAGTTGTCCTTCAACCTGACGCTCGCAGAAATTGAACACTCCCGAGTGGAGGACGCAATGAGCATCGAGCTCAGGCTGGCGCGCAAGGAGGCCACTGAACTCCGCCATAAAGTGCAACAACTTGCTCAAGAAAAGATCGAACTAGAGAGCAAGATTGTGCCTTACCGCGTCAGGGTGGCTGACCTGGAGGCTCTCATAAAGGCCGACGCCGTCAAGGTGAAGAAGCTAGAGCAAAGGTCAGCCGACCGGGAGACCCTCCTCGGGCAGGTGGAAAAGGCGAGGGACGACGCCATGGCTGATCTCGCCGAGGCCAACAAAGAGAAGGGAAAGATAGCCGCTGAATTGGGCCAAGTGCAAGCGGAATCCAAGAAGGTTGCTGAAGACCTTCTCCAAGCTCAAGAAGCCAACGAACAACTCAAAAAGCAAGTTGAAGAGCTGGAGCAGCATAATAAAGGGCTGAAAGAACAAGCTGAAGAACTCGAGAAACAGATTGCAGAGCTCAAGAAGCAAATTGAAGATCTCAATCTGAGTTCCGCCCAAATTCTGGCTGCCGGATTCGAGGCTGCACGGGAACAGTTCGCCTGCTTGTTCCCTGATCTGGATCTCAGCATGGTGTCACTGAATAATGAAGTGGTGGATGGAAAAGTGGTGCCCGCCGAAGACTGATCAATTTAATCCATCCATTGCTTTTATACTTTCCCTTGTATATAACTTGTAACAACTTTATGCCTTTTCGTATATATATGTTTTGAACTAATATTCACTGTTGATGACAAAGGTCTACGTTTTTCCTCTTACAACTTCTTCAATTGCTTCAACTTTCCTTGCGCGTTTAATTCCAAAGAAATGACTTAGCACAACTGTAGGCACGATTTTTGACTTTAACTGATTCGAACCGTTTCAACCTTAAGCAACAATCACTTTAACAACTCGTAATCTTAAGGCAATTAACCTTGTCGTAAAAATATTCTTCAAGCAACAAACTTTAAATCAGCTATGGGCTTAAACGCGGCTTCACCCGATCTGCTTCATCAAAACGGGTCTTTTAACTTTCTCGCCACTGTTTGAACTTTTCCTGGTCGCCAAAGACTTTTGGTGATCAGCTTCTTTCTGGCTCCACGCCTTGGCCATTGTTCTTTGATCTGGGGGTAGAGGCGCCTTTCGGATCCTCCTCTACCTTCCTGAACTTCAGGACCACAGGCCGGGTGGCTAGGCGCTCTCTTCGAACCTGCCTTAGCCACCTTCCAAACTTCGTCCACCCTTAACACCATACCTGAACTCGTTCGAGACGAGAAGGATTTTATCTTGCCTGAACTCGCGCATAGGCGAGAAGGTCTTTAACTCGCCTGAACTCGCTCATAGGCGAGAAGGTCTTTAACTCGTCTGAACTCGCTCATAGGCGAGAAGGTCTTTTACTTGCCTCTACATTGCCCCAGGGGTTACATCTTCTCGCCCCCAGAAACACTGAGGACTTTTCACTGGTGCCTCTACATTGCTCCAGGGGTTACATCTTCTCGCCCCCAGAAACACTGAGGACTTTTCACTGGTGCCTCTACATTGCTCCAGGGGTTACATCTTCTCGCCCCCAGAAGCACTGAGGACTTTTCACTCTTCCTTGCCTGCACTCGCTCGACGACGAGGAGGTCTTTAACTTGCCTCAGGACGCGCGAGGACGTTGAGGTCTTTTAACTGGTGCCTCCGATCGCCGAAAAACGATGAGGACTTACAAAACTTTAACTGATGCCTCCAATCGCCGAAAAACGATGAGGGCTTAAAACTTTTTAGAAAGCATGCAACATATCTTTAACTTGCCTTGAGTCGCATATAAGTGACAAGGTCGTTCTTCAAAACTTTCTAAAAACAACAGGCACGCAATCTAAAACAACTCGTACTTTAAAAACTCTTCTTTTATTGGGTGGCCTCGTTAAAAACCCTCCTTAGGGAAAAAAGAGTGCCCCCTTCAAACTGTTTTAACAGAGACATTGTAATGTAACTCGTGTTTATCTTTACTTACAAAGTTCTTAACTGTAATACAACTTCAAGTGCGTGGCGTTCCAAGTGCGAGGAATCGCCCCTCCTTCCAATGTCTCTAAGCGGTAGGCGCCGTTCCCGAGCGCCTCGGTTATTCTGAACGGTCCAGTCCACTTGGGCGACAGTTTATTCTCCATCTCGTACTGGTGGGCCTTTCTCATCACCAGGTCGCCTTCTCTAAACTGCCTTGGCATCACCTTCGAGTTATATCTTCGTTCAATCCTCCTCTTCACCGCCTGAGCCTTCAATCTCGCCTCTTCTCTGACCTCATCCAGTAGATCCAGGTTCAACCTTCTCTCTTAATTCGAGTCTTCCTCTACAAAGTTCTGGAATCTCGGCGAGCTCTCCTGGATCTCTACTGGAATCATCGCATCACACCCATAGACCAAGCTGAACGGGGTCTCATGGGTTCCTGACTGCTCGGTGGTGTGGTATGCCCAGACTATACGGGGCACTTCCTCAGCCCAGCTTCCCTTGGCTTTCTCTAGCCTTCTCTTCAATCCTCTCAGCAACACCCGATTAGCTGACTTCACCTGGCCATTTGTCTGAGGGTGCTCGACGGATGCAAACACTTGTTGAATTCCCACCCCTTCGCAAAGCTTCTTCAACAAATGGCTTGCAAACTGAGTCCCATTGTCCGACACCAGGCGCTTAGGCACTCCAAACCGGCACACAATGTTTTTCCACACGAAACCTTCGATCTTGTGTGCGGTGATCTGGGCCACTGGCTCTGCTTCGATCCACTTGGTGAAATATTCAATCGCCACCACCAAGTACTTCATCTGCCTGATCGCCAGCGGGAAAGGCCCCAGGATGTCGATTCCCCAGGTATGAAACGGCCAAGGGCTATAGATCGACTTCAACTCCTCGGGAGGCGCTTTATGCCAATCGGCGTGCTGTTGGCATTGTTTGCAACATTGGGCATACTTCTTGCAATCTTCTCTCATCGATGGCCAGTAGTAACCTGCACGGAGAGTCCTCGCGGCCAGAGCTCGACCCCCGACGTGGCTTCCGCATATACCTTCGTGGAGCTCTGCCATGATTCTCGTGCACTTCTCGCCATGTACACATTCCAGGAGTGGGTGAGTGAACCCAAACCTGTACAGGTCGCCATCAATCAATGTGTACTTGCTAAAATTTTTCTTTACCTTCCTAGCCTCTGTCGGATCCAGTGGGAGAAGGCCATCTGCCAGGCACCGCTTGTACTGTGTTATCCAGGTGTCTGGCTCATGGATAGCGCAAACCTGCGTCATGTTCACCTTCTCACCTCGACATGCTCTAATTCTCGGCGATCTCAGCGTTTCTTGCGTCAGGGACTTATGACTTCTCGCTGCTTTCTCCGTCGACTTGCTTATCTACAGAACCAGGTGATCTGCTACAAATGCTCTTGGCGTCTTCAGAGTTTCTTGAATCACCGTCCTCTGTCTACCCCCCTTGCCTGAACTGGCGAGCTTGGCTAGCAAGTCAGCTCGGGCATTCTGCTCTCTGGGCACATGCACTACTTCAAAGGAGGCAAAAGAACTCTTCAATTCCTGCACATACTCCTAAAGGAGTATATCAATCGCTTCGGGGCCCAGGTCGTGAAGGTTGGCACAACAGAGGAGCCTATGATCGTGTACGCATTTGTGAAAGGCGTATGCCCCGGCCCCTTCGGAGAATCCATTATCCGCAATCGCCCTAGGACTTTCGCTGAATTACGGCGCAGGGCAGTAGAGCATATTGCTTCGGAAGGGGAGGTATGTGTGAAGCGCACCAGTGCCGTGCCCTCACGCCCGAGGGGACCGGCGCGAGCTCAACCCGTCAGAGTCAATGAGACCACGACGGGGAGAAAGAAGCCAGAGGCGAGACGCCCCTACGAGGCCAGAAAGCCCCAGCCCCGGGGCCCAACAGGAGGCGAACGCCCCGCCAGAGAAAGAGCAAGACCGGCGAGGTACAACTTCGTGGTTGAGTTGAAGGATTTGATCGCCGTGCCCAACATAGCCGAGAGGCTGAGGCGACCGGCGAAGACCGACAAGGTGTTAGGGCCCCGTAAAGACTCTTGGTGCGAATTCCACGAGGCTTTCGGGCACCAAATTGATAATTGCCTGTCGTTGGGCTACCAGCTAGATGAGCTGGTGAGGACTGGGTTTTTGAAAGATTATGTCGCGGAGTCCACTACGACCGCCACCCTGCCGCCGCCGGCGGATGAGCCAGTACACGAGATGCCGGTGCTTGGCGAGGTGCACACCATTGCTGGGGGTTTTTCCGGCGGAGGACCCACCGCCTCCCAGCGGAAGAAAGACGCGAGGGGGGTGAATTCAATTGAAGAGAGGCTCTCGGGGGAGTCCTGGGAGTCAGATATTGTGTTCACATGAAGAGACCTCCGAGATGTGGTGCCCCATGACAACGATCCCGTTGTCATCTCGGTCGTCACGGCTGGAAGGAAGGTCCACAGAGTGCTTGTTGATCAAGGAAGCTCGGCAGACGTCATGTTTCTGTCAACCTTTAATAAATTACGGTTGTCCCCCGATCTGCTGAGTCCCTATACGGGATGTTTGTATGGGTTCGGGGATAACCAGATAGAGGTCCGGGGGTACCTGGAGTTGAGGACTACGTTCACAGACGGAGAGGCCTCCCGAACAGAGAGCATTCGGTACCTCGTCATGAACGCTAATTCTGCCTACAATATTTTGCTGGGCAGACCGGCGTTAAACCGTCTGAGTGCAATATCCTCCACTCGTCACATGAAGATGAAGCTACCGGACCTCAGTGGCCGGGTGATAGTCATCAGATCAGACCAAGAGGAGGCGAGGAAATGCTACGAAAACAGCCTGAAGACGAAGAGAAGCGTTTTCATGGTGTACGAACGTCCGCCGAGCGCGGACGCAACAATGATCGAGGCGACGCCCGCTAGGCAGACGCTCGAAGAGGCCATAGCAGAAAGGGCGATGCCCGAAGCAGATGTGCCAATGGAGGAAGCACACGTGGAAGAGGCGGCGCCCGTAGAAGAAGCGGCGCCCGCCGATGATGATAATAGGGAGCAACCCGCGGCCAACATCCTAGAAAGGGAGATTGGCGGCAAAGCTTTCAAGTTAGGAAGCACGCTAAGTCCAGAAGAACGGGAAGGGGTGGCGGAAGTGATTTCGCGCCACCTGGATGCCTTCGCATGGTCCGCCTCGGACATGCCGGGCATCGACCCCGATTTCCTGTGCCACCACCTCAGCATGGACGCCACGGTCCGCCCCGTGCGTCAGAGAAGGAGGAAGTTCAATGAGGAGCGACAACAGGTGGTGAAAGACGAAACGCAGAAGCTGCTGAGTGCTGGCCACATTAGGGAGATTCAGTACCCTGAGTGGCTCGCCAACGTCGTTTTGGTGAAGAAGGCAAACGGAAAATGGAGAATGTGCGTTGACTTCACGGACTTGAATAAGGCGTGCCCAAAGGATTCCTATCCGCTGCCCAGCATCGACGCCCTAGTGGACAGCGCGTCTGGCAGCAAAGTGTTAAGCTTCCTGGACGCCTTCTCAGGGTATAACCAAATCAAGATGCACCCCAGGGACGAGAGCAAGACTGCGTTCATGACTGAAACATGCAGTTATTGCTATAAGGTGATGCCCTTCGGGCTCAAAAATGCGGGCGCCACGTACCAGAGGTTAATGGACAAGGTCCTGGCGCCAATGCTCGGGAGGAACGTATACGCCTACGTAGACGACATGGTGGTGGCGTCGCAGAACAGGGTGCAGCACATGGCAGACTTGGAGGAATTGTTCAACACAATATCCAAATACCGCCTCAAGTTGAACCCCGAGAAGTGTGTTTTTGGGGTAGAGGCCGGTAAATTCTTGGGTTTTCTGCTCACCGAGAGGGGGATAGAGGCGAACCCCGACAAATGTGCGGCTATTATCGCCATGCGGAGTCCGACATCGGTAAAGGAGGTTCAACAGTTGACAGGGCGGATGGCGGCGCTCTCGAGGTTTGTTTCCGCCGGAGGAGAAAAGGGGCACCCGTACTTCCAGTGCCTCAAGAGAAACAGTCGCTTTGCATGGACTGAGGAATGCGAAGCGGCTTTCGTTAAACTGAAGGATTACCTGGCGATGCCTCTGGTTCTCTGCAAACCGGTAACGGGCGTGCCCCTCCGTTTGTATTTTACTGTAACGGATAGGGCCATCAGTTCTGTGTTGGTACAAGAGCAGGACCAGAGTCAGAAGCCCATCTACTTTGTAAGCAAAGCCTTACAGGGAGCTGAGACAAGGTACCAGGCACTGGAGAAGGCGGCGCTGGCGGTAGTGTTCTCGGCTAGGAGGCTCCGTCATTACTTTCACAGTTTCACGGTGGTGGTAATGACCAACCTCCCCATACAGAAGGTGCTGCAGAAGCCCGATGTGGCAGGAAGAATGGTACGCTGGGCTGTGGAACTGTCAGAATTCGACATACAGTACGAGCCTAGAGGATCCATTAAAGGGCAGGTGTCTCTGTCTCTTCACCTCAAAAAAGTGAAGAAAGAGGTCAACCGAGGGTGCACAACCCAGAAACCCAAAGAGGACATCGAAGGCTTTGACAAAGGCCCAGCTGTTGGGATATAACTGCGCTGGAGCCACGTTGATCTCCGTCAGCAGTTCCTTCTCGAACCGGGAGAAGGGTAAGCGCACCCCGATGGTCTTGAACACCACCTGGTAAAAGTAAAAGAAAGGGACCCCGTCGTCCGCTCGTCCGTCTCCACACACTGGCTCCCCTAGAGTGCAAGGGAGCACAGCGATGTCGTCATCGTGCCTCCTCGCGAAGGCCCGATGGTCGTAAGAACACAACTCCCCTTTGTGTTCCCGTACGGCCCTGGTGGAGAGCAAGCATGAACACTCATCAAGAAGTTCGCCCGAGGCCCAAGGGTACAAGTCTTGGGGACGGACCCTGGAGGAAGCATCGTGAGAAGACATTCTTTAAGAAGATCAAGATGGCTGGAAATGCAAGAGTTGAGCGAGGGGAGCAGTTAGAACAGCCCTTCGACAAAGAAGAAAGGGTGCAAGAAGAAAGAACGTAAGTAGGTTATGAAGAGTGAGAAAATGGTGAAGATAGTTTCAGAGCTTGAAGAGTTAAATAAAGCGGTTAGAGCGCCAAACGACGTGAATGGATGCACCGCACGATCGATACACGTGGCAGAAGATGAAAGGATGACTCTGGCACCACTGGTTTAAATCAGAAAATGTCCCGTCAACAGAATTTCCAAGGGTACGATCCGCCGTCGAAAATGAGTCAGGGGCATAGCAGGAGTCAGGTCTTGATGAACTGACCAAATGTCCCACAAACCATACAAGTAGCGCCACGTGGATCAGGTCGAATGACAGAAGGTCCCATCAGCTATACGAGGAGCGCCACGTGGATGGCACAGACAAAGCCTTGGGCTCTTCGCTGTTATCAAGTGTTGACCAAGGCAAGAGTTAAGGTCGATGACGAAGTAAAGGTGACGCCCGAGGCGTTGCCAGGAAAGACGTAAAGGGCGACGACAGACGAGAAGTCGCGGGCGTCGCCAACCCAAATACCGACTGGCGTTACCTCCCCGATACCCCCAGGTAGGAAAGACTGAGGAGGGAGAAGAAATCAGAGAAAAGCAAAGTTAGTTGCAGGCGTCGCCTCCCCGATACCCACAGGTAGGAAAGACCGTGGAGGGAGACGAGACCGTCAAACGCCAACGAGTCACCGGCAGGGTGTTCCCCGATACCTATGGGCAGGAAAGACCATGGAGGGAACAAAATCCCCACAGCACTCAGCGTTTCAGACACCTGGGGACGATACGGTGCTGCGTTAGCAGGCCTCTCCTTAGGCGTGGGCGCCGAGTGTTAAAAGATCAAAGAAAGAGCTTTTCGGTATCAGAGACGTCCCGTGGACGATACGGCGCCACTTAGTGAGCCTCTCCATGGGCGTAAGGGTTGGCGAGCGACCTTACCCCATCATACCAAACCGCCCAACGAAGTGTGAGAAGCGGGCAGAATACAGATAAAATAATTGAAGCGTATGAAGGGAAAAGATGAGAACGAGATCGCATAGGCGGAATCGTATGTGAAAAAGAAATAAGGACAACCATGCGAATGTCCCGAATCAGTAACAAGAGTGTGGATAGTTCAAAGAATTACAAGTTTTGGCAGATGAAATTAAAAAGCGAAGGTAAAGAATGAAGAGTTAAGCTTGAAGAGGAAGGTGGCGGATGAGGGGCAGCAGTTCAGTCGTTCAAATCCATGGGCACGACCTTCCCGTCGACTACGTGGTGTGTGGGGTCGCAGTTTGAAAGGTTGACGCCAGGATTCTCGCAGGACGCCTGGGACAGGGCCTCTTGGAACCCCTCCTCGAAGGTGCCCGCCATCTCCTGGATAAGGGAATTTTTCTCCTTCTCCAGCTCCTCAATGGCGGCGTCTCCAGAGGCCACCTGCTTCTCCAGAGCCTCTTTCTCCACACGAAGCCGGCTAACCTCGACCTGCAGTTTGTCGTAGTCAACTCGGAGAAGGTCCATAGCTTTGGCCTGCGTGGCCATTTCCTCCTCCATCCGTTCCACCTTGGCAGTTTGTTCACAGCAACGGTCCTTCAGGTCCTTTTGAGTTTCCGCGTCTGCTTTGACCAATTCCTGAAGACCCGCTACCTGTACTTGGAGAGCAACTTCACGAGCGTAGAAGTCAGCCTGGAGCTCCAAGGCCTCTGCCAGTTTCCTCTCAGCTTCTGCCCTGGACTCTTGTGCTTGTTTCAGAGAGGAACAATAAGCCTCGTTCTGGCGTCCCAGGGCCTTCATCTCCTCCTCCAGGGTGGTTGCTTTCGTTTCCAAGGCCTGGAGAGTTTGAGTTTGCAAGACAGCGTTTCTGGCCTGGGAGCGCCATTCAAGAGCCACCGCCAAGAAGGCCCCCAAATAGAAAGGCATACCTTCCCTCTTGTCAGTACCTTCTGGCATAGTCCCGCCACTGAAACCCCTCATCAGGTGCATGATTGGAGGGGGAATGGCAATGAAGTCAGGTGCGGCAGCGTCGGGAGCCGGGGAAGCGGCGGTTTCTGGCGGCGGCAGAGGAGGGGAAGATTCGGCACCTTCGCCCCTTTCCTCTTGAAGAATCATAGGAGGGAGTGAGGTTGCGCTTGGAGGGTTGTCCATGAAGGGGTTCCCTCCCGGCGGCGGCGTCTCTACCAGAAGAGGAACCCGCGAGGATTTTCTCCTCCTGAAGGGTGCCACGCCCTCTGATTCCTCATCATCTGACAGAATCTCCAAAACCCTTTTTCCTTTGTCGAGAGGGGTTGGAGCTGGTGATGAGGCCGCAGCTAGGGGAACGGCGGCGATAGGCGGAGGAGAACTGGGAGTCGGGAGCACTTTGGAGCCAGGTGGAGACGCCGGAGATGGGCTAGAACAAGCTTCAGCGGTGACGGGAGGTGGCGGTGACGGAGCCGGTGGGAGAGCCGGATTGGCAGCAGGGTTGGAGGAGGCGCCTGCCTTGGCGGCACGAGCCTCCTTCAGTGCTTTCGCCAACATTATTCTTTTGGAAGTGCCCATCACCGATCCTACATCAAGACAGGCCAAACAACAAGGATTAGCACTGGAGCGGTTATGTGGATTCACAATACAGGAAGAGATGCGAAATGCAAGTAACATTGTGCAGTGAAAAGCGGTAATGCAGATAACCATAGCAACTAATGCATCATAAATCGCCAAGAACAGATACCGAAGTATGTAGAAAGCCCATGGGCATTGAATTCGTTCGCGATGAGCTTGGCGGTATCAAAGACTATTCCCAATCCCGCCAAGGCTTTGCATATATCCCGGTCAGGCGGGGCAAGTTCGTCCAGAGCCAAGGGCTTCATAGTTATGGGCTTGTCTGTCCAGTACAGGGGAAAGCCCTCTAGAATAGTAGGATCGCGCTTGGTCGCGCGTACCTTGAAAAATTTCCCCTTCCAGCCTTTGAACGAATTCTGGAAGAGCGTCAGGATGATGCGCCCGGCGATGCCAGAAAAGCTCATCCAGAGACTTTTCCCTTGTTTCTTTACCTCGAAGAAGTGAAGAAAAACGTCCACAGAGGAGGGAACTCCTAGGTAGCCGCAGAGAATTTGGAACCCCCTCACGAAAGCCCAACTGTTGGGATGGAGTTGGGCGGGAGCAGTGTTTATCTCTGTCAATAGCTCTTTTTCGAAGGGAGTTAGGGGCAGACGCAGGCCCACCCTTTTTAACACCATCTGGTAGAGGAAGAAGAAAGCGCATCCCCCAGTATCCCGTGAGTCCGCGCAAACGGGTATCCCAGGTCGCACTCGGCTTACCAGGACTTGGGAGTCATGACTCTTGTGGAAAGCATTGAAGTTATAGAGGGCAGGGTCCCCCCTGTGGGCCTCCACGTCCTCAACGGAGTTCAGGAGGGAACATTCGTCCAGAAGTTCGTCGGGGGCCCAGTCATATTCGCCCTTATAATGAGACTTGGGGAGCGGGGGAGGCGCGGTGGTCTTGGTTTTCGCCATCAACACCAATGCTGAAGATCAAAAGAGAAAGAAAGGGTTCAGAGAAAAGGGGTTTGGAGAGAAGAAAAGGGGAAAATGGAAGAACCCTAGGAGCGCCCTACCCGCAAAAGAACGAAGGGAAACAAGAGGAATAACGAAGCATACAAGCAACATCCATAGAAATGCGGTAATATGGACAGTCCCAGGCAGTTCATACAGTAAAGAGAATCATCAAGGAGGGAAAAACCGTACCTTTGGAGGCAGTAGGAGAGCGCAGGAAGGAGAGAATCGCGATTGCAGAGAAAGGGGTTTTGAAGGTGATGAACAGTGCGGAATTGCAGAGTGAATGAATGTAACAGTAGAGTGAGCGCGGGGTTTGGGGTAACTTAAACGTTACATTTCGTAACCCAAGAGGCGCTAACTAAGGGCCGCAGGATCGGGCCACGCGTCAGAAGGTCGATTGCCCAGGGGAAGCGCAAAGGTCTCTAAAGGAGGGCCACGCGATGGGCCACGTGGCACGCGATAAAGGGTAGCCCAAAAGGCGTAATCATCCCCATTGCAGGGAATGTCCAATCGGTCATTAAGAATACCCCTGTGGTTCAGATAATGTCGCGTCAGTAATTCGAAAATTTGCTGAGTCAGCAGAGAATGACACGTCATCAGGAAGGCACGTGGATGGCGGGGGCAAGGCTTTAGTCTTTGCGCTGAAGACAAGTCTTCGGCTTAAGACTGGGGGGCTTGTGTACCGTCCCGTATTAGGGCGTTGACTAAGTCAAGGTCAAAGTCAACGACTGGAAAGTCAAAGTCAGCTCGAGGTGTCGCCCAGATGTAGAGACGCCAAGAGGAGGCGTCGCCTAGGCGAAGGCGTCGCCTAGGTGAAGGCGTCGCCTAGGTGAAGGCGTCGCCCAGGTGAGGGCGTCCCCAGATTAAACAGTGTAAAAACAAGGCAATCACGGTGTGGTTCCCCGATACCCATGGGTAGGAAAGACCATGGAGGGAGCGACGTCGTGGGAAAGCCTCAGGTCCCGATATCTCGGGAAAGTGATAAAGAGAAGAAAAAGGTGGCTCCAAGGCCATAGTGATAGTACCAGTAAAGGGCAGCCTGACTCGCGAAGTACCCCTGCCGCCCCAGAGACGCCTTCGGGACAGATACGACCCAAGAGGAAGGTCACGCCCAGGATAACCGGGTGCAGGGTGTGAGAGGAAGGCAGATACGCTCTCAGAGTAAGTGGCTAGATACTTGGGGGCATGAGTTGGCACCCAAAAAGCCACCCCTAGCGCAGTAGCACTCCCAAGCAGGAGGACCCACACGCAGAAACGTCCCCAGATGGGCAGAAACGCCCCCAGATGGGGTCAAGGCGTCGTGAGGCCCTCCACGTGTATGACAGCAATGCCGGAATAGAAACACCCTCAAGTCAGGTGCCAGGTAATTAAAGATATTCAATACAGTTTCCCTTTTTAGCATTCAGGTACTATTATGGCTCCCAAGCGTTTCAACGTCTTAAATGCGTTACGTTTCGTAATTAAGCGCTTTAATGAGTGCGTTACGTTTGAGTGTAAAAGCGCTTTAAGGCGCTTTAAATGCTGGGGCAGTTGAAATAGCGCTGGGAATGTCGGAAAAAGGGTTGGAACCTTGGGCAAATGGACGAGAAACTCTTTGGTTGCTTGCCCGTGCTTTAAGGTTACGTACAAGTGACCGGAGAAGATTTTTGCCTAAAGGAGACAGCACACACACATATACACAGTTTCTTTTACCACCCCCAGAGTGCCATACGCGGTGCTCAGATACGTGGGTGGACAGTTTTTTGGTGTTTCTTGCTGGCTGACTTGAGCGTCGGAGTGCAAACGGCCGCTAGGGCGCCTCTTTGTCCTCTTTTTTGCAGGAATTCGCAGGCAATCAGTGGGAAGGAGTCCTTAGCTAACGGTTGAAGCCACGCACGAAGACGTCCCGGTCAACCGGACGGAACAAGATCTTTCCCCCGATTTCTCTCTCGAGCCACTACTCGACGGGTTTCGGTCTGGTTTCTCTGCCGATCACCGCCCTGGCGATTCCCAGTTCTCTCGCTTCCTCAAGGCGATTCCTTGCCTCTTCCTCTTCCAGACCGGGATTCCCATCCCCTAGCTCAGCATCCACCATCTCCACGTCCCTTCCGGCGGTCTCTTCTGTTACCTTCGATCTGGGCTTCACGCCAGGAGGCGGGGTGGTTGTTACGTAACTCACGGATCTCTTGTTTTTCAGGCTATTCTCATAGCACTTCTTTGCTTCCTTCTGATCGGATTTGATGGTGATAACCACCCCCTCCATGGACGGCAACTTCACCTTCATGTGCCGGGTCGACGGTATGGCACCTATCCTGTTGAGTGTGGGCCTTCCCAACAGGATGTTGTATGCTGAAGGAGCGTTTACAACGAGGTACTTGATTTTCTCCGTTCTTGAACCCGTCACATCTGTAAATGTCGTCCTTAGTTCTATGTACCCCCTGACCTCCACCTGGTCACCAGCGAACCCATACAAACACCCTCCATAGGGCCTCAGCTGGTCAAGGGGCAGCTCTAGCTGCGTGAAAGTCGGCCAAAACATCACATCTGCCGAGCTTCCTTGGTGCACCAGCACCCTGTGGACCTTTCTTCCTGCTGTTATCAGCGAAATTACTATGGGATCGTTGTCATGAGGCACAACATCCCGGAGATCTTGCTTGGTGAATGTGATATCCACTTCCGGCGAGTGGTCTTCAAACATATCCACCGTCATCACAGACCTTGCATACTTCTTCCTCTGTGATGCAGTGCATCCACCTCCTGAGAAACCCCCTGCAATGGTATGGATTTCTCCGTGCGTAGGCATCTCGTGCTGCTGAGCTTCAGCACCTGCTGGCTGGGAGCTCGACGCACCCCCCGTCCTTCTGTCCAGCAAATAATCATTTAGGAACCCGCTCTTTACCAGATCGTCGAGCTGGTATCCTAATGCTAAGCACGAGTCCACTGTATGGCCAAAGCCCTGGTGAAACTCACACCAGGCGTCTGGTTTTGGTCCCAGCACCTTGTCGCACACCTCGCGGATATATTGGGAATGGCGATCAGATCCGCCAATCCCATGACAAACTTGTGCTTAGGCGGGCGATTGTATTCCCGGCGTGCTGGTTGCTGGCGTCCTTGGCCCCTACCCTTGTTCTTCCTTGGATCATAAGGATGGCGAGTCCTCTGATCCCTCCTGGCCGCCGCTGTCTCCAGCACCCTCTACGGCTGGATCCTCGTCTGGGCGCGTGGCCTGGCGGGAGCCACGCTTCCCCTCTTCTCGGCGACTTCGCTTTCGTCGGCGATGTGGGCCACCGCAAGTCGCCTGACCTCAACAAACGTGGCGGGGTGTGCCCTGATCAACGCCTCGCAGAATGGTCCCGGCAACACGCCCTTCTTGAACGCATAGACCAGCATTTCTTCATCTTTGGCCGGCGATCTGACCATCTGCGCCCCAAAGCGATTCAGGTAGTCTCTGAGGGACTCTCCCTGATATTGCCTTATATCGAACAAATCATAAGACACCCTGGGCGGTGCCTTATTCACGATGTACTGCTCGACGAAAATCTTCGAGAACTGTTGAAAATTGGTTATGTGACCGTTAGGCAAGCTCACAAACCATTCCAGCGCCGTTCCCTGGAGCGTGCTCACGAACATCTTGCAATACACGACGTCTGATCCCCCTGACAGCATCATCTGCGTATGGAACGTGGTGAGATGAGCTTCAGGATCCTCCACGCCAGTGAAAACAGCCTTAACCGGAACCACGCTTGCAGGAATAGGCGTGTCAATAATCGCCTGAACAAAAGGCATAGGAAAAACACGAGGTGGCGACGACGGCGCAACCTCTTCAGTAGAAGAACGCCCTTGCTGCTCCTGAAGAGCTTGACGCAGCTCCTCAGTCACCTTGCTGAGCTCCTCATTCCGGGCGCGAGAGGCGACCAGGTCCTCATGCATTCTCGCCTGTTCTATGCGCGAGGCTTCCACAGTTGCCTGCAACGAACGCATCATCTCTGCCATCTGTGCCATGGTCATGGCTGCGGCGCCTTCAGCAGCGACGGGCGCAACTGGACTTGAACGATTGCTTCTCATTTTTCTCATGAAACTCAGCGAATCACAGAATGCAGCGAACGACACTTACTTCAGCTACGATCAACTCAGCGATCAATCGGAAAAACTGTGCGAAACTCCGCAAGAAAACTCAAAAACACCGCAAACCTTCAAACAAACTTACAACTCCACCAGAAACCACCGCTTTTCCCGCGGATAACCAGACGATCGAAAGAACTCAACTCCACCGAACAAATCACGCGTAAACAGCAGGAAAACCTCACTTCGCCGATCAAAAACCCAAACGAACAGTATAAAACGCGAATTCACCGAACGAATCTCAAGCAAACAGCGAACGATGGTTGCACCAGCACACAACCACGCAGAAAACTTCGAAAACCTCCAAGAACTCACGCTGTGGATGGGAGCAAGTTTTACACGGCCCCACGGTGGGCGCCTGATGATCCTGCCTGTTGACCAGAACGCTGGAAACTGCCTCGTCAAAGGATCGACGTGTGCACCGCTTCAAGCTTCCGTTCTTCTTCGAGATCCACCTCAAGAACCTGCAAAAGAACAGAGCGGCGCCGCTGCGGCCGATCGCACTCCAACGCCCAAGTCAGTGACAGCACCACCAAATACTAAGAGCAAGAACACTCAAGAAATCTCTAGGAACCGTGCAATGTTATCTCTCACAGTGTGCTCTAGAACTCGCAAGCGTAAAGAGTATATTCTAAACGTGCGTACCTCAGAAAGTTCGTTGAGAACTCTTATATACCTGGTCACTTTCTCTCTCCTGGCAGTTACAGACCTGGACACGTGGCTCGCATCCGGTCGTACACGTGCCACCATCTGGAGCCTCCTTGACTTGGGCGCTGCTTCTGACTCCCTTTTGGCTAAGTTACTTATGCATGGTTCTGCCCAGTGCATAGCTAACTTTGAGAGTGCGATCTCTACTGGAACGGGCGAGTTTAGGGTGCTCTCGTACACCTTCCCTGTGGTCTCACCGGCCGCCTTCATAATCTGCACCACCTTCTCCTTCGGCGATGTGCTTTGTTCCGGCGATCTCCAATCACTTGGTCGCCTGAGTTCACATCTGGCGACTTCATCTTCAACTGGGCGATCGCCTGGCATGTTGAAGATCGGAGCGCGCCAACTTAATAACTGGCGATTACACGAACCACCCGACTTCCTTCCCTTCTGTCACTCTGGCGCCTTACCCATACGCCTACTCTGTGGCTTGGTGCCACGTCATCACTTCCGACTTCCAGGACGGTACACCAGATGATGACACGTGTAGGGTTGGGTGCAATAGAGAAATGACGCTCAAGCTATCCTAGCTCAGATGATGACACGTGTAGGGCTGGGTGCTACCTGCTATCCCAACTCAGATGGCGACACGTGCAGGGCTGGATGCGAGCCACGCGTCCAAAAGCATAATGGCCTGGAGAGAGAAGAAACCTAGCTATAAAGGTAAACTTAACAGAATTTGCAGAGGTACGTTTTGATTACGGCTCATTGCTAGGGTTGTGTGCCTTTAGTACGGTTCTACAGAGCATATTTTCTCTCAGTTTTTGGGTGTTCTTGTTACTGACTTGAGCGTCGGAGCGCCACTGGCCGCAGAGGCGCCACCTTGTGTTTTCAGGTTCTCAGAGAGGTGTTTTGTGGTGTGGACTTGAAGGCCACGTGGAGTCAAGCTGGTGAGGAGGTTCGTGACGAGGCAACGCTCTTACGATAGGTCAACCGGCAGGATCATCTGGCGCCCACCGTGGGGCCGTATAAAAGGTGATTCCCAACCATAGTTCGTGTTTGTTGAGTTTTTGGTGCTTTCTGTTCGACTGCTCGCTGTCGCAGTCGGTTTCTGGAGTTTTCACCGTTTGTTTGGAGTTTCTTTGAGCTGCTGAGTTTGCTGAGAAAGGATGAGGACAACGCGATGTAGTTCAGTCGCGCCGTCGACAGATGAGGATGCTGTGTCCATGACACAGGTGATGGATATGATGAGGACGTTGCAGGAGAACCTGGTTGCATCACGTTCTAAACAAGAAAGAATGCACGAGGCGCTGGTGGCCTCGCAAGCTAAAAATGAGAAGCTCAACAGGATCAACGAAGAACTGCGTAAAGCTATTCAAGAACGGGAGGAGCGCGTGGTCGGGAGCAAATCCGCACCCCCATCCCCACCACGTAGCTTACCCATGCCATTCTCTCAAGAGATCATGGACTCGGTGGTCCCAGCCAATACAGTGGCGGTGAAGGCGTCTTTCACTGGGGTGGAAGACCCTGAGGTTCATCTCACGGCGTTTCACACTCAGATGATGCTCTCGGGGGGGTCGGACGCGGTTTACTGTAAGGTGTTCATGAGCACTCTTAGTGGGACAGCGTTGGACTGGTTTGTCAGTTTACCTACTGGCCACATTACCACGTTTGAACAGTTTTCCAAGATGTTTGTTGAGCAGTATATAGTGAACAAGGCACCACCATTGGTGTCTTATGACCTGTTCGACGTGAGGCAGTACCAAGGGGAGTCCCTGAAGGATTTCCTGAACAAATTCGGAGCTCAGATAGTCCGCTTGCCAGGTAAAGACGAGGAAATGTTTGTACATGCCTTCAAGAAGGGTGTGTTGCCCGGACTCTTTAGTGAGTCGCTTATCAGCAGTCACCCCGCCACGTTCGCTGAAATCCGGCGACGTGCCGTGGCTCACATCGCCGCTGAAAGCGAAGTCTCTGAGAAAAGGGGAAACGTGGCCCCAGCTAAGCCGCGCGCCCAGACGAGGGTCCAGCCGCAAAGAGTAATGGAGGCAGCGGCGGAGAAGAGGGACCAGAGGATGCGTCATCCTTATGACCCTAACAAGAGTAAGGGGAAGGGGTCGGGGCGGCCCAGAGAGACTAATCGCCCACCAAGGTATGAGTTCGTGATGGGGTTGGCTGATCTGATCGCCATCCCGAATATCGCTGCCAGGCTCAAAGTGCCTGAGAAGACGACAGAAAAGGTTTTGGGTGAAAAACCAGACACGTGGTGTGAGTTCCACAAGAGCTTTGGCCACTCCATCAACTCGTGTTTGGCTTTGGGTTACCAACTCGCCGAGTTGGTCAAGTGTGGATTCCTGAAAGATTACTTGCTGGAAAAGCAAGCGGGCCAATCAGCAGGTTCCCAACCACCGGGCAATGAAGGACAGCAGCACGAGGTGCCCGTCCACGGCGAGATACACACCATAGCTGGTGGATTCTCAGGTGGAGGGTGCACTGCATCTCAACGCAAGAAGTACGCGAGGTCGGTGATGTCAGTGGAAGTTTTTGAGGATCACTCACCCGACGTGGACATCACGTTCACCAAAGGAGACCTTAGGGACGTTGTACGTCACGACAACAACTCTATTGTGATCTCGCTTTTCACGGAGGGAAGGACTGTCCACCGGGTACTGGTCGACGAAGGAAGCTCGGCAGATGTAATGTTTTGGCCGACTTTTGAAAAGTTACAACTGTCCCCCGAACAACTGAGGCCATATGGGGCCTCCTTGTACGGTTTCGCCGGCGATCAAGTGGAGGTAAGGGGGTGATCCTGTCGCCAACTCCAACGTGAAGGAATTGCTTTGTCGCTTCCCTACCCCGCCTATGGCAACTGTGCTATCTGCAAGACTGCTCTTAGAATCTTCTCCGGGAACTTCAAACGCAACCTGCAAAACACACAGACGGCGCCTCTAGCGGCCGTTTGCACTCCGACCCTCAAGTTAGGTCACAGAACCACCAACAAAAATAATGTCTCTCTGAATCTCTCTGATTCTCTTTTCATTCTCTCTGTGTTTGTGCTTAACAGAATTCTGTTATGCTATTCTCTGCGTGTGTCAAAATTCTGTTATGCTTTTGTGCGAAAACGTACCACAATCAGTAAAGACGTGGGTGTCTGTGTTTTCTGTGTGTACCTTTCACGACGCGGAGTGCACCTTTATCTTGGTCGCGCCCCTCTCAGATGGTGACACGTGGAGGCATGCAACTCACATCTAACCGTACACGTGCCACTACCTGGAGGGCTCTAGCGCCTAAGTTATTCCCTTGTGGAGTAACTTAGCGCGTTTCTTCCATCTGGGTGAATCGCACACTCCCAGGAGAACGCCAGGTGTGGCTGGACTAGGCACACTCACCAAGCATTGCTCTCTGCACACACGATTTCCCCTTCACGATGTCATGCACGTAATGGGTTGAGAGAGTCACCAATCACTGACTGGTTTACTAACTCCCTCAGGCCACTCTCGTGCACAATTCCACCGGCGAGGAGCTCCTCTTTCTCTGAGGTATGATCATGCGAGGTCCATGAGTAACGCTCTCGCTGGGAATCTCAGTCCCAGTTTAACTGCGTGTAACACGAAACCCCGATGACCATGCACCCGATGACTGATTGGTGCTCTATTGCTTCTCGCGTTCTCCCCCGGGTGTTTATCTTGGAACTGATCTGTCGGTGGCCACTCGGTTACTGACCACTGGGTGATCTCCTCCCTGATTTCTCCGCCACCTGATCCACGTGTCACCCTACGAGTGGTCCACGTGGTTATCTGCTGCTGACGTCATCGCTGTCATCGACTACCGATGACCGACCGGATCACAAGCCCCCTAGTCTCGAGCTGTGAACTCGTTCTCAGCGAAGAGACTAAGTGGTCACGCTCTCGGTCCACGTGGCAAGTGGGGCCACATCACGTGCCACCTCACGTGTTGCCTTTTGAAGTTATGACTTCCTCCCTTAATTTCGCGACACGTGGCCGCATCAACGGCTAGCGTGGAGTGTCGCTAACGCTTCCCTTATTCAAATAGGCGCGCGCTTTCACTGTTTCATCATCGTCTTCAATACTCCAACTCTCAGACACTTCAAATCTCCTCTCTGCGCACCCAACTTTCTTCGAGCTTTCTACCTCAAGACCTTCCGCGATCATCTAAAGGTATGACTTTTCTTCTTCCTTAATCCATTTAGGTTCTTTTCACCGATTGCATTCACCCTTTTCACTACCATGCATTCATCTTCTCTGTTTTTCTTCTTCTCAACCCGCGCTAGGGTTTTTTGCGTTTCTCACTTCGTTCTCTACTTCTCCCCCTTCCTCTTCTTCGCCTGGACCTTTCTTTCTTCTTCCTTTCCTCTGTTTTTCACCGAACCATTCATCATTCCCTCTTCTTCCGTTCATCTGACCTTTTGCTTTCCTCCATTGCAGTTATCTCGCAATGGCTCGCTTGAAGCAAACTGCTCGCATCGTTGCCTCATCCTCTGGTGCACAGCCTTCAGCAAGTGCACCAGCGTCACCTCCACCTGATGCAGCTCCCTATCAGGACTACGCCAGGGTCTACGACTGGGCTGCCCTGGCATTGCTGGCCGAAACTTGCACTCAACTACCTAAAGGCCATCTCAAGACCCTTCTGAGCAACGACCCTGATGAGCCCTCCTGCGTCATCGACAGGGAGAACGACTTCAACGTTCGTATACGCATTCCTCCTCGAGGGATGCCAATCTGTGTGGACGATAGGGCTACCAATGGGGTGCCCTTCACCTTCATATACTCCGCCATCTTCAAAAGGTTGAAGCTGCGCTTGCCCTTCACCTTCTTTGAGAAGGAGCTGATGATGGAGCTGAACGTAGCCCCTTGCCAACTCCACCCGAATGCCTGGGCTTTCATACGGGCATTCGAGATCCTCTGCAACTACTTTGGGCATAACGCCTCAGTAGACGTCTTCCTACATTTCTTCGAGGCGAAGAACCCTGGGGATAGGTCTCGGGTCAGCCTGAATGGAGTTGCTGGACGAGTGATCTTGGGCCTGTATCAGCAATCGTTTAAAGATTGGAAGGGCAGGTTCTACATGATCTCTGCTACTCAGCAAAGCCCAACGCTGCTCGAGGGGTTTCCCCTTTATTGGGTTCCTGGAGTCGAGTTTAAGAAACCCCGGGTCCTTGAAGCCATGGCCCCCTACGAGCGCGAGCTGTGTAGGTTACTCCTAGGGGCAAAGTATAACTTGGCCCTTCTCATCAAACACGAGTTTGATGTGGTGTCTCTGAAGAAGTACATAGGTAGGCTCTTCTTCTTGCACCCCTTAGAATACTTGCACACCCTCATGCATACTTGCATAACATTTTATCAACTTGCATAATTATGCAATCTAACTCTTCTTTTTACCCTTGATGTAAACATGACTTCAGGGAAAGATAGGAGGAGGGCATTACTGGAGCTTGCCCGGACCAGGGGAGCCAAGGGGACTGGTTCTTCCTCCTCTACCACCGAGCCCATCGCAGCTCCCCCTCTCTCGGTCGCGCCAGCTGAAGGCCTCGAGCCAGAGAAGAAAAGAAGAAGGCTAGTAAAGGCTTTTCCCACAACTGTGGCGGTCGCTGCTGATCCTACCCCCTCAACCGAGGAGGATAGTTCTGGCTCTCCTCTCATACATTGCAAGAGGAAACACCAAGAGGTTGGGGGGGCTTCGTCTCTTAGGCCTGGGAACATTGAAGTGGTACAGATCGAGGAGGGTTCATCCCCACCTCCTCCTACCCAACCTGCCTCAACACCAACTTTCTCTCCCTCCCCTCAGCGCCTACCATCTCCGACGCCTCAACCTCTGTCTCCAACATCACTTCCACCTGCACCCCCAGCGGGCCAAGCTATTGGTCAACCCACTCCACCTGCTGGGAGTGATTCTGCCCATTCAGGGGGTCTCTCAAGACTTCCTGCATCGCCACCACCGCCAACCTCTGCTGCTATTGCTGAAGGTGGTGAGGCCAGCTCGCAGCCAAGCAGCTCTGGCGCTAGCAATGAGAATTTCAGTCGGGTCATTGCCTTGGTCCGACATTTCATACGCAGCCGTGAGCTTCTCGAGTGGAGTGGGCAGGAGGTGGACATGCACTTGGCCAAGCAGATAGTGCTTTCCCTAGAGTTTTCCACCCAACACCGCAAGCAATTAGTCCTGGAGAAGAGGATCAAGGAGCTTGAGCACGACAAGGAGTCACTGCAGAGTGACTTTGAGGCTGCCCAAGGGTCCGTAGACCTGATGAGGGACATGGTGGAAAAGTCCAGGAAAGAGTACCTATCGCAGGTCCAAGAGACCATCAAGACTGAGATTTTGATGGGACAAGCTGTCAACGCTCTGGACAGCGAAGTGGTGGAGCTGAGGAGCAAGGTAATCAACTTGGAGGCTGAGACTTCTTCCCTACGCCAACTGAACTCACAACTAGCGGGGGATCTCAAGTCCACCAAGGAGGAGGCCACTGAAGGGGGGAGGAAACTTGAGAAGGCAGAGGACGAGCTTTCTGCGATGAAGGTCGAGCTTGCCGAAGCAAAGGGCAAACTGGGAGAAGCTGCCTCTTCCATTGCTTCCCTCACCATTGAGAAGAAAGCCTTGGAGACTTCAAAGCAGAAGCTCAAAGCTGACAACGCCGAACTTATGAATGTGGGTGCTGATGCCCTTGCTGATGGGTTCGAGTTGGCATTCGAGCAGATTCGTTGCGTTCTTCCTGACGTGGACCAGTCGCAGTTCAGCATCTACCACGAAGTGGTAGATGGCAAGCTCATTCCTCCTTCTTAAGTTTTCTTCTTGTAATTTCATATTTCTGCACAATTCCGGTACTTGAAACTTGTATATAAACCTTGGTGTGAATACATACTTTCTCCAGCTATGTGTTTCTTCTCTCGTACCTTCTTAAGCTTCATCTTTCTCTTTGCACATGACTAACTGTTAACTAGCTTAGGTTTAGCGCGATCTGTACTCTTTGATCTTGGCCTCTACCTTGATCACGACTAACTACTCCTTTAGCTTTGTCTTTAACAGTTCTTATGCATAGCTTCGTACTAGATGACTGACTAGGCATAGTCTGGCTACTTCGGCTTGTTGTGTAAGAACTTGTTTGGAAAAGCTTCCTCCGACAAGGCACTACGCACTAGCATATCCACCGACAACTCATCAGTCATCGTTCTTCGGTCTTCACCTTGCTTCTCTGTCGCTCTAGCGCTAAGTGCATAGAGGACTTTGACATCGATCGTCTGAGGTGATGCCTTGTTTTGGGGGAAGAAGAGTGTTTCTCGATAGCCCCTCTTATCTTCCCCAAGGTCATCAACCTTGGGCAGATCGGGTCGTTCTTTCCCTGTCTCACTCCTGGGGTGAGAAGGGTTTAAACTAAGAGCTTTACTGGGCCAATATTGGTATATGCCAAGTGGGTAAGGACGTTTGTCGAAATCCTTCCTTTCCCTCTCTTGGTCTTACTAACACCCCTGGCTTTTCGAACCCTAGTCGCCTGCACTCACACCTGGGGTAAGGAGGACTTAGATTAGCGCCCATATTCGCGCCTAGGGCGAATAAGGCCTAACCGATCACCTGCACTCGCGCCTGGGGCGAGGAGGATTTTAACTTGAAAACTCTCGCACACTTGATATGCTGATAATCTTTTCATTGGGTGGCCTCGTTAAAAACCCTCCTTAGGGAAAAAAGTGCCCCCTTATCTGTTCAACTGTTTTCAGTATATACACTGAGTGTGTCTTTAGCGCGAGAACGCAACTACTTTACAACTTAACTGAAATAAAATTTCAAGTGGGTGGCGTTCCACATTCTGGGGATTGCTCCTCCCTCCAGAGTTTCCAGCCGATAAGCTCCATTCTCCAATGCCTCAACCACTCTGTATGGACCTATCCACTTTGGAGACAACTTGTTTTCCATCTCATTCTGATGCACCTTTCTCATCACCAGATCACCTTCCTGGAAGCGCCTGAGCCTCACCTTGGAGTTGTGCCTCCGTTCTACTCTTCTCTTGACGGCTTCAGCACTAACTCTGGCTTCTTCTCGCACTTCGTCCAGTAGGCCGAGATTCACCTTTCGCTCTTCGTTGGATTCTTCGGCAATGAAATTCAAAAACCTAGGGGAGCTCTCCTGTATCTCCACGGGAATCATGGCATCTGTCCCGTAGACAAGGCTAAAGGGTGTCTCATGGGTGCTGGACTGTGGAGTGGTATGGTAAGACCAAACGATTCTGGGGTCCTCCTCTGCCCATTTTCCTTTAGCTTTCTCTAGTCTTCGCTTCAGCCCCCTGAGCAGTACTCGGTTCGCTGACTCCACCTGCCCATTGGTTTGTGGGTGTTCCACTGAGGCGAAAACCTGTTGTATCTTTAACTCCTCGCACATCTTCTTTAGCTGATGACTTGTGAACTGGGTGCCATTGTCGGAGACCAGCCTCTTGGGTACTCCGAAACGACATACAATATTCTTCCAGACAAAGTGCTCGACTTTCTGTGCGGTGATGTGCGCGACTGGTTCTGCCTCCACCCACTTGGTGAAATACTCGATGGCCACGATGAGGAACTTCATCTGCCTTATCGCCAGGGGAAAAGGTCCCAGGATTTTGATTCCCCATGTGTGAAATGGCCACGGGCTATGGATGGACTTCAACTCCTCGTGAGGTGCCTTATGCCAATCTGCGTGAAGTTGACACTGTTTGCAACGTTGAGCATACCTCACGCAGTCTTCCTTCAGCGTTGGCCAGTAGTACCCCGCGCGGAGGATCCTACTTGCCAAAGCGCGACCACCTACGTGACTTCCGCATACCCTCTCGTGTAGCTTTGACATAAGTCTAGTGCATTGCTCGCCATACACGCAGATCTGCACAGGATGAGAAAACCCAAATCTAAACAGGTTTCCATCAATCAAAGTAAACTTACTCGAGCTCCTCTTTATTCTTTTTTCCTCTGTCGGGTCAAGTGGGAGTACACCATCTTCTAAGTACAACTGGTACGGTGTTATCCACGTGTCGGGCTCCCTAACAGCGCAGACTTCCATCACCTCATCGGTCTTTGCCGGTCCCGCTCTAATCCTCGGCGCTTTCAACGTCTCTTGAGTCAACGAGCGATGACCGATCGCCAGACGCTCCATCGATTTGTACACTTGAAGTACCTGGTTGTCTGACACGAACGCTCGCGGTACCTTCAAGGTCTCCTGAATGACGGTCCTCTATTTTCCCCCCTTGCCTGAGCTGGCCAGCTTGGCAAGCAGGTCTGCTCTGGCATTTTGCTCTCTCGGCACATGAACTAGTTCAAACTCGGTGAAGGACGTCTTCAGGAGCTGTACGTATTCCAGGTAAGCTGCCATCTGGGGATCTTTCGCCTGGAACTCCCCTGTAACTTGCCCGGTGACTAGCAAAGAGTCACTCTTAGCAACCAGACTTCTTGCTCCCATTTCTCTTGCTAGCAACATTCCTGCGATTAGGGCTTCATACTCCGCCTGATTGTTGCTAACCTTGAAGGCAAAGCGGAGGGACTGCTCGATCAGCACTCCGTTCGGGCCTTCCAAAATGACCCCAGCGCCGCTCCCTTGCTGATTGGAAGAGCCATCCACTGATAATACCCATCGGAAGTCTAACCCTTCTGAAGGTGTCGCGACCGACGACAGCTCGACCACAAAGTCGGCGAACACCTGCCCCTTTATCGGTCCTCGGGGCTCGTACTGAATGTCGAACTTTGACAATTCCACCGCCCACTTGACCATCCTTCCCGCTACGTCTGGTTTCTTTAGCACCTTTTGGATGGGCAGATCTGTCATTACCACTACTGTGAAGCTGTGGAAATAATGTCTCAGTCTTCTTGCTGAAAATACTACCGTCAGGGCAGCCTTTTCGAGGGCTTGGTACCTTGTTTCAGGGCCTTGCAGTACCTTACTCACAAACTACACAGGCTTCTGGACCTGATCTTGCTCTTGCACCAGGACTGAGCTGACTGCTCTCTCCGTCACAGCAAAGTATAGACGAAGAGGGGTGCCCACTTGTGGTTTACGCAAGACCGGTGGGCTTGCCAGGTACTCCTTCAACTTGATGAAGGCCTCCTCGCACTCCTGTGTCCAAAGGAATCTACTGTTGCGCTTAAGACACTGGAAGTACGGATGACCTTTCTCCCCTCTAGTGGACATAAACCAGGATAATGCTGCCAGCCGACCGGTAGTTGTTGCACCTCCTTCACCGTCGTTGGACTCCTCATTGCCACCATTGCTGCGCACTTCTCTGGATTAGCTTCGATTCCACGCTCTGTCAGGAGGAAACCCAAGAACTTCCCTGCCTCCACGCCGAAAATACATTTCTCAGGGTTGAGCTTCAACCTGTACCTGGCGATGGTGGTGAATAATTCCTCCAGATCGGCCACATGATGCTCCTTCTCTCGGGATGTGACCACCATGTCATCTACATATGCATGCACGTTTCTTCCGAGCATGGGCGAGAGCACCCTATCCATAACTCGCTGATAGGTAGCCCCCGCGTTCTTCAGCTCGAACGGCATTACCTTGTAGTAGTGGCAAGACCGTTCAGTCATGAATGCTGTCTTGCATTCATCCCTGGGGTGCATTCTGATCTGGTTGTATACTGAGAATGCATCCAAGAAACTGAGTAGCTTCCCCCTGATGCGCTATCCACCAGAGCGTCTATACTGGGTAGAGGGTAGGAATCTTTGGGGCATGCCTTGTTGAGGTCAGTGAAGTCCACGCACATCCTCCACTTGCCGTTTGTCTTCTGAACCAGTACCACGTTCGCTAGCCACTCTGGGTACTGGATCTCCCTGACGTGCCCTGCGGCAAGGAGCTTTTGCGCTTCGTCGTAGATCACTTTCCTCTTCTCTTCGTTGAACTTCCTTCGCCTCTGACGCACAGGTCGGACTTTAGGATCCATCGACAGACGATGGCAAAGGAAGTCAGGGTCGATTCCTGGCATGTCAGATGCTGACCATGCGAACGCACCCATGTGCTTCTCGATCAGCCCTCGTTCTTCTCCGCCGAGCGATCCTCCCAACTTGAACTTTTTCTCCCTTATATCTACTTCTTCCCACCCCTCAGGTGGGTGGGGTATTCTCTCGCTGGCGATGACCGCCCTCGCGATCCCTGACTCGCGAGGAGTGATCATGCCCTCCTCCTCTGCTTCCTCCTGAGCTACCTGGGAGCCCCCCAGCGTAGCAGCCTCCATCTCCTGATCGCCATGCGTTCCCCTAACCACCGATCGCTCTTCGAGCACACCTGGTGGTGGTGTTGAGGTGACATGGCATATGCTCCTTTTCTGCCTGAGGCTGTTCACATAACAGCGCCTAGCCTCAGCCTGATCTGACTTGATGGTTATTACAGTCCCCTCCATCGACAACAGCTTCAGCTTCATGTGCCTCGTCGATGGCACTGCACCCAACCTATTGAGTGTTGGCCTTCCCAGCAAGATGTTGTACGCAGAAGGGGCGTTCACCACCAAGTACCTTATCTTTTCGGTGCGGGCTGTTGTTCCATCGGTGAACGTCGTCCTCAGCTCAATGTACCCCCGCACCTCTACCTGATCCCCTGCAAAGCCGTAAAGACATCCGGTATACGGCCTTAGTTGATCAGGGGACAGCTGCAACTTGTTGAACGTCGGCCAGAACATGACGTCTGCCGAGCTCCCTTGGTCTACGAGCACTCTGTGCACTCGCCTTCCTGCTGTGATGAGGGAGATGACCACATGATCGTTGTCGTGCGGTACAACGTCCCGTAGATCAGCTTTCTTGAAAGTGATATCTACCTCGGGGAAATGGCCCTCGTCCACCGAGTCCACGGCCATTACCGATCGAGCATACCTTCTTCTTTGTGATGCGGTGCATCCCCCACCGGAGAAGCCCCCCGCAATCGTCTGCACCTCCCCGTGCACAGGGATTTCATGCTGCTGTTCTCCTGCCTGGGCCCCTGATGCGCGATCACCCTGCGCCTCCCGCAGGTAATCTGCCAGGAACCCAGACTTTACCAACTCCGCCAGCTGGTGTCCCAACGCCAAGCAGGAGTGGAGTGTGTGGCCAAAGGCTTGGTGAAACTCACACCACTCGTTCTTTTTCCTTTCAAGTACCTTATCTGTCTTCTCTGGTACTCGGAGTCTCGTGGCTATGGCAGGAAGGGCGATCAGATCCGCCAACCCTACCATGAAATCGTATCTTGGGGGTGTATTATTATCCCTTGCACGCCCCCTGCCCTGGTCCTTCCTGGGTGCATAAGGACGAGTTTTCCCCTGCACCTTCTTTCCCTCCTTTGCTTCATGCACCCTCGTGTGCTGTTGTTGCTTCCCCTGTCCTCCATGCGGCTTCAGTGGTGCAACACTTCCTCTTTTCTCGGAAACCTCTGTCTCTGCCACTATGTGCGCCACCGCGCGTCGCCGGATCTCCGCAAAGGTGCTGGGATGGCTTTTGATGAACGACTCACTGAAGGGACCAGGCAGCACTCCCTTCTTAAACGCATGCGCCAGCATATCCTCGTCCTTGCTGGGCAATATAACCACTTGTGCTCCGAAGCGGTTGAGGTAGTCTTTCAGCGACTCACCTTGATATTGGCGTACATCGAACAGATCGTACGACACCACTGAAGGTGCTCTGTTAACGTTGTACTGCTCAGTGAAAAGCTTCGAAAACTGATGGAAGGACGTGACATGACCCTCTGGCAGACTCACGAACCATTCCATGGCGATCCCACTCAGTGTACTCATGAACATCTTGCAATGCACGGCATCTGAGCCCCCAGACAGCATCATCTGAGTGTGGAACGCCGTCAGATGCGCTTCCGGATCTTCTACCTCTGTGAACGACGCCTTCACTCCCACTAGGTTGGGAGGTACCATGGTTTGCATGATTTCAGGGGAGAATGGCATAGGGAACGCTCTCGGAGGCGATAGTGGCATCGACATCCCTTCTCCAACTGCGCGTTCCTTCTGCATCTGTAACGTCCTTCTCAGCTCCTCATTAACGCGATTCAGCTCATCGTTCCTACTCTGCGATGCAGCCAACTTCGCCAGCATCTTCTCTTGTTCAGCTCTCGACGCTGCGACATTGTCCTGCAGCGCACGCATCATCTCCAGGACCTGCGCCGTTGTCACAGCTCCTTCCTCAGCAGATGGCGCAGGTGATGTTTGTCTTGTTCTCCTCATTTTCTTAGCAAAAACTTTGAGTAACTTCAGAAACTTTGGTGTGGATGGGACCACGATTCACACGGGCCCCACGGTGGGCGCCAAATGATTCTGTCGCCAACTCCAACGTGAAGAATTGCTTTGTCGCTTCCCTACCCCGCCTATGGCAACTGTGCTATCTGCAAGACTGCTCTTAGAACCTTCTCCGGGAACTTCAAACGCAACCTGCAAAACACACAGACGGCGCCTCTAGCGGCCGTTTGCACTCCGACGCTCAAGTTAGGTCACATAACCACCAACAAAAATAATGTCTCTCTGAATCTCTCTCTGATTCTCTTTTTATTCTCTCTGTGTCTGTGCTTAACAGAATTCTGTTACGCTATTCTCTGCGTGTGTCAGAATTCTGTTATGCTTTTGTGCGAAAACGTACCACAATCAGTAAAGACGTGGGTGTCTGTGTTTTCTGTGTGTACCTTTCACGACGCGGAGTGCACCTTTATCTTTGCCGCGCCCCTCTCAGATGGTGACACGTGGAGACATGCAACTCACATCTAACCGTACACGTGCCACTACCTGGAGGGCTCTAGCGCATCTCTTTGTGCGCCTAAGTTATTCCCTTGCGGAGTAACTTAGCACGTTTCTCCCATCTGGGTGAATCGCACACTCCCAGGAGAACGCCAGGTGTGGCTGGACTAGGCACACTCACCAAGCATTGCTCTCTGCATACACGATTTCCCCTTCACGATGTCATGCACGTAATGGGTTGAGAGAGTCACCAATCACTGACTGGTTTACTAACTCCCTCAGGCCATTCTCGTGCACAATTCCACCGGCGAGGAGCTCCTCTTTCTCTGAGGTATGATCATGCGAGGTCCATGCGTAACGCTCTCGCTGGGAATCTCAGTCCCAGTTTAACTGCGTGTAACACGAAACCCCGATGACCATGCACCCGATGACTGATCGGTGCTCTATTGCTTCTCGCGTTCTCCCCCCGGGTGTTTATCTTGGAACTGGTCTGTCGGTGGCCACTCGGTTACTGACCACCGGGTGATCTCCTCCCTGATTTCTCTTCCACCTGATCCACGTGTCACCCTGCGGGTGGTCCACGTGGTTATCTGCTGCTGACGTCATCGACTACCGATGACCGACCGGATCAGGGGGTATATTGAGTTGAGGACGACCTTCACAGATGGTTTGGCCTCACGAACAGAGAAGATCAGGTATCTTGTTGTAAACGCTCCGTCGGCATACAACATACTGTTGGGAAGGCCAACGCTCAACAGAACGGGAGCTGTGCCTTCAACAAGGCACATGAAGGTCAAACTACCGTCTATGGAGGGTTTGATCATCACCATCTGTTCTGACCAAAAGGAGGCGAAGAAGTGTTACGAAAACAGCCTCAAGAACAAGAGGTCTGTATGCCACGTAACCACAACGGCTCCCCCTGGCACAAAGCCTGCACGGGAAACCCTGCGAGTGCTGGATACGGCGTTGGAGGTGGCCGCCGAGGGCGACGTCCCAATGGACGATATCGAGGCGAGGTCCGAGAACGCCGCCCAAATGGAAGGAGAGAGAAACTGCTCAGAGACCGCCAGAGAAGCAGGTATCGCGAGGGCACTGATCGCCAGTGAAAAGAAGCCTCAGCCAGTAGAGGAATGGCTTGAGAAGAAGATCAACGACAAGACGTTTAAGCTGGGGAGAACCTTAGACAGCGAGACGCGAGACCAAATCGCCAAGGTGATAAGTAGACACCTGGATGCATTTGCGTGGTCTGCTTCAGACATGCCGGGAATCGACCCCGATTTCCTATGCCATCGTTTAGCAATGGATCCCCAAGTCAGGCCCATCTGCCAAAGAAGGAGAAAGTTCAACGAGGAAAAAAGGCAGGCGATCAAAGACGAAACACAAAAACTCCTCGCAGCAGGCCACATCATGGAGATCCAATATCCGGAATGGCTCGCCAATATCCGGTTCTGGTCAAGAAGAGTAACGGAAAATGGCGGATGTGTGTTGACTTCACAGACTTGAATAAGGCTTGTCCAAAGGATTCCTATCCTTTGCCGAGTATAGACGCCCTGGTGGACAGTGCATTAGGGTGCAAGCTACTCAGTTTTCTAGATGCCTTCTCGGGGTACAACCAAATCGAAATGCACCCCATGGATGAAGAGAAGACTGCCTTCATGACGGAAAGGTCATGCTACTGCTACAAGGTGATGCCCTTCGGGCTGAAGAATGCGGGAGCCACATACCAAAGGCTAATGGACAAGGTGCTCGCACCTATGCTCGGGAGGAATGTGCAGGCATACGTTGACGACATGGTCGTGACGTCCCTGGAAAAAAGCAAACACGTCGCCGATTTAGAAGAGTTGTTCGTTACCATTGCCAGGTACAAGTTGAAACTAAATCCTGAGAAGTGCGTCTTTGGTGTGGAGGCAGGGATATTTCTGGGATTTCTCCTGTCGGAGAGGGAAATCGAGGCTAACCTCGAAAAATGTGCCGCCATTTTGGCGATGAGGAGCCCCGCCACTGTGAAGGAGGTGCAGTAGCTCACCGGGCGGATGGCCGCCCTGTCCCGATTCGTATCGGCCAGTGGAGAGAAGGGCCACCAACACTTCCAGTGCTTGAAGAGGAACAACAGGTTTGTCTGGACGAAGGAGTGTGAGGAGGCCTTCATAAAGCTCAAAGAATATTTGGCGAGCCCACCAGTTCTATGCAAACCACAAGCAGCAATGCCACTCAGGCTGTATTTTTCCATAACTGAGAGGGCAATAAGCGCAGTTCTCGTCCAGGATCAAGATCAGGTCCAAAAACCCATCTATTTTGTTAGCAAGGTGCTGCAAGGCCCAGAAGTGAGGTATCAGGCCTTAGAAAAGGCGGCGTTAGCGGTTGTATTTTCGGCGAGGAGGTTGCGCCCTTCCTTCCAGAGCTTTATGGTGTTGGTAATGATTGACTTGCCCATCCAGAAGGTTTTGAAGAAACCGGATGTAGCTGGAAGAATGGTGAAGTGGGCGGTGGAACTGTCGGAATTCGACATCAAGTATGAGCCCCGGGGATCGATCAAGGGGCAAATCTTCGCTGATTTCGTGGTCGAGCTGTCTTCCGAAATAGCTCAAAACGCCAAGGATGACTTTCGTTGGGTACTCTCGGTGGATGGGTCGTCTAACCAGCTGGGCAGCGGGGCTGGGGTTTTTTTGGAGGGACCCAACGGCGTGTTGATAGAGCAATCACTAAGGTTTGCTTTTAAAGCAAGCAACAATCAAGAAAAGTATGAGGCCTTGATCGCTGATCCTGCCTGTTGACCAGAACACTGGAACCTGCCTCGTCAAAGGATCGACGTGTGCACCGCTTCAAGCCTCCGTCCTTCTTCGAGATCCACCTCAAGAACCTGCAAAAGAACAGAGCGGCGCCGCTGCGGCCGATCGCACTCCAACGCCCAAGTCAGTGACAGAACCACCAAATACTAAGAGCAAGAACACTCAAGAAATCTCAAGGAACCGTGCAATGTTCTCTCTCACAGTAAGCTCTAGAACTCGCAAGCGTAAAGAGTATAATCTGAATGTGCGTACCTCAGAAGTTCGTTGAGAACTCTTATATACCTGGTCACTTTCTCTCTCCTGGCAGTTACAGACCTGGACACGTGGCTCGCATCCAGTCGTACACGTGCCACCATCTGGAGCCTCCTTGACTTGGGCGCTGCTTCTGACTCTCTTTTTGGCTAAGTTACTTATGCATGGTACTGCCCAGTGCATAGCTAACTTGGGAGCGCGATCTCTACTGGATTTGGCGAGTTAGGGTGCTCTCGTACACCTTCCCTGTGGTCTCGCCGGCCGCCTTCATAATCTGCATCACCTTCATCTTCGGCGATGTGCTTGCTCTGGCGATCTCCAATCACTTGGTCGCCTGAGTTTACCATCTGGCGACTTCATCTTCAACTGGGCGATCGCCTGGTATGCTGGAGATCGGAGCACGCCAACTTAATAACTGGCGATTACACGAACCCCCCGACTTCCTTCCCTTCTGCAAGTCTGGCGCCTTGTCAACACGCCTACACTGTGGCTTGGTGCCACGTCATCACTTCCGACTACCAGGGCGGTACACAAGCCCCCCAGTCTTAAGCGAAGACTTGTCCAACGAAAAGACTGAAAGAGTCACGTCAACACCGATCTACGTGGCACTGGCGCAGAATTCCAAGCGGTTGTACTTTCTGCTTCTCTGACGCTCCACCAAACCCCTCACCCATCGCTCGACACGTGGCTTCATCAACGGTTACCTTCAGTTACCGTTTGCGCTTCTCAAACTCATTTCGAAAAACCCTTAAACCCATTTTCGCTCCACTGTTCCATCACTTTTCTTCGTATTCTCAAACGCTCTAACTTTCTTCTGCAAAAAGCTCTCAGCGTTCTTCAACATTCCGAATCACCAGCATCCTTCATCGTCTTCCTGATCATCAAAAGGTTCCTCCTTTCCCTCTTCTGCTGGTTTTTCCTGCATTTTAACCGATTCGCATCATCCTGTAACTGTCTGGTGCATACGTTGTGGGTTGTTTTTTCCATTTCTCCTTTCTCGTAACTTAGGGCTTCGTCAATCGCTGCAACGAACCTACGTTCGTTCGTTTTTCACCCTTCTCCCATGATCGAGTCAGCCTCTGCGAACCCTGATCATTTTTCCTTTTCTTCTTCCTTTGCAGCTTCGACAATGACTCGCTCAAAGATCACCCCGAATCCTCCTCCTTCATCGCGAAACCCCTCTTCTCAAGCACTCAACCCACCGCGAGCACGCGGTGCTTCGTCTTCACAGGCTGAGAGGCCTGCACCTTCCCGCCCCAACCCGGCCCAGGCTACTCCACCTGTCACCGGAGGAGCCTCCGTTCCCCCACCAGACTTCAAAACCCTGTATCCCTGGGCCAACTCGACCCTCTTTAGGGAAACATCTTCTGTGAACACTGCTGGGGCAGTTTTGCGGTTGACTAAGGGGCATGAGCCTCACCAAACATTCCACAAGGAGCACGACGAGAAGATGACAGTGCTGCCTTGCCCCCCCGAGCTGCCAGTTTGCGCCGACGACAAGGCGAGCAATGACGGGCCCTTCTGCTTCGTTTACACAACTTTATTCAAGAAGGTGAAGCTCAAGTTTCCCTTTACTCGTTTTGAGAGGGAGCTCCTCACCGAGCTCAACATCGCCGCCGCCCAGCTCCATCCCAACAGCTGGGCGTTTGTGCGAGCGTTCCAAGTGATGTGCGACCATCTGGGGTTGCCAGCATCGGTGGATGTATTCTTGTTCCTTTTTGAAGCCAAGCACCCAGGAGACCGCCTGTGGGTAAGCTTGAATGGGATTGCTGGGAGGTCGATCCTCTCCATCTTCCAGCAATCCTATAAAGACTGGAAGGGAAAGTTCGTCCAAGTGCGCCCCAACGACAAGGACGCTTCCCTACTCGACGGTTTCCCCTTGTACTGGGTGAACAAGGGGAACAAGGAGTCCAAGAGCTGCTTCAGGAGACCCAAAAGTCTTGATAGCATGGGCGCCTTGGACAGAGATCTCTGTTTCTTTTGGAAGAGTGTGGCGGACGCCAACATCACCTTCCTTACCACCACGCTCATCAGCTTCGAGTTCTTCGAGGACCAACTCGAGATTCGTATAGGTTAGAACGCCTAAGTTCTTGTTTTAATACTGCTTCTGTTAACTGTTTCTGGGCGTCTTGTGCGTTGTGCACAAGACTTTGGTTTTATTTTTCTGCACTCTTTATCTGCTTTGTTGTTGCATACTGCCTTATGCATTGATTTTCTCTCTGAACTAACCCATGCATTTTTGCTCTATGCAGATAACATGCTGGGCAAGGGCAAGCTCGCTGAATTGAGGGCGCTCGCCCGAACCCACGGGTTGGCAACGGGCTCTCAAACAGTGCCAAACTCTGTGGTGGAGATCGCCGCCGCACAGGGCTGATCGCCACCTAAGGGCCCAGCTCCCTCCGATGTCCAACCCGCCGCCCAACGCAAAAAACTTGTCCTCAAAAGACCCAAGAGGAAAGCTCCCCAAGTAGTCCACGAGGAGGAGGAGGAAGACGACGAGGTCACTGAAGATGGCCTTGTTACGAAGAGGAAGAGGGTGGCACCTTCTTCACCACCTGCCCCACCTCCTCTTCCAACATCAACACCTCCATCCACGCCGGCTCCACCTCCAACACTGCCACCTCCGCCAGCTCCTGCCTCACCAGTCCAAGCAATCCCACTGGCAACTGCGCCACCTGCGGATGAGGCTCCCGAGCCAAACTTCATGGAGGACCCCCCGAGCGCCTCCACACCATATGTATCAGCTGGAGGGGGTCCTCCTTCAAATGCCTCAGCCGCAGATGTTGCTCCAATCGGGGATGAGGTTGCCCATACCTCTCCAATTCTGATCACCGAATCCCCGACGTCGCCACCACGCCCAGAAGCGCCTACTGAAGAACCAACTAAAGAAGGTGGCGACGAAAACCAACAACAGGCCCACCCGGCGCCTCTACAAGCAGCAAACCTCCCTCTTGAGGTCACGAGGATGTTGGAGCCTTTATCTGCCAAGCTGAAGACGATAGCAGAAGACATCCCCTCCATCATAACCAGAGCTGTGGAGAGCTCCACCAGGAAGCTCCAGGATGACCTCTTCAACCTTAGAACTGAGAATAGCACCATGAGGGTTGAGGTGGAGAAGTTGTCCTTCAGTCTGACACTCGCGGAGATTGAACACTCCCGAGTGGAAGACGCAATGAGCACCGAGCTCAGGATGGCGCGCAAGGAGGCCACTGAACTCCGCCACAAGGTGCAGCAACTGGCTCAAAAAAAGATCGAACTAGAGAGCAAGATTGTGCCTTATCGCGTCAAGGTGGCTGACCTGGAGGCTCTCATAAAAACTGACGCCGCCAAGGTGAAGAAACTGGAGCAAAGGTCAGCCGACCGGGAGATCTTCCTTGGCAAGGTGGAGAAGGCGAGGGATGACGCCATGGCTGAGCTCGACGAAGCCAACAAGGAAAAAGGGGAGCTTGCTGCTGAACTGGGCAAGGTGCAAGCAGAATCCAAGAAGGTTGCTGAAGACCTTCTCCAGGCTCAAGAAACCAACTAACAACTCAAGAAGCAAGTTGAAGAGCTGGAGCAGCAGAATAAGGGGCTGAAGGAACAAACTGAAGAACTCAAGAAGCAGATTGAAGAACTTAATCTGAGTTCTGCCCAAATTCTGGCTGCTGGATTCGAAGCTGCACGGGAACAGTTCGCCTGCTTGTTCCCCGATCTGGATCTCAGCATGGTGTCTCTTGACAACGAGGTAGTGGATGGGAAAGTGGTTCCCGCTGAAGACTGATCAGTTTACTCCATCCACTGCCTTTATACTTTCCTTTTGTGTATAACTTGTAATAAACTTTATATCTTCCTGTACATATGTTCTGAACTGATATTTACTTAATGAAATTACCTTGGCATTTCTTCTTGTAACTTCTTTCTCTGCCTTTAACTTTCCTTGTGTGATTTACTTCAAAGAAATTAACTTAGCGATTTTGTAAGCGCGAGCATATACTTAACTGCTCAGAACCACTTCGACTTCAAATAATAATCGCTTTAAAACTTGTAATCTCAAGGCAATTAACCTTAGCGCAAAATTACTCTTCAAACAACGAACTTTAACTCAACTACCGGCTTAAAACATTGCTTCACCCGATCTACTTCATCAAAACGGGTCTTTAGCTTTCTCGCCACTGTTTGAACTTTTCCTGGTCGCCACAGACTCTTGGCGATATCAGCTTCTTTTCAGCTCCATACCTTGGCCATTGTTCTTTTATCCGGGGGTAGAGGCGCCTTTCGGATCCTCCTCTACCTTCCTGAACTTCAGGACAAAAGACCGGGTGGCTAGGCGCTCTCTTCGAACCTACCTTAGCCACCGTCCAAACTTCGTCCACCCTTAACACCATACCTGAACTCGTTCGAGACGAGAAGGATTTTATCTTGCCTGAACTCGCTCATAGGCGAGAAGGTCTTTAACTCGCCTGAACTCGCTCATAGGCGAGAAGGTCTTTTAACTCGCCTGAACTCGCTCATAGGCGAGAAGGTCTTTTACTTGCCTCTACATTGCCCCAGGGGTTACATCTTCTCGCCCCCAGAAACACTGAGGATTTTTCGCTGGTGCCTCTACATTGCTCCAGGGGTTACATCTTCTCGCCCCCAGAAACACTGAGGACTTTTCGCTGGTGCCTCTACATTGCTCCAGGGGTTACATCTTCTCGCCCCCAGAAACACTGAGGACTTTTCGCTGGTGCCTCTACATTGCTCCAGGGGTTACATCTTCTCGCCCCCAGAAACACTGAGGACTTTTCGCTCTTCCTCGCCTGCGCTCGCTCGACGGCGAGGAGGTCTTTATCTTGCCTCAGAACACGCGAGGGTGCTGAGGTCTTTTAACTGGTGCCTCCGATCGCCAAAAGACGATGAGGACTTAAAACTTTTAACTGATGCCTCCGATCGCCGAAAAACGATGAGGACTTAAAACTTTTAACTGATGCCTCCGATCGCCGAAAAACGATGAGGACTTAAAACTTTAACTGATGCCTCCGATCGCCGAAAAACGATGAGGACTTAAAACTTTAATTGATGCCTCCGATCGCCGAAAAACGATGAGGACTTAAAACTTTTTAGAAAGCATGCAATATATCTTTAACTTGCCTTAAGTCACATATAAGTGACAAGGTCTTTCTTCAAAACTTTCTGAAAACAACAGGCACACAATCTAAAACAACTTGTACTTTGAAAACTCTTCTTTTATTGGGTGGCTTCATCAAAAACCCTCCTTAGGGAAAAAAGAGTGCCCCCTGCAAACTGTTTTAACAGAGACATTGTAAAGTAACTTCGTGTTTATCTTTACTTACAAAGTTCTCAACTGTAATACAACTTCAGGTGTGTGGCGTTCCAAGTGCGAGGAATCGCCCCTCCTTCCAATGTCTCTAAGCGGTAGGCGCCGTTCCCGAGCGCCTCGGTTATTCTGAACGGTCCAGTCCACTTGGGCGACAGTTTATTCTCCATCTCGTACTGGTGGGCTTTCCTCATCACCAGGTCGCCTTCTCTAAACTGTCTCGGCATCACCTTCGAGTTATATCTTCGCTCAATCCTTCTCTTCACCGCTTCAGCCTTCAATCTCGCCTCTTCCCTGACCTCATCCAGTAGATCCAGGTTCAGCCTTCTCTCTTCATTCGAGTCTTCCTCTACAAAGTTCTGGAATCTCGGCGAGCTCTCCTGGATCTCCACTGGAATCATTGCATCACACCCATAGACCAAGCTGAACGGGGTCTCATGGGTTCCTGACTGCTCGGTGGTGTGGTACGCCCAGACTATACAGGGTACCTGCTCAGCCCAGCTTCCTTTGGCTTTCTCTAGCCTTCTCTTCAAACCTCTCAGCAACACCCGATTAGCTGACTCCACCTGGCCATTTGTCTGAGGGTGCTCGACGGATGCAAACACTTGTTGAATTCCCACCCCTTCGCAAAGCTTCTTCAACAGGTGGCTTGCAAACTGAGAGTACTTCATCTGCCTGATCGCCAGCGGGAAAGATCCCAGGATGTCGATTCCCCAAGTATGAAATGGCCAAGGGCTGTAGATCGACCTCAACTCCTCGGGAGGCGCCTTGTGCCAATCGGCGTGCTGTTGGCATTGTTTGCAACATTGGGCATACTTCTTGCAATCTTCTCTCATCGTTGGCCAGTAGTAACCTGCACGGAGAGTCCTTGCGGCCAGAGCTCGACCCCCGACGTGGCTTCCGCATATACCTTCGTGGAGCTCTGCCATGATTCTCGTGCACTTCTCGCCATGTACGCATTCCAGGAGTGGGTGAGTGAACCCAAACCTGTACAGATCGCCATCAATCAACGTGTACTTGCTAGAATTTTTCTTTACCTTCCTATCCTCTGTCGGATCCAATGGGAGAAGGCCATCTGCTAGGCATCGCTTGTACTGTGTTATCCAGGTGTCTGGCTCATGGATAGCGCAGACCTGCGTCATGTTCACCTTCTCTCCTCGACATGCTCTAATTCTCGGCGATCTCAAAGTTTCTTACGTCAGGGACTTATGACTTCTCGCTGCTTTCTCCGTCGACTTGCTTATCTGAAGAACCAAGTGATCTGCCACAAAAGCTCTCGGCGTCTTCAGAGTTTCTTGAATCACCGTCCTCTGCCTACCCCCCTTGCCTGAACTGGCGAGCTTAGCTAGCAAGTCAGCTCGGGCATTCTGCTCTCTGGGCACATGCACTACTTCAAAGGAGGCAAAGGAACTCTTCAATTCTTGCACATACTCCAAGTAAGCCGCCAAGATGGCGGCACACTTATCAGGGTTGGCCTCTATGCCTCTTTCAGTCAAGAGGAAACCCAAAAACTTTCCACCCTCCACGCCGAAAATGCATTTCTCTGGATTCAGCTTCAGTCTGAACTTGGCGATCGTCATGAACAATTCTTCCAAGTCTGCAACGTGCTTGCTCTTTTCCGGCGAGGTCACGACCATGTCATCGACGTACGCTTGCACGTTCCTTCCCAGCATCGGTGCAAGTACTCGATCCATCAGCCTCTGGTACGTGGCCCCCGCGTTCTTCAGCCCAAACGGCATCACCTTATAGCAATAGCACGATCTCTCCGTCATGAAGGCTGTCTTCTCTTCATCCATGGGATGCATCTTGATCTGATTATACCCCGAGAAGGCATCCAGGAAGCTCAGCAACTTACACCCTGCAGCACTATCTACCAGGGCGTCTATGCTTGGTAAAGGATACGAATCCTTTGGGCAAGCTCTGTTCAGGTTAGTGAAATCGACGCACATGCGCCATTTCCCGTTACTCTTCTTCACCAGCACGACATTTGCCAGCCATTCAGGGTACTGGACTTCCCTGATGTGGCCTGCATCGAGGAGTTTCTGTGTTTCGTCCCTGATCGCCTGCCTCCTCTCCTCGTTGAACTTTCTTCTTCTTTGTCGAACTGGTCTCACCAAGTTATCCATTGCCAGATGATGGCACAAGAAGTCGGGATCGATCCCGGGCATGTCCAAAGCGGACCATGCAAACGCGTCCAGATGCCGCTCAATCACCTTGGCGATCTGGTCCTGGAGCTCAACCTCTAGGGATCTTCCCAGCTTGAAGATCTTTCCCCCGATTTCTCTCTCGAGCCACTGCTCGACAGGTTTTGGTCTGGTTTCTCTGGCGATCACCGCCCTGGCGATTCCCAGTTCTCTCGCTTCCTCAAGGCGATTCCTTGCCTCTTCCTCTTCCAGACCGGGATTCCCATCCCCTAGCTCAGCATCCACCATCTCCACGTCCCTTCCGGCGGTCTCTTCTGTTACCTTCGATCTGGGCTTCACGCCAGGAGGCGGGGTGGTTGTTACGTAACTCACGGATCTCTTGTTTTTCAGGCTATTCTCATAGCACTTCTTTGCTTCCTTCTGATCGGATTTGATGGTGATAACCACCCCCTCCATGGACGGCAACTTCACCTTCATGTGCCGGGTCGACGGTATGGCACCTATCCTGTTGAGTGTGGGCCTTCCCAACAGGATGTTGTATGCTGAAGGAGCGTTTACAACGAGGTACTTGATTTTCTCCGTTCTTGAACCCGTCACATCTGTAAATGTCGTCCTTAGTTCTATGTACCCCCTGACCTCCACCTGGTCACCAGCGAACCCATACAAACACCCTCCATAGGGCCTCAGCTGGTCAAGGGGCAGCTCTAGCTGCGTGAAAGTCGGCCAAAACATCACATCTGCCGAGCTTCCTTGGTGCACCAGCACCCTGTGGACCTTTCTTCCTGCTGTTATCAGCGAAATTACTATGGGATCGTTGTCATGAGGCACAACATCCCGGAGATCTTGCTTGGTGAATGTGATATCCACTTCCGGCGAGTGGTCTTCAAACATATCCACCGTCATCACAGACCTTGCATACTTCTTCCTCTGTGATGCAGTGCATCCACCTCCTGAGAAACCCCCTGCAATGGTATGGATTTCTCCGTGCGTAGGCATCTCGTGCTGCTGAGCTTCAGCACCTGCTGGCTGGGAGCTCGACGCACCCCCCGTCCTTCTGTCCAGCAAATAATCATTTAGGAACCCGCTCTTTACCAGATCGTCGAGCTGGTATCCTAATGCTAAGCACGAGTCCACTGTATGGCCAAAGCCCTGGTGAAACTCACACCAGGCGTCTGGTTTTGGTCCCAGCACCTTGTCGCACACCTCGCGGATATATTGGGAATGGCGATCAGATCCGCCAATCCCATGACAAACTTGTGCTTAGGCGGGCGATTGTATTCCCGGCGTGCTGGTTGCTGGCGTCCTTGGCCCCTACCCTTGTTCTTCCTTGGATCATAAGGATGGCGAGTCCTCTGATCCCTCCTGGCCGCCGCTGTCTCCAGCACCCTCTACGGCTGGATCCTCGTCTGGGCGCGTGGCCTGGCGGGAGCCACGCTTCCCCTCTTCTCGGCGACTTCGCTTTCGTCGGCGATGTGGGCCACCGCAAGTCGCCTGACCTCAACAAACGTGGCGGGGTGTGCCCTGATCAACGCCTCGCAGAATGGTCCCGGCAACACGCCCTTCTTGAACGCATAGACCAGCATTTCTTCATCTTTGGCCGGCGATCTGACCATCTGCGCCCCAAAGCGATTCAGGTAGTCTCTGAGGGACTCTCCCTGATATTGCCTTATATCGAACAAATCATAAGACACCCTGGGCGGTGCCTTATTCACGATGTACTGCTCGACGAAAATCTTCGAGAACTGTTGAAAACTGGTTATGTGACCGTTAGGCAAGCTCACAAACCATTCCAGCGCCGTTCCCTGGAGCGTGCTCACGAACATCTTGCAATACACGACGTCTGATCCCCCTGACAGCATCATCTGCGTATGGAACGTGGTGAGATGAGCTTCAGGATCCTCCACGCCAGTGAAAACAGCCTTAACCGGAACCACGCTTGCAGGAATAGGCGTGTCAATAATCGCCTGAACAAAAGGCATAGGAAAAACACGAGGTGGCGACGACGGCGCAACCTCTTCAGTAGAAGAACGCCCTTGCTGCTCCTGAAGAGCTTGACGCAGCTCCTCAGTCACCTTGCTGAGCTCCTCATTCCGGGCGCGAGAGGCGACCAGGTCCTCATGCATTCTCGCCTGTTCTATGCGCGAGGCTTCCACAGTTGCCTGCAACGAACGCATCATCTCTGCCATCTGTGCCATGGTCATGGCTGCGGCGCCTTCAGCAGCGACGGGCGCAACTGGACTTGAACGATTGCTTCTCATTTTTCTCATGAAACTCAGCGAATCACAGAATGCAGCGAACGACACTTACTTCAGCTACGATCAACTCAGCGATCAATCGGAAAAACTGTGCGAAACTCCGCAAGAAAACTCAAAAACACCGCAAACCTTCAAACAAACTTACAACTCCACCAGAAACCACCGCTTTTCCCGCGGATAACCAGACGATCGAAAGAACTCAACTCCACCGAACAAATCACGCGTAAACAGCAGGAAAACCTCATTTCGCCGATCAAAAACCCAAACGAACAGTATAAAACGCGAATTCACCGAACGAATCTCAAGCAAACAGCGAACGATGGTTGCACCAGCACACAACCACGCAGAAAACTTCGAAAACCTCCAAGAACTCACGCTGTGGATGGGAGCAAGTTTTACACGGCCCCACGGTGGGCGCCTGATGATCCTGCCTGTTGACCAGAACGCTGGAAACTGCCTCGTCAAAGGATCGACGTGTGCACCGCTTCAAGCTTCCGTTCTTCTTCGAGATCCACCTCAAGAACCTGCAAAAGAACAGAGCGGCGCCGCTGCGGCCGATCGCACTCCAACGCCCAAGTCAGTGACAGCACCACCAAATACTAAGAGCAAGAACACTCAAGAAATCTCTAGGAACCGTGCAATGTTATCTCTCACAGTGTGCTCTAGAACTCGCAAGCGTAAAGAGTATATTCTAAACGTGCGTACCTCAGAAAGTTCGTTGAGAACTCTTATATACCTGGTCACTTTCTCTCTCCTGGCAGTTACAGACCTGGACACGTGGCTCGCATCCGGTCGTACACGTGCCACCATCTGGAGCCTCCTTGACTTGGGCGCTGCTTCTGACTCCCTTTTGGCTAAGTTACTTATGCATGGTTCTGCCCAGTGCATAGCTAACTTTGAGAGTGCGATCTCTACTGGAACGGGCGAGTTTAGGGTGCTCTCGTACACCTTCCCTGTGGTCTCACCGGCCGCCTTCATAATCTGCACCACCTTCTCCTTCGGCGATGTGCTTTGTTCCGGCGATCTCCAATCACTTGGTCGCCTGAGTTCACATCTGGCGACTTCATCTTCAACTGGGCGATCGCCTGGCATGTTGAAGATCGGAGCGCGCCAACTTAATAACTGGTGATTACACGAACCACCCGACTTCCTTCCCTTCTGTCACTCTGGCGCCTTACCCATACGCCTACTCTGTGGCTTGGTGCCACGTCATCACTTCCTACTTCCAGGACGGTACACCAGATGATGACACGTGTAGGGTTGGGTGCAATAGAGAAATGACGCTCAAGCTATCCTAGCTCAGATGATGACACGTGTAGGGCTGGGTGCTACCTGCTATCCCAACTCAGATGGCGACACGTGCAGGGCTGGATGCGAGCCACGCGTCCAAAAGCATAATGGCCTGGAGAGAGAAGAAACCTAGCTATAAAGGTAAACTTAACAGAATTTGCAGAGGTACGTTTTGATTACGGCTCATTGCTAGGGTTGTGTGCCTTTAGTACGGTTCTACAGAGCATATTTTCTCTCAGTTTTTGGGTGTTCTTGTTACTGACTTGAGCGTCGGAGCGCCACTGGCCGCAGAGGCGCCACCTTGTGTTTTCAGGTTCTCAGAGAGGTGTTTTGTGGTGTGGACTTGAAGGCCACGTGGAGTCAAGCTGGTGAGGAGGTTCGTGACGAGGCAACGCTCTTACGATAGGTCAACCGGCAGGATCATCTGGCGCCCACCGTGGGGCCGTATAAAAGGTGATTCCCAACCATAGTTCGTGTTTGTTGAGTTTTTGGTGCTTTCTGTTCGACTGCTCGCTGTCGCAGTCGGTTTCTGGAGTTTTCACCGTTTGTTTGGAGTTTCTTTGAGCTGCTGAGTTTGCTGAGAAAGGATGAGGACAACGCGATCTAGTTCAGTCGCGCCGTCGACAGATGAGGATGCTGTGTCCATGACACAGGTGATGGATATGATGAGGACGTTGCAGGAGAACCTGGTTGCATCACGTTCTAAACAAGAAAGAATGCACGAGGCGCTGGTGGCCTCGCAAGCTAAAAATGAGAAGCTCAACAGGATCAACGAAGAACTGCGTAAAGCTATTCAAGAACGGGAGGAGCGCGTGGTCGGGAGCAAATCCGCACCCCCATCCCCACCACGTAGCTTACCCATGCCATTCTCTCAAGAGATCATGGACTCGGTGGTCCCAGCCAATACAGTGGCGGTGAAGGCGTCTTTCACTGGGGTGGAAGACCCTGAGGTTCATCTCACGGCGTTTCACACTCAGATGATGCTCTCGGGGGGGTCGGACGCGGTTTACTGTAAGGTGTTCATGAGCACTCTTAGTGGGACAGCGTTGGACTGGTTTGTCAGTTTACCTACTGGCCACATTACCACGTTTGAACAGTTTTCCAAGATGTTTGTTGAGCAGTATATAGTGAACAAGGCACCACCATTGGTGTCTTATGACCTGTTCGACGTGAGGCAGTACCAAGGGGAGTCCCTGAAGGATTTCCTGAACAAATTCGGAGCTCAGATAGTCCGCTTGCCAGGTAAAGACGAGGAAATGTTTGTACATGCCTTCAAGAAGGGTGTGTTGCCCGGACTCTTTAGTGAGTCGCTTATCAGCAGTCACCCCGCCACGTTCGCTGAAATCCGGCGACGTGCCGTGGCTCACATCGCCGCTGAAAGCGAAGTCTCTGAGAAAAGGGGAAACGTGGCCCCAGCTAAGCCGCGCGCCCAGACGAGGGTCCAGCCGCAAAGAGTAATGGAGGCAGCGGCGGAGAAGAGGGACCAGAGGATGCGTCATCCTTATGACCCTAACAAGAGTAAGGGGAAGGGGTCGGGGCGGCCCAGAGAGACTAATCGCCCACCAAGGTATGAGTTCGTGATGGGGTTGGCTGATCTGATCGCCATCCCGAATATCGCTGCCAGGCTCAAAGTGCCTGAGAAGACGACAGAAAAGGTTTTGGGTGAAAAACCAGACACGTGGTGTGAGTTCCACAAGAGCTTTGGCCACTCCATCAACTCGTGTTTGGCTTTGGGTTACCAACTCGCCGAGTTGGTCAAGTGTGGATTCCTGAAAGATTACTTGCTGGAAAAGCAAGCGGGCCAATCAGCAGGTTCCCAACCACCGGGCAATGAAGGACAGCAGCACGAGGTGCCCGTCCACGGCGAGATACACACCATAGCTGGTGGATTCTCAGGTGGAGGGTGCACTGCATCTCAACGCAAGAAGTACGCGAGGTCGGTGATGTCAGTGGAAGTTTTTGAGGATCACTCACCCGACGTGGACATCACGTTCACCAAAGGAGACCTTAGGGACGTTGTACGTCACGACAACAACCCTATTGTGATCTCGCTTGTCACGGAGGGAAGGACTGTCCACCGGGTACTGGTCGACGAAGGAAGCTCGGCAGATGTAATGTTTTGGCCGACTTTTGAAAAGTTACAACTGTCCCCCGAACAACTGAGGCCATATGGGGCCTCCTTGTACGGTTTCGCCGGCGATCAAGTGGAGGTAAGGGGGTGATCCTGTCGCCAACTCCAACGTGAAGGAATTGCTTTGTCGCTTCCCTACCCCGCCTATGGCAACTGTGCTATCTGCAAGACTGCTCTTAGAACCTTCTCCGGGAACTTCAAACGCAACCTGCAAAACACACAGACGGCGCCTCTAGCGGCCGTTTGCACTCCGACCCTCAAGTTAGGTCACAGAACCACCAACAAAAATAATGTCTCTCTGAATCTCTCTCTGATTCTCTTTTCATTCTCTCTGTGTTTGTGCTTAACAGAATTCTGTTATGCTATTCTCTGCGTGTGTCAAAATTATGTTATGCTTTTGTGCGAAAACGTACCACAATCAGTAAAGACGTGGGTGTCTGTGTTTTCTGTGTGTACCTTTCACGACGCGGAGTGCACCTTTATCTTGGTCGCGCCCCTCTCAGATGGTGACACGTGGAGGCATGCAACTCACATCTAACCGTACACGTGCCACTACCTGGAGGGCTCTAGCGCCTAAGTTATTCCCTTGTGGAGTAACTTAGCGCGTTTCTTCCATCTGGGTGAATCGCACACTCCCAGGAGAACGCCAGGTGTGGCTGGACTAGGCACACTCACCAAGCATTGCTCTCTGCACACACGATTTCCCCTTCACGATGTCATGCACGTAATGGGTTGAGAGAGTCACCAATCACTGACTGGTTTACTAACTCCCTCAGGCCACTCTCGTGCACAATTCCACCGGCGAGGAGCTCCTCTTTCTCTGAGGTATGATCATGCGAGGTCCATGAGTAACGCTCTCGCTGGGAATCTCAGTCCCAGTTTAACTGCGTGTAACACGAAACCCCGATGACCATGCACCCGATGACTGATTGGTGCTCTATTGCTTCTCGCGTTCTCCCCCGGGTGTTTATCTTGGAACTGATCTGTCGGTGGCCACTCGGTTACTGACCACTGGGTGATCTCCTCCCTGATTTCTCCGCCACCTGATCCACGTGTCACCCTACGAGTGGTCCACGTGGTTATCTGCTGCTGACGTCATCGCTGTCATCGACTACCGATGACCGACCGGATCACAAGCCCCCTAGTCTCGAGCTGTGAACTCGTTCTCAGCGAAGAGACTAAGTGGTCACGCTCTCGGTCCACGTGGCAAGTGGGGCCACATCACGTGCCACCTCACGTGTTGCCTTTTGACATTATGACTTCCTCCCTTAATTTCGCGACACGTGGCCGCATCAACGGCTAGCGTGGAGTGTCGCTAACGCTTCCCTTATTCAAATAGGCGCGCGCTTTCACTGTTTCATCATCGTCTTCAATACTCCAACTCTCAGACACTTCAAATCTCCTCTCTGCGCACCCAACTTTCTTCGAGCTTTCTACCTCAAGACCTTCCGCGATCATCTAAAGGTATGACTTTTCTTCTTCCTTAATCCATTTAGGTTCTTTTCACCGATTGCATTCACCCTTTTCACTACCATGCATTCATCTTCTCTGTTTTTCTTCTTCTCAACCCGCGCTAGGGTTTTTTGCGTTTCTCACTTCGTTCTCTACTTCTCCCCCTTCCTCTTCTTCGCCTGGACCTTTCTTTCTTCTTCCTTTCCTCTGTTTTTCACCGAACCATTCATCATTCCCTCTTCTTCCGTTCATCTGACCTTTTGCTTTCCTCCATTGCAGTTATCTCGCAATGGCTCGCTTGAAGCAAACTGCTCGCATCGTTGCCTCATCCTCTGGTGCACAGCCTTCAGCAAGTGCACCAGCGTCACCTCCACCTGATGCAGCTCCCTATCAGGACTACGCCAGGGTCTACGAATGGGCTGCCCTGGCATTGCTGGCCGAAACTTGCACTCAACTACCTAAAGGCCATCTCAAGACCCTTCTGAGCAACGACCCTGATGAGCCCTCCTGCGTCATCGACAGGGAGAACGACTTCAACGTTCGTATACGCATTCCTCCTCGAGGGATGCCAATCTGTGTGGACGATAGGGCTACCAATGGGGTGCCCTTCACCTTCATATACTCCGCCATCTTCAAAAGGTTGAAGCTGCGCTTGCCCTTCACCTTCTTTGAGAAGGAGCTGATGATGGAGCTGAACGTAGCCCCTTGCCAACTCCACCCGAATGCCTGGGCTTTCATACGGGCATTCGAGATCCTCTGCAACTACTTTGGGCATAACGCCTCAGTAGACGTCTTCCTACATTTCTTCGAGGCGAAGAACCCTGGGGATAGGTCTCGGGTCAGCCTGAATGGAGTTGCTGGACGAGTGATCTTGGGCCTGTATCAGCAATCGTTTAAAGATTGGAAGGGCAGGTTCTACATGATCTCTGCTACTCAGCAAAGCCCAACGCTGCTCGAGGGGTTTCCCCTTTATTGGGTTCCTGGAGTCGAGTTTAAGAAACCCCGGGTCCTTGAAGCCATGGCCCCCTACGAGCGCGAGCTGTGTAGGTTACTCCTAGGGGCAAAGTATAACTTGGCCCTTCTCATCAAACACGAGTTTGATGTGGTGTCTCTGAAGAAGTACATAGGTAGGCTCTTCTTCTTGCACCCCTTAGAATACTTGCACACCCTCATGCATACTTGCATAACATTTTATCAACTTGCATAATTATGCAATCTAACTCTTCTTTTTACCCTTGATGTAAACATGACTTCAGGGAAAGATAGGAGGAGGGCATTACTGGAGCTTGCCCGGACCAGGGGAGCCAAGGGGACTGGTTCTTCCTCCTCTACCACCGAGCCCATCGCAGCTCCCCCTCTCTCGGTCGCGCCAGCTGAAGGCCTCGAGCCAGAGAAGAAAAGAAGAAGGCTAGTAAAGGCTTTTCCCACAACTGTGGCGGTCGCTGCTGATCCTACCCCCTCAACCGAGGAGGATAGTTCTGGCTCTCCTCTCATACATTGCAAGAGGAAACACCAAGAGGTTGGGGGGGCTTCGTCTCTTAGGCCTGGGAACATTGAAGTGGTACAGATCGAGGAGGGTTCATCCCCACCTCCTCCTACCCAACCTGCCTCAACACCAACTTTCTCTCCCTCCCCTCAGCGCCTACCATCTCCGACGCCTCAACCTCTGTCTCCAACATCACTTCCACCTGCACCCCCAGCGGGCCAAGCTATTGGTCAACCCACTCCACCTGCTGGGAGTGATTCTGCCCATTCAGGGGGTCTCTCAAGACTTCCTGCATCGCCACCACCGCCAACCTCTGCTGCTATTGCTGAAGGTGGTGAGGCCAGCTCGCAGCCAAGCAGCTCTGGCGCTAGCAATGAGAATTTCAGTCGGGTCATTGCCTTGGTCCGACATTTCATACGCAGCCGTGAGCTTCTCGAGTGGAGTGGGCAGGAGGTGGACATGCACTTGGCCAAGCAGATAGTGCTTTCCCTAGAGTTTTCCACCCAACACCGCAAGCAATTAGTCCTGGAGAAGAGGATCAAGGAGCTTGAGCACGACAAGGAGTCACTGCAGAGTGACTTTGAGGCTGCCCAAGGGTCCGTAGACCTGATGAGGGACATGGTGGAAAAGTCCAGGAAAGAGTACCTATCGCAGGTCCAAGAGACCATCAAGACTGAGATTTTGATGGGACAAGCTGTCAACGCTCTGGACAGCGAAGTGGTGGAGCTGAGGAGCAAGGTAATCAACTTGGAGGCTGAGACTTCTTCCCTACGCCAACTGAACTCACAACTAGCGGGGGATCTCAAGTCCACCAAGGAGGAGGCCACTGAAGGGGGGAGGAAACTTGAGAAGGCAGAGGACGAGCTTTCTGCGATGAAGGTCGAGCTTGCCGAAGCAAAGGGCAAACTGGGAGAAGCTGCCTCTTCCATTGCTTCCCTCACCATTGAGAAGAAAGCCTTGGAGACTTCAAAGCAGAAGCTCAAAGCTGACAACGCCGAACTTATGAATGTGGGTGCTGATGCCCTTGCTGATGGGTTCGAGTTGGCATTCGAGCAGATTCGTTGCGTTCTTCCTGACGTGGACCAGTCGCAGTTCAGCATCTACCACGAAGTGGTAGATGGCAAGCTCATTCCTCCTTCTTAAGTTTTCTTCTTGTAATTTCATATTTCTGCACAATTCCGGTACTTGAAACTTGTATATAAACCTTGGTGTGAATACATACTTTCTCCAGCTATGTGTTTCTTCTCTCGTACCTTCTTAAGCTTCATCTTTCTCTTTGCACATGACTAACTGTTAACTAGCTTAGGTTTAGCGCGATCTGTACTCTTTGATCTTGGCCTCTACCTTGATCACGACTAACTACTCCTTTAGCTTTGTCTTTAACAGTTCTTATGCATAGCTTCGTACTAGATGACTGACTAGGCATAGTCTGGCTACTTCGGCTTGTTGTGTAAGAACTTGTTTGGAAAAGCTTCCTCCGACAAGGCACTACGCACTAGCATATCCACCGACAACTCATCAGTCATCGTTCTTCGGTCTTCACCTTGCTTCTCTGTCGCTCTAGCGCTAAGTGCATAGAGGACTTTGACATCGATCGTCTGAGGTGATGCCTTGTTTTGGGGGAAGAAGAGTGTTTCTCGATAGCCCCTCTTATCTTCCCCAAGGTCATCAACCTTGGGCGGATCGGGTCGTTCTTTCCCTGTCTCACTCCTGGGGTGAGAAGGGTTTAAACTAACAGCTTTACTGGGCCAATATTGGTATATGCCAAGTGGGTAAGGACGTTTGTCGAAATCCTTCCTTTCCCTCTCTTGGTCTTACTAACACCCCTGGCTTTTCGAACCCTAGTCGCCTGCACTCACACCTGGGGTAAGGAGGACTTAGATTAGCGCCCATATTCGCGCCTAGGGCGAATAAGGCCTAACCGATCACCTGCACTCGCGCCTGGGGAGAGGAGGATTTTAACTTGAAAACTCTCGCACACTTGATATGCTGATAATCTTTTCATTGGGTGGCCTCGTTAAAAACCCTCCTTAGGGAAAAAAGTGCCCCCTTATCTGTTCAACTGTTTTCAGTATATACACTGAGTGTGTCTTTAGCGCGAGAACGCAACTACTTTACAACTTAACTGAAATAAAATTTCAAGTGGGTGGCGTTCCACATTCTGGGGATTGCTCCTCCCTCCAGAGTTTCCAGCCGATAAGCTCCATTCTCCAATGCCTCAACCACTCTGTATGGACCTATCCACTTTGGAGACAACTTGTTTTCCATCTCATTCTGATGCACCTTTCTCATCACCAGATCACCTTCCTGGAAGCGCCTGAGCCTCACCTTGGAGTTGTGCCTCCGTTCTACTCTTCTCTTGACGGCTTCAGCACTAACTCTGGCTTCTTCTCGCACTTCGTCCAGTAGGCCGAGATTCACCTTTCGCTCTTCGTTGGATTCTTCGGCAATGAAATTCAAAAACCTAGGGGAGCTCTCTTGTATCTCCACGGGAATCATGGCATCTGTCCCGTAGACAAGGCTAAAGGGTGTCTCATGGGTGCTGGACTGTGGAGTGGTATGGTAAGACCAAACGATTCTGGGGTCCTCCTCTGCCCATTTTCCTTTAGCTTTCTCTAGTCTTCGCTTCAGCCCCCTGAGCAGTACTCGGTTCGCTGACTCCACCTGCCCATTGGTTTGTGGGTGTTCCACCGAGGCGAAAACCTGTTGTATCTTTAACTCCTCGCACATCTTCTTTAGCTGATGACTTGTGAACTGGGTGCCATTGTCGGAGACCAGCCTCTTGGGTACTCCGAAACGACATACAATATTCTTCCAGACAAAGTGCTCGACTTTCTGTGCGGTGATGTGCGCGACTGGTTCTGCCTCCACCCACTTGGTGAAATACTCGATGGCCACGATGAGGAACTTCATCTGCCTTATCGCCAGGGGAAAAGGTCCCAGGATTTTGATTCCCCATGTGTGAAATGGCCACGGGCTATGGATGGACTTCAACTCCTCGTGAGGTGCCTTATGCCAATCTGCGTGAAGTTGACACTGTTTGCAACGTTGAGCATACCTCACGCAGTCTTCCTTCAGCGTTGGCCAGTAGTACCCCGCGCGGAGGATCCTACTTGCCAAAGCGCGACCACCTACGTGACTTCCGCATACCCTCTCGTGTAGCTTTGACATAAGTCTAGTGCATTGCTCGCCATACACGCAGATCTGCACAGGATGAGAAAACCCAAATCTAAACAGGTTTCCATCAATCAAAGTAAACTTACTCGAGCTCCTCTTTATTCTTTTTTCCTCTGTCGGGTCAAGTGGGAGTACACCATCTTCTAAGTACAACTGGTACGGTGTTATCCACGTGTCGGGCTCCCTAACAGCGCAGACTTCCATCACCTCATCGGTCTTTGCCGGTCCCGCTCTAATCCTCGGCGCTTTCAACGTCTCTTGAGTCAACGAGCGATGACCGATCGCCAGACGCTCCATCGATTTGTACACTTGAAGTACCTGGTTGTCTGACACGAACGCTCGCGGTACCTTCAAGGTCTCCTGAATGACGGTCCTCTATTTTCCCCCCTTGCCTGAGCTGGCCAGCTTGGCAAGCAGGTCTGCTCTGGCATTTTGCTCTCTCGGCACATGAACTAGTTCAAACTCGGTGAAGGACGTCTTCAGGAGCTGTACGTATTCCAGGTAAGCTGCCATCTGGGGATCTTTCGCCTGGAACTCCCCTGTAACTTGCCCGGTGACTAGCAAAGAGTCACTCTTAGCAACCAGACTTCTTGCTCCCATTTCTCTTGCTAGCAACATTCCTGCGATTAGGGCTTCATACTCCGCCTGATTGTTGCTAACCTTGAAGGCAAAGCGGAGGGACTGCTCGATCAGCACTCCGTTCGGGCCTTCCAAAATGACCCCAGCGCCGCTCCCTTGCTGATTGGAAGAGCCATCCACTGATAATACCCATCGGAAGTCTAACCCTTCTGAAGGTGTCGCGACCGACGACAGCTCGACCACAAAGTCGGCGAACACCTGCCCCTTTATCGGTCCTCGGGGCTCGTACTGAATGTCGAACTCTGACAATTCCACCGCCCACTTGACCATCCTTCCCGCTACGTCTGGTTTCTTTAGCACCTTTTGGATGGGCAGATCTGTCATTACCACTACTGTGAAGCTGTGGAAATAATGTCTCAGTCTTCTTGCTGAAAATACTACCGTCAGGGCAGCCTTTTCGAGGGCTTGGTACCTTGTTTCAGGGCCTTGCAGTACCTTACTCACAAACTACACAGGCTTCTGGACCTGATCTTGCTCTTGCACCAGGACTGAGCTGACTGCTCTCTCCGTCACAGCAAAGTATAGACGAAGAGGGGTGCCCACTTGTGGTTTACGCAAGACTGGTGGGCTTGCCAGGTACTCCTTCAACTTGATGAAGGCCTCCTCGCACTCCTGTGTCCAAAGGAATCTACTGTTGCGCTTAAGACACTGGAAGTACGGATGACCTTTCTCCCCTCTAGTGGACATAAACCGGGATAATGCTGTCAGCCGACCGGTAGTTGTTGCACCTCCTTCACCGTCGTTGGACTCCTCATTGCCACCATTGCTGCGCACTTCTCTGGATTAGCTTCGATTCCACGCTCTGTCAGGAGGAAACCCAAGAACTTCCCTGCCTCCACGCCGAAAATACATTTCTCAGGGTTGAGCTTCAACCTGTACCTGGCGATGGTGGTGAATAATTCCTCCAGATCGGCCACATGATGCTCCTTCTCTCAGGATGTGACCACCATGTCATCTACATATGCATGCACGTTTCTTCCGAGCATGGGCGAGAGCACCCTATCCATAACTCGCTGATAGGTAGCCCCCGCGTTCTTCAGCTCGAACGGCATTACCTTGTAGTAGTGGCAAGACCGTTCAGTCATGAATGCTGTCTTGCATTCATCCCTGGGGTGCATTCTGATCTGGTTGTATACTGAGAATGCATCCAAGAAACTGAGTAGCTTCCCCCTGATGCGCTATCCACCAGAGCGTCTATACTGGGTAGAGGGTAGGAATCTTTGGGGCATGCCTTGTTGAGGTCAGTGAAGTCCACGCACATCCTCCACTTGTCGTTTGTCTTCTGAACCAGTACCACGTTCGCTAGCCACTCTGGGTACTGGATCTCCCTGACGTGCCCTGCGGCAAGGAGCTTTTGCGCTTCGTCGTAGATCACTTTCCTCTTCTCTTCGTTGAACTTCCTTCGCCTCTGACGCACAGGTCGGACTTTAGGATCCATCGACAGACGATGGCAAAGGAAGTCAGGGTCGATTCCTGGCATGTCAGATGCTGACCATGCGAACACACCCATGTGCTTCTCGATCAGCCCTCGTTCTTCTCCGCCGAGCGATCCTCCCAACTTGAACTTTTTCTCCCTTATATCTACTTCTTCCCACCCCTCAGGTGGGTGGGGTATTCTCTCGCTGGCGATGACCGCCCTCGCGATCCCTGACTCGCGAGGAGTGATCATGCCCTCCTCCTCTGCTTCCTCCTGAGCTACCTGGGAGCCCCCCAGCGTAGCAGCCTCCATCTCCTGATCGCCATGCGTTCCCCTAACCACCGATCGCTCTTCGAGCACACCTGGTGGTGGTGTTGAGGTGACATGGCATATGCTCCTTTTCTGCCTGAGGCTGTTCACATAACAGCGCCTAGCCTCAGCCTGATCTGACTTGATGGTTATTACAGTCCCCTCCATCGACAACAGCTTCAGCTTCATGTGCCTCGTCGATGGCACTGCACCCAACCTATTGAGTGTTGGCCTTCCCAGCAAGATGTTGTACGCAGAAGGGGCGTTCACCACCAAGTACCTTATCTTTTCGGTGCGGGCTGTTGTTCCATCGGTGAACGTCGTCCTCAGCTCAATGTACCCCCGCACCTCTACCTGATCCCCTGCAAAGCCGTAAAGACATCCGGTATACGGCCTTAGTTGATCAGGGGACAGCTGCAACTTGTTGAACGTCGGCCAGAACATGACGTCTGCCGAGCTCCCTTGGTCTACGAGCACTCTGTGCACTCGCCTTCCTGCTGTGATGAGGGAGATGACCACATGATCGTTGTCGTGCGGTACAACGTCCCGTAGATCAGCTTTCTTGAAAGTGATATCTACCTCGGGGAAATGGCCCTCGTCCACCGAGTCCACGGCCATTACCGATCGAGCATACCTTCTTCTTTGTGATGCGGTGCATCCCCCACCGGAGAAGCCCCCCGCAATCGTTTGCACCTCCCCGTGCACAGGGATTTCATGCTGCTGTTCTCCTGCCTGGGCCCCTGATGCGCGATCACCCTGCGCCTCCCGCAGGTAATCTGCCAGGAACCCAGACTTTACCAACTCCGCCAGCTGGTGTCCCAACGCCAAGCAGGAGTGGAGTGTGTGGCCAAAGGCTTGGTGAAACTCACACCACTCGTTCTTTTTCCTTTCAAGTACCTTATCTGTCTTCTCTGGTACTCGGAGTCTCGTGGCTATGGCAGGAAGGGCGATCAGATCCGCCAACCCTACCATGAAATCGTATCTTGGGGGTGTATTATTATCCCTTGCACGCCCCCTGCCCTGGTCCTTCCTGGGTGCATAAGGACGAGTTTTCCCCTGCACCTTCTTTCCCTCCTTTGCTTCATGCACCCTCGTGTGCTGTTGTTGCTTCCCCTGTCCTCCATGCGGCTTCAGTGGTGCAACACTTCCTCTTTTCTCGGAAACCTCTGTCTCTGCCACTATGTGCGACACCGCGCGTCGCCGGATCTCCGCAAAGGTGCTGGGATGGCTTTTGATGAACGACTCACTGAAGGGACCAGGCAGCACTCCCTTCTTAAACGCATGCGCCAGCATATCCTCGTCCTTGCTGGGCAATATAACCACTTGTGCTCCGAAGCGGTTGAGGTAGTCTTTCAGCGACTCACCTTGATATTGGCGTACATCGAACAGATCGTACGACACCACTGAAGGTGCTCTGTTAACGTTGTACTGCTCAGTGAAAAGCTTCGAAAACTGATGGAAGGACGTGACATGACCCTCTGGCAGACTCACGAACCATTCCATGGCGATCCCACTCAGTGTACTCATGAACATCTTGCAATGCACGGCATCTGAGCCCCCAGACAGCATCATCTGAGTGTGGAACGCCGTCAGATTCGCTTCCGGATCTTCTACCTCTGTGAACGACGCCTTCACTCCCACTAGGTTGGGAGGTACCATGGTTTGCATGATTTCAGGGGAGAATGGCATAGGGAACGCTCTCGGAGGCGATAGTGGCATCGACATCCCTTCTCCAACTGCGCGTTCCTTCTGCATCTGTAACGTCCTTCTCAGCTCCTCATTAACGCGATTCAGCTCATCGTTCCTACTCTGCGATGCAGCCAACTTCGCCAGCATCTTCTCTTGTTCAGCTCTCGACGCTGCGACATTGTCCTGCAGCGCACGCATCATCTCCAGGACCTGCGCCGTTGTCACAGCTCCTTCCTCAGCAGATGGCGCAGGTGATGTTTGTCTTGTTCTCCTCATTTTCTTAGCAAAAACTTTGAGTAACTTCAGAAACTTTGGTGTGGATGGGACCACGATTCACACGGGCCCCACGGTGGGCGCCAAATGATTCTGTCGCCAACTCCAACGTGAAGAATTGCTTTGTCGCTTCCCTACCCCGCCTATGGCAACTGTGCTATCTGCAAGACTGCTCTTAGAACCTTCTCCGGGAACTTCAAACGCAACCTGCAAAACACACAGACGGCGCCTCTAGCGGCCGTTTGCACTCCGACGCTCAAGTTAGGTCACATAACCACCAACAAAAATAATGTCTCTCTGAATCTCTCTCTGATTCTCTTTTTATTCTCTCTGTGTCTGTGCTTAACAGAATTCTGTTACGCTATTCTCTGCGTGTGTCAGAATTCTGTTATGCTTTTGTGCGAAAACGTACCACAATCAGTAAAGACGTGGGTGTCTGTGTTTTCTGTGTGTACCTTTCACGACGCGGAGTGCACCTTTATCTTTGCCGCGCCCCTCTCAGATGGTGACACGTGGAGACATGCAACTCACATCTAACCGTACACGTGCCACTACCTGGAGGGCTCTAGCGCATCTCTTTGTGCGCCTAAGTTATTCCCTTGCGGAGTAACTTAGCGCGTTTCTCCCATCTGGGTGAATCGCACACTCCCAGGAGAACGCCAGGTGTGGCTGGACTAGGCACACTCACCAAGCATTGCTCTCTGCATACACGATTTCCCCTTCACGATGTCATGCACGTAATGGGTTGAGAGAGTCACCAATCACTGACTGGTTTACTAACTCCCTCAGGCCATTCTCGTGCACAATTCCACCGGCGAGGAGCTCCTCTTTCTCTGAGGTATGATCATGCGAGGTCCATGCGTAACGCTCTCGCTGGGAATCTCAGTCCCAGTTTAACTGCGTGTAACACGAAACCCCGATGACCATGCACCCGATGACTGATCGGTGCTCTATTGCTTCTCGCGTTCTCCCCCCGGGTGTTTATCTTGGAACTGGTCTGTCGGTGGCCACTCGGTTACTGACCACCGGGTGATCTCCTCCCTGATTTCTCTTCCACCTGATCCACGTGTCACCCTGCGGGTGGTCCACGTGGTTATCTGCTGCTGACGTCATCGACTACCGATGACCGACCGGATCAGGGGGTATATTGAGTTGAGGACGACCTTCACAGATGGTTTGGCCTCACGAACAGAGAAGATCAGGTATCTTGTTGTAAACGCTCCGTCGGCATACAACATACTGTTGGGAAGGCCAACGCTCAACAGAACGGGAGCTGTGCCTTCAACAAGGCACATGAAGGTCAAACTACCGTCTATGGAGGGTTTGATCATCACCATCTGTTCTGACCAAAAGGAGGCGAAGAAGTGTTACGAAAACAGCCTCAAGAACAAGAGGTCTGTATGCCACGTAACCACAACGGCTCCCCCTGGCACAAAGCCTGCACGGGAAACCCTGCGAGTGCTGGATACGGCGTTGGAGGTGGCCGCCGAGGGCGACGTCCCAATGGACGATATCGAGGCGAGGTCCGAGAACGCCGCCCAGATGGAAGGAGAGAGAAACTGCTCAGAGACCGCCAGAGAAGCAGGTATCGCGAGGGCACTGATCGCCAGTGAAAAGAAGCCTCAGCCAGTAGAGGAATGGCTTGAGAAGAAGATCAACGACAAGACGTTTAAGCTGGGGAGAACCTTAGACAGCGAGACGCGAGACCAAATCGCCAAGGTGATAAGTAGACACCTGGATGCATTTGCGTGGTCTGCTTCAGACATGCCGGGAATCGACCCCGATTTCCTATGCCATCGTTTAGCAATGGATCCCCAAGTCAGGCCCATCCGCCAAAGAAGGAGAAAGTTCAACGAGGAAAAAAGGCAGGCGATCAAAGACGAAACACAAAAACTCCTCGCAGCAGGCCACATCATGGAGATCCAATATCCGGAATGGCTCGCCAATATCCGGTTCTGGTCAAGAAGAGTAACGGAAAATGGCGGATGTGTGTTGACTTCACAGACTTGAATAAGGCTTGTCCAAAGGATTCCTATCCTTTGCCGAGTATAGACGCCCTGGTGGACAGTGCATTAGGGTGCAAGCTACTCAGTTTTCTAGATGCCTTCTCGGGGTACAACCAAATCGAAATGCACCCCATGGATGAAGAGAAGACTGCCTTCATGACGGAAAGGTCATGCTACTGCTACAAGGTGATGCCCTTCGGGCTGAAGAATGCGGGAGCCACATACCAAAGGCTAATGGACAAGGTGCTCGCACCTATGCTCGGGAGGAATGTGCAGGCATACGTTGACGACATGGTCGTGACGTCCCTGGAAAAAAGCAAACACGTCGCCGATTTAGAAGAGTTGTTCGTTACCATTGCCAGGTACAAGTTGAAACTAAATCCTGAGAAGTGCGTCTTTGGTGTGGAGGCAGGGATATTTCTGGGATTTCTCCTGTCGGAGAGGGAAATCGAGGCTAACCTCGAAAAATGTGCCGCCATTTTGGCGATGAGGAGCCCCGCCACTGTGAAGGAGGTGCAGTAGCTCACCGGGCGGATGGCCGCCCTGTCCCGATTCGTATCGGCCAGTGGAGAGAAGGGCCACCAACACTTCCAGTGCTTGAAGAGGAACAACAGGTTTGTCTGGACGAAGGAGTGTGAGGAGGCCTTCATAAAGCTCAAAGAATATTTGGCGAGCCCACCAGTTCTATGCAAACCCCAAGCAGCAATGCCACTCAGGCTGTATTTTTCCATAACTGAGAGGGCAATAAGTGCAGTTCTCGTCCAGGATCAAGATCAGGTCCAAAAACCCATCTATTTTGTTAGCAAGGTGCTGCAAGGCCCAGAAGTGAGGTATCAGGCCTTAGAAAAGGCGGCGTTAGCGGTTGTATTTTCGGCGAGGAGGTTGCGCCATTCCTTCCAGAGCTTTATGGTGTTGGTAATGATTGACTTGCCCATCCAGAAGGTTTTGAAGAAACCGGATGTAGCTGGAAGAATGGTGAAGTGGGCGGTGGAACTGTCGGAATTCGACATCAAGTATGAGCCCCGGGGATCGATCAAGGGGCAAATCTTCGCTGATTTCGTGGTCGAGCTGTCTTCCGAAATAGCTCAAAACGCCAAGGATGACTTTCGTTGGGTACTCTAGGTGGATGGGTCGTCTAACCAGCTGGGCAGCGGGGCTGGGGTTTTTTTGGAGGGACCCAACGGCGTGTTGATAGAGCAATCACTAAGGTTTGCTTTTAAAGCAAGCAACAATCAAGAAAAGTATGAGGCCTTGATCGCTGATCCTGCCTGTTGACCAGAACACTGGAACCTGCCTCGTCAAAGGATCGACGTGTGCACCGCTTCAAGCCTCCGTCCTTCTTCGAGATCCACCTCAAGAACCTGCAAAAGAACAGAGCGGCGCCGCTGCGGCCGATCGCACTCCAACGCCCAAGTCAGTGACAGAACCACCAAATACTAAGAGCAAGAACACTCAAGAAATCTCAAGGAACCGTGCAATGTTCTCTCTCACAGTAAGCTCTAGAACTCGCAAGCGTAAAGAGTATAATCTGAATGTGCGTACCTCAGAAGTTCGTTGAGAACTCTTATATACCTGGTCACTTTCTCTCTCCTGGCAGTTACAGACCTGGACACGTGGCTCGCATCCAGTCGTACACGTGCCACCATCTGGAGCCTCCTTGACTTGGGCGCTGCTTCTGACTCTCTTTTTGGCTAAGTTACTTATGCATGGTACTGCCCAGTGCATAGCTAACTTGGGAGCGCGATCTCTACTGGATTTGGCGAGTTAGGGTGCTCTCGTACACCTTCCCTGTGGTCTCGCCGGCCGCCTTCATAATCTGCATCACCTTCATCTTCGGCGATGTGCTTGCTCTGGCGATCTCCAATCACTTGGTCGCCTGAGTTTACCATCTGGCGACTTCATCTTCAACTGGGCGATCGCCTGGTATGCTAGAGATCGGAGCACGCCAACTTAATAACTGGCGATTACACGAACCCCCCGACTTCCTTCCCTTCTGCAAGTCTGGCGCCTTGTCAACACGCCTACACTGTGGCTTGGTGCCACGTCATCACTTCCGACTACCAGGGCGGTACACAAGCCCCCCAGTCTTAAGCGAAGACTTGTCCAACGAAAAGACTAAAAGAGTCACGTCAACACCGATCTACGTGGCACTGGCGCAGAATTCCAAGCGGTTGTACTTTCTGCTTCTCTGACGCTCCACCAAACCCCTCACCCATCGCTCGACACGTGGCTTCATCAACGGTTACCTTCAGTTACCGTTTGCGCTTCTCAAACTCATTTCGAAAAACCCTTAAACCCATTTTCGCTCCACTGTTCCATCACTTTTCTTCGTATTCTCAAACGCTCTAACTTTCTTCTGCAAAAAGCTCTCAGCGTTCTTCAACATTCCGAATCACCAGCATCCTTCATCGTCTTCCTGATCATCAAAAGGTTCCTCCTTTCCCTCTTCTGCTGGTTTTTCCTGCATTTTAACCGATTCGCATCATCCTGTAACTGTCTGGTGCATACGTTGTGGGTTGTTTTTTCCATTTCTCCTTTCTCGTAACTTAGGGCTTCGTCAATCGCTGCAACGAACCTACGTTCGTTCGTTTTTCACCCTTCTCCCATGATCGAGTCAGCCTCTGCGAACCCTGATCATTTTTCCTTTTCTTCTTCCTTTGCAGCTTCGACAATGACTCGCTCAAAGATCACCCCGAATCCTCCTCCTTCATCGCGAAACCCCTCTTCTCAAGCACTCAACCCACCGCGAGCACGCGGTGCTTCGTCTTCACAGGCTGAGAGGCCTGCACCTTCCCGCCCCAACCCGGCCCAGGCTACTCCACCTGTCACCGGAGGAGCCTCCGTTCCCCCACCAGACTTCAAAACCCTGTATCCCTGGGCCAACTCGACCCTCTTTAGGGAAACATCTTCTGTGAACACTGCTGGGGCAGTTTTGCGGTTGACTAAGGGGCATGAGCCTCACCAAACATTCCACAAGGAGCACGACGAGAAGATGACAGTGCTGCCTTGCCCCCCCGAGCTGCCAGTTTGCGCCGACGACAAGGCGAGCAATGACGGGCCCTTCTGCTTCGTTTACACAACTTTATTCAAGAAGGTGAAGCTCAAGTTTCCCTTTACTCGTTTTGAGAGGGAGCTCCTCACCGAGCTCAACATCGCCGCCGCCCAGCTCCATCCCAACAGCTGGGCGTTTGTGCGAGCGTTCCAAGTGATGTGCGACCATCTGGGGTTGCCAGCATCGGTGGATGTATTCTTGTTCCTTTTTGAAGCCAAGCACCCAGGAGACCGCCTGTGGGTAAGCTTGAATGGGATTGCTGGGAGGTCGATCCTCTCCATCTTCCAGCAATCCTATAAAGACTGGAAGGGAAAGTTCGTCCAAGTGCGCCCCAACGACAAGGACGCTTCCCTACTCGACGGTTTCCCCTTGTACTGGGTGAACAAGGGGAACAAGGAGTCCAAGAGCTGCTTCAGGAGACCCAAAAGTCTTGATAGCATGGGTGCCTTGGACAGAGATCTCTGTTTCTTTTGGAAGAGTGTGGCGGACGCCAACATCACCTTCCTTACCACCACGCTCATCAGCTTCGAGTTCTTCGAGGACCAACTCGAGATTCGTATAGGTTAGAACGCCTAAGTTCTTGTTTTAATACTGCTTCTGTTAACTGTTTCTGGGCGTCTTGTGCGTTGTGCACAAGACTTTGGTTTTATTTTTCTGCACTCTTTATCTGCTTTGTTGTTGCATACTGCCTTATGCATTGATTTTCTCTCTGAACTAACCCATGCATTTTTGCTCTATGCAGATAACATGCTGGGCAAGGGCAAGCTCGCTGAATTGAGGGCGCTCGCCCGAACCCACGGGTTGGCAACGGGCTCTCAAACAGTGCCAAACTCTGTGGTGGAGATCGCCGCCGCACAGGGCTAATCGCCACCTAAGGGCCCAGCTCCCTCCGATGTCCAACCCGCCGCCCAACGCAAAAAACTTGTCCTCAAAAGACCCAAGAGGAAAGCTCCCCAAGTAGTCCACGAGGAGGAGGAGGAAGACGACGAGGTCACTGAAGATGGCCTTGTTACGAAGAGGAAGAGGGTGGCACCTTCTTCACCACCTGCCCCACCTCCTCTTCCAACATCAACACCTCCATCCACGCCGGCTCCACCTCCAACACTGCCACCTCCGCCAGCTCCTGCCTCACCAGTCCAAGCAATCCCACTGGCAACTGCGCCACCTGCGGATGAGGCTCCCGAGCCAAACTTCATGGAGGACCCCCCGAGCGCCTCCACACCATATGTATCAGCTGGAGGGGGTCCTCCTTCAAATGCCTCAGCCGCAGATGTTGCTCCAATCGGGGATGAGGTTGCCCATACCTCTCCAATTCTGATCACCGAATCCCCGACGTCGCCACCACGCCCAGAAGCGCCTACTGAAGAACCAACTAAAGAAGGTGGCGACGAAAACCAACAACAGGCCCACCCGGCGCCTCTACAAGCAGCAAACCTCCCTCTTGAGGTCACGAGGATGTTGGAGCCTTTATCTGCCAAGCTGAAGACGATAGCAGAAGACATCCCCTCCATCATAACCAGAGCTGTGGAGAGCTCCACCAGGAAGCTCCAGGATGACCTCTTCAACCTTAGAACTGAGAATAGCACCATGAGGGTTGAGGTGGAGAAGTTGTCCTTCAGTCTGACACTCGCGGAGATTGAACACTCCCGAGTGGAAGACGCAATGAGCACCGAGCTCAGGATGGCGCGCAAGGAGGCCACTGAACTCCGCCACAAGGTGCAGCAACTGGCTCAAAAAAAGATCGAACTAGAGAGCAAGATTGTGCCTTATCGCGTCAAGGTGGCTGACCTGGAGGCTCTCATAAAAACTGACGCCGCCAAGGTGAAGAAACTGGAGCAAAGGTCAGCCGACCGGGAGATCTGCCTTGGCAAGGTGGAGAAGGCGAGGGATGACGCCATGGCTGAGCTCGACGAAGCCAACAAGGAAAAAGGGGAGCTTGCTGCTGAACTGGGCAAGGTGCAAGCAGAATCCAAGAAGGTTGCTGAAGACCTTCTCCAGGCTCAAGAAACCAACTAACAACTCAAGAAGCAAGTTGAAGAGCTGGAGCAGCAGAATAAGGGGCTGAAGGAACAAACTGAAGAACTCAAGAAGCAGATTGAAGAACTTAATCTGAGTTCTGCCCAAATTCTGGCTGCTGGATTCGAAGCTGCACGGGAACAGTTCGCCTGCTTGTTCCCCGATCTGGATCTCAGCATGGTGTCTCTTGACAACGAGGTAGTGGATGGGAAAGTGGTTCCCGCTGAAGACTGATCAGTTTACTCCATCCACTGCCTTTATACTTTCCTTTTGTGTATAACTTGTAATAAACTTTATATCTTCCTGTACATATGTTCTGAACTGATATTTACTTAATGAAATTACCTTGGCATTTCTTCTTGTAACTTCTTTCTCTGCCTTTAACTTTCCTTGTGTGATTTACTTCAAAGAAATTAACTTAGCGATTTTGTAAGCGCGAGCATATACTTAACTGCTCAGAACCACTTCGACTTCAAATAATAATCGCTTTAAAACTTGTAATCTCAAGGCAATTAACCTTAGCGCAAAATTACTCTTCAAACAACGAACTTTAACTCACCTACCGGCTTAAAACATTGCTTCACCCGATCTACTTCATCAAAACGGGTCTTTAGCTTTCTCGCCACTGTTTGAACTTTTCCTGGTCGCCACAGACTCTTGGCGATATCAGCTTCTTTTCAGCTCCATACCTTGGCCATTGTTCTTTTATCCGGGGGTAGAGGCGCCTTTCGGATCCTCCTCTACCTTCCTGAACTTCAGGACAAAAGACCGGGTGGCTAGGCGCTCTCTTCGAACCTACCTTAGCCACCGTCCAAACTTCGTCCACCCTTAACACCATACCTGAACTCGTTCGAGACGAGAAGGATTTTATCTTGCCTGAACTCGCTCATAGGCGAGAAGGTCTTTAACTCGCCTGAACTCGCTCATAGGCGAGAAGGTCTTTTAACTCGCCTGAACTCGCTCATAGGCGAGAAGGTCTTTTACTTGCCTCTACATTGCCCCAGGGGTTACATCTTCTCGCCCCCAGAAACACTGAGGATTTTTCGCTGGTGCCTCTACATTGCTCCAGGGGTTACATCTTCTCGCCCCCAGAAACACTGAGGACTTTTCGCTGGTGCCTCTACATTGCTCCAGGGGTTACATCTTCTCGCCCCCAGAAACACTGAGGACTTTTCGCTGGTGCCTCTACATTGCTCCAGGGGTTACATCTTCTCGCCCCCAGAAACACTGAGGACTTTTCGCTCTTCCTCGCCTGCGCTCGCTCGACGGCGAGGAGGTCTTTATCTTGCCTCAGAACACGCGAGGGTGCTGAGGTCTTTTAACTGGTGCCTCCGATCGCCAAAAGACGATGATGACTTAAAACTTTTAACTGATGCCTCCGATCGCCGAAAAACGATGAGGACTTAAAACTTTTAACTGATGCCTCCGATCGCCGAAAAACGATGAGGACTTAAAACTTTAACTGATGCCTCCGATCGCCGAAAAACGATGAGGACTTAAAACTTTAATTGATGCCTCCGATCGCCGAAAAACGATGAGGACTTAAAACTTTTTAGAAAGCATGCAATATATCTTTAACTTGCCTTAAGTCACATATAAGTGACAAGGTCTTTCTTCAAAACTTTCTGAAAACAACAGGCACACAATCTAAAACAACTTGTACTTTGAAAACTCTTCTTTTATTGGGTGGCTTCATCAAAAACCCTCCTTAGGGAAAAAAGAGTGCCCCCTGCAAACTGTTTTAACAGAGACATTGTAAAGTAACTTCGTGTTTATCTTTACTTACAAAGTTCTCAACTGTAATACAACTTCAGGTGTGTGGCGTTCCAAGTGCGAGGAATCGCCCCTCCTTCCAATGTCTCTAAGCGGTAGGCGCCGTTCCCGAGCGCCTCGGTTATTCTGAACGGTCCAGTCCACTTGGGCGACAGTTTATTCTCCATCTCGTACTGGTGGGCTTTCCTCATCACCAGGTCGCCTTCTCTAAACTGTCTCGGCATCACCTTCGAGTTATATCTTCGCTCAATCCTTCTCTTCACCGCTTCAGCCTTCAATCTCGCCTCTTCCCTGACCTCATCCAGTAGATCCAGGTTCAGCCTTCTCTCTTCATTCGAGTCTTCCTCTACAAAGTTCTGGAATCTCGGCGAGCTCTCCTGGATCTCCACTGGAATCATTGCATCACACCCATAGACCAAGCTGAACGGGGTCTCATGGGTTCCTGACTGCTCGGTGGTGTGGTACGCCCAGACTATACAGGGTACCTGCTCAGCCCAGCTTCCTTTGGCTTTCTCTAGCCTTCTCTTCAAACCTCTCAGCAACACCCGATTAGCTGACTCCACCTGGCCATTTGTCTGAGGGTGCTCGACGGATGCAAACACTTGTTGAATTCCCACCCCTTCGCAAAGCTTCTTCAACAGGTGGCTTGCAAACTGAGAGTACTTCATCTGCCTGATCGCCAGCGGGAAAGATCCCAGGATGTCGATTCCCCAAGTATGAAACGGCCAAGGGCTGTAGATCGACCTCAACTCCTCGGGAGGCGCCTTGTGCCAATCGGCGTGCTGTTGGCATTGTTTGCAACATTGGGCATACTTCTTGCAATCTTCTCTCATCGTTGGCCAGTAGTAACCTGCACGGAGAGTCCTTGCGGCCAGAGCTCGACCCCCGACGTGGCTTCCGCATATACCTTCGTGGAGCTCTGCCATGATTCTCGTGCACTTCTCGCCATGTACGCATTCCAGGAGTGGGTGAGTGAACCCAAACCTGTACAGATCGCCATCAATCAACGTGTACTTGCTAGAATTTTTCTTTACCTTCCTATCCTCTGTCGGATCCAATGGGAGAAGGCCATCTGCTAGGCATCGCTTGTACTGTGTTATCCAGGTGTCTGGCTCATGGATAGCGCAGACCTGCGTCATGTTCACCTTCTCTCCTCGACATGCTCTAATTCTCGGCGATCTCAAAGTTTCTTACGTCAGGGACTTATGACTTCTCGCTGCTTTCTCCGTCGACTTGCTTATCTGAAGAACCAAGTGATCTGCCACAAAAGCTCTCGGCGTCTTCAGAGTTTCTTGAATCACCGTCCTCTGCCTACCCCCCTTGCCTGAACTGGCGAGCTTAGCTAGCAAGTCAGCTCGGGCATTCTGCTCTCTGGGCACATGCACTACTTCAAAGGAGGCAAAGGAACTCTTCAATTCTTGCACATACTCCAAGTAAGCCGCCAAGATGGCGGCACACTTATCAGGGTTGGCCTCTATGCCTCTTTCAGTCAAGAGGAAACCCAAAAACTTTCCACCCTCCACGCCGAAAATGCATTTCTCTGGATTCAGCTTCAGTCTGAACTTGGCGATCGTCGTGAACAATTCTTCCAAGTCTGCAACGTGCTTGCTCTTTTCCGGCGAGGTCACGACCATGTCATCGACGTACGCTTGCACGTTCCTTCCCAGCATCGGTGCAAGTACTCGATCCATCAGCCTCTGGTACGTGGCCCCCGCGTTCTTCAGCCCAAACGGCATCACCTTATAGCAATAGCACGATCTCTCCGTCATGAAGGCTGTCTTCTCTTCATCCATGGGATGCATCTTGATCTGATTATACCCCGAGAAGGCATCCAGGAAGCTCAGCAACTTACACCCTGCAGCACTATCTACCAGGGCGTCTATGCTTGGTAAAGGATACGAATCCTTTGGGCAAGCTCTGTTCAGGTTAGTGAAATCGACGCACATGCGCCATTTCCCGTTACTCTTCTTCACCAGCACGACATTTGCCAGCCATTCAGGGTACTGGACTTCCCTGATGTGGCCTGCATCGAGGAGTTTCTGTGTTTCGTCCCTGATCGCCTGCCTCCTCTCCTCGTTGAACTTTCTTCTTCTTTGTCGAACTGGTCTCACCAAGTTATCCATTGCCAGATGATGGCACAAGAAGTCGGGATCGATCCCGGGCATGTCCAAAGCGGACCATGCAAACGCGTCCAGATGCCGCTCAATCACCTTGGCGATCTGGTCCTGGAGCTCAACCTCCAGGGATCTTCCCAGCTTGAAGATCTTTCCCCCGATTTCTCTCTCGAGCCACTGCTCGACAGGTTTTGGTCTGGTTTCTCTGGCGATCACCGCCCTGGCGATTCCTAGTTCTCTCGCTTCCTCAGGGCGATTCCTTGCCTCTTCCTCCTCCAGACCGGCATTCCCCTCCCCTAGCTCAGCATCCACCATCTCCACGTCCCTTTCGGCGGTCTCTTCTGTTATCGTCGACCTGGGCTTCACACCAGGAGGCGGGGTGGTCGTTACGTAACTCACCGATCTCTTGTTTTTCAGGCTATTCTCATAGCACTTCTTCGCTTCCTTCTGATCGGATTTGATGGTGATAACCACCCCCTCCATGGACGGCAACTTCACCTTCATGTGCCGGGTCGACGGTATGGCACCTATGCTGTTGAGCGTGGGCCTTCCCAACAGGATGTTGTATGCTGAAGGAGCGTTTACAACGAGGTATTTGATCTTCTCCGTTCTTGAACCCGCCACATCTGTAAACGTTGTCCTCAATTCTATGTACCCCCTGACCTCCACCTGGTCACCAGCGAACCCATACAAACACCTTCCATAGGGCCTCAGCTGGTCAAGGGGCAGCTCTAGCTGCGTGAAAGTCGGCCAAAACATCACATTTGCCGAGCTTCCTTGGTCCACCAGCACCCTGTGGACCTTTCTTCCCGCTGTTATCAACGAAATGACTATGGGATTGTTGTCATGAGGCACAACATCCCGGAGATCTTGCTTGGTGAATGTAATATCCACTTCCGGCGAGTGGTCTTCAAACATATCCACCGTCATCACAGACCTCGCGTACCTCTTCCTCTGTGATGCGGTGCATCCACCTCCTGAGAAACCCCCTGCAATGGTGTGGATTTCTCCGTGCGTAGGCATCTCGTGCTGTTGAGCTTCAGCACCTGCTGGTTGGGAACTCGACGCACCCCCCGTCCTTCTGTCCAGCAAATAATCATTTAGGAACCCGCTCTTTACCAGATCGTCGAGCTGGTATCCTAATGCTAAGCACGAGTCCACTGTAAGGCACAAGCCTTGGTGAAACTCACACCAGGCGTCTGGCTTTGGTCCCAGCACCTTGTCGCCCACCTTTTCTGGCGCCTTCAACCTAACGGATATATTGGGAATGGCGATCAGATCCGCCAATCCCATGACAAACTTGTGCTTAGGTGGGCGATTGTATTCCCGGCGTGCTGGTTGCTGGCGCCCTTGGCCCCTGCCTTTGTTCTTCCTTGGATCATAAGGATGGCGAGTCCTCTGATCCCTCCTGGCCGCCGCTGTCTCCAGCACCCTCTGTGGCTGGATCCTGGTCTGGGCGCGTGGCCTAGTGGGGGCCACGCTTCCTCTCTTCTCGGCGACTTCGCTCTCGTCGGCGATGTGGGCCACCGCAAGTCGCCTAACCTCAGCAAACGTGGCGGGGTGTGCCCTGATCAACGCCTCGCAGAATGGTCCTGGCAGCACGCCTTTCTTAAATGCATAGACCAGCATTTCTTCGTCTTTGGCCGGCGATCTGACCATCTGCGCCCCAAAGCGATTTAGGTAGTCCCTGAGGGACTCTCCCTGGTACTGCCTTATGCCAAATAGGTCGTAAGACACCCTGGGCGGTGCCTTATTCACGATGTACTGCTCGACGAAAATCTTCGAGAACTGTTGAAAACTGGTTATGTGACCGTTAGGCAGGCTCACAAACCATTCCAGCGCCGTTCCCTGGAGCGTGCTCACAAACATCTTGCAATACACGGCGTCTGATCCCCCTGACAGCATCATCTGCGTATGGAACGTGGTGAGATGAGCTTCAGGATCCTCCACGCCGGTGAAAACAGCCTTAACCGGAACCACGCTCGCAAGAATAGGCGTGTCAGTAATCGCCTGATCGAAAGGCATAGGAAAAACACGAGGTGGCGACGTCGGCGCGACCTCTTCAGCAACAGAACGCCCTTGCTGCTCCTGAAGAGCTTGACGCAGCTGCTCAGTCACCTTGCTAAGCTCGTCATTCCTGGCCCGAGAGGCGGCCAGGTCCTCGTGCATTCTCGCCTGTTCTATGCGCGAGGCTTCCACAGTTGCCTGCAACGAGCGCATAATCTCTACCATCTGCGCCACGGTCATGGCGGCGATGCCTTCAGCAGCGACGGGCGCAACTGGACTTGAACGATTGCTTCTCATTTTTCTCATGAAACTTAGCGAATCACAGAATGCAGCGAACAACACTTACTTCAGCTACGATCGATTCAGCGATCAATCGGAAAAAACTTGTGCGAAACTCCGCAAGAAAACTCAAGAACACCGCGAACCTTCAAAGAAACCTGCAACTCCACCAGAAACCACCGCTTCTCCCACGGATAACCAAACGAACGAAAGAACTCAAACTCCATCGAACGAATCACGCGTAAACAGCAGAAAACCCCACTTCACCGATCAAAAATCCAAACGAACGGTATAAAACGCGAAATCACCGAACAAATCTCAAGCGAACAGCGAACGATGGTTGCACCAGCACACAACCACGCAGAAAACTACGAAAACCTCCAAGAACTCACGCTGTGGATGGGAGCAAGTTTTACACGGCCCCACGGTGGGCGCCTGATGATCCTGCCTGTAAACCAGAACACTGGAACCTGCCTCGTCAAAGGATCGACGTGTGCACCGCTTCAAGCCTCCGTCCTTCTTCGAGATCCACCTCAAGAACCTGCAAAAGAACAGAGCGGCGCCGCTGCGGCCGATCGCACTCCAACGCCCAAGTCAGTGACAGAACCACCAAATACTAAGAGCAAGAACACTCAAGAAATCTCAAGGAACCGTGCAATGTTCTCTCTCACAGTAAGCTCTAGAACTCGCAAGCGTAAAGAGTATAATCTGAATGTGCGTACCTCAGAAGTTCGTTGAGAACTCTTATATACCTGGTCACTTTCTCTCTCCTGGCAGTTACAGACCTGGACACGTGGCTCGCATCCAGTCGTACACGTGCCACCATCTGGAGCCTCCTTGACTTGGGCGCTGCTTCTGACTCTCTTTTTGGCTAAGTTACTTATGCATGGTACTGCCCAGTGCATAGCTAACTTGGGAGCGTGATCTCTACTGGAATTGGCGAGTTAGGGTGCTCTCGTACACCTTCCCTGTGGTCTCGCCGGCCGCCTTCATAATCTGCATCACCTTCATCTTCGGCGATGTGCTTGCTCTGGCGATCTCCAATCACTTGGTCGCCTGAGTTTACCATCTGGCGACTTCATCTTCAACGAGGCGATCGCCTGGTATGCTGGAGAACGGAGCACGCCAACTTAATAACTGGCGATTACACGAACCCCCCGACTTCCTTCCCTTCTGCAAGTCTGGCGCCTTGTCAACACGCCTACACTGTGGCTTGGTGCCACGTCATCACTTCCGACTACCAGGGCGGTACAATCGCCGATATCCTGTTGGTGAAGGAGATGGGGGCGAAGGTCCTGATGGCCAAGAGCGATTCGTTGTTGGTCACTGGACAGGTAACTGGCGAGTTCCAAGCCAAGGACCCGCAGATGGCAGCCTACCTGGAGTACGTGCAAGAGCTAAGGAGATCTTTCGCTTTGTTTGAAGTGGTACACGTGCCGAGAGAGCAGAATGCCCAAGCTGACTTGCTAGCCAAGCTTGCCAGTTCGGGCAAGGGGGGCAGACAGAGAACCGTTATTCAAGAAACTTTGAAGACTCCTCGGGCTTTTTTCGCAGATCACCAGGTCCTTTACGTTTGTAAATCGACGGAAAGGACAGCAAGGGGCCATAGATCTCTAACGCAGGAGACCTTGAGGACGCCAAGGGTCAGGGCGCACCCAGCGAAAGAGGTAAGAACGATGCAAGTTTGCGCTATCCACGAGCCAGATACGTGGATAACGCCATACCAGCGCTACTTGGCAGATGGCGTGCTCTCAATGGATTCAACGGAAGCCAGAAAGATGATGAAAAGCTCTAGCAAGTTTACCCTCATTGATGGCGAGTTGTACAGGTTCGGATTTACACATCCTCTTCTTGTATGTGTACACGGAGAGAAGTGCACGAGAATTATGACCGAGCTCCATGAAGGGATCTGTGGGAGCCACATTGGAGGTCGATCTCTGGCGACAAGAACTGTTCGTGCAGGTTATTACTGGCCCACAATGAGGGAAGATTGCAAGAGATATGCCCAGCGTTGCGAGCAATGCCAGCAACACGCCGACAGGCACAAGGCACCCCCAGAAGAGTTAAAGTCAATCTACAGCCCCTGGCCGTTCCATACGAGGGGAATCGACATTCTGGGGCCCTTCCTGTTGGCAATCAGGAAAATGAAGTATTTGGTTGTGGCGATCGAATACTTCACGAAATGGATTGAGGCAGAACCAGTAGCCCAGATCACCGCACACAAAATCCAGAGTTTCATGTGGAAGAATATTGTGTGTCGTTTTGGCGTGCCCAAGCGTCTAGTATCGGACAATGGGACTCAGTTCGCAAGCCACCTGTTGAAGAAGCTGTGTGAGGACATCGGGACACAACAGGTGTTTGCTTCCGTGGAACACCCGCAAACGAATGGGCAAGTGGAGTCCGCTAACCGGGTTCTACTGAGAGGATTGAAGAGGAGGTTGGAAAAGGCCAAGGGGTCTTGGGCTGAGGAAGTTCCCCGCATAGTGTAGGCATATCATACCACTGAGCAATCGGGAACCCACGAAACCCCGTTTAGCCTAGTGTATGGATGCGATGCGATGATTCCAGTTGAAATCCAGGAAAGCTCGCCGAGATTCCAGAACTTCGTGGCGGAAGACTTGAACGAAGAAAGGAGAATGAACTTGGATTTGCTAGACGAGGTTAGGGAGGAAGCGCGGGTGAAGGCCGAGGCAGTAAAGAGAAGAGTTGAGCGTAAGTACAACTCCAATATAAAGGCGAGGCAATTCAGAGATGGCGACCTGGTAATGAGGAAGGCCCACCAGTACGAGATGGAAAACAAACTGTCACCCAAGTGGACAGGACCGTTCAAAATAACCGAAGCACTCGGGAACGGCGCCTACCGCTTGGAGACGCTGGAGGGAGGGGCGATTCCTCGCACTTGGAACGCCACCCATCTCAAGTTTTACTACAGTTAAGCCATTGTAAGTAGCAATTAACTCCAACAGTTTAAGATGTATCAGTTTAAACAATTTTTCAAAGGGGCACTCTTTTTTCCCTAAGGAGGGTTTTTAATGAGGCCACCCAATAAAGAAGGTTTCGAAGTTTATCGAAGTTTCCCAGTTATTAAGTTTGCATGCTGTTTGTTTTTCAAGTTTGTGGGGAAAGACTCTATTGCCCTTGTGTAGTTTTAAAAATGGTAAATCCAAATCGCATGCATCCAGTACAAAACTTTCTAAACATGAAGTCTTAAGCCCTCATCGCCACCCGGCGACTGGAGGTGCAAGTTTAAGTTTTAAGTCCTCATCGCCATATGGCGATCGGAGGCACAGGAACAATGTTTTTTAAGTCCTCATCGCCTCCCGGCGATCGGAGGCACAAGTATTAAATTTCCTCTCGGCGAGAAAGAGATTCAAAAGACCTCCTCGCCTTGAGCGAGCGTAGGCGAGAAAGAGATTTTAAAAGACCACCTCGCCTTGAGAGAGCGTAGGCGAGAAAGAGATTTAAAAGACCTCCTCGCCTTGAGCGAGCGTAGGCTAGAAAGAGATTTAAAAGACCTCCTCGCCTTGAGCGAGCGTAGGCAAGAAAGAGATTTAAAAGACCTCCTCGCCTTGAGTGAGCGTAGGCGAGAAAGAGATTTAAAAGACCTCCTCGCTTTGAGCGAGTGTAGGCGAGAAAAGATTAAAGTCCTCCTCGCCCTGAGCGAGCACAGGCAAGTACAGATCACAAGACCTCTTTGCGTGAGGGAATTGAGGCAAGTTGAAAGCCCTCAGTGCATCCGGGGGAGGAGGAGATGTAACCCCTGGGCAAGTTTAGGCATCAGGAAAAGTCCTTCTCACCCTCGAGTGAGTTCAGGTAAGATGAAACTGAAAAGTCAGGGGTGTTAACGATCTCAAGTATGGGAAAGGAGGGTTGGAGAAGAACTCTTTTCCCCCTTGAGAGAGACACCAATATTGACCTAGTAAGACCGGTTAAATCGGAGGTAAAGGGTGGTTGGGGAAGGTTTACAGAGGGCACCCCACCACCTAAATCGTTGTTCTAAAACCCAGGGAGGTAGAGAAGGATCCGAAAGGCGGCTCTACCCCCAAATGGGGGAACAATGATGTAAGTTATCTCAGGGTAAAGACTCGGGGAAGGTAGAGAGAGATCCGAAAGAAAGCTCTCCCCCCAGATGAGCAAAGATGAAATCCGGAGGTGGTCTCGCAGGGGACGCTCTCAGTTAAAAGGAAGATGACGTCGCCAGAAGCCCATGGTTTGAGATCGAAATAGAAAGAGAATCGCATGGCGAGGGCCGCATCAGCGAAGTTCTTGGCGACGATGTAGAAACGCCTTTGGCCCTTGGTAGATCGGGCGAGAGAGGTTTCAGATACTAAGATCGACCTAAGCCCTTTTTGTCGAAGAGTTAAGTACCGGTTGGTACAAAGTACATTGAGTTGGGAAAAACCCTTCCAGTTAAACCAGTCGATTGCACGGCAGACAAATTAGAAGACTATATATATATATACACGTGCACATGAATATCGAATAGTTTGAGTAGAATAAAAGTTATTACATACAAGTCAAAATCAAATACAAGAAGTTTCAAGGCGATATGTCAACTGGGGGTACGATCTTGCCGTCCACCACTTCATTGTACACCGAAAGCTCCGAAAGGTCAAGATCAGGAAATTTACAGGCAAACTGCTCCAGAGCTGCTCCAAAGCCCGAAGTGAGAACTTGGGCAGCCTCAAGCTGAAGGTCGTCGATCTTTGCCTTGAACCCGTTGTTCTCTTCACGAACCCGGGTGACTTCAAGTTCAAGTTCGTCGGCTTTCTTCTTGAATCCGCTGTTCTCCTCGCGAACTCGAGCAAGCTCAGTGGCCATTTCGCTCAGCTCTTTGGTTGCCTTATCCCGATCTTGTTCGACCTTACCCAGAAGAGTCTCCCTCTCGATTGACCTCTTCTCCAAGTTGGCCTTCCTTTGGGCGTCAGTTTTCTTTGCCTCCTCTAGCGTGGCAATTTTCTCCCTCAGAGGGACGATCCTGTTCTCCAGCTCGACGGCGTCCTGGAGTTTGTCGTGAAGTTTCTTGCGTAGTTCTTTGTTGTCCTTGCGCATGCTTTGATGCTCGTCCTTGAGAGCGTTTTCGACCCGCGAAAACTTGAGGCCTTGCATCAGCATGTCACACTTGGTCTTCTCGGCTTCGGCTTTCGCGGTGCTCGCCACCTCCTGATGGACCCGATTATCAAGTTTGAACTTCTCCAAGGAGTCCCTTAGCCCTTCGCCGACGATTTCGACGATTTGAGGAAGAAAATCGTCAACCCTGGCACTTAGGCTCACGGTGAAGGACTTCAAGGCTTCCTGAAGAGGGGTTGGGAGGCTTGAGGTTGCTGGAGGAGGCGGAGGTTGGTGCTCACCACCACCCTCACAAGGTTGGATGGCGAGGGGAGCTTCGAGGCGTGGTGGTGAGGCAGGAAGTTCTTCGGCGACTTGGGAAGAGGCTTGCGTATCAGCAAGTTGCTCAGGAACAGCTTCAGCAACTGAGGCGTTTGAAGCAAGAACATCCCCAACGGACTCGAATGGCGTGGAGGCGCTGGGGGGGTTCTCGATATAGTTTGGGGCGGCGCTCTCAATTGTTGGGGGCTCAATCACAGCCCCTCTCTTCCTCTTACAGACTAGCCTGTCCTCGGTGCTTTCGTCCGCCTCTTCGTCTGACACTACCCTGGGGGCTTTCCTCTTAGCCTTCTTGAGGGGTAGTTTCTTGCGCTGGGGGGCTGGAAGAGCAGCAGCTGTGGGTGGACCCACTGGCGGAGATTGGCCTTGGCAACGGCGATCTCCGCGACAGAGTTTGGGACCCTCTGGGAGCCTGCCGCAAGTTTGTGGGACTTGGCTATGGCGCGTAGCTCAGCCATCCTATCATTCCCCAACATCATATCTGCATTAGTGACCCACAGTTACCAACCAGCACAAGAATTCAGTAGTTAACAATGCACAGAAAGATAAGCAATATAAGACAATGCACGGGGAAAGTTAAAACCACACACAAGTCAGAACAGTAACATCAAAGTAAAGACAGGGCGATGCAAGTGTAAGCTAAGGGAACTCAAGGACTTAAGGACAAACCTATGTGAACGTCTAGCTGGCCTTCGAGAAACTCATAGGCGATGATGGAGGAAGTGGGCAGAATCACGTTGGAGGAGGCAGCTCTTTTCCAGAAACCGTACAAGTCCTTGTCGAGCTCTCCCATTTTTTCTGGCCCCCTGGCCTTCCTGAAGCTCGACTCCTTCTTCCCCTTGTTCACCCAATAGAAGGGGAACCCGTCGAGAAGGGAAGGGTCTTGGTCGCTACAGCAAACACGCACGAACTTCCCCTTCCAGTCCTTATAGGATTGCTGGAAGATGGAGAGAATGGACCTCCCAGCGACCCCATTGAGGCTAACCCATAGACGATCGCCCGGGTTCTTCGCCTCGAACAAGTAGAGGAACACATCCACTGAGGCCGGATGTCCCAAGTGCGCGCAGATAATTTTGTAAGCCCGGACGAACGCCCAGTTGTTGGGATGAAGCTGGGCGGGGGCTATGTCGAGCTCGGTCAAGAGCTCCCTCTCAAAGTGTGTGGAGGGAATCCGAAGCTTGACCTTCTTGAACATAGTGGTATAGACAAAGCAGAAAGGGGCATCGTCGCTCCCCTGATTATCGGTGCAGATGGGCTCGCCGGGAGGACAAGGGCGCACAGATACTTTGTCATCGTGCTCTTTGCTGAAAGAAAGGTGATCCGGATCACCTTTCTTGAGACGAAGGATACCGCGATCAGAGTTGATGGATGAAGTCTCACCCAGCAGGGTTGCGGAAGCCCACGGGCATAGTCGTTTGTAGTCTGGAAGAGGCCTCACCATCGCGCTGGGTTGTGGTGGGTTTGGTTGTGGTTGGCTAGGTCGAGAGGACGCAAGTCTCGCGACTCGGTCGGAAGGGACGTTGGGATCCCTTGGGGGGTCACGGGAAGAGGAAGGGTTTGCCCTACGGGTTTTCGTCGGAGGGTCGCGAGGAGATGGAGGAGGGTTTGGTGTGATTTTTGAACGAGCCATCGAGGAAGCTGCAAGAAGACGAAAAGGGAAGATATGAGAGTTCGTAAACAGAGAGACTCGACAGAAGAAAAGGAGATGGAAGAACAAGAAACCCTAAACGCAGGAAAGAGAAAACAAAGCAGAGAAAACATCCCACGACGTATGCTCCAGACAGTTAATGGATGATGCAAACCGATTAAAATGCATCAAATATCAGTAGAAGTGATAAAAAAGTTACCTTTGGATGATCAGAAGAGTATTCAGAAAGATGGAGGTTGGGGGAATCGAAGCGTTCGCTGGAGCGTTTCGAGAGTCTGAAGAGAGGTAGAAGATAATGAAACAGTGAAATGGCGCGAAGTGTTTAAGAGTTTCGAAGAGTTTCGAACGTTGCGAGAAGCGCAAACGACAATGAATAATGGTCGTTGATGAATCCACGTGTCGAATGATTGAAGGAGTTGGTGAAGTGTCAAGTCAGTGAACAGTACGAGCGCCAACGCGCAAAGCCACGTAGGCCGCCGGATTTAAACCTCTTTAGTCTTTTCGCTGAACAAGTCGCAGCTCGAGACTGGGGGGCTTGTGTACCGACCAGGTCATCGGGTTTGATGACGTGTCTAGCACGTGACTACGTGAGGCGTGTTTAGCAGAGCACGTGGCTAGAGAAGGGCGAGTGTTTCAGAAGCTAGTGTAGTCGTCGTTCGCGGAAGCGGCGTGCTACAACGTACATGATCGGTTGTCGACGAGATTGTATAACATCGACGTGTTAGACGATTGGCGACCGGGTGACCTGACGTCGCCGCAAGAAGCACGTCGCCGGATTTCCCAACAGACTTAGTTAAGGCTGCTGGGAACTCAGAAGAGTAAGTCCAAGCGTGTAAGTCCAACGAGACGATTGTTACGCTAGCATGGGGCATGGAGGTCCAGTAGGCTGAAGGGACCAGTTTTCCCATCAGCGACAGGATTCCCAAAGTGGACATTCGATGGTGGCAAGGTTCCCCCAGCTAGAACATGCATGGTGTAGCAATAAGGAAGGTACCACTAACGACAAGCGATGTCATAGAGATGGTGCATTTTGCTGCACCCGATACTCGCCTTGTCAGGTGGTGTTCTAGGGCATATTGCGTGCTAGCTTGCTCCTTGAGTAGAGGACTTGGCCGCGCGGCTGGTTACTACACAGAAATAACGTTCAAGTTGCCCCAACCCAGATGACGACACGTGTAGGGTTGGATGCTACCTGTTACTCTAATCCAGATGATGACACGTGTAGGGTTGGGTGCAATAGAGAAATGACGCTCAAGCTATCCTAGCTCAGATGATGACACGTGTAGGGCTGGGTGCTACCATCTATCCCAGCTCAGATGGCGACACGTGCAGGGCAGGATGCGAGCCACGCGTCCAAAAGCATAACGGCCTGGAGAGAGAAGAAACCTAGCTATAAAGAATTTGTAGAGGTACGTTTTGATTACGGCTCATTGCTAGGATTGTGTGCCTTTAGTACGGCTCTACAAAGCATATTTTCTCTCAGTTTTTGGGTGTTCTTGTTACTGACTTGAGCGTCGGAGTGCCACCGGCCGCAGAGGCGCCACCTTGTGTTTTCAGGTTCTCAGAGAGGTTTTCTGTGTTGTGCACTTGAAGGCCACGTGGAGTCAAGCTGGTGAGGAGGTTCGTGACGAGGCAACGCTCTTACGCTAGGTCAACCAGCAGGATCAGATTTAATCATAGGGTGGATTACAACATATAAACTACCCCAGAACAAAGCTTAAACCAGCACAGCAACATCAAGCACAACAGAGGCTTCAACATCCTTCAAAGGATTTGGATTCTTCAAAGCTTGAACACCACTTGGTTCAACAATCTCCCCCTATTTGATGAAGACAAATCCCTGATGCTTGTGTTGTACCTGATTAAATCTGAAGCAGTTCCTGCAATAGAACTTTGAGCAAAACATTGAACTTCTGATATTTTTTTAGGATACAGATTAACAGTTAAAGATAAAAACACTTAATATCAGAAACATATTACATAACCCAAACTGTTTTATCAACTGAAAACAGAAACTTAAATCACAACAGCATATATCTCCCCCTATTTGTCTTCACAAATAGACAAAGATAAAAGATAAAACAAAATATTGTTTTCATTACATCAGAATTAAAGCAGCAACAGCAGAAGGAAGGAAATAAAAACCAGAAAGATTAGCCAAAAACAATCGATTGGTTATCGAAACAATCGGTTGTTTTTCCTTCAATCTTCTTCATCAGCAAACTGAAGATCAAAGATTTGATTCTGAACAGCTTCAATCTGTTCATCCAGAGTCATAAACGTTGCATCCATGTTGTCAAATCTGGTGTCAATCCTTTGGAAATTACTAACATAGAGATCATGGAGGCTCCTTTGATTTTCAGCAAAGCTATCAAGCCTATTCATGATGAGTCTTTCAAAAGACGACATGGTTGGCATTCTTTCTCCTTGATGTCCATCATCAGCACTTGGTCCTGCATATTGAAAATCTTCAGGTGGATTTTCATGTTGAACATCCATATCAACAGGTTCATCTTGTTCAAGATTTGCAGCACCACTAGATGAGCCACCATGATCACCGTCCTTGCTTATCCATTTTCCACCTACTTTTGTAAAACCCATCTTGCTGAGAGATCCATTGTTCAACTCTTGAGTTGACTTGACCAGCTCAGAAGTTTCATCTTCAAGATTAACTTCAAAATAGAGTAGAAATTTAGATATCAAAACAGCATATGGATAGTTATAATCACCTAACCTCATGGCTTTTTGCATGTGTTCTTTGATTATATGAATCCAATTGATCTTGATTTTCTTGGTGATGCAGAAGATACAAACCAGATCTTCTTCAGTTAGCACAGAATGATTACTCGCCCTTGGAGTTAGAATCCAAGTTATAATGAGAGCAAGCAATCTCTCATCATGTTTCAAACCTCCAACCGAGCATGTACTAACTTGAGCATGATTATTCTTCAAGCAACTTTTGTATAATTGGATTTTGTTAAAATCCTCCACCACACCAAGGTTTCCCTTGTTGATTCTTAGACCAGAAAACTTAAGTCCAGCAACAGCAGTCCAAACTTCATGAGTTATCTCCATTTCTACACCTTTCACATGAGAAACTAGATTGTTTCCCTCAAACTTCAAGTTTACGTAGAATACTCTCACCAAATCTGGATAAATGTTTCCCTTCATCTCCAGAAACTTTCTGAGAGATTGATCCTTGAGCAGCCTTCTCACATTATCAAGCTTTTGACTTTTCAGCCAATCAAAACTTACAACCTTGGGGTTGTTTATCTTCTTGATACTTGTTTCATACCTATAGTTCTCAATGAGATCATTATCTCCAGAAAACCAGCCTTCTAGCCTTCCTCCAGACCTTACAGCCCTTGTTTTGATTTTTTTGAGGTGGGAGGAGTTGATTCCATGACAGCAAAGACGAAAACAGAGGAGAACACTCTTCACAGATTTTTGCAAGAGATGTTGCAAGAGATGTTGCAATTGGTTGTTCTTTGTTGAAGAATTCTGCACTGGATTTTATAGTAGTAAGAGAATCAAAAATGAATTTAATTTCATTAAAGGGTACCTGATTTTCAAAGAGAGAGGACTTGACTCTGCTCTGCACAGAAAAAGTCAGAAAAAGTTGAAAATCACATGGTCTTCACATGTGATCTTTGACTAGTCATTAAGGCTCTTGAATTTCCAAGACTTTGGAATATTCTCCTTTAAGACTGTTGTAACTTCTCCCTGAACGTAATCAACTTTTAATTACAGGTTCTTTGACCAAGATTCTCCCTTTGAATTGATCTGCAACGAATAGAAATTCAAAATAGCAATTAAAAGAATTTCTTCACAGTGCTGTCAGACCCAAAACAATTGGTTGTTTTTCTGCAGCAATTAAAACTGTTTTTGAATTTTAACCATGAGCAGAAGCAGTTCAAAGCAGATGATATTAATCATAACAAGATTTTTTTAACCATGAGAAGGAACTTTGAAACAGAAATTGAGAAGAAAAAAACTAAAGGACAGTCTTATCCTTATGTTGATTCTTCAATGAGCCATGTGCTTTTTGATCAAGAAACTTCTTTTCACTATTGATGTCTTTTGCATAGTATTGATTCAACTTCAATGATTGCCTTTTTCTTCAACAGCTTGATCAGATGACTGAGTTCCTCCTTTTCTCTTGATTTTTCCTGCATAAGTAATTTCAAGTAGCAAGATTTGGTCCCCTTACAAATTTGGGTCCGTTTGACTTTTCTTTGCAGTTAGAAACATCACATCCCTTTGGAATCTGATCCTGCCTGTTGACCGGAACGCTTGGAGAATGCCTCGTCAAAGGATCGACGTGCGCACCGCTTCTCACCTCCGTTCCTTTCCGGGATCTACTTCAAGAACCTGCAAAGAAACAATACGGCGCCGCTGCGGCCGATCGCACTCCGACGCTCAAGTCAGTGACGGTATCACCAAATACTAAGAACAAGAACCGTGCAAATCCTCTCTCACAATCAGCTCTATCACTCGCAAGCGTAAAGTGTATGAACTGAACGTGCGTACCTCAGAAAGTTTGTTAAGAACTCTTATATACCTGGTGGCTTTCTCTCCCCTGGCAGTTACAGACTTGGACACGTGGCTCGCATCCAACTGTACACGTGCCATCATCTGGAGGCTCCCTGACTTGGCGCTGCTTCTACTCTCATTTTGGCTAAGTTACTTATGCATGGTACTGCCCGGTGCATAGCTAACTTGGGAGTGCGATCTCTGCTGGAACTGGCGAGTTTAGGGGCTTTCATACACCTTCCCTGTGGTCTCGCCGGCCGCCTTCATAACCTGCTGCTTCTCCTTCATTTTCGGCGATGTGCTTGCTCTGGCGATCTCCAATGCCTAGGTCGCCTGAATCTACATCTGGCGACTTGATCTTTAACCTGGCGATCGCCTATTCTGGTAAGCTGGAAATCGGAACACGCCAGCTTAACAACTGGCGACTACACGTGCCTCCCGACTTCCTTCCTATCTGCCAACCTGGCGCCTTGTCAACACGCTTATACTGTAGGAGGATGCCACGTCATCACACCCGACCTCCAGGGCGGTACACAAGCCCCCTAGTCTTAAGCGAAGACTTGTCTAGCGAAAAGACTGAAAGAGCCTTCGTTAACCCCGATCTACGTGGCACTGACGTAGAATTCCAAGCGATTGTACTTTCTGCTGCTCTGACGCTCCACCAAACCCTTCACTCATCGTTCGACACGTGGCTTCATCAACGGCTCTCTTCATCTGCCGTTAGCGCTTCCTAAAATCATTTCGAAAACCCTTAAACCCCTTACGCTCCACTGTTCCATCACTTTCTTCGTGCTTGCAAACGCTCTCACTTCCTTCTGCGAAAGCTCTCGACGCTCTTCAACGCTCTAGATCACCATCTTCCTTCACCGTCTTCCTGATCATCGAAAGGTAACTACTTTCCTTCATCTGCTGGGTTTCCTTGCATTTTCACCGATTTGTATCATCCTGTAACTGCCTGGTGCATACGCTGTGGGTTGTTCTTTCCATTTCTCATTCTGAGCAACTTAGGGCTTCGTCATCGTCGCAACGAACCTTCATTCGTTCGTTCTTCTCCTTCCTTCTATGATCGAGTCAGCCTCTATAACCCCCTGACCATTTTTCCTTTCTTCTTCCTTTGCAGCTGCTATCATGACTCGCACAAAGATTACCCCGAACCCACCTCCTTCAGCACGAAACCTTCCTTCACAAGAACACGACCCAACACAAGTTCGTGGCGCTTCGTCTTCGCAGGCTGTGAGGCCTGCGTCTTCCCAACCTGTCCTGGCTCAGGCGACTCCATCTAACTCTGGAGGAGCCCCCGTCCCTCTGCCAGACTTCAAAACTCTATACCCCTGGGCTAACTCAACCCTTCTGAAGGAGACCTCGTCGGTGAACACTGCGGGAGCAGTTTTGCGGCTGACTAAGGGGGACGAGGCCTATCAATCGTTTCACAAGGAGCACGACGAGAAGATGATGGTGCTGCCTTGCCCCACCGATCTGCCAGTGTGCGCTGATGACAGAGTAAGCGCCGACGGGCCCTTCTGCTTTGTCTATACAACTTTCTTCAAGAAGGTCAAGCTCAGGTTCCCTCTCACCCGATTCGAGAGGGAACTTCTGACCGAGCTCAACATTGCTGCCGCCCAGCTTCACCCCAACAGCTGGGCGTTTGTTCGAGCCTTTCAAATAACATGCGACCACCTGGGGTTGCCCGCGTCAGTGGACGTGTTTTTGTTCCTTTTCGAGGCCAAGCACCCAGGAGACCGCCTGTGGGTCAGCTTGAATGCGATTGCTGGGAGATCCATTTTTACCATCTTCCAGCAATCGTACAAAGACTGGAAGGGGAAATTCATCCAAGTACGTGCAAACGACAAGGACACCTCCCTTCTTGATGGCTTCCCCTTGTACTGGGTGGACAAGGGGAAAAAGGAGTCCAAGAGCTGCTTCAGAAGGCCTAGAAGTCCTGATAGCATGGGAGCATTGGACAGAGACCTCTGTCTTTTCTGGAAGAGGGTGGCGGACGCCAATATAACATTCCTGACCACCACCCTGATCTCCTTCGAATTCTTTGAGGATCAGCTAGAATTCCAAATAGGTTAGGACATCCAAACCGTCGCTTTGATACTACTTCTGATACTGCTTCTGGGCGTCCTGTGCGATATGCACAAGACTTTGGTTTTACCTTTTCTGCACATACCATCTGCTCTGCTGCTTATTACCTTATACACTTATCTTTTTCTTCTTTGAGCTAACCCATGCATTTTCGTTTCATGCAGACAACATGTTGGGCAGAGGCATGCTCGCCGAATTAAAGGCGCTCGCCCGAAACCACGGGTTGGCGACCGGCTCCCAAACGGTGCCCAACTCGGCGGTCGAGAAGGCCATCGTTCATGGGCGATCACCGCCCAAGGAACCCACCCAGCGCAAGAAACTGGTCCTTGAGAGACCTAAGCGAAAAGCCCCTCAAATCGTCCATGAGGAGGAAGAAGAGGATGACGAGGTCACAGAGGATGGCCTCGTTACGAAAAGGAAGAGGGTGGCACCTTCTTCTCCACCTGCTCCACCCCCTCTTCCAACTTCAACACCACCGTCGACGCCTACTCCTCCTCCATCATCGCCAACGCCGCAGGCTCCTCCCTCTCCAGTCCAGGCGATTCCACTGGCCACTGCGCCACCTGCAGCTGAGGCCCAAGAGCCAAATTTCCTGGAGGACCCCCCAAGCGCCTCTACGCCACACATGTCAGCTGGATGGGGCCCCCCTTCAAACGCTTCAGCTGCAGAAAATGCTCCAATCGGGGATGAGGTGGCTCATACCTCTCCAATTCTGATCACCGAATCCCCGATCCCGTCGCCACGCCAAGAAGCAAACACTGAAGATCCTGCTAAGGAAGGTGGCGACGAGAACCCTCAACAGGCCCACCTGGCGCCTCTTCAAGCCGCAAACCTTCCCCTTGAGGTCACAAGGATGTGGGAGCCCCTAACCGCCAAACTGAAAACCATAGCGGAGGATATCCCAGCAATCATAACCAGGGCGGTGGAAGGCTCAACCCGGAGGCTTCAAGACGACCTCTTCAACCTCAGAACCGAAAACAGCACCATGAGGCTCGAGGTGGAGAAGTTGTTTGCCAATCTGACGCTCGCGGAGATGGAACACTCCCGAGTAGAAGACGCGATGAGCACCGAGCTCAGATTGGCGCGCCAGGAGGCCACTGACCTTCGCCGCAAGGTTCATCAACTTGCCCAAGAGAAAATCGAATTGGAGAGCAAGATCGTACCTCTTCGCACCAGGGCGGTCGACCTGGAGGCCCTCATGAAAGCTGACGCCGCTATGGTGCAGAAACTAGAGCAGAGGTCGATCGACCGAGAGAAACTACTTGGGCAAGTAGAAAAGGCGAGGGACGACGCCATGGCTGATCTCGTCGAGGCCAACAAAGAGAAAGAAAAGATGGCTGCTAAGTTGGCCCAAGCGCAGTCAGAATCCAAGAAGGTTACTGAAGACCTTCTCCATGCTCAAGAGACCAACGAACAACTCAGGAAACAGGTTGAAGAGCTGGAGCAGCAGAATAAAGAGCTCAAGAAGCAGGTTGAGGAACTTCAAGGGCAAATTGAAGAACTTAAACTAAACTCTGCTCAGATTCTGGCTGCTGGATTCGAAGCCGCTCGGGAACAATTCGCATGCCTATTCCCCGATCTCGACCTCAGCATGGTGTCGTTGGACAACGAAGTAGTAGATGGAAAGGTCGTTCCTGCTGAAGACTGATCAATTCCACCTCATCTGCTACTTTTATGATTTCCCCTGTATATATCTTGTAATAAACTCGCGCATATGTATTTTTAACAGATACTTATTTCAATGAGAAAGCTTGGATATCCTCTCTCCTGACTCCTTTGAAGCGCTTTAACCTTCTTTGCATGTTTAACTTTGTCGGATTTAACTTAGTGATTTTGCAAACGCGACTTTTGACGTAACTGCTTCGAGCCACTTCAAACTTAAGCAATAATCACTTTAAACAACTTCTACTCTTGAGGCACTAACCTTATCATAAGAATACCTTCCAAGCAACGAACTGTCACTCAATTATTGGCTCAAAACACCGTCCCACCCGACCTGCTTCATCAAACAGGTATTTTAACCTTCTCGCCGTCGTTTAAACTCTTCCCGATCGCCAAGACCTCTTGGTAACATCAGCTTTTCCTAGCCTCATGCTTTGGCAATCGTTTCTTTATCTGGGGTAGAAGCGCCCTTTGGGATCTTCCTTTGCCCCCCTGAACTTCAGAGCAAAAGACCGGCTGACTAGGCGTTCTCTTCGAACCTACCTTAGCCACCTTTGAAGCTTCTTCCACCCTCTGCGCCATACCTGAACTCGTTCGAGACGAGAATGATTTTATCTTGCCTATGCTCGCACGTAAGCGAGAAGGTCTTTAAGTCGCCTGAACTCGCTCAACGGCGAGAAGGACTTTATCTGGTGCCTCAACTTGCCCAGGGTGTACATCTCCTCCCCCCTGGATGCACTGAGGACCTTTTCTTTCTCTCGCCTGCACTCGCTCGGCGGCGAGAAGGTCTTTAACTGGCCTTAGCTCGCACAACGGCGATAAGGACTTTATCTGGTGCCTCAACTTGCCCAGGGTGTACATCTCCTCCCCCCTAGATGCACTGAGGACCTTTTCTTTCTCTCGCCTGCACTCGCTCGTCGGCGAGGAGGTCTTTATCTTGCCTCTACATTGCCCCAGGGGTTACATCTTCTCGCCCCCAGAAACACGGAGGACTTTTACTCTTTCTCGCCTGCACTCGCTCGACGGCGAGGAGGTCTTTATCTTTCCTCAGGACGCGCGAGAGCGTTGAGGTCTTTCATCTGGTGCCTCCGATCGCCGAAAGACGATGAGGACTTTTAAAACTTAACTGGTGCCTCCAATCGCCGCAAAACGGTGAGGACTTAAAATTTAACTGGTGCCTCCAATCGCCGAAAAACGATGAGGACTTAAAACTTAACTGGTGCCTCCAATCGCCGAAAAACGATGAGGACTTAAAACTTTTTAGAAAGCACGCGATATATCTTTTCTTGCCTTAAATCATGTACAAATGACAAGGTCTTTCTTCAAAACTTTTGAAAATGGCACACATGCAATCTGAAAACACCTTATACTTCGAAAGCTCTTTTTTATTGGGTGGCCTCATTAAAAACCCTCCTCAGGGAAAAAAGAGTGCCCCCTTGAAACTGTTTTAACAGAGACATTGTAATATAACATTGTGTTCGTCTTTACTTACAAAGCTCTTAACTATAGTACAACTTGAGGTGTGTGGCGTTCCAGGTGCGAGGGATCGCCCCTCCTTCCAGCGTCTCTAAGCGGTAGGCCCCGTTCCCGAGCGCCTCGGTTATTCTGAACGGTCCAGTCCACTTGGGTGACAATTTATTCTCCATCTCGTACTGGTGGGCCTTCCTCATCACCAAGTCGCCCTCTCTAAACTGCCTTGGCATCACATTCGAGTTGTATCTTCGTTCAACCCTTCTCTTCACGGCCTCAGCCTTCAACCTCGCCTCTTCCCTGACCTCATCCAGCAGATCCAGGTTCAGCCTTCTCTCTTCGTTCGAATCTTCCTCTACGAAGTTCTGGAATCTCGGCGAGCTCTCCTGGATCTCCACTGGAATCATGGCATCACACCCATAGACCAAGCTAAACGGGGTCTCATGGGTTCCTGACTGCTCGGTGGTGTGGTACGCCCAGACTATACGGGGCACCTCCTCAGCCCAACTGCCCTTGGCTTTCTCAAGCCTTCTCTTCAAACCTCTCAACAACACCCGATTAGCTGACTCCACCTGGCCATTTGTCTGAGGGTGCTCGACGGATGCAAACACTTGTTGAATTCCAACCCCTTCACAAAGTTTCTTCAACAGGTGGCTTGCAAACTGCGTCCCATTATCTGACACCAGGCGTTTAGGCACTCCAAACCGGCACACGATGTTCTTCCATACAAAACCTTCGATCTTGTGTGCGGTGATCTGGGCCACTGGTTCTGCTTCAATCCACTTGGTGAAATACTCAATCGCCACCACCAAGTACTTCATCTGCCTGATCGCCAGTGGGAAAGGTCCCAGGATGTCGATTCCCCAGGTATGAAATGGCCAAGGGCTATAGATCGACTTCAACTCCTCGGGAGGTGCCTTATGCCAATCGGCGTGCTGCTGGCATTGTTTACAGCATTGGGCATATTTCTTGCAATCTTCTCTCATGGATGGCCAGTAGTAGCCTGCACGGAGAGTCCTCGCGGCCAGAGCTCGACCCCCGACGTGGCTTCCGCATATACCTTCGTGGAGCTCTGCCATAATTCTCGTGCACTTCTCGCCGTGTATACATTCCAGGAGCGGGTGAGTGAACCCAAACCTGTACAGATCGCCATCAATCAACGTATACTTGCTAGAATTTTTCTTTACCTTCCTAGCTTCCGTCGGATCCAACGGGAGGAGGCCATCTGCCAGGCACCGTTTGTATTGCGTTATCCAAGTGTCTGGCTCACGGTCGGCGCAGACCTGCATCACGTCCGCCTTCTCTCCTCGACATGCTCTATTTCTCGGCGATCTCAGAGTTTCTTGCGTCAAAGACTTATGGCTTCTCGCTGCTCTCTCCGTCGACTTGCTAATCTGAAGGACTAGGTGATCTGCTACAAATGCCCTTGGCGTCTTCAGAGTTTCTTGAATCACCGTCCTCTGCCTACCCCCTTGCCTGAGCTGGCGAGCTTAGCAAGCAAGTCAGCTCGGGCATTCTGCTCTCTGGGCACATGTACTACTTCAAAGGAGGCAAAGGAACTCTTCAATTCCTGCACATACGCCAAGTAAGCCGCCATTTGTGGATCTTTAGCCTGGAACTCGCCTGTTACTTGCCCCGTGACTAGCAGCGAGTCACTCTTTGCCATCAACACCCTAGCTCCCATTTCCTTGGCCAGCAAAATCCCGGCGATCAGCGCCTCATACTCTGCTTGATTGTTGCTGGCTTTGAAGGTGAACCTCAAAGATTGTTCAATCAGCACGCCGTTGGGCCCTTCCAATATGACTCCAGCACCGCTACCCTGCTGGTTCGACGATCCATCCACCGAGAGTACCCAACGGAAATCGTCTCCTTCAACCCGCGTCGCCTCTGATGAGAGTTCAACCACGAAATCTGCAAAGATTTGCCCCTTGATCGGGCCTCGAGGCTCGTACTTAATATCGAACTCTGACAACTCTACCGCCCACTTCACCATCCTTCCCGCAACGTCGGGTTTCTTCAAGACCTTCTGGATGGGCAGGTCAGTCATCACCAGTATTGTGAAACTGTGGAAGTAGTGGCGCAACCTCCTCGCCGAAAACACCACAGCCAGCGCAGCCTTCTCCAGGGCCTGATATCTCGTTTCTGGGCCCTGCAACACCTTGCTCCCAAAATAAATAGGCTTCTGGGCCTGATCTTGATCCTGGGCGACCACCGCACTCACCGCCCTCTCAGTTACAGCAAAATACAACCTGAGAGGGATCCCCACCAGCGGTTTGCACAGAACCGGCGGGCTCGCCAGATACTCCTTCAGTTTAACGAAAGCTTCCTCGCATTCTTTCGTCCAAGCGAACTTGTTATTGCGCCGCAGACACTGAAAATAGGGGTGCCCCTTTTCTCCGCTAGCTGACACGAAGCGAGATAGGGCTGCCATCCGACCTGTCAGCTGCTGGACCTCTTTCACTGTAGCCGGGCTCCTCATCGCCAAGATGGCGGCACACTTGTCTGGGTTGGCTTCTATTCCTCTTTCAGTCAAGAGGAAACCCAAAAACTTTCCAGCCTCCACGCCGAAAATGCATTTCTCCGGATTGAGCTTTAACTTGAACTTGGCGATCGTCGTGAACAATTCTTCCAAGTCTGCAACGTGCTTGCTTTTCTCCTGCGAGGTCACGACCATGTCATCGACGTAGGCTTGCACGTTCCTTCCCAGCATTGGTGCAAGTACTCGATCCATCAGCCTCTGGTATGTGGCCCCCGCGTTCTTCAGCCCAAACGGCATCACCCTATAGCAATAGCACGATCTCTCCGTCATGAAGGCTGTTTTCTCTTCATCCATGGGATGCATCTTGATCTGATTATATCCCGAGAAGGCATCTAGGAAACTCAGCAGCTTGCACCCTGCAGCACTATCAACCAGGGCATCAATGCTTGGCAAAGGATACGAATCCTTTGGGCAAGCTTTGTTCAGGTCGGTGAAGTCGACGCACATGCGCCATTTCCCGTTACTCTTCTTCACCAGCACGACATTTGCCAACCATTCAGGGTACTGGACTTCCTTGATGTGGCCTGCAGCGAGGAGTTTCTGTGTTTCGTCCCTGATCGCCTGCCTCCTCTCCTCGTTGAATTTTCTTCTCCTTTGTCTCACCGGTCTCACCAAATTGTCCATCGCCAGGTGATGGCACAAGAAGTCGGGATCAATCCCGGGCATGTCCGAAGCAGTCCATGCAAACGCGTCCAGATGCCGCTCAATCACCTTGGCGATCTGGTCCTGGAGATCGACCTCCAGAGATCTTCCCAGCTTGAAGATTTTCCCTCCGATCTCCTTTTCGAGCCACTGCTCGACGGGTTTAGGCCTGGATTCTCTGGCGATTACCGCCCTGGCGATACCCTGCTCCCTTGCTTCCTCAAGGCGATTCCGCGTCTCTTCCTCCTCCAGGCCAGCATTCCTCTCCCCCAGCCCAGCGTCTACCATCTCTACATCTCTTCTGGCGGCCTCCTCCGTTACCGTCGATATGGGCTTTACACCGGGAGGTGGGGTGGTTGTTACATAACTCACTGATCTTTTGTTTTTCAGGCTATTCTCATAGCACCTTTTCGCCTCTTTCTGATCAGACTTGATCGTGATCACCACCCCTTCCATGGACGGCAACTTCACCTTCATGTGCCGAGTCGACGGAATGGCGCCTATCCTGTTAAGAGTGGGCCTTCCCAACAGGATGTTATATGCTGAATGGGCGTTTACGATGAGGTACTTGATTTTCTCCGTCCTCGACCCAGCCTCATCTATAAACGTAGTTCTCAGCTCAATGTACCCCCTGACCTCCACCTGGTCACCAGCAAACCCATATAAGCACCCTCCATAGGGCCTTAGCTGGTCAAGGGGCAGCTCCAGCTGCGTGAAAGTCGGCCAGAACATCACGTCTGCCGAGCTTCCTTGGTCCACCAGAACTCTGTGGACCTTCCTCCCTGCTGTGACCAACGAAATAACTATGGGATCGTTGTCATGAGGCACAACGTCCCGAAGATCCTGCTTGGTGAACGTAATGTCCACTTCCGGCGAGTGATCTTCAAACATGTCCACTGTCATCACCGATCGCGCATACTTTTTCCTCTGCGATGCGGTGCATCCACCACCTGAGAAACCCCCTGCAATGGTGTGGATCTCCCCGTGGATAGGCATCTCGTGTTGCTGGGCTTCTCCACCTGCTGGCTGGGAACTCGACGCTCCCCCCGTCCTTCTATCCAACAGATAGTCATTTAGGAACCCGCTCTTAACCAGATCGTCGAGCTGATACCCCAAAGACAAACACGAGTCCAAGGTGTGGCCAAAACATTGGTGGAACTCGCACCAGGCGTCCGGCTTTGACCCCAGCACCTTGTCGCCCACCTTCTCGGGCGCCTTCAACCTAGCAGATATGTTAGGGATAGCGATCAGGTCCGCTAGTCCCATGACAAATTTGTGCTTAGGCGGGCGATTGTACTCCCGGCGTGCTGGTTGTTGGCGCGCTTGGCTTCTTCCCTTGTTTCTCCTGTCGTAAGGATGGCGAGTCCTCTGGTCCTTCCTGGCCGCCGCCGCCGTTTCAAGCACCCTTTGCGGCTGGATCCTCGTCTGGGCGCGTGGCCTGGCGGGAGCCACGCTGCCTCTCTTCTCGGCGACTTCACTCTCGTCGGCGATGTGAGCCACCGCAAGTCGCCTGACTTCAGCAAATGTCGCGGGGTGAGCCCTGATCAAGGCCTCGCAGAATGGTCCTGGTTGCACGCCCTTCTTGAATGCATAGACCAGCATTTCCTCATCCTTGGCCGGCGATCTGACCATCTGCGCCCCAAAGCGATTCAGGTAGTCTCTGAGGGACTCCCCCTGGTACTGCCTTATATCAAACAGATCATAAGACACCCTGGGCGGTGCCTTATTCACGATGTACTGCTCAACGAAGATCTTCGAGAACTGTTGAAAATTGGTTATGTGGCCGTTAGGCAGGCTCACAAACCACTCCATCGCCGTTCCCTGGAGCGTACTTACGAACATCTTGCAATAGACGGCGTCTGACCCTCCCGACAGCATCATCTGCGTATGGAACGTGGTCAGATGAGCCTCTGGATCCTCCACGCCGGTAAAGACAGCCTTAACCGGAACCACGCTCGTGGGAATAGGCGTGTCGGTAATCGCCTGAACAAAAGGCATTGGGAAAACACGAGGTGGCGTCGACGGCGCCACCTCTTCAGCAGAAGAACGTCCTTGCTGCTCCTGAAGAGCTCGACGCAGCTCCTCAGTTACCTTGCTGAGCTCCTCGTTTCTGGCGCGAGAGGCGACCAGGTCCTCATGTATCCTCGCCTGCTCTACGCGCGAGGCTTCCACAGTTGCCTGCAACGAACGCATCATTTATGCCATCTGCGCCATGGTCATGGCGGCGTCGCCTTCAGCAGCGACAGGCACCACGGGACTGGAACGATTGCTTCTCATTTTTCTCATTAACTTCAGCGAACCACAGGAATACAGCAAACAACACTTCAACCACGATCGAATCAGCGATCAATCGGAGAAAACTCAAGAACTGCGCAAGAACTCAAGAACACCGCAAACCTTCGAAGAAAACCACAACTTCACCAAAAACTACCGTTTTCCCGCGGACAACCAAAAAAGCGAAAGAACTCGAACTTCCACCAAACAGATTGCGCGCAAGCAACAGAAGACCTCACTCCACCGATCGAAAGCCAAACAAACGGTACAAAACGCAAACTCACCGAACGAAATTCAGACAAACCGTGAACGATGGTTGCACCAGTGCACAAACACGCAGAAAACTTCGTAAACCTCCAAGAACCCACGCTGTGGATGGGAGCAAGTTTTACACGGCCCCACGGTGGGCGCCTGATGATCCTACCTGTTGACCGGAACACTTGGAGAATGCCTCGTCAAAGGATCGACGTGCGCACCGCTTCTCACCTCCGTTCCTTTCCGGGATCTACTTCAAGAACCTGCAAAGAAACAATACGGCGCCGCTGCGGCCGATCGCACTCCGACGCTCAAGTCAGTGACGGTATCACCAAATACTAAGAACAAGAACCGTGCAAATCCTCTCTCACAATCAGCTCTATCACTCGCAAGCGTAAAGTGTATGAACTGAACGTGCGTACCTTAGAAAGTTTGTTAAGAACTCTTATATACCTGGTGGCTTTCTCTCCCCTGGCAGTTACAGACTTGGACACGTGGCTCGCATCCAACTGTACACGTGCCATCATCTGGAGGCTTCCTGACTTGGCGCTGCTTCTACTCTCATTTTGGCTAAGTTACTTATGCATGGTACTGCCCGGTGCATAGCTAACTTGGGAGTGCGATCTCTGCTGGAACTGGCGAGTTTAGGGGCTTTCATACACCTTCCCTGTGGTCTCGCCGGCCGCCTTCATAACCTGCTGCTTCTCCTTCATTTTCGGCGATGTGCTTGCTCTGGCGATCTCCAATGCCTAGGTCGCCTGAATCTACATCTGGCGACTTGATCTTTAACCTGGCGATCGCCTATTCTGGTAAGCTGGAAATCGGAACACGCCAGCTTAACAACTGGCGACTACACGTGCCTCCCGACTTCCTTCCTATCTGCCAACCTGGCGCCTTGTCAACACGCTTATACTGTAGGAGGATGCCACGTCATCACACCCGACCACCAGGGCGGTACAGAATCCATTTCATAAAACCTCTTGGAACAGAATATTTTCTAATTTTACAGAACCTAACAGAGTGGCCTTTCTTCATGCAGTAAAAGCATGTAACAACCGGTTGTTTCATCTTAACAATTGGTTGTTTTTCTGATTTTCTTGAAAAACCTTTTGAAAATCTATCTTGCTTGTTCTGTGGATTAAAACCTAAACCAGCCTTTCCAAAACCACAGCTTTGAGATGCCAAGACACTCTCAAGGTTTGATTTCCCCTTTGAAAGCTTGTCCACGGTTTCAACAAGATAGTGAACCTTTTTCTCAAGATTTTCACAATTTGTGCAAATGAGAGTATCACACTTGCAAGAGGCATTTTTGAAATGATTTTCCAATTTTTCAAAATCACTTTTTGCTTTTTCCAGATCCTCTTCAAGTGACTTAACTCTTGTACCGTCCCGCCCCCGAGCGTTGACAAAAGTCAAAGTCAACGTCGGGGCCAAGGTCAACATGTGGTGAGACCATGCGAAGGGGTCAAAGAAAGGAAGTTGTTCCGTCCGGTCAACCGGGACGTCTTCGTGCACGACCTCAACCGTCAGCTAAGGACTCCTTCCCACTGATTGCCTGTGAACTCCTGCAAAAAAGAGGACGAAGAGGCGCCCTAGCGGCCGTTTGCACTTCGACGCTCAAGTCAGCCAGCAAGAAACACCAAAACTGTCCACCCACGTATCTGAGCACCGCGTATGGCACTCTGAAGGTGGTAAAAGAAACTGTATATATGTGTGTGTGTGTGTTGTCCCCTTCAGGAAAAAATATTCTCCAGTCACTTGTACGTAATCCTCAAGCACGGGCAAGCAACTAGAGAGTTTCTCCTAAATTTGTCAAAGGTTCCAACCCTTTTTCCGACATTCTCAGCGCTATTTAAACTGCCCCCAGCATTTAAAGCGCCTTAAAGCGCTTTTAAACTCAAACGTAACGCGCTCATTAAAGCGCTTAATTATGAAACGTAGCGCATTTAAGACGTTGAAACGCTTGGGAGCCAAAATAGTACCTGAATGCCAAAAAGGGAAACTGTATTGAATATCTTTAATTACCTGGCACCTGACTAGAGGGTGTTTCTATTCCGGCATTGCTGTCATACACGTGGAGGGCCTCACGACGCCTTGACCCCATCTGGGGGCGTTTCTGCCCATCTGGGGACGTGTCTACGCGTGGGTCCTCCTACTGGGAGTGCTACTGCGCTAGGGGTGGCTTTTTGGGTGCCAACTCATGCCCCCAAGTATCTAGCCACTTACTCTGAGAGCGTATCTGCCTTCCTCTCGCACCCTGCACCCGGTTATCCTGGGCGTGACCTTCCTCTTGGGTCGTATCTGTCCCGAAGGCGTCTCTGGGGCGGCAGGGGTACTTCGCGAGTCAGGCTGCCCTTCACTGGTACTATTACTATGGCCTTGGAGCCGCCTTTCCCTTCTCTTTATCACTTTCCCGAGATATCGGGACCTGAGGCTTTCCCACGACGTAGCTCCCTCCATGGCCTTTCCTACCCATGGGTATCGGGGAACCACACCGTGATTGCCTTGCTTTTACACTGTTTAATCTGGCGACGTCCTCACCAGGGCGACGCCTTCACCTAGGCGACGCCTTCGCCTAGGCGACGCCTTCGCTTAGGCGACGCCTTGCCTTAGCGACGTCTTTCCTGCCTTGGCGACGCTTTCTCTTAGCGTCCCTACATCTGGGCGACACCTCGAGTTGACTTTGACTTTCCTGTTGTTGACTTTGACCTTGACTTAGTCAACGCCCTGATACGGGACGGTACACAAGCCCCCCAGTCTTAAGCCGAAGACTTGTCTTCAGCGCAAAGACTAAAGCCTTGCCCCCGCCATCCCCGTGCTTTCTTGATGACGTGTCATTCTCTGCTGACTCAGCAAAATTTTCGAATTAATGACGCGACATTATCTGAACCACAGGGGTATTCTTAATGGCCGATTGGACATTCCCTGCAATGGGGATGATTACACCTTTTGGGCTACCCTTTATCGCGCGCCACGTGGCCCATCGCGCGGACCTCCTTTAGAGACCTTCGCGCTTCTCCTTGAGCAATTGATCCTCTGACGCGTGGCACGATCCCACGGCCCTAGGTTAGCGCCTCTTGAGTTGCGAAATGTAACGTTTAAGTTACTCCAAACCCCGCGCTCACCCTACTGTTACATTCATTCGCTCTGCAACTCCGCACTGTTCATCGCCTTCAAACCTCCTTTCTCTGCAATCGCGATTTTCTCCTTCCTGCGCTCTCCTACCGCCTCCAAAGGTACGGTTTTTCCTCCTTGATGATTCTCTTTACTGTATGAACTGCCTGGGACTGTCCATACTACCGCATTTCTCTGGATGCTGCTTGTGTGTTTCGTTACTCCTCTTGTTTCCCTTCATTCTTTTGCGGGTAGGGCGCTCCTAGGGTTCTTCCATTTTCCCCTTTTCTTCTCTCCAAACCCCTTTTCTCTGAACCCTTTCTTTCTCTTTTGATCTTCAGCACTGGTGTTGATGGCAAAAACCAAGACCACCGCGCCTCCCCCGCTCCCCAAGTCTCATTATAAGGATGAATATGACTGGGCCCCCGACGAACTTCTGGACGAATGTTCTCTTCTGAACTCCGTTGAGGACGTGGAGGCCCACAGGGGGGACCCTGCCCTCTATAATTTCAATGCTTTCCACAAGAGTCATGACTCCCAAGTCCTGGTAAGCCGAGTGCGACCTGGGATACCCGTTTGCGCAGACTCACAGGATACTGGGGGATGCGCTTTCTTCTTCCTCTACCAGATGGTGTTGAAAAGGGTGGGCCTGCGTCTGCCCCTAACTCCCTTCGAAAAAGAGCTATTGACAGAGATAAACACTGCTCCCGCCCAACTCCATCCCAACAGTTGGGCTTTCGTGAGGGGGTTCCAAATTCTCTGTGGCTACCTAGGAGTTCCCTCCTCTGTGGACGTTTTTCTTCACTTCTTCGAGGTAAAGAAACAAGGAAAAAGTCTCTGGATGAGCTTTTCTGGCATCGCCGGGCGCATCATCCTGACGCTCTTCCAGAATTCGTTCAAAGGCTGGAAGGGAAAATTTTTCAAGGTACGCGCGACCAAGCGCGATCCTACTATTCTGGAGGGCTTTCCTTTGTACTGGACAGACAAGCCCATAACTATGAAGCCCTTGGCTCTGGACGAACTCGCCCCGCCTGATCGGGATATATGCAAAGCCTTGGCGGGGCTGGGAATAGTCTTTGATACCGCCAAGCTCATCGCGAACGAATTCAATGCCCATGGGCTTTCTACATACTTCGATATCTGTTCTTGGCGATTTATGATGCATTAGTTGCTATAGTTAACTGCATTACCGTTTTTCACTGCACCATGTTACTTGCATTTCGCATCTCTTCCTGTATTGTGAATCCACACAACCGCTCCAGTGCTAATCCTTGTTGTTTGGCCTGTCTTGATGTAGGATCGGTGATGGGTACCTCCAAAAGGATAATGCTGGCGAAAGCACTGAAGGAGGCTCGCGCCGCCAAGGCAGGCGCCTCCTCCAGCCCTGCTGCCAATCTGATTCTCCCGCCGGCTCCGACACCGCCACATCCAATCACTGCTGAAGGTGCTTCTAGCCCATCTCCGACGTCTCCTCCTGGCTCTGACGTGCTTCCAACTCCCAACTCCCCTTCGCCTATCGCCGCTGTGCCCCTAGCTGCGGCCTGGTCACCGGCTCCAACCCCCCTTGACAAAGGAAAAAGGGTTTTGGAGATTCTGTCAGATGATGAGGAATCAGGAGGCGTGGCACCCTTCAAGAGGAGAAAATCCGCGCTGGTTCCTCTTTTGGTAGAGACGCCGCCGCAGGGAGGGAACTCCTTTATGGACAACCCTCCAAGCGCAACCTCACTCCCTCCTATGATTCTCCGAGAGGAAAGGGGCGAAGGTGCTGAATCTGCGCCGCCTCTGCCGCCGCCAGAAACCGCTGCTTCCCCGACTCCCGATGCTGCCGCCCCTGACTTCATTGTCATTCCCCCTCCAATCATGCATCTGATGAGGGGTTTCAGCGGCGGGACTATGCCGGAAGGTACCGACAGGAGGGAAGGTATGCCTTTCTATCTGGGGGCCTTCTTGGCGGTGGCTCTTGAATGGCGCTCCCAGGCCAGAAACGCTGCCTTGCAAACCCAAACCCTCCAGGCCTTGGAAACGAAAGCAACCACCCTGGAGGAGGAGATGAAGGCCCTGGGACGCCAGAACGAGGCTTATTGTTCCTCTCTGAAACAAGCACAAGAGTCCAGGGCAGAGGCTGAGAGGAAATTGGCAGAGGCCTTGGAGCTCCAGGCTGACTTCTACGCTCGTGAAGTCGCTCTCCAAGTACAGGTAGCGGGTCTTCAGGAATTGGTCAAGGCAGACGCGGAAACCCAAAAGGACCTGAAGGACCGCTGCTGTGAACAAACTGCCAAGGTGGAACGGATAGAGGAGGAAATGGCTACGCAGGCCAAAGCTATGGACCTTCTCCGAGTTGACTACAACGAGCTGCAGGTCGAGGTTAGCCGGCTTCGTGTGGAGAAAGAGGCTCTGGAGAAACAGGTGGCCTCCGGAGACACCGCCATTGAGGAGCTGGAGAAGGAGAAAAATTCCCTCATCCAGGAGATGGCTGGCACCTTCGAGGAGGGGTTTCAAGAAGCCCTGTCCCAGGCGTCCTGCGAGAATCCCGGCGTCAACCTCTCAAACTGTGACCCCACACACCACGTGGTCGACGGGAAGGTCCTGCCCATAGATTTGAACGATTGAACTGCTGCCCCTCATCCGCCACCTTCCTCTTCAAGCTTAACTCTTCATTCTTTACCTTCGCTTTTTAATTTCATCTGCCAAAAACTTGTAATTCTTCGAACTATCCACACTCTTGTTATTAATTCGGGACACTCGCATGGTTGTCCTTATTTCTTTTTCACATACGACTCCGCCTATGCGATCTCGTTCTCATCTTTTCCCTTCATACGCTTTACTTATTTTATCTGTATCCCGCCCGTTTCTCGCACTTCGTTGGGCGGTTTGGTATGATTGGGTAGGCTCGCTCGCCAACCCTTACGCCCGTGGAGAGGCCCACTAAGTGGCGCCGTATCGTCCACGAGACAACTCTAATACCGAAAGGCTCTTTCTTTGATCTTTCAACACTCGGCGCCCACGCCTAAGGAGAGGCCTGCCAAAGCAGCACCGTATCGTCCCCGGGTGTCTAAAACGCTGAGTACTGTGGGGTTTTTGTTCCCTCCATGGTCTTTCCTGCCCAGGGGTATCGGGGAACACCCTGCCAGTGACTCGCTGGCATTCGACGGTCTCGTCTCCCTCCACAGTATTTCCTACCTGTGGGTATCGGGGAGGCGACGCCTGCAACTAACTTTGCCTTTCTCTGATTTCTTCTCCCTCCTCAGTCTTTCCTACCTGTGGGTATCGGGGAGGTAACGCCAGTCGGTATTTGGGTTGGTGACGCCCGCGCCTTCTCGTCTGTCGTCGCCCTTTACGTCTTTCCTGGCAACGCCTCGGGCGTTACCTTTGCATCGACATTGACTTTAATTCTTGCCTTGGCCAACGCCTGATAACAGCGAAGAGCCCAAGGCTTGGTCTGTGCCATCCACGTGGCGCTTCTTGTACAGCTGATGGGACCTTCTGTCATTCGACTTGATCCACGTGGCGCTGCTTGCATGGTCAGTGGGGTATCTAGTCATTTCATTTTCTGACTCCTGCTGTACCCCTGGCTCATTTTCGACGGCGCATCGTACCATTGGATATTCTGCTGATACGACGTTTTCTGATTTAAACCAGTGGTGCCAGTGTCATCCTTTCACCCTTTGCCACGTGTATCAATCACACGATGCATCCGTTCGTGTCGTTTGGTGCGCTAGGCGCTTTATTTAACTCTTCAAACTCTGGAACTATCTTCACCATTTTCTCACTCTTCATAACCTACTTGCGTTCTTTCTTCTTGTACCCTTTCTTCTTGCATCCTTTCCTCTCTGTCGAAGGGCTGTTCTAACTGCTCCCCTCGCTCAACTCTTGCATTTCCAGCCATCTTGATCTTGTTAAAGAATGTCCTCTCACGATGCTTCCTCCAGGGTCCGTCCCAAAGACTTGTACCCTTGGGCCTCGAGCGAACTTCTTGATGAGTGTTCATGCTTGCTTTCCACCAGGGCCGTACGAGAACACAAAGGGGAGTTGTGTTCTTACGACCACCGGGCCTTCGCGAGGAGGCACGATGACGACATCGTTGTGTTCCCATGCACTCTGGGGGAGCCAGTGTGTGGAGACGGACGAGCGAACGACGGGGTCCCTTTCTTTTACTTTTACCAGGTGGTGTTCAAGACCATCGGGGTGCGCTTACCCTTCTCCCGGTTCGAGAAGGAACTGCTGACGGAGATCAACGTGGCTCCAGCCCAGTTATATCCCAACAGCTGGGCCTTTGTCAAAGCCTTCGATATCCTCTTTGGGTTTCTGGGTTGTGCACCCTCGGTTGACCTCTTTCTTCACTTTTTTGAGGTGAAGAGACAGAGACACAACCTCTGGGTAACTCTCAGCAATGTTCCCGGAAGAGTTCTCTTCACACCCTTCCAAAGCTCGTTCACGGGGTGGAAAGGCCGGTTCTTCAAGATCTGTTGTACTGATCTTGTTCCCGACGCCCTCGATGGGTTTCCGCTGCACTGGGTGAGAGAGGAAAAGGCCCTCAAAGCCAAACCCCTCAAGAATCTTGGTCCAAGTGATCAAATAGCTTGCCGGATTCTTGCTAAGGCGGGAGGTTTTGACTCCGCTACGGTGATCAGCTTGGAGTTCAACGCTAGGACTCTTGAGAAGTACATAAGTAAGGACCACTGCCTTAAGCAACTTCGACCTTCGTTACTTTCTAACTGTGCCTGTCTTTCTTCGTGGTGTCTCTAACACATCTTTTCCCCTTGTGCAGGTTCGAAAATAAGCCAAGAAAAGAGGACACAACTTACTTGAGCGCTGCGGGCTGGGAAAGGGGCTTCGCCTTCCTCCAGTGATGACTCTGATGAGCGCTGAGAAGCGGCCTGTTTGTGTTTTTGCATTTTGTAGTGAACATTGCTTGTAACAACAATTTTCCAATATCATAATTCTTTACAACGCCACTTTACTTTTCATATGTCTCATATACCGCGCGACTTCCTTTCGTCTCGTTCTGCCAACGATGCATGCTTTTATTTGGGCGACGCCTTCTTTCTGGGCGACGCCAAGGCCTAGGCGACGCCTTCTTCCTTGGCGACGCCATGGCCTAGGCGGCGCATCACATTACTTCTAACAAGGGAAAATAATGGCTGAAAACCAAAGCACTTCTTTTTCTCAACTGGTTATTCCATTCATTAGGGTGACCTCATTAAAAAACCCCCAAAAGGGGAAAAAGAGCGTCCCCTTCAACTAAACTGTTACATGCTGCTTACATAAATCAACTGAAATAAAATTTTAAGTTGGTTGCATTCCAACTGCGCGGGATAGGGCCCCCATCTAAAGTCTCCAGGTTGTACGAGTCGTTGCCCTTAGCCTCAGTAACTCTGAAGGGCCCGGTCCACTTGGGAGACAGTTTATTCTCCAACTCATAAGGGTGAGCTTTCCTCATCACTAGGTCGCCCACCTGAAACTGTCGTGGCTTTACTTTAGAGCTATATTGCCGCTCCACTCTTCTCTTCATCGCTTCAGCTTTTATTCTAGCTTCTTCCCTGGCCTCTTCTAGCAGATCCAGGTTTACCCGCCTCTCCTCATTAGATTCCTCCACTACAAAGTTTTGGAAACGCGGTGAGCTTTCGTGTATTTCTACTGGAATCATCGCGTCTGACCCGTACACCAAACTGAACGGCGTCTCCATAGTAGAGGATTGGGGCGTGGTGTGGTATGCCCATACGATCCTTGGCACCTCTTCCGCCCACGCCCCTTTGGCCTTTTCCAACCTTCTTTTTAATCCCCTCAGCAGAACTCTGTTTGCTGACACTACTTGTCCATTGGTTTGGGGGTGTTCGACCGACGCGAACACTTGCTTGATTCCCACTTCAGCGCACAGATTTCTCAACTGCTGACTGGCGAACTGGGTCCCGTTGTCAGATATCAGGCGCCTGGGTACGCCAAAGCGACACACGATGTTTCTCCACACAAAATGCTGTACCTTATGCGCAGTGATTTGTGCCACGGGTTCTGCCTCTATCCACTTAGTGAAGTATTCGATGGCGACAATCAGATACTTCATCTGCCTGATTGCCAGTGGAAAAGGGCCCAGGATGTCAATACCCCATGTGTGGAAAGGCCACGGGCTGTAAATGGACCGCAACTCTTCAGGCGGCGCCTTGTGCCAGTCGGCATGCTTTTGGCATTGCCTACACCGTTGGGCGTGCCGTGCGCAATCTTCTTTCACTGTTGGCCAGAAGAACCCTGCACGTATTACCTTGGAGGCTAAGGATCTTCCTCCCACATGGCTTCCGCAGATGCCTTCGTGTAGCTCTGCCATTATCCTGGTGCACTCATCGCCACTGACACATGTTAGGATAGGGTGAGTGAAACCGTGCCTGAACAACACCCCATCCACCAAGGTATATCTTACAGCGTTCCTTTTGATTTTCTTACCCTCTTCAGGGTCCACTGGAAGGGCCCCATCCGCCAGGTACCGTTTATAGGGCGTCATCCAGGTGTCTCCCGTGGACAGGGCACAAACCTGCATCTGCTCTTCCTCAGCCACACCCGCGTACGTACTGATGCGGGGCGCCCTCTGCGTATCTTGGGTTAATGAGGAATGACTCCTCGGCCTTCCCCTTGATGCATAAATCTGGAGGACATCCACCCTGTTGTCTTCCACGAATCGACGCGGAGCTTTGAGGGTCTCCTGGATCACCGTCCTCTGTCTACCCCCCTTGCCTGAGCTGGCCAGCTTTGCAAGCAGGTCAGCTCTAGCATTCTGCTCCCTCGGGACGGGTATCAACTCAAGAGCGTTGAACGCCCCTCTCAACAACTGGACGTATTTGAGATACGCCGCCATCTGTGGGTCCTTCGCCTGGAACCCACCCGACACCTGCCCCGTGACCAACTGGGAGTCGCTCTTCACCAGGAGGTTCTGTGCGCCCATCTCTTTGGCCAATAGCATTCCTGCAATCAAGGCTTCGTATTCTGCTTGGTTGTTACTTGCCTTGAAGGCAAAACGCAAGGCCTGCTCGATTAGTATGCCGTCGGGTCCTTCCAGCACTATTCCCGCACCACTCCCTTGCTGGTTTGAGGAACCATCGACCGAGAGCAGCCACTGTGAACCCGCTTCCACCTCTGGCTCACCTCCGGGCGAAAGTTTTGCAACAAAATCCGCATACACCTGCCCCTTAATGGATCCTCTAGGCTCGTACTGTATGTCGAATTCCGACAATTCCACAGCCCAGCGTACCATTCTTCCTGCCACATCGGGCTTCTGCAGCACCTTCTGTATGGGGAGGTTGGTCATTACCACCACCGTGAAACTGTGAAAGTAATGACGGAGCCTCCTAGCCGAGAACACTACCGCCAGTGCCGCCTTCTCCAGCGCCTGGTACCTTGTCTCGGCTCCCTGTAAGGCTTTGCTTACAAAGTAGATGGGCTTCTGACTCTGGCTCTGCTCTTGTACCAACACAGAACTGATGGCCCTATCTGTTACAGTAAAATACAAACGGAGGGGCACGCCCGTTACTGGTTTGCAGAGAACCGGAGGCGTCGCCAGGTACTCCTTCAGTTTAACGAAAGCCGCTTCGCATTCCTCAGTCCATGCAAAGCGACTGTTTCTCTTGAGGCACTGGAAGTATGGGTGCCCCTTTTCTCCTCCAGCGGAAACAAACCTCGAGAGCGCCGCCATCCGCCCTGTCAACTGTTGAACCTCCTTTACCGATGTCGGGCTCCGCATGGCAATAATGGCCGCACATTTGTCGGGGTTCGCTTCTATACCCCTCTCGGTGAGCAAAAAACCCAAAAATTTACCGGCCTCTACCCCAAAAACACACTTCTCGGGGTTCAACTTGAGGCGGTACTTGGATATCGTGTTGAACAATTCCTCCAAGTCTGCCATGTGCTGTATCCTGTTCTGCGACGCCACCACCATGTCGTCTACATAGGCGTATACATTTCTCCCGAGCATTGGCGCCAAGACCTTATCCATTAACCTCTGGTACGTGGCGCCCGCATTTTTGAGTCCGAAAGGCATCACCTTATAGCAATAACTGCATGTTTCAGTCATGAACGCAGTTTTGCTCTCGTCCCTGGGGTGCATCTTGATTTGGTTGTAGCCTGAGAAGGCGTCCAGGAAGCTTAACACTTTGCTGCCAGACGCGCTGTCCACTAGGGCGTCAATGCTGGGCAGCGGATAGGAATCCTTCGGGCACGCCTTATTCAGGTCCGTGAAGTCAACGCACATTCTCCATTTCCCGTTTGCCTTCTTCACCAGAACGACATTGGCGAGCCACTCAGGGTACTGAATCTCCCTGATGTGGCCAGCACTCAGCAGCTTCTGCGTTTCGTCTTTCACCACCTGTTGTCGCTCCTCGTTAAATTTCCTCCTTCTCTGACGCACGGGGCGAACCGCGGCGTCCATGCTGAGGTGGTGGCACAGAAAATCGGGGTCAATGCCCGGCATGTCCGAGGCGGACCACGCGAAGGCATCCATGTGGCGCGAAATCACTTCCGCCACCCCTTCCCGCTCTTCTGGGTTTAGCGAGCTTCCTAACTTGAAAGCTTTGCCGCCAATCTCCCTTTCTAGGATGTTGGTAGCGGGTTGCTCCCTATCATCATCATTGGCGAGCACCGCTTCTTCTACGGGCGCCGCCTCCTCCCCGTGCGCTTCCTCCATTGGCGCATCTGCTTTGGGCGTCGCCCTTTCTGCTATGGCCTCTTCGGGGGTCTGCCTAGCGGGCGTCGCCTCGATCATCGTTGCGTCCGTGATCGGTGGACGCTCGTACACCATGAAAACGCCTCTCTTCGTCTTCAGGCTGTTTTCGTAGCATTTTCTTGCCTCCTCTTGGTCTGATCTGATGACTATCACCCGGCCACTGAGGTCCGGTAGCTTCATCTTCATGTGCCGGGTGGAGGATATTGCACTCAGACGGTTTAGCGCTGGTCTGCCCAGCAAAATGTTATAGGCAGAATTGGCGTTAACGACGAGGTACCGAATGCTCTCTGTTCGGGAGGCCTCTCCGTCCGTGAACGTAGTCCTCAACTCCAGGTACCCCCGGACCTCTATCTGGTTATCTCCGAACCCATACAAGCATCCCGTATAGGGACTCAGTAGATCGGGGGACAGCCGTAACTTATTAAAAGTCGACAGAAACATGACGTCTGCCGAGCTTCCTTGATCAACAAGCACTCGGTGGACCTTTCTCCCAGCCGTGACGACCGAGATGACAACGGGATCGTTGTCATGGGGCACCACATCTCGGAGATCCCTTCTTGTGAACAAAATATCTGACTCCCAGGGCTCCCCCGAGAGCCTCTCTTCGATTGAATTTACCCCCCTCGCGTATTTCTTCCGCTGGGAGGCGGTGGGTCCACCGCCGGAAAAACCTCCAGCAATGGTGTGGACCTCGCCAAGCAGAGGCATCTCGTGTGCTGGCTCATCCGCCGGCGACGGCAGGGTGGCGGTCGGGGTGGACTCTGCGACATAATCTTTCAAAAACCCAGTCCTCACTAGCTCATCTAGCTGGTAGCCCAACGACAGGCAATTATCAATTTGGTGCCCGAAAGCCTCGTGAAATTCGCACCAAGAGTCTTTACGGGGCCCTAGCACCTTGTCGGTCTTCGCCGGTCGCCTCAGCCTCTCGGCTATGTTGGGCACGGCGATCAAATCCTTCAACTCGACGACGAAGTTGTACCTCGCCGGTCTTGCTCTTTCTCTGGTGGGGCGTTCGCCTCCTGCGGGACCCCGAGGCTGGGGCTTTCTGGCCTCGTAGGGGCGTCTCGCCTCTGGCTTCTTTCTCCCCGTCGTGGTCTCATTGACTCTGACGGGTTGAACTCGCGCCGGTCCCCTTGGGCGTGAGGGCACGGTACTAGTGCGCTTCACGCATACCTCCCCTTCCGAAGCAATATGCTCCACCGCCCTGCGCCGTAATTCTGCGAAAGTCCTAGGGCGATTGCGGATAATAGATTCTCCAAAGGGCCCTGGGCATACGCCTTTCACGAATGCGTACACGATCATAGGCTCCTCGGTCGTACCAACCTTCACGACTTGGGCCCCGAAGCGATTGATATACTCCTTCAGGGTCTCCCCCTGGTACTGCTTCACGTCAAACAGGTTGTAGGAGACCGGCGGCGGGGCCTTGTTGGCCAAATACTGTTCTCTGAATAACCGCGACAACTGGCAGAAAGATGTGATATGGCCCTCGGGAAGGCTGATGAACCAGTCCATAGCCATCCCGGTCAGGGTGCTCATGAAGAGCTTGCACTTGGCGGCGTCAGAGCCGCCTATCAGGACCATCTGCGTGTGGAACGCCGCGAGGTGCGTCTCCGGGTCCTCCATCCCAGTGAAAATTGCCTTGGGTCCCGCGAACGTGTTCGGGATTGCTGCGTCTAGGATCTCCTGCGAAAACGGAGTGGAAAACTCCCTTGGTGGGGAGTGATTCTCCATCTCGTCGTGCCCAGGCCGCCTCCTATCGTTTCTCAGGCCCTGGCGCAACTCCTCATTCACACGGTGGAGCTCTTCGTTGCGTTCATGCGAGGCGTCAAGATCTGCCTGCATGCGCTCCTGCTCCATCTTCGAATCCGCCATGTCCTGCTGCAACCCCCTCATTATTTCCAGGACCTGCTGCATGGATACGTCTGTGGGGGCTGCGCGCGCTGATCTTCGTCTGGTGGGGGCCATTGTCACTCCAACCTCCTTCAGCACTACCGTAACCTGGTAGCTTTTCACGAACTTGTATGATGGGACTGATGTTTTATATCGGCCCCACGGTGGGCGCCAAATTTTCCGTCCGGTCAACCGGGACGTCTTCGTGCACGACCTCAACCGTCAGCTAAGGACTCCTTCCCACTGATTGCCTGTGAACTCCTGCAAAAAAGAGGACGAAGAGGCGCCCTAGCGGCCGTTTGCACTCCGACGCTCAAGTCAGCCAGCAAGAAACACCAAAACTGTCCACCCACGTATCTGAGCACCGCGTATGGCACTCTGAAGGTGGTAAAAGAAACTGTATATATGTGTGTGTGTGTTGTCCCCTTCAGGCAAAAATATTCTCCAGTCACTTGTACGTAATCCTCAAGCACGGGCAAGCAACTAGAGAGTTTCTCCTAAATTTGTCACAGGTTCCAACCCTTTTTCCGACATTCTCAGCGCTATTTAAACTGCCCCCAGCATTTAAAGCGCCTTAAAGCGCTTTTAAACTCAAACGTAACGCGCTCATTAAAGCGCTTAATTATGAAACGTAGCGCATTTAAGATGTTGAAACGCTTGGGAGCCAAAATAGTACCTGAATGCCAAAAAGGGAAACTGTATTGAATATCTTTAATTACCTGGCACCTGACTAGAGGGTGTTTCTATTCCGGCATTGCTGTCATACACGTGGAGGGCCTCACGACGCCTTGACCCCATCTGGGGGCGTTTCTGCCCATCTGGGGACGTTTCTACGCGTGGGTCCTCCTACTGGGAGTGCTACTGCGCTAGGGGTGGCTTTTTGGGTGCCAACTCATGCCCCCAAGTATCTAGCCACTTACTCTGAGAGCGTATCTGCCTTCCTCTCGCACCCTGCACCCGGTTATCCTGGGCGTGACCTTCCTCTTGGGTCGTATCTGTCCCGAAGGCGTCTCTGGGGCGGCAGGGGTACTTCGCGAGTCAGGCTGCCCTTCACTGGTACTATTACTATGGCCTTGGAGCCGCCTTTCCCTTCTCTTTATCACTTTCCCGAGATATCGGGACCTGAGGCTTTCCCACGACGTAGCTCCCTCCATGGTCTTTCCTACCCATGGGTATCGGGGAACCACACCGTGATTGCCTTGCTTTTACACTGTTTAATCTGGCGACGTCCTCACCAGGGCGACGCCTTCACCTAGGTGACGCCTTCACCTAGGCGACGCCTTCGCCTAGGCGACGCCTTCGCTTAGGCGACGCCTTGCCTTAGCGACGTCTTGTCCTGCCTTGGCGACGCTTTCTCTTGGCGTCCCTACATCTGGGCGACACCTCGAGTTGACTTTGACTTTCCTGTTGTTGACTTTGACCTTGACTTAGTCAACGCCCTGATACGGGACGGTACAGAAGTCAACAGAATAATTACACAAGGCGTCGCCAGGACAAGGCATCGCCAAAGAACGGCGTCGCCTTAACATGGCGTCGCCGAGATAAGGCGTCGCCTAGACAAGGTGCCGCCAAGATAAGACGTTGCCAAACAAGCCATCGGTAGTGTCGCTCCCCGATACCCATGGGTAGGAAAGATCATGGAGGGAGTGACGCCATGGAGGCTTCGGGCCCGCCAAGCGTAGAAACAATGATAAAGTGAAGAGAAAGGTGGCTTCAAGGCCACAGTACTAGCGCCAGTGGAGAGCAATCTGACTCGCGAAGTGCTCATATCACCCAGAGAGGCCCTTGGGATAGATACGACTCATGAGAGGGTCACGCCCAGGGGTAACCAGGTGCAGGGTACGAGAGGAAGGTAGATACGCTCTCAAAGCGAGTGACTAGAGGTTTGGGGGCATGAGTTGGCACCCAAAAAGTCACCCCTTGCGCCAGATGCACTCCAAGGAAGGAGGACTCACACGACGAAATACCCCTGAGTTGGGTCACGGTGCTGTGAGGCCCTCCACGTGTAATAACAGCCAAGTCAGAACAACAACATCCAATTGTCAGGTATAAGGTAATTAAAGTTTACGTTTCGAGCGTTTTAAGGTATTTTAAATGCTTCAGGCGGTTTAAACGTCTTAAAGGCGTTGAACGTTTCATAATTAAATGCGCTTTAAGACGCTTTAAATGCTAGAGGCGTTTAAATAGAACCTTGGATGTTGGAAACGGGGTTCGAACTTTTGGCAAATTTTCCCAGAATACACTCTAGTTGCTTGCTCGAGTCTTGAGGCTACGCACAAGGGACTAGAGAAAAGTGGTTTGCCAGAAGGAGAAAATATACACAATAAACAGTTCCTTTTTACCACCTTCAGAGTACCATCCACGGTGCTCCGATACGGAGGTGCAGAGTTTTGGTGTTTCTTGCTAGCTGACTTGAGCGTCGGAGTGCAAACGGCCGCTAGGGCGCCCATTTGTCCTTCTTTGCAGGTATTTACAGATTGCCAGAGGGAAGGTGTCCCTAGCTGACGGGCAAGGTTGCACACAAAGACGTACCCAGGTCAACCGGCCGGAAGATTTGGCGCCCACCGTGGGGCCGATTTAAAACATCAGTCCCATCGCAAGTTTCAGGCAATTTATCAGAGCTACCATAACGACTGGGGAAGTTCAGAGGAAAACGTTGAAGGATGAGGGCCACGAGACAAGGTTCCTCACGCGCAGCAAGTGAGGAAATGTCCATGCAGCAGGTCATGGACATGATGCGGGGGCTGCAAGATGAAATGGCGGAATCAAGGGTGGAGCAAGAGCGTATGCAGGTGGATCTCGCGGCTTCCCACGTGAGAAACGATGAGCTCCATCGTATCAATGAAGAGTTGCGCCGTGGTTTGGGCGATAACCAAGGGCAACGTGACCAAGATGAGACCGAGCTTCTCACCCCACCACGGGAGTTTTCCACACCCTTCTTGCAGGAGATTCTGGAAGCAGTGATCCCCAACACGTTCGCGGGACCCAAGGTGATCTTCACCTGGATGGAGGATCCTGAGGCGCACCTCACTGCATTCCACACGCAGATGGTGCTAGTAGGCGACTCCAATGCCGTGAGGTGCAAGCTCTTTATGAGCACCTTGACGGGGATGGCCATGGATTGGTTCATCATCCTTCCAAACGGCCATATCACCTCCATCCAGCAGCTGTCGCGGTTGTTTAGGGAGCAATACTTAGCGAACAGGGCGTTGCCGCCAGTTTCGTATGACCAATTTGATGTGAAACAATATCAAGGAGAGACCTTGAAGGAGTACATCAACCGTTTCGGGGCCCAAGTAGTAAAGGTTGGTACTACGGAAGAGCCCATGATCGTGGACGCATTCAGAAAGGGCGTGTGTCCTGGACCTTTTTGCGAATCCATCCTTCGCAATCGCCCCAGGACCTTCGCTGAAATAAGGCGTCGCGCGGTGGAGCATATCGCCTCTGAGGGAGAGGTGTGTGAGAAGCGCACCAGCGTCGTACCCTCACGCCCGAGATCGCAGACACGGGCTCAACCCGTCAGGGTCAACGAGACCACGACGGGGAGGAAGAAGCCAGAGGGGAGACGCCCCTATGAGGCAAGAAAACCCCAGCCCAGGGGTTCAGCAGGAGGAAATCGCCCGGCCAGGGAAAGGGCCAGGCCAGCGAGGTACGACTTTGTAGTGGAATTGAAGGACCTAATTGCCGTACCCAATATAGCTGAAAGGTTGAGGTGACCGGCGAAGACTGACTAGGTGCTAGGGCCTCGCAAGGACTCTTGGTGCGAGTTCCATGAAGCTTTCGGTCATCACATCAACAACTGCCTGTCACTGGGATACCAGCTAGATGAGTTGGTGAGAAGCGGGTTTTTGAAGGATTACATCGCAGAGTCCGCCACGACCGCGACCCTGCCAGAACCAGTGGAAGAACAAGCGCACGAGATGCCTGTCCTTGGCGAAGTCCACACCATTGCTGGTGGCTTTTCCAGGGGAGGGCCCACTGCCTCCCAACGGAAGAAATATGCGAGGGGGGTCAATTCAATTGAAGAAAGAATCTCAGGTAACCCGTGGAAGTCAGACCTCGTGTTCACGAGGGCGGATCTACAGGATGTTGTGTCGCACGACAATGACCCCATGGTCATTTCGGTTGTCACGGCCGGCAGAAAGTTGCACAGGGTTCTAGTCGACCAAGGAAGCTCCGCAGATGTTATGTTCTGGTCAACATTCAACAAGTTGCGGTTGTCTCCTGACCTGTTGAGACCTTATATGGGTTCGCTGACAACCAGGTGGAAGTACGAGGCTACCTGGAATTGAGGACGACATTCTCGGATGGAGCGGCCTCACATACCGAAAACATTAGGTACTTAGTCGTAAATGCCAACTCAGCCTACAACATCTTGTTGGGCAGACCGGCGTTGAACAGGCTGAACGCAGTAGCCTCCACGCGCCACATGAAGATGAAGTTGCCGGATCTCAGCGGCATAGTGATCGTCATCAAGTCAGATCAGGAAGAAGCGCGAAAATGTTATGAGAATAGTCTGAAAATGAAGAGGGGCGTGTTCATGGTGTTCAAGCGTCCGCCAAGTGCAGACACGGCGATGGAGGTAGAACCCTTGAACGAGTCGACGCCTGGCGAAGCCACACCCGTGAGGGCGAAGCCCGAAGCAGACACGCACGCAGAGGAGAGGCAGGACAACACATCGCCCGTAGAAGAGGCGACGCCTAGAAGGCACTACCGGGCGACGCCCCTTAAGGAAGATAGCAGGGATCAGCCGGCGGCCAACGCGGTGGAGGCAGATTGGCGGCAAAACGTTAAAGCTGGGGCGTTTGTTGAGCCAAGAAGAACATGATGAGGTGGCGGAGGTGATTTCACGTCATTTAGATGCTTTCGCATGGTCCGCCTCAGACATGCCGGGCATCGACCCTGACTTTCTATGCCACCACCTTAGCATGGATGCCACGGTCCGCCCCGTGCGACAAAGAAGGAGAAAGTTCAATGAAGAAAGGCGGCTTGTGATAAGGGAAGAGACGCAAAAGCTGTTGAGCGCCGGACACATACAAGAAATCCAATACCCCGAGTGGCTGGCCAACGTCGTCCTAGTGAAAAAAGCAAATGGGAAATGGAGGATGTGTGTAGACTTCACGGACCTGAACAAGGCATGCCCCAAGGACTCGTATCCACTACCCAGCATCGATGCCCTGGTGGATAGTGCCTCAGGCTGCGAAATGCTAAGTTTCTTGGACGCTTTTTCGGGGTATAATCAGATCAAGATGCACCCGAGAGATGAGGGTAAAACAACGTTCATGACCGAGACGTGTAGCTACTGCTACAAAGTAATGCCGTTTGGATTAAAGAATGCGGGCGCCACCTATCAAAGGGTAATGGACAAGGTCCTAGCGCCCATGTTGGGAAGGAACGTGCAAGCCTACGTAGACGACATGGTGGTAACTTCGTGCGATAGAAGGCGACATACAACAGACCTGGAACCATCTCAAAATATCACCTCAAACTGAACCCTGAGAAATGTGTCTTTGGGGTTGAGGCAGGGAAGTTTTTAGGCTTCATGCTCACGGAAAGAGGAATTGAGGCAAACCCAGACAAGTGCGCGACCATCATCGGCATGAGGAGCCCGACATCAGTGAAGGAAGTGCAGCAACTGACAGGGCGAATGGCAGCATTATCGAGGTTTGTTTCTGTAGGGGGAGAGAAGGGGCACCCCTATTTCCAGTGCCTCAAAAGAAATAGTCGCTTTGCATGGACCGACGAATGTGAAGCGGCTTTCATAAAGTTGAAAGAGTACTTGGCGACGCCACCGGTCCTTTGCAAACCAGTAGCAGGCGTGCCCCTCCGACTATACTTCGCGGTAACAGAACGGGCTATCAGTTTTGTGCTGGTCCAGGAGCAGGACCAAGTGCAGAAGCCCATCTATTTCGTGAGCAAGGCTTTACAAGGCCTAGAAACGAGGTACCAGTCACTGGAAAAGGCAGCGTTGGTCGTGGTATTTTCGGCCAGGAGGCTCCGCCACTACTTCCACAGTTTCACAGTAGTGGTGATGACGAACCTCCCCATACAAAAGGTATTGCAGAAACCCGACGTAGCTGGGAGGATGGTTCGCTGGGCGGTGGAGTTATCAGAGTTCGACATCCAGTACGAGCCCCGAGGATCCATCAAAGGACAGGTATATGCGAATTTTGTGCAGAGCTCTCGCCCGGAGGCGAACAAGAGGTATAGTCGGGATGGCAGTGGTTGCTCTCGGTCGATGGCTCTTCCAATCAGCAAGGAAGTGGTGCGGGGATAGTCTTGGAGGGACCCAATGGTGTGCTGATTGAGCAAGCTCTGCGTTTCGCCCTTAAAGCGAGTAACAATCAGGCGGAGTACGAGGCGCTGATCGCAGGGATGCTCCTGGCTAAAGAGATGGGTGCACAGAACCTCTTGGTGAAGAGTGATTCACAGCTGATCACGGGACAAGTATCGGGTGAGTTCCAAGCAAAAGACCCACAAATGGTGGCGTATTTAAGGTACGTCCAGCTGTTGAAGGCAGCATTTAGCGCTCTCGAGCTAATACATGTCCCGCGAGAACAGAATGCCAGAGCTGACCTGCTTGCCAAGCTGGCCAGCTCAGGCAAGGGGGGCAGGCAGAGGACAGTAATTCAAGAGACGCTCAAAGCTCCGCGAAAATTCGTGGCACAAGGCGCCGCCAGAGGAGCTGAGATCCATATACAGCCCATGGCCTTTCCATACGTGGGGGATTGACATCCTAGGTCCATTCCCCCTGGCGAGAAGGCAGATGAAATACCTAATCGTCGGCATTGAATACTTCACCAAGTGGATAGAGGCGGAGCCCGTGGCCCAGATTACTGCGCACAAGTTGCAACACTTTGTTTGGAAGAACATTGTGTGTCGTTTTGGCGTGCCTAGGCGGCTGGTATCCGACAATGGCACCCAGTTCGCAAGCCAACAGTTGAGAAATCTGTGCGCAGAGGTAGACATCAAGCAAGTGTTCGCATCAGTCGAACACCCCCAGACTAATGGGCAAGTAGAGTCAGCAAATAGAGTTTTGCTGAGAGGACTAAAGAGAAGGCTAGAAAAAGCTAAAGGGGTATGGGTGGAGGAAGTGCCAAGGATTGTATGGGCATACCACACCACGCCCCAATCTTCCACCATGGAGACGCCTTTCAGTCTAGTATATGGGTCAGATGCGATGATCCCAGTTGAGATTCACGAAAGCTCGCCGCGTTACCAGAATTTTGTGGCTGAAGAATCCAACGAAAAGAGGTGAGTGAACCTGAACTTACTGGACGAAGCCAGGGAAGAAGCAAGAATAAAGGCAGAGGCAGTGAAGAGAAGAGTGGAGCGACAATATAGCTCCAAGGTGAAGCCCCGACATTTCCAGGTTGGCGACTTAGTTATGAGGAAGGCTCACCCATATGAGCTAGAGAACAAATTGTCTCCCAAATGGACCGGACCCTTCAGAATCACCGAGGCTAAGGGGAATGACTCGTACAACCTAGAGACTTTGGAAGGGGGTCCCATTCCGCGCAGCTGGAATGTGGCCAATTTGAAATTTTATTTTAGTTGAATTACGTAAGTGAACAGCAATGTAACAATATTATCAAAGGGGACACTCTTTTTCCCTCTCGGGGGTTTTTTAATGAGTTCACCCAAGTAAAAAAGAAGTTCAAGAAAAACTTTGCCTCCGTTTTTCTCTTCCCACTCGAAGTGTAAGATCAAGGGGTAAAGAGATAAAAGACAAAGACTCAAAGCGGCGTCAGGCGTCGCCAAGAAGGGGCATCGCCAAACGAAGGCATCGCCCAAACGAGACGTTGCCAATAGGAGATGCCGCCAGGATGGAACATCGCCGGGATAAAGAGTCGCCAGTGCATGGCATCGTCGAACGTAGGCATCGCCATATGGGAGTATAACAAGCCCCGGCCTTGGTGTCTGAGACGCCCCATGGACGATACGACACTGTCATACAGGCCTCTCCGTGGGCGACGACACCAAAGCGCGATTTTGTCCCTAGTGTTAGACACGCAAAGGGCACCCAGAGCAGGTCTCCCTTCAAGCGTGGACACTCAGTACAGGTAAAATAAACCCTCCCAAACACAATGGAGGGAGTGCCGGAGGGAACGCGCACAGCATTGCAGAGGAAGCAAAAGTAGACGAGAGTATGCAAAAATAAAATGAGCGGCGCTTACAAGAAACCAAAATATGGCGCAAGTGTTAAGGTTACAGGTAAAGTTTGAGATAAAGACGGATGAGGCAAACATGTATATGCCCTACGCTCGTATGAAAAGTGCAATCAGGCCACCTTTCAGTGGCCTCTGGAGTCTGAATGGGAGGAGGACGAAGCCCCGTTCTCGGTCCTCAGCGCCTGGGCAAGCTGCAACCTCTGTTGCCGGTCTATCTTCGAACCTGCACCAAAGGAAACGTGCATGGTAAAGGCACCACAAGATAAGTCATGCAAAGATCTAGTAAAGATGAAGAATGGGAGGTTTGAAGGTAACCCCTCGTACTTATATATGTCTCCAAGGCTTCGGCGTTGTACTCCAAACTAATCAAAGCGGCAGCATCAAAGCCCCCCGCCCCAGCCAGAATCCGGCAAGCCACCTGTTCATTCAAAGGTAGCCTCTTAAAAGGCTTGGACTTCAAGGCTCTCGTCTCCCTCACCCAGTATAGTGGAAAGCCGTCCAGGGCGGAAGGCACGAGATCATAACAGCAAACCCTGAAAAACCTACCCTTCCACCCTGTGAAGGAGTGCTGGAAAGGGGTCAGGAGGACCCTGTCGGGAACGTTGCTAAGGGTCACCCAAAGGTTGTTCCTTTTCCTCTTCACCTCAAAGAAGTGAAGGAAGATATCCACAGAGGGTGCGCACCCCAGAAAGCCAAAGAGTACGTCGAAAGCTTTGACGAAAGCCCAGCTGTTAGGATACAACTGGGCTGGAGCAGCGTTAATCTCTGTCAGTAGTTCCCTCTCAAACCTGGAGAAGGGCAGGCGCACGCCGACACTCTTGAAAACTGATCCTGCCTGTTGACCGGAACGCTGGAGAATGCCTCGTCAAGGGATCGACGTGCGCACCGCTTCTCACCTCCGTTCCTTTCCGGGATCTGCTTCAAGAACCTGCAAAGAAACAACACGGTGCCGCTGCGGCCGATCGCACTCCGACGCTCAAGTCAGTGACGGTATCACCAAATACTAAGAACAAGAACCGTGCAAATCCTCTCTCACAATCAGCTCTATCACTCGCAAGCGTAAATTGTATGAACTGAACGTGCGTACCTCAGAAAGTTCGTTAAGAGCTCTTATATACCTAGTGGCTTTCTCTCTCCTGGCAGTTACAGACTTGGACACGTGGCTCGTATCCGACTGTACACGTGCCATCATCTGGAGGCTCCCTGACTCGGCGCTGCTTACTCTCATTTTGGCTAAGTTACTTATGCATGGTACTGCCCAGTGCATAGCTAACTTAGGAGTGCGATCTCTGCTGGAACTGGCAAGTTAGGGGCTTTCATACACCTTCCCTGTGGTCTCGCCGGCCGCCTTCATAACCTGCTGCTTCTCCTTCATCTTCGGCGATGTGCTTGCTCTGGCGATCTCCAATGCCTAGGTCGCCTGAATCTACATCTGGCGACTTGATCTTTAACCTGGCGATCGCCTATTCTGGTAAGCTGGAAATCGAAACACGCCAACTTAACAACTGGCGACTACACGTGCCTCCCGACTTCCTTCCTATCTGCCAACCTGGCGCCTTGTCAACACGCCTACACTGTAGCAAGATGCCACGTCATCACACCCGACCACCAGGGCGGTACACAAGCCCCCCAGTCTTAAGCGAAGACTTGTCTAGCGAAAAGACTGAAAGAGCCTTCGTTAACACCGATCTACGTGGCACTGACGCAGAATTCCAAGCGATTGTACTTTCTGCTGCCCTGACGCTCCACCAAACCCTTTACTTATCGTTCGACACGTGGCTTCATCAACGGCTCTCTTCATCTGCCGTTAGCGCTTCCTAAAATCATTTCGAAAACCCTTAAACCCATTACGCTCCACTGTTCCATCACTTTCTTCGTGCTTGCAAACGCTCTCACTTCCTTCTGCGAAAGCTCTCGACGCTCTTCAACGCTCTAGATCACCATCTTCCTTCACCGTCTTCCTGATCATCGAAAGGTAACTACTTTCCTTCATCTGCTGGGTTTCCTTGCATTTTCACCGATTTGCATCATCCTGTAACTGCCTGGTGCATACGCTGTGGGTTGTTCTTTCCATTTCTCATTCTGCTCAACTTAGGGCTTCGTCATCGTCGCAACGAACCTTCATGCGTTCGTTCTTCTCCTTCCTTTTATGATCGAGTCAGCCTCTGTAACCCCCCTGACCATTTTTCCTTTCTTCTTCCTTTGCAGCTGCTATCATGACTCGCACAAAGATTACCCCGAACCCACCTCCTTCAGCACGAAACCTTCCTTCACAAGCACACGACCCAACACAAGTTCGTGGCGCTCCGTCTTCGCAGGCTGTAAGGCCTGCGTCTTCCCAACCTGTCCTGGCTCAGGCGACTCCATCTAACGCTGGAGGAGCCCCCGTCCCTCTGCCAGACTTCAAAACTCTATACCCCTGGGCTAACTCAACCCTTCTGAAGGAGACCTCGTCGATGAACACTGCGGGAGCAGTTTTGCGGTTGACTAAGGGGGACGAGGCCTATCAATCGTTTCACAAGGAGCACGACGAGAAGATGATGGTGCTGCCTTGCCCCGCCGCTCTGCCAGTGTGTGCTGATGACAGAGTAAGCGCCGACGGGCCCTTCTGCTTTGTCTATACAACTTTCTTCAAGAAGGTCAAGCTCAGGTTCCCTCTCACCCGATTCGAGAGGGAACTTCTGACCGAGCTCAACATTGCTGCCGCCCAGCTTCACCCCAGCAGCTGGGCGTTTGTTCGAGCCTTTCAAATAACATGCGACCACCTGGGGTTGCCCGCGTCGGTGGACGTGTTTTTGTTCCTTTTCGAGGCCAAGCACCCAGGAGACCGCCTGTGGGTCAGCTTGAATGCAATTGCTGGGAGATCCATTTTTACCATCTTCCAGCAATCGTATAAAGACTGGAAGGGAAAATTCATCCAAGTACGTGCATACGACAAGGATACCTCCCTTCTTGATGGCTTCCCCTTGTACTGGGTGGACAAGGGGAAAAAGGAGTCCAAGAGCTGCTTCAGGAGGCCCAGAAGTCCTGATAGCATGGGAGCATTGGACAGAGATCTCTGTCTTTTCTAGAAGAGGGTGGCGGACGCCAATATAACATTCCTGACCACCACCTTGATCTCCTTCGAATTCTTTGAGGATCAGCTAGAATTCCAAATAGGTTAGGACATCCAAACTGTTACTTTGATACTGCTTCTGATACTGCTTCTGATACTGCTTCTGGGCGTCTTGTGCGATATGCACAAGACTTTGGTTTTACCTTTTCTGCATATACTACCTGTTTTGCTGTTTTATTACCTCATACACTTATCTTTTTCTTCTCTGAGCTAACCCATGCATTTTCGTTTCATGCAGACAACATGTTGGGCAGAAACATGCTCGCCGAATTGAAGGCGCTCGCCCGAAACCACGGGTTGGCGACCGGTTCCCAAACGGTGCCCAACTCGGCGGTCGAGAAGGCCATTGTTCATGGGCGATCACCGCCCAAGGAACCCACCCAGCGCAAGAAACTGGTCCTTAAGAGACCCAAGCGAAAAGCCCCTCAAACCGTCCATGAGGAGGAAGAAGAGGATGACGAGGTCACAGAGGATGGCCTCGTTACAAAAAGGAAGAGGGTGGCACCATCTTCTCCACCTGCTCCACCTCCTCTTCCGACTTCAACACCACCGTCGACGCCTGCTCCTCCTCCATCATCGCCAACACCGCAGGCTCCTCCCTCACCAGTCCAGGCAGTTCCACTGGCCACTGCGCCACCTGCAGCTGAGGCCCAAGAGCCAAATTTCCTGGAGGACCCCCCAAGCGCCTCTACGCCACACATGTCAGCTGGATGGGGCCCCCCTTCAAACGCTTCAGCTGCAGAAAATGCTCCAATCGGGGATGAGGTGGCTCATACCTCTCCAATCCTAATTACCGAATCCCCGATTGCGTCGCCACGCCAGGAAGCAACCATTGAAAATATTGCTAAGGAAGGTGGCGGCGAGAACCCTCAACAAGCCCCCCTGGCGCCTCTCCAAGCAGCAAACCTTTCCCTCGAAGTTACAAGGATGTGGGAACCTCTAACCGCCAAGTTGAAAACCATAGCAGAGGATATCCCCGCGATCATAACGAGGGCTGTGGAGAGCTCCACCAGGAGGCTTCAAGACGATCTCTTCAACCTCAAGACTGAAAATAGCACTATGAAGGTCGAGGTGGAGAAAATGTCATTCAGCCTGACGCTCGTAGAGATCGAACACTCCCGAGTGGAGGATGCCATGAATACCGAGCTCAGGCTGGCGCGCAAGGAAGCTGCTGACCTTCGCCGCAAAGTTCACGATCTTGCCCAAGAGAAAGTCTAGTTGGAAAGCAAAATCGTGCCTCTCCGCGCCAAGGCGATCGACCTGGAGGCTCACATTCAAGCTGATGCCGCTAAGGTACAAAAACTGGAGCAAAGGTCGATCGACCGCGAGAAGCTACTTGGGCAAGTAGAAAAAGCGAGGGACGACGCCATGGCTGATCTCGCCGAGGCAAACAAGGAGAAAGGGAAGATGGCTGCTGAGTTGGCCCAAGCTCAAACGGAATCCAAGAAGGTTACTGACGACCTTCTCCATGCTCAAGAGACCAACGAACAACTCAGAAAGCAGGTTGAAGAGCTGGAGCAGCAGAACAAAGAGCTCAAGAAGCAGGTTGAAGAACTTGAAGGGCAAATTGAAGAACTTAAGCTAAATTCTGCTCAGATTCTGGCTGCTGGATTCGAAGCCGCTCGAGAACAATTCGCATGCCTATTCCCCGATCTCGACCTCAGCATGGTGTCGTTGAACAACAACGTAGTAGATGGAAAGGTCGTTCCCGCTGAAGACTGATCAACTCCACCTCATCTGCTACTTTATGATTTCCCTCGTATATGTCTTGTAATAAAAACTCGTGCATATGTGTTTTGAACAGATACTTATTTCAATCACAAAGCTTGGATATTCTTTCCCCTGACTCCTTTTAAGCGCTTTAGCCTTCTTTGTATGTTTAACTTTGTCGGATTTAACTTAGTGATTTTGCAAACGCGACTTTTGACGTAACTGCCTCGAGCCAATTCAAACTTAAGCAATAATCACTTTAAACAACTTGTACTCTTGAGGCAACTAACCTTATTGCAAGAATACCCTTCAAGCAACGAACTGTAACTCAATTATTGGCTCAAACAACGTCCCACTCGACCTGCTTTGTCAAACAAGTCTTTCAACCTTCTCGCCGTGTTTAAACTCTTCCCGATCGCCAAGACCTCTTAGTAACATCTGCTTTTCCTAGCCTCATGCTTTGGCAATCGTTTCTTTATCTGGGGTAGAAACGCCCTTTGGGATCTTTCTTCGCCCCCCTGAACTTCAGAGCAAAAGACCGGCTGACCAGGCGTTCTCTTCGAACCTACCTTAGCCACCTTCCAAGCTTCTTCCACCCTCTGCGCCATACCTGAACTCGTTCGAGACGAGAAGGATTTTATCTTGCCTATGCTCGCACGTAAGCGAGAAGGTCTTTAACTCGCCTGAACTCGCTCGTCGGCGAGAAGGTCTTTAACTCGCCTGAACTCGCTCAACGGCGAGAAGGACTTTGTCTGGTGCCTCAACTTGCCCAGGGTGTACATCTCCTCCCCCCTGGATGCATTGAGGACCTTTTCTCTTTCTCGCTTGCACTCGCTCGACGGCGAGGAGGTCTTTAACTGGCCTTAGCTCGCGCAACGGCGATAAGGACTTTATCTGGTGCCTCAACTTGCCCAGGGTGTACATCTCCTCCCCCCTGGATGCACTGAGGACCTTTTCTTTCTCTCGCCTGCACTCGCTCAGCGGCGAGGAGGTCTTTAACTTGCCTCTACATTGCCCCAGGGGTTACATCTTCTCGCCCCCAGAAACATGGAGGACTTTTTACTCTTTCTCGCCTGCACTCGCTCGACGGCGAGGAGGTCTTTTACTTGCCTCAGGACGCGCGAGAGCGTTGAGGTCTTTCATCTGGTGCCTCCGATCGCCGAAACACGATGAGGACTTTGAAAACTTAACCGGTGCCTCCAATCGCCGAAAAACGATGAGGACTTAAACTTAACTGGTGCCTCCAATCGCCGAAAAGCGATGAGGACTTAAAACTTTTTTAGAAAGCACGCGATATATCTTTCTTGCCTTAAATCATGTACGAATGACAAGGTCTTTCTTCAAAACTTTTGAAAATAGCACACATGCAATCTGAAAACACCTTATACTTCGAAAACTCTTCTTTTATTGGGTGGCCTCATTAAAAACCCTCCTTAGGGAAAAAATAGTGCCCCCTCCAAACTGTTTTAACAGAGACATTGTAATATAACATTGTGTTTGTCTTTACTTACAAAGCTCTTAACTATAGTACAACTTCAGGTGTGTCGCGTTCCAGGTGCGAGGGATCGCCCCTCCTTCCAGCGTCTCTAAGCGGTAGGCCCCGTTCCCGAGCGCCTCGGTTATTCTGAACGGTCCAGTCCACTTGGGTGACAATTTATTCTCCATCTCGTACTGGTGGGCCTTCCTCATCACCAAGATGGCGGCACACTTGTCTGGGTTGGCTTCTATTCCTCTTTCAGTCAAGAGGAAACCCAAAAACTTTCCAGCCTCCACGCCGAAAATGCATTTCTCCGGATTGAGCTTTAACTTGAACTTGGCGATCGTCGTGAACAATTCTTCAAAGTCTGCAACGTGCTTGCTTTTCTCCTGCGAGGTCACGACCATGTCATCGACGTAGGCTTACACGTTCCTTCCCAGCATTGGTGCAAGTACTCGATCCATCAGCCTCTGGTACGTGGCCCCCGCGTTCTTCAGCCCAAACGGCATCACCTTATAGCAATAGCACGATCTCTCCGTCATGAAGGCTGTTTTCTCTTCATCCATGGGATGCATCTTGATCTGATTATAGCCCGAGAAGGCATCCAGGAAACTCAGCAGCTTGCACCCTGCAGCACTATCAACCAGGGCATCAATGCTTGGTAGAGGATACGAATCCTTTGGGCAAGCTTTGTTCAGATCGGTGAAATCGACGCACATGCGCCATTTCCCGTTACTCTTCTTCACCAGCACGACATTTGCCAACCATTCAGGGTACTGGACTTCCCTGATGTGGCCTGCAGCGAGGAGTTTCTGTGTTTCGTCCCTGATCGCCTGCCTCCTCTCTTCATTGAATTTTCTTCTCCTTTATCGCACCGGTCTCACCATGTTGTCCATCGCCAGATGATGGCACAAGAAGTCGGGATCGATCCCGGGCATGTCCGAAACGGACCAAGCAAACGCGTCCAGATGCCGCTCAATTACCTTGGTGATCTGGTCCTGGAGATCGACCTCCAGAGATCTTCCGAGCTTGAAGATTTTCCCTCCGATCTCCTTCTCGAGCCACTGCTCAACGGGTTCGGGCCTGGATTCTCTGGCGATCACCGCCCTGGCGATTCCCTGTTCCCTTGCTTCCTCGGGGCGATTCCGCGCCTCTTCCTCCTCCAGGCCAGCATTCCTCTCCCCTAGCTCAGGGTCTACCATCTCTACATCCCTTCCGGCGGCCTCCTCTGTTACCGGCGGTCTGGGCTTCACACAGGGAGGTGGGGTGGTTGTTACATAACTCACTGATCTTTTGTTTTTCAGGCTATTCTCATAGCACCTTTTCGCTTCTTTCTGATAAGACTTGATCGTGATCACCACCCCTTCCATGGACGGCAACTTCACCTTCATGTGCTGAGTCGACGGAATGGCGCCTATCCTGTTAAGAGTGGGCCTTCCCAACAGGATGTTATATGCTGAAGGGGCGTTTACGATGAGGTACTTGATTTTCTCCGTCCTCGACCCAGCCTCGTTTGTAAACGTGGTTCTCAGCTCAATGTACCCCCTGACCTCCACCTGGTCGCCAGCGAACCCATATAAGCACCCTCCATAGGGCCTTAGCTGGTCCAGGGGCAATTCCAGCTGCGTGAAAGTCAGCCAGACCATCACGTCCGCCGAGCTTCCTTGGTCCACCAGAACTCTGTGGACCTTCCTCCCTGCTGTGACCAACGAAATAACTATGGGATCGTTATCATGAGGCACAACGTCCCGAAGATCCTGCTTGGTGAACGTGATGTCCACTTCCGGCGAGTGATCTTCAAACATGTCCACTGTCATCACCGATCGCGCATACTTTTTCCTCTGCGATGCGGTGCATCCACCACCTGAGAAACCCCTTGCAATGGTGTGGATCTCCCCGTGGATAGACATCTCGTGTTGCTGGGCTTCTCCACCTGCTGGCTGGGAACTCGACGCTCCCCCCGTCCTTCTATCCAGCAGATAGTCATTTAGGAACCCGCTCTTAACCAGATCGTCGAGCTGATACCCCAAAGACAAACACGAGTCTAAGGTGTGGCCAAAACATTGGTGGAACTCGCACCAGGCGTCCGGCTTTGACCCCAGCACCTTGTCGCCCACCTTCTCGGGCGCCTTCAACCTAGCAGATATGTTAGGGATAGCGATCAGGTCCGCTAGTCCCATGACAAATTTGTGCTTGGGCGGACGATTGTACTCCCGGCGTGCTGGTTGCTGGCGCGCTTGGCTTCTTCCCTTGTTTCTCCTGTCGTAAGGATGGCGAGTCCTCTGGTCTTTTCTGGCCGCCGCCGCCGTTTCCAGCATCCTCTGCGGCTGGATCCTGGTCTGGGCGCGTGGCCTGGCGGGAGCCACGCTGCCCCTTTTCTCGGCGACTTCACTCTCGTCGGCGATGTGGGCCACCGCAAGTCGCCTGACTTCAGCAAACGTCGCTGGATGAGCCCTGATCAAGGCCTCGCAGAATGGCCCTGGCTGCACGCCCTTCTTGAAGGCATAGACCATCATTTCTTCATCCTTGGCCGGCGATCTGACCATCTGCGCTCCGAAGCGATTGAGGTAGTCTCTGAGGGACTCCCCATGGTACTGCCTTATATCAAACAGATCATAGGACACCCTGGGCGGTGCCTTATTCACAATGTACTGCTCGACAAAGATTTTTGAGAATTGTTGAAAATTGGTTATGTGGCCGTTAGGCAGGCTCACAAACCACTCCATCGCCGTTCCCTGGAGCGTACTCACGAACATCTTGCAGTAGACGGCGTCTGACCCTCCCGACAGCATCATCTGCGTATGGAACGTGGTCAGATGAGCCTCTGGATCCTCCACGCCGGTAAAGACAGCCTTAACCGGAACCACGCTCGTGGGAATAGGCGTGTCGGTAATCGCCTGAACGAAAGGCATTGGGAAAACACGAGGTGGCGTAGACGGCGCCGCCTCTTCAACAGAAGAACGTCCTTGTTGCTCCTGAAGAGCTCGACGCAGCTCCTCAGCCACCTTGCTGAGCTCCTCGTTTCTGGCGCGAGAGGCGACCAGGTCCTCATGTATCCTTGCCTGCTCTACGCGCGAGGCTTCCACAGTTGCCTGCAACGAGCGCATCATCTCTGCCATCTGCGCCATGGTCATGGCGGCGTCGCCTTCAGCAGCGACAGGCGCCACGGGACTGGAACGATTGCTTCTCATTTTTCTCATTAACTTCAGCGAACCACAGGAATGCAGCGAACAACACTCCAACCATGATCGAATCAGCGATCAATCGGAGAAACTCAAGAAACTGTGCAAGAACTCAAGAACACCGCAAACCTTCGAAGAAAACCACAACTTCACCAAAAACCACCGTTTCCCCGCGGACAACCAAACAAGCGAAAGAACTCGAACTTCCACCAAACAGATTGCACGCAAGCAACAGAAGACCTCACTCCACCGATCGAAAGCCAAACAAACGGTACAAACACAAACTCACCAAACGAAATTCAGACAAACCGTGAACGATGGTTGCACCAGCACACAACCACGCAGAATACTTCGTAAACCTCCAAGAACCCACGCTGTGGATGGGAGCAAGTTTTACACGGCCCCACGGTGGGCGCCTGATGATCCTGCCTGTTGACCGGAACGCTGGAGAATGCCTCGTCAAGGGATCGACGTGCGCACCGCTTCTCACCTCCGTTCCTTTCCGGGATCTGCTTCAAGAACCTGCAAAGAAACAACACGGCGCCGCTGCGGCCGATCGCACTCCAACGCTCAAGTCAGTGACGGTATCACCAAATACTAAGAACAAGAACCGTGCAAATCCTCTCTCACAATCAGCTCTATCACTCGCAAGCGTAAAGTGTATGAACTGAACGTGCGTACCTCAGAAAGTTCGTTAAGAGCTCTTATATACCTGGTGGCTTTCTCTCTCCTGGCAGTTACAGACTTGGACACGTGGCTCGTATCCGACTGTACACGTGCCATCATCTGGAAGCTCCCTGACTCGGCGCTGCTTACTCTCATTTTGGCTAAGTTACTTATGCATGGTACTGCCCAGTGCATAGCTAACTTAGGAGTGCGATCTCTGCTGGAACTGGCGAGTTAGGGGCTTTCATAAACCTTCCCTGTGGTCTCGCCGGCCGCCTTCATAACCTGCTGCTTCTCCTTCATCTTCGGCGATGTGCTTGCTCTGGCGATCTCCAATGCCTAGGTCGCCTGAATCTACATCTGGCGACTTGATCTTTAACCTGGCGATCGCCTATTCTGGTAAGCTGGAAATCGGAACACGCCAACTTAACAACTGGCGACTACACGTGCCTCCCGACTTCCTTCCTATCTGCCAACCTGGCGCCTTGTCAACACGCCTACACTGTAGCAAGATGCCACGTCATCACACCCGACCACCAGGGCGGTACAAAAACCACTTGGTAGAAGTAGAAAAAGGGGACCTTATCGTTGGCCCGTTCGTCTCCGCACACCGGCTCCCCTAAAGTGCAAGGGAGCACGGTGATATCGTCATCATGCCTCTTCGCGAAGGCACGATGATCGTAGGAGCACGGGTCCCCCTTGTGTTCCCTTATGGCCCTGGTAGAAAGTAAGCTGGAGCACTCGTCGAGGAGCTCGCGCGAGGCCCATACATAAAGGTCCTTGGGGTTGACTCTAGGGGGAGGAGGATGGGTAGACATGTCGGTACAAAGTATCAGTGAAGGAGCTGGAAGGTCGAAGGAGAACGACGCGTTAGAAGTGCAGAAGAAAAACGCCAACTAGAAAGAACGCAGGAGGAACTCTTTGTGTGGAAGAGGAGCGGTGCAAGGAGGGTGCGTAAACACAGAGATGATGAGTGCAGGTGCAAAATTTCGAAGACCCAAATATTACAGTTGGAGAGTCAAACGACGCAAAAGGGAGCACCGTGCGATTGAGCCACGTGTCAGGGGATGGGAGGATGACCCTGGCGTCACTGGTTAAAATTCAGAAAACGTCGCGTCGACAGAAGGCCCAAGGGTACGATGCGCCGTCGAAGATGGGAGCATCTTGTCAAAAGCTCAGAAAATGTCAAGATCAAATCAAGCAAGGGAACATCCCATCATCCATATGGGAAATGCCACGTGGATGGTGCGGGCGAGACCTTAAGCTTTCCGCCACGGCAAGTGTCACGCCCCCAAGCGTCGAGCATAGTCAAAGTCAAAGTCAATGCCAAGGCCAAAGTCAACAGGTTGACCGCACCAGGCATCGCCAAGACACTGAAGGCGTCGCCAGTATAAGACGCTGAAGGCGTCGCTAGTATAAGGCACCAGCGGCGTCGCCTCCTCAATACCCACGGGTAGGAAAGACTGTGGAGGGAGACGAAATTGCCAGAAGCCAAACAAGTCATCGGCGGCGTCGCCTCCCCGATACCCACAGGTAGGAAAGACTGTGGAGGGAGACGAGATCGCCAGAAGCCAAATGAGCCACCGGTAGGGTTACTCCCCGATACCCATGGGAAGGAAAGACCATGGAGGGAGCGACCCCATGGGGGGCTTCGAGCCTTCCCGGTGCTTGGTGTTTCTAGACACCCTGAGGACGATATGGCGCTGCTGTAGTAGGCCTCTCCTTAGGCGTGGGCGCCAAGCACCAAGAATTAAGGGACAGATCGCCTTGGTGTTTGAGACACTCCATGGATGATACGGCGCTGTTAGACATGCCTCTCCATGGGTGTGGGCACTGAAGTGCGACCTTGTCCCAAGTGTTTAGGACTAGAGCAGGTCTCGACTTTTGCGTTTGCAACAATGGCGGAGCGACCAGCGCCTTCACGAGGCAGAGGCCTCATAGATTCGAAGGCTGAACAAGTTTTGAGGTGCACGTTAGAACTAAGGGGAAAAAGAAAGATGAGAGAAGGCTACGTGCTACCTAAGCGCCATATGTACAGGATCGCCCAATACAGCGAAAGAAATAGATAAAAGTACAGGTGAAGCAATTGAAGCATACAAGAATGAAGAAACGAAGGTGAAGATATCGGCCACACAGCGCTTAAGGCCTCAAAAGTATGCAATTGTTAATGTCAGTTAAAAACCCATTGTTCCAACAAAGTGCAAATGGTTCAAAATATTTACAAGGTTGTCAAGAACAAAGAAAAAAGCACAAAGAGCAAAGGTGAAAGCTGAGGGTTTGCGGTTCAGTCGCCCAATTCGAGAGGCACAACATTCCCCTCGACGACATGGTGGGTAGGGTCGCAGTTTGAAACATTGATTCCCGGGTTCTCACAAGACGCCTGAACCAGAGCCTCTTGGAAGCCCTCGTCGAATACGCCCACCATCTCTCCGGTAAGCTCTTGGACCTCCCCCTCCAGCTCGGCGATCCTAGAGTCCTTGGACACCAGTTGCTTGTCCAAGAACTCCTTCTCCACCCGGAGCTTATTGGCTCAGCTTGGAGAAGGTCCAAGGCTTCGACCTTCACCCCCAAGGCGCCCTCACTCTCAGCCAGCTTCTGTCGCCATGCAGCATTCAGTTCTTCAAGCTTCCTCTACTGCATTTCGGAGGCACGAGCCGCCTCTTGGAGACCGATATTCTGGATTTGCTGGGAGGTAAGGTGGGCTAGCAGGTCTACATACGCTTGCTCAACTTCGTGCGCGTATGTTTCAGCCCCCTCCTTTCCCTCTTGAACCAGCTTCAGCGAAGCTTGGTGAGCTTCCTCCCTGAGCCCCCAAGTGTGCTTTTCCTGTTTTAGCGCCCCCACCTCTTGCTTCAGTTTTCGGAGGATCTCCTTCCCTTTGGCAGCACTTTGAGCCTGGGAGCGCCAATCGAGGGCTACCGCCAGGAACGCCCCCATAAAGTAAGGCATGCCTCCTCCCCTATGAGGGTTTCCTGGCGACATCCCTTCATTGAACCCCTGCGCCAACTGCTTGTAAACACGGGGGGAATCAGCAGTTCGCGGGAGGAAGGAGCAGGAGCCGGCGCGGGAGGAACGGAGCCCGAAGCCGCAGCCACTTTAGACATGGTTAGCGGCGGAGGAACCGACTCGACCCCTTCATCTTGTTCCTCTTGGACTGCTTGGATTGAGGGCGGCGTAGCGCTGGGAGGGTCATCCCTTAGAGAGTTCCTGCCACCGGGAGATGTGGCTGGCAGGGTAGGAACCCTCGCAGGTCTCCTCTTTTTGAAGACCAGGGGACTCCCTGAATCTTCACTATCAGAGTTTATCTCCAGCACCCTTTTTCCTTTGTCGGGGCGTGCTGGAGCATGTGTTGATGCAGCGGCCAAGGGGACCGCAGCAATGGGAGGAGGAGAGGTAGGAGTTTGGCAGGTTTGGGGAGAAGATGGTGGAGTCAGTAGAGAGGTGACGGGAGCTGGAGGAGTAATGGGCGGCACGTCTAGGGCGGCAGAAACCCCATCTCCTTTGGTGGTTTTTGCTTTCTTCAGGAACTTGGTGAGTGCGAGGCGCCTTGAAGAAGCCATCACCGAACCTGCGAAAATCATAGCAAAGACTAATTCAGATAAGGCAGAACGGGAGCAGTAACCAAGCAATGCAGAGTAAGGTCATATAAGCCCAGTGCCTCACGCAATGCAATCACATTCAAAAGGGACCAAGCAGAGTACAAGCAAGTTCTAATAGGAGAAATCGAAAGCAAGTACCAAAATAGGTAGAGAGACCGTGGGCATTGAACTCGTTGGCAATAAGCTTGGCGGTGTCAAAGACCACCCCGAGCCCAGCCAAATACAAAGGGAAGCCCTCCAGTGCAGTGGGGTCGAATTTGGTTGCCCTCACCTTGAAGAACTTCCCCTTCCACCCCTTGAATGAATTCTGGAAGAGGGAGAGGATGATGCGCCCGGCGACGCCGGAAAAGCTCATCCAAAGGCTTTTGCCCTGTTTCTTTACCTCAAAAAAGTGAAGGAAGACATCCACGGAGGAAGGGATGCCCAGATATCCGCAAAGAATTTGAAAACCCCTCACGAACGCCCAACTGTTGGGATGAAGTTGGGTAGGGGCTGTGTTGATTTCGGTAAGCAACTTCCGTTCGAAGGGAGTAAAAGAGAGATGCAGGCCCACCCGCTTGAATACTATTTGGTAAACGAAGAAGAAGGGACTCCCCCCGGTAGCCCTTGCGTCCACACAAACGGGTTCCCCGGGCTTCACGCGACATACTAAGACGTGGGAATCATGAGTTTTGTGGAAGGCGTTGAAATTATAGACCGTGGGGTCACCCCTGTGGGCCTCTACGTCTTTGACGGAGTTCAATGTAGAGCACTCCACGAGGAGGTCAGCGAAGGCCCATCGATACTCCTCTTTGTAGGGGGACCTGGGGGGCAGAGGATCGGTAGTAGCTTTGTCTCGCGCCATCGGATCAAAAAGAAGAAAAGGGGGAAAAGGAGAAACCCTAGGTGAACCCTACCCACACGAGAAAAAGATGAACGAGGGGAAACAAAGAAACACACGAACAACACGAGAACACAAGAAAGTAAATAGTCCCAGGCAGTTCATACATACACCATAGCAATGCAGTGAAGAAGGAGAGTCAGCAAGGGCAGAAAAACCGTACTTGAGTGTCGAAGTAGGGGAGGAGTGGAAGCGCGAAGGAGAGAGCAGAGATTGCAGAGAGAGAGCTCGAAGGAGATGAACAGTGCGAGAATGCGAAGAGAGTGGATGAAACAGTGGTTTCGAGCACGGAGTTTGGGTAACTTAAACGTTACGAGGAGCGCGAGGGGAAATGGATGGTGACCGTTCGATGATGCCACGTGTCGTAGGATTAGGCGCTCGCGGGGAGCGCAAGGGACTTTTGATGATGACCGCGTGATGGGCCACGTGGCGAGCGATTAAGCGTGGTCCAAAAAGCGTCACTTTTCCCGTCTCAGAGGATGTCCCATCAGCCATTAAGAACGTTTCAACTGCTCAGGGAATGTCACGTCAATGGTTTGAGGAGTGCCGCGTCAGCAAGAATGACACGTCATCAGGATGCCACGTGGATGGCGTGAGTGAGGCCTTAGTCTTTTCGCTGAAGACAAGTCATCAGCTCAAGACTGGGGGGCTTGTGTACCGTCCCGCCCCCGGGCGTTGACCAAAGTCAAAGTCAACATCGGGGTCAAGGTCAACATGTGGTGAGACCATGCGAAGGGGTCTGTACCGTCCCGTACCCGGGCGTTGACAAAGTCAAGGTCAAAGTCAGCGTCAAGGTCAAAGTCAACATAAGGCGTCACCTAGGTGAGGCGACGCCACGTGCAAGCATCGCCAAGAGGAAGTGTCGCCAAGGTAGGGCGTCGCCAAGGTAAAATGTCACAAGAGCAAGGCAACCACAGTGTTGCTCCCCGATACCCATGGGTAGGAAAGACCATGGATGGAGTGACGCCATGGGAAGGCCTCAAACCCCGATAACTCGGGGTAGCAATAAAGGGAAGAAAAAGGTTGCTTCAAGGCCATAGTACTAGCGCCAGTGGAGAGCAATCTGACTCGTGAAGTGCCCATGTCGCCCCAGAGAAGCCCTTGGGATAGTTACTACTCATGAGAAGGGTCACGCCCAGGGGTAGCCAGGTGCAGGGTACGAGAGGAAGGTAGATACGCTCTCAAAGCGAGTGACTAGAGGTTTGGGGGCATGAGTTGGCACCCAAAAAGTCACCCCTTGCGCAGATGCACTCCAGGAAGGAGGACTCACACGAGGAAATACCCCCAAGTGGGGTCACGGTGGTGTGAGGCCCTCCACGTGTAATAGCAGCCAAGTCAGAATAGAAACATAAATTTGTGAGGTATAAGGTAATTAAAGCTATTTAATAAAGTTTACGTTTCGAGTGTTTAAGGTACTTTAAATGCTCCAAGCGGTTTAAACATCTTAAAGGCGCTGAACGTTTCATAACCTTAAATGTGCTTTAAGACGCTTTAAATGCTAGAGTAGTTTAAATAGAACCTTGGACGTGGGAAACAGGGTTCGAACTTTTGGCAGATTTTCCCAGAATACACTCTAGTTGCTTGCTCGAGTCTTGAGGCTACGCACAAGGGACTAGAGAAAGGTTGTTTGCCAGAGGGAGAAAAGATACACAACACATAGTTCTTTTTACCACCTTCAGAGTGCCATTCACGGTGCTCCGATACGGAGGTGCAGAGTTTTTGGTGTTTCTTGCTAGCTGACTTGAGCGTCGGAGTGCAAACGGCCGCTAGGGCGCCCTTTTGTCCTTCTTTGCAGGTATCCACAGGTAGCCAGTGGGAAGGTGTCCCTAGCTGACGGGCAGGGTTGCGCACAAAGACGTCCCAAGTCAACCGGCCGGAAGATTTGGCGCCCACCGTGGGGCCCGATTTAAAACATCAGTCCCATCGCAAGCTTCAGAAGATCTATCGGAGCTACCATAACGTTAGCAAAGTTTGAGGAAACAGTGAAGAATGAGGGCCACGAGCGTGGAACAAGAACGCATGCAGACGGATCTCGCAGCCTCGCGTGCGAGAAACAAAGAGCTCCATCGTATAAATGCAGAGTTGCGTCGGGGTTTGAGCAATAACCAAGGGCAACGTGAACAAGATGAGACCGAGCGTCTCACCCCACCATGGGAGTTTTCCACACCCTTCTCGCAGGAGATCCTGGATGCAGTAATCCCCAACACGTTCGCGGGACCCAAGCTGATCTTCACTGGGATGGAGGATCTTGAGGCGCATCTCACTGCATTCCACACGCAGATGGTGTTGGTAGGCGGCTCCGATGCCGCGAGATGCAAGCTCTTTATGAGCACCTTGACGGGGATGGGAATGGATTGGTTTATCAGCCTTCCAAGCGGCCATATCACCTCCTTTCAGCAGTTGTCGCAGTTGTTTAGAGAGCAGTACTTGGCGAACAGGGCTCCGCCGCCAGTTTCCTATGACCTGTTTGATGTAAAACAGTATCAAGGAGAGACCTTGAAGGAATACATCAACCGTTTCGGGGCCCAAGTAGTAAAAGTTGGTACTACAGAGGAGCCTATGATCGTGTACGCATTCAGAGGCGTATGTCCCGACCCTTTTTGCGAATCCATTATTCTCAATCGCCCTAGGACCTTCGCTGAAATACGGCGTCGGGCGGTGGAGCATATCGCCTCCGAGGGAGAGGTGTGTGAGAAGCGCACCAGCGTCGTACCCTCACGCCCGAGAGCGCAGACGCGGGCTCAACCCGTCAGGGTCAACGAGACCACGACGGGGAGAAAGAAGCCACAGGGGAGACGCCCCTATGAGACCAGAAAACCCCAGCCCAGGTGATGAGCGTCAAGTAAAGGAGGTTTTTATTAATGAAGGAAGAGGCAATTCACCATCACACTTGAAGTTCTTCCTTCTAGTCTTCTCAAAATTAAAAGAAGACATAAAATAAGGAGAGGCCCAAGCCCAAAGCCCAAGCCCAAACCCAAGTCCATCCTATGAAGGGCAAGGCCAAGTATTAAATAATAAAGAATATTGTTGAAGGTGCTTAGAGGGAAACATTAGAAGCCTCTATTGTTAAAGCATCTTTTAGTGTTTAGTTAAGAGTCTTAGGGGGGGGGGGGTGTTAGTAGATAGGTGTAGGAGTAAATAAGGAGGTGCCAAAGTGAGAGAAGGGATCACACCTTCCTCATGCTTTGTTTTAGGCGCAAATTCTAGAAGCTTTTTAGGAGGGAGTTTTTGAATTTGTGTAGCTTACATTTCAGCACCTTAGGCTATAAATAGAGGTGCTCTCTTTGTAAATTTCAGATTGGAATTAATCTAAGAAAACTCTACTCAAATTTTGAGTGAACTTTGGAGAGCTTTTGGAGCCTTTCTTCTCTAGTCTTATCTTGATGGATCATTGGAGTCCTCAAGTGGCGGCATCACTCTCATCTAGGAGCATTCCACACTTCTAGTGGCGAGATCATCCAACATTCTTCCATCTTCATGAGCACTCTCTTCTCCTTCCTTCCTTCTCTTTCAATTGTTCATGTTGTCTTGTGTTCTTGAGTTGTTTGGTTCGGCTTTTCTGTTTTTCCAGCACCTATGTTCTGTTCTTGCCTTTTAATTTCACTTTTGTTCGGTTCAAATGTTTACTTATTCAATTCTGTTCGGTTCTTTTTAATTTTACCTCTCTTTGTTGATTCAATTTGACAATATGTGGAGCATCCAAATGAGTTTGGGATTTGGTACTAGTTTTTGGTGAGTTCTTGTCTTAGAACAATGATCCAATTCTAAGAAAAGTGCCTCTATAATGTCCAGCTCAAGGTGATTCCTAAGAATGTCAAGAATCATTCTCTATATGGCTAGTGGAATCACATCATGTGGTATCATGAGTCTTAGGTTCTTCTTGTTTAATTGTTGAGTTGTGTGCACTTTAATTTCAAGAGCTCTTTAATTTTTTCTTGCAATTTAAGTTTCTGGTTTAGGTATTAATTGAGTTTTCTTGCTGTTTTTCTTTTGTTACAACAAGTGCTTGTGAAAAGGTTTATGGCACTCATTATTCATATGAGTATGGTTGCTCTTTTGGAATGGCATTCTCCTTCCTAGAGTTTACCTTAAGCTTCCTTTCACTTGTTGTTACTTTTTTTGTCATATGTCTTTTAATTTTGTAATCATGTCAAGTTTTGTCTTAGTCATGTTATTCCATAATTGTCATTACTTTTAGTAGTACTTTTATTGTTTTGATTGTTTCTTGCTTTAGTGTCATATAATTTTCTGAATTGATTTTGATCCTTTTTGCATTTTCTTTTTAGAATTGAGTTCATACTTGTATTCTAGACCTATACAAGTTCCAATACATCATTTTCCATTATGTCTTTGCTAGTTCATAATTCTGTTTTTTTTATTCCTATTAGGATTCCTCTGTTTCTGAAAAAAAGTGCTTACTGTTTTTCCTTATTGCAATTGATTTACTCACTGGAAAATTCTGAAATTCTGGATTTGTGATATTCAAAGTGTTAGAAAAGAGTAGAAAAAAGAATCATTCAAAAATTCAAAGTACACAAAAAATGATAAATAAAATAAAAAAAGTGTACAATTCTGCCGAAAAGAATACGGTAATCTGGCAGCGATTTTAAAAAATTTATCTCAATTAATTGGCTTATTGTTTTTAATTGATTCCAGTGCCATTATTGAGTTAACATCTTGAAGTTTCTGTGGTTTAAATTTCAAAATCCAGTTCGCTCTACATCATTCCAGTTAAATCAGTGAATATCAAGCACAGTTTGCATTAAAAAAAAAATTTCCAGTAGCTAATTTTTTTGTTTTCTTCATCTACTCTAGTGCTTTTCCTTAAGTATTCTTTTGTGTGCCTACTTTTCTCATTGAGTTCTTTATTTTCTTGATTGTCTTTCATTCTTACTCTTTGAGTTTGTCTTACATATAGTTTTCCTTTTGCAATTACCTTTCCTTGCTTATACCTTTTCTTGTTTGTCTTTATTGTTTCATTGGTTTTGTGGTGGTTGCTTTTGAGATTGGTGTGCTTGCTTTGACATCTTTCATTTGAGGATTCCAAGGCCTCAAGATCAGATTGGTGCAAGGACATTATTTATTTGAGAGTGACCTATTTTTCTGCCTCAATTCACTTCGGCATTTTTGCTTAAAACACTCACTGTTTTTGCTAAATTTTGTTTCTTAACTTGTTTGCTGTTTTTGTGTGTTTGCTGTTTTTTATTTTCAAAATGGCTGGATTTTCAAGTGATGCATCATACAAGCAGAATTCTCCTTCCAAAGCTTCAATCCTTGGTGAATTATGATCCTGCCTATTGACCAGAACGTTGAAGCTTGCCTCGTCAAACTTGGATCGACATGTGCGCCGCTTCAACCTCCGTCCTTCGTCACGATCCACCTCAAGAACCTGCAAAAGAACAGAGCGGCACCGCTGCGGCCGATTGCACTCCAACGCCCAAGTCAGTGACTGAACCACCAAAATCTTCGAGAGTAACACTCAAGAACTCTCAAGGAACCGTGAACCAGTTCTCTCTCACAGTATATTCAAGAACTCGCAAGCGTAAAGAAGACAATCTGAACGTGCGTACCTCAGAAGTTCGTTGGGAAACCCTTATATACCTGGACACTTTCTCTCTCCTGGCAGTTACAGACCTGGACACACGGCTCGTATCCAGCCGTACACGTGCCATCATCTAGAGCCTCCTTGACTTGGGCACTGCTTCTGACTCTCTTTTTGGCTAAGTTACTTATGCATGATACTACTCAGTGCATAACTGTCCTGGAGTGCGATCTCTACTGGGATTGGCGAGCTAGGGTGCCTTCATACACACCTTCCCTGTGGTCTCGCCGGCCGCCTTCATAATCTGCACCACCTTCATCTTCGGCGATGTGCTTGCTCCAGCGATCTCTAATCACTTGGTCGCCTCAGTTTACATCTGGCGACTTCATCTTTAACCCGGTGACCGCCGGTTCTGGTGTGCTGGAGAACGGGGCACGCCAACTAAATAACTGGCGACTTCACGAACCCCACGACTTCCTTCCCTTCTGCCAACCTGGCGTCCCCTCAATACGCCTATACAATAGCTTGATGCCACGTCATCACTTCCGACTACCAGGGCGGTACACAAGCCTCCCAGTCTTAAGCGAAGACTTGTCCAGCGAAAAGACTAAAAGAGTCACGTCAATACCGATCTACGTGGCGCTGGCGCAGAATTCCAAGCGGTTGTACTTTCTGCTTTCCTGACGCTCCACCAAACACTCCTCCCATCGCTCGACACGTGGCTTCATCAACGGTTACCTTCAATTGCCGTTTGCGCTTCCCAAACTTATTCGAAAAACCCTTAAACCCATTTCGCTCCACTGTTCCATCACTTTCTTCGTATTCTCAGACGCTTCAACTTTCTTCTGCAAAAGCTCTCAACGTTTTTCAACCTCCTGAATCACCAACTTCCTTCATCACTTTTCCAATCATAAAAAGGTACTTCCTTTACTTCTTCTGCTGGTTTTTCCTGCATTTTAACCGGTTCGCATCATCCTTTAACTGTCTGGTGCATACGCTGTGGGTGTTTTCTCTGTTTCTGCTTCTTCGTAACTTAGGGCTTCGTCTTCATTACAACGAACCTTCGTTCGTTCGTTTTTCACCCTTCTTTCATGATCGAGTCAGCCTCTGCAAACCCTGATCACTTTTCCTTTTCTTTTTCCTCTGCAGCTTCCGCAATGACTCGCTCAAAGATCACCCCAAATCCACCTCCCTCGTCACGAAACCCCTCATCTCAAGCACACAACCCACCGCGAGCACGTGGTGCTTCTTCTTCTCAGGCTGAGAGGCCTGCACCCTCCCGCCCCAACTTGGCTCAAGCTACTCCGCCTGTCGCCGGAGGAGCCTCCGTCCCTTCTCCAGATTTCAAAAAACTATACCCATGGGCCACCTTGACCTTGCTGAAGGAAACCTCCTCAGTAAACTCTGCTGGGGCGGTTCTTCGACTGACGAAAAGGGATGAGCCTCACCAGTCATTCCACAAGGAGCACGACGAAAAGATGACGGTGCTACCTTGCCCCCCCGACCTGCCAGTTTGCGCCGACGACAAGGGGAACAACGGTGGGCCGTTCTGCTTCGTCTACACCACCCTGTTCAATAAGGTGAAACTTAGGTTTCCCTTCACTCGTTTTGAAAGGGAGCTTCTTACCGAGCTCGACATCGCCGCCGCCCAGCTCCATCCCAACAGCTGGGCGTTCGTGCGGGCGTTCCAGATAATGTGCGACCACTTGGGGCTGCCAGCGTCAATGGACGTCTTCCTCTTTCTTTTTGAAGCCAAGCACCCAGGAGATCGCCTGTGGGTGAGCTTGAACGGGATTGCTGGGAGGTCGATCCTCTCTATCTTCCAGCAATCCTACAAAGACTAGAAGGGCAAGTTCGTCCAGGTGCGCCCCAATGACAAGGACGCTTCTCTGCTCGACGGTTTCCCCTTGTATTGGGTAAACAAGGGAAACAAAGAGTCCAAAGGCAGCTTCAGGAGGCCAAGGAGTCCTGATAGCATGGGTGCTTTGGACAAGGACCTATGCTTCTTCTGGAAGAGTGTGGCAGACGCCAACATTACCTTCCTCACCACCACGCTCATCTGCTTCGAGTTCTTCGAAGATCAACTCGAAATTCGCATAGGTTAGAACTTACCTCAACGTCTAAGTTATTTTCTTAACATTACCTCTGCCAACTGTTTCTGGGCGTTTTGTGTGTTGTGCACAAGACTTTGGTTTTATTTTCTGCACCACTTATCTGCTTTTGCTGCATACTGCCTTATGCGTTTATTTTTCTCTCTGAGCTAACCCATGTATCTTTGCAATATGCAAATCGTATGTTGGGCCAGGGCAAACTTGCTGAACTAAGGGCGCTCGCCCGAGCCCACGGGTTGGCATCGAGTTCTCAAACCGTGCCAAACTCGGTGGTGGAGATCGCCGCCGCACAGGGCAGATCGCCACCCAAAGGCCCAACTCCTCCTGAGGCCCAACCCGCCAACCAGCGCAAAAAGCTTATCCTCAGGAAACCAAAGAGGAAAGCCCCCCAAGTAGTCCACGAGGAAGAAGAAGAAGATGATGAGGCAACTGAAGATGGCCTCATCATCAAGAGGAAGAGGGTGGCGCCTTCTTCACCATCTGCTCCACCCCCTCTTCCAACATCAACACCACCGTCCACACCTGCTCTGCCTCCAACATTGCTTCCTCCACCAGCTCCCGCCTCGCCAGTTCAAGCGATTCCACTGGCGTCTTCACCTCCTGCGGTTGAGGCCCCCGAGCCTAACTTCATAGAGAACCCCCCGAGCGCCTCCACGCCTTATGTATCAGCTGGAGGGGGTCCTCCTTCAAACGCCTCAACCGCAAACGTTGCACCAGTCGGGGATGAAGGTGCTCACCACTCTCCAATTCTTATTACTGAATCCCCGACGTCGCCACCACGCCAAGAAGCACCCGCTGAGCAACCGACTCAAGAAGGTGGCGGCGAAAACCAACAACAAGCCCACCCGGTGCCTCCACAAGCAAACCTCTCTCTTGAGGTCAAGAGGATGTGGGAGCCCTTCTCAGCAAAACTAAAGATGATGGCGGAGGATTTCCCTTCCATTATATCTAAAGCTGTGGAGAGCTCCACCAGGAAGCTCCAGGACGACCTCTTCACACTCCGAGCTGAGAATAACTCCATAAGGATTGAGGCGGAGAGGTTATCCTGCAATCTGACACTCGCCGAGATCGAGCACTCCCGAGTAGAAGATGCCATGAGCACCGAGCTCCGGGTGGCGCGCAAGGAGGCCACCGATCTATGCCATAAGGTGCAGCTTTTGGCTCAAGAGAAAATTGAGCTGGAGAGCAAGTTAGTACCTTATCGCGTAAAAGTGGCTGACCTGGAGGCCTTGATTAAAACTGACGCCGCCAAGGTGAAGAAGCTCGAACAAAGGTCAGCCGATCGAGAGGTTTTCCTGGGGAAGGTGGAAAAGGAGAGAGATGACACCATGGCTAAGCTTGCCGAAGCCAACAAAGAAAACGGGAAGATCGCCGCTGAGCTGGCCCAAGTGCAGGCAGAATCCAAGAAGGTTACTGAAGACCTTCTTCAAGCTCAGGAAGCAGTTGAAGAACTTAAGAAGCGAGCTGAAGAGCTGAAGCAGCAGAATGAGGGGCTAAAGAAAAAAATCGAAGAACTTGAGCTGAGCTCTGCCCAGATTCTTGCTGCTGGATTCGAGGCCGCCCGGGAACAGTTCGCCTGTCTGTTCCCCGATCTAGATCTTACCATGGTGTCCCTCAACAACGAGGTGGTGGATGGGAAGGTTGTTCCCTCTGAAGATTGATTGGCTTCCCTCCATCCATTACTTTTATGCTTTCTCCTTACATAAGATTGTAATAGACTTTCCCCTTTTTCTGTATATGTGTCTTGAACTGATGTTTACTTAATGATAAAGTCTTTGCGTTTCTTCTTGTAACCTCTTTGTCTGCTTTATCTTTCCTTGCACGATTCACTTCAAAGAAATAACTTAGTAATTTCGTAAGCGCAATCGTGTACTTAACTGTTTCGAACCACCGACTTTTGAATACCAATCACTTCTAACAACTTGTAACTTCAAGGTAATGAACCTTAGCGTAAAATCGCTCTTCAAATAACGAACTTCAACTCAATCAATGGCTTAAGACACCGCTCACCCGATCTGCTTCATCAAAACGGGTCTTTGACTTTCTTGCCATTGCTTGAATTTCTCCTGGTCGCCAGAGACTCTTGGCGATATCAGCTTCTTCCTGGCTTCATAACTTGGCCATTGTTTCTTCACCTGGGGGTAGAGGCGCCTTTCGGATCCTTCTCTCCCTCCCTGATCTTCAGAACAAGAGACCGGGTGGCTAGGCGTTCTCTTTGAACCTACCTTAGCCACCCTCAAAACTTCTTCCACCCATTACACCATACCTGAACTCGTTCGAGACGAGAAGGATTTTATCTTGCCTGAACTCGCTCATCGGCGAGAAGGTCTTTAACTCGCCTGAACTCGCTCATAGGCGAGAAGGTCTTTAACTCGCCTGAACTCGCTCATCGGCGAGAAGGTCTTTAACTCGTGCCTCTACATTGCCCCAGGGGTTACATCTCCTCTCCCCCAGAAACACTGAGGACTTTTCGCTGGTGCCTCTACATTGCCCTAGGGGTTACATCTTCTCCCCCCAGAAACACTGAGGACTCTTTACTGGTGCCTCTACATTGCCCCAAGGGTTACATCTTCTCCCCCCCAGAAACACTGAGGACTTTTTACTCTTCCTCGCCTGCACTCGCTCAACGGCGAGGAGGTATTTATCTCGCCTCAGGACGCGCGTGGGCGTTGAGGTCTTTTAACTGGTGCCTCCGATCGCCGAAAAACGATGAGGATTTTAACTTTAACTGATGCCTCCGATCGCCGAAAGACGATGAGGACTTTAGCTTTAACTGATGCCTCCGATCGCCGAAAGACGATGAGGACTTAAAAACTTTTTAGAAAGCATGTAATATATCTTTAACTTGCCTTAAATCACATATAAGTGACAAGGTCTTTCTTCAAAACTTTGGGAAACAGCGAGCATGCAATCTAAAACACCTTAAGCTTCGAAAACTCTTCTTTATTGGGTGGCCTCATTAAAAACCCTCCTTAGGGAAAAAAGAGTGCCCCCTTCAAACTGTTTTAACAGAGACATTGTAGCATAACTTCGTGTTTGTCTTTACTTACAAAGTTCTCAACTGTAATACAACTTGAGGTGCGTGGCGTTCCAAGTGCGAGGAATCGCCCCTCCTTCCAATGTCTCTAAGCGGTAGGCGCCGTTCCCGAGCACCTCGGTTATTCTGAACGGTCCCGTCCACTTAAGCGACAACTTATTCTCCATCTCGTACTGGTGGGCTTTCCTCATCACCAGGTCGCCTTCTCTGAACTTTCTCGGCATCACCCTTGAGTTATATCTTCGTTCAATCCTTCTCTTCACCGCCTCAGCTTTCAATCTCGCCTCTTCCCTGACCTCATCCAGCAGATCCAGATTCAACCTTCTCTCCTCATTCGAGTCTTCCTCCACGAAGTTTTGGAATCTCGGCGAGCTCTCCTGGATCTCTACTGGAATCATTGCGTCGCACCCATAGACCAAGCTGAACGGGGTTTCGTGGGTTCCTGACTGCTCGGTGGTGTGGTACGCCCAAACTATACGGGGTACCTCCTCATCCCAACTTCCTTTGGCTTTCTCTAGCCTTCTCTTCAAACCTCTTAGCAACACCCGATTGGCTGACTCTACTTGGCAATTCGTCTAAGGGTGCTCGACGGATGCAAACACTTGTTGAATTCCCACCCCTTCGCACAGCTTCTACAACAGGTGACTTGCAAACTGAGTCCCATTGTCCGACACTAGGCGCTTGGGCACACCAAACCGGCACACAATGTTCTTCCATACGAAGCCTTCGATCTTGTGTGCGGTGATCTGGGCCACTGGTTCTGCTTCGATCCACTTGGTGAAATACTCAATCGCCACCACCAAGTACTTCATCTGCCTGATCGCCAGCGGGAAAGGTCCCAGGATGTCGATTCCCCATATATGAAACGGCCAAGGGCTGTAGATCGACTTCAACTCCTCGGGAGGCGCCTTGTGCCAATCGGCGTGCTGTTGGCATTGTTTGCAACACTGCGCATACCTCTTGCAATCTTCTCTCATCGTTGGCCAGTAGTAACCTGCACGGAGAGTCCTTGCGGCCAGAGCTCGACCCCCGACGTGGCTTCTGCATATCCCTTCATGGAACTCTGCCATAATTCTCGTGCATTTCTCGCCATGCACACATTCCAGGAGTGGGTGAGTGAACCCAAACCTGTACAACTCGCCATCAATCAATGTGAACCTTCTAGAATTCTTCTTTATCTTCCTAGCCACTGTCGAATCCAGCGGGAGAAGGCCATCTGCCAGGCACCGCTTGTACTGTGTTATCCAGGTGTCTGGCTCATGGGTAGCGCAGACCTGCGTCATGCTCACCTTCTCTCCCCGACATGCCCTTATTCTTGGCGACCTCAAGGTCTCTTGAGTCAAGGATTTGTGACTCCTCGCCGTTTTCTCCGTCGACTTGCTTATCTGAAGAACCAGGTGATCTGCTACAAATGCTCTCGGCGTCTTCAGAGTTTTTTGAATCACCGTCCTCTGCCTACCCCCCTTGCCTTAACTGGCGAGCTTAGCTAGCAAGTCAGCTCGGGCATTCTGCTCTCTGGGCACATGCACCACTTCAAAGGAGGCAAAGGAACTCTTCAATTCCTGTACATACTCCAGGTAAGCCGCCATTTGTGGATCCTTAGCCTTGAACTCGCCTGTTACTTGCCCCGTGACTAGCAGCGAGTCACTCTTAGCCATCAGGACCCTTGCTCCCATCTCTTTAGCCAGCAAGATCCCGGTGATCAGCGCCTCATATTCTGCTTGATTGTTGCTAGCTTTGAAGGCAAACCTCAAAGATTGTTCGATCAGCACGCCGTTGGGTTCCTCCAAAATGACTCCAGCACCGCTACCCTGCTGGTTCGACGATCCATCCACTGAGAGTACCCAACGGAAGTCATCCCCTTCAACTCGTGTCGCTTCAGACGAGAGCTCGACCACGAAGTCTGCGAAGATCTGCCCTTGATTGGGCCTCGGGGCTCATCTTAATATCAAACTCTGACAGCTCCACTGCCCACTTCACCATTCTCCCAGCAACGTCGGGCTTTTTCAAGACCTTCTGGATGGGCAGGTCGGTCATCACCAGTATCGTGAAGCTATAGAAATAGTGGCGCAACCTCCTCGCTGAAAATACCACAGCCAGCGCAACCTTCTCCAGGGCCTGATATCTCGTTTCGGGGCCCTGCAGCACCTTACTAACAAAATAAATAGGCTTCTGAGCCTGATCTTGGTCTTGGGCGAGTACCGCGCTCACCGCCCTCTCAGTTACAGCAAAATACAACCTGAGAGGGGTTCCCACCAGCGGTTTGCACAAAACCGGCGGGCTTGCCAGATACTCCTTCAGCTTGACGAAGGCTTCCTCACACTCCTTCGTCCAGGCAAACTTGTTATTCCGCCTTATACACTGGAAATATGGGTGGCCCTTCTCTCCACTAGCTGACACGAAGCGAGACAGGGCGGCCATCCGACCTGTGAGCTGTTGTACTTCCTTCACAGTGGCTGGGCTCCTCATCGCCAAGATGGCGGCAAACTTATCAGGGTTGGCTTCTATTCCTCTTTCAGTTAAGAGAAATCCCAAGAACTTTCCAGCCTCCACGCCAAAGATGCATTTCTCTGAATTCAGCTTCAACCTGAACTTGGCGATCGTCGTGAACAACTCCTCCAAGTCCGCAACGTGCTTGCTTTTCTCTGGCGAGGTCACGACCATGTCATCCACGTACGCTTGCACATTCCTTCCCAGCATCGGTGCAAGTACTCGATCCATCAACCTCTGGTACGTGGCCCCCGCATTCTTCAGCCCGAATGGCATCACCTTGTAGTAGTAGCACGATCTCTCGGTCATGAAGGCAGTCTTCTCTTCATCCATGGGATGCATCTTGATCTGGTTATGCCCCGAGAAGGCATCCTGGAAACTCAACAACTTGCACCCTGCAGCACTATCCACCAGGGCATCTATGCTCGGCAAAGGATATGAGTCCTTTGGACAAGCCTTATTTAGATCAGTGAAATCGACGCACATGCGCCATTTCCCGTTGCTCTTCTTCACCAACACGACATTTGCCAGCCATTCAGGGTACTGGACTTCCCTGATGTGGCCTGCAGCGAGGAGCTTTTGTGTTTCGTCTCTAATCGCCTGCCTCCTCTCCTCGTTGAACTTTCTTCTCCTTTGCTGCACTGGTCTCACCAAGTTGTCCATCGCCAAATGATGGCACAAGAAGTCGGGATCGATCCCGGGCATGTCCGAAGCGGACCATGCAAACGCATCCAGATGCCGTTCTATCACCTTGGCGATCTGGTCCTGAAGCTCAACCTCCAGGGATCTTCCCAACTTGAAGATCTTTCCCCCGATCTCTCTCTCGAGCCACTGCTCGACGGGTTTTGGCCTGGTTTCTCTGGCGATCACCGCCCTGGCGATTCCCAGCTCTCTCGCTTCCTCAGGGCGATTCCTCGCCTCTTCTTCCTCCAGACCGGCGTTCCCCTCCCCCAGCTCAGCGTCCACCATCTCTACGTCTCTTCCGGCGATCTCTTCTATTACCGTCGATCTGGGCTTCACACCGGGAGGCGGGGTGGTTGTTACGTAACTTACCGACCTCTTGTTTTTCAGGCTATTCTCATAGCACTTCTTCGCTTCTTTCTGGTCGGATTTGATGGTGATCACCACCCCCTCCATAGACGGCAACTTCACCTTCATGTGCCGGGTTGATGGTATGGCGCCTATTCTGTTGAGCGTGGGCCTTCCCAACAGAATGTTGTATGCTGAAGGAGCGTTTACGACAAGGTATTTGATTTTCTCCGCTCTCGAACCCGCCTCATCTGTAAACGTAGTCCTCAACTCTATGTACCCCCTGACCTCCACCTGGTCGCCAGCGAAACCATACAAACACCCTCCATAGGGCCTCAGCTGGTCAAGGGGTAGCTCCAGCTGCGTGAAAGTCGGCCAGAACATCACGTCTGCCGAGCTTCCTTGGTCCACCAGAACCCTGTGGACCTTCCTTCCCGCTGTGATCAATGAGATGACTATGCGATCGTTGTCATGAGGCACAACATCCCGAAGATCTTGCTTGGTGAACGTAACGTCCACATCCGGCGAGTGGTCTTCAAACATATCCACCGTCATCACAGACCTCACGTACTTCTTCCTCTGTGATGCGGTGCATCCACCCCCTGAGAAACCCCCTGCAATGGTGTGGATTTCCCCGTGTGTAGGCATCTCGTGCTGCTGAGCCTCAGCACCTGCTGGCTGGGAGCTCGACGCGCCCCCCGTCCTTCTATCCAGCAAATAGTCATTTAGGAACCCGCTCTTGACCAGATCGTCGAGCTGGTATCCTAAAGCCAAGCACGAATCCACGGTGTGGCCAAAGCCCTGGTGAAACTCACACCAGGCGTCTGGCTTTGGTCCAAGCACCTTGTCGCCTACCTTCTCGGGCGCTTTCAACCTAGCTGATATGTTAGGAATAGCGATCAGGTCCGCCAATCCCATGACAAACTTGTGCTTAGGCGGGCGATTGTATTCCCGGCGTGCTGGTTGCGGACGTCCTTGGCCCCTGCCTTTGTTCTTCCTTGGATCATAAGGATGACGAGTCCTCTGATCCCTTCTGGCCGCCGCTGTGGCTGGATCCTGGTCTGGGCGCGTGGCTTGGCGAGAGCCACGCTTCCTCTCTTCTCGGCGACTTCACTCTCATCGGTGATGTGGGCCACCGCAAGTCGCCTAACCTCAGCGAACATGGCGGGGTGAGCCCTGATTAATGCCTCGCAGAATGGTCCCGGCAGCACGCCCTTCTTGAATGCGTAGACCAGCATTTCCTCATTTTTGGCCGGCGATCTCACCATCTGCGCCCCAAAGCGATTCAAGTAGTCCCTAAGGGACTCTCCCCGATATTGCCTTATATCAAACAAATCGTAAGACACCCTGGGCGGTGCCTTATTCACGATGTACTGCTCGACGAAAATCTTCGAGAACTGTTGGAAGTTGGTTATGTGACCTGTAGGCAGGCTCACAAACCATTCCAGCGCCGTTCCCTGGAGTGTGCTCACGAACATCTTGCAGTACACGGCGTCTGATCCTCCCGACAGCATCATCTGTGTATGGAACGTGGTGAGATGAGCCTCAGGATCCTCCACGCCAGTGAAAACAGCCTTAACAGGTACCACACTCGCAGGAATAGGCGTGTCAGTAATCACTTAAGCGAAAGGCATAGGAAAAACACGGGGCGGCGTCGACGGCACGACCTCTTCAGCAATAGGACGCCCTCACTGCTCCTGAAGAGCTTGACGCAGCTCTTCAGTCACTTTGCTAAGCTCATCATTCCTGGCCCGAGAGGCGACCAGGTCCTCATGCATTCTCGCCTATTCTATGCGCGAGGCTTCCACATTCGCCTGCAACGAACGCATAATCTCCACCATCTGCGCCATGGTCATGGCGGCGGCGCCTTCAGCAGCAACGGGCGCAACTGGACTTGAACGGTTGCTTCTCATTTTTCTCATGAACACTTAGCAAATCACAGAGAGCAACGAATCAACACTTCCTTCAGCGATGATCGATTCAGCGATCAATCGGTCAGAACTTCGCGAAACTGTGAAAGAAACCTAAAAAACACAGCGAACCTCCACAGAAACCAACGCTTCTTCGACGAAAAACCAAACAAGCCAAAGAACTCAAATATCACCGAACAAAGCCCGCGCAATCAGCAGGAAACTTCACCTCACCGAACAATACTCGAAACGAACGGTGGAAAACGCGAGATCACCGAACAGAACTTAGATGAACAGCAAACAGTGGTTGCACCAGCACACAACCACGCAGAAAACTGCAAAAACCTCCAAGAACTCACGTAGTGGATGGGAACAGGTTTTACACGGCCCCACGGTGGGCGCCTGATGATCCTGCCTGTTGACCAGAACGTTGAAGCTTGCCTCGTCAAACTTGGATCGACGTGTGCGCCGCTTCAACCTCCGTCCTTCGTCACGATCCACCTCAAGAACCTGCAAAAGAACAGAGCGGCGCCGCTGCGGCCGATCGCACTCCAACGCCCAAGTCAGTGACTGAACCACCAAAATATTCGAGAGTAACACCTAAGAACTCTCAAGGAACCGTGAACCAGTTCTCTCTCACAGTATATTCAAGAACTCGCAAGCGTAAAGAAGACAATCTGAACGTGCGTACCTCAGAAGTTCGTTGGGAAACCCTTATATACCTGGACACTTTCTCTCTCCTGGCAGTTACAGACCTGGACACGTGGCTCGTATCCAGCCGTACACGTGCCATCATCTGGACCCTCCTTGACTTATTCATGATACTACTCAGTGCATAACTGTCCTGGAGTGCGATCTCTACTGGGATTGGCGAGCTAGGGTGCCTTCGTACACACCTTCCCTGTGGTCTCGCCGGCCGCCTTCATAATCTGCACCACCTTCATCTTCGGCGATGTGCTTGCTCCGGCGATCTAATCACTTGGTCGCCTGAGTTTACATTTGGCGACTTCATCTTTAACCCGGTGACCGCCGGTTCTAGTGTGCTGGAGATCGGAGCACGCCAACTTAATAACTGGCGACTTCACGAACCCCCCGACTTCCTTCCCTTCTGCCAACCTAGCGTCCCCTCAATACGCCTATACAATAGCTTGATGACACGTCATCACTTCCGACTACCAGGGCGGTACAAATTACATGAAGCACAAAGAACTATTAGACGCTTGGAAGAGAAAATGCAAAAGATGGAGGTCCAACAAGCTAGACCATCTCCTTCTATCCATGATGGGCATCATTCTCATAGACCATCTTCAAGAGCCTCTTCAAATGATTTTGGCCGTGAAGAAGAGCATAGGAGAAGGAGGAATCACCACAATTTCATGGACAAAGACCTCATCATCAAGGAGAAAGACATCACTACGACAATGGTTACTACCAAGATGCAAAGGCTAGGCTACCTTCGGTCAAGCTTCCTTGTTTTAATGGCTCTAGTGATCCTAATGTATATTTAGATTGGGAGGCTAAGTGTGAACAAATATTTGAGATCCATGAGATCCAAGATGAGCATAAGCTTAAGCTAGCCACCCTAGAGTTTAGTGATTATGCCATGAAATGATGGCATAGAATTGTAAAGGACATTATCTATCACAAGGGTCCTCCCGTGGACTCTTGGAACTCTTTAAAGGATCAAATGTGCGCTAGATTTGTGCCCCCACATTTTAGGAATGACCTCATGTTGAGACTCCAATGGTTTCAACAAGGCACGCTAAATGTGGATGAATATTATAAAGAGCTTGAGACGCTTGTGCTTAAAATTGAATTAGAAGAAAGTGAGGAAGCTATGATTGCTAGGTTTGTGAGTGGTCTTAGGAAGGATATTCAAGACATTGTTGAGTAACAAGAGTATTCATCATTGGGCTCTTTAGTTCATCTTGCAATGAAGGTGGAAGCCCAACTTGCTAAGAAAAACTCTTTCAAAAATGCTTCCAATGATGGATACTACTCCAAGTCTTGGAAAAACAAAAATTCTTTTTCTAAACATCCTTCCAAAGATTCTTCTTTCAAACCCAAGGATCCTACGCCATCTACTTCTAGGCCTAAATCCCCAATTAAATCGTCTAGTCAAAAGTGTTTTAAATGTTTGGGATATGGTCACATTGCTGCTAATTGCCCTTCTAAACGAAGTATGTACATGCATGAAGGCATTGTAGTTAGTGAGCATGATTCCAATTCACCTAGGCATTCTTCACCTTCTAGACCATCAAGTGAAAATGAGAGTGAAAGTGCTTGTGAAGGTGACTTATTGATGGTAAGACGTATGTTGGGCACAATTCCAAAATCTTTGAATGATACTCAAAGAGAAAATATTTTTTACACCCGATGTCTTATCAACAAAAAGTTATGTTCCTTAATTATTGATGGGGGAAGTTGCACTAATGTGGCTAGTACAAGAGTTGTGGAGAAGTTAGCCTTACCCACTATCTCTCATACCAAGCCCTACAAATTACAATGGCTTAGTGAAGTAGGTGAAATCATGGTGAATAAACAAGTCCTCATTAACTTTGCTATAGGAAAGTATAAAGATGAGGTTTTATGTGATGTTGTGCCATGGAAGCATCTCATCTTATTTTAGGAAGGCCTTGGCAATATGATAGACATGTTTTACATGATGGCCTATCCAATACAATGTCTTTTTCCTTCCTAGGGCGCAAGGTTATATTAAAACCCCTCTCTCCCAAAGAGGTTCATGAGGACCAAATAAAAATGAAAACTAAAAGAGAAAATGAGAAAGAAAGAGAAGTAAGTACTACACCGAGTCACACCATTTTCTCCTCTATATCCATCATGTTGACTCGTGCTATACCTCAAATGGACCCTCCAAGGTCTTCTTCTTCTTTGTCTTTTTCATTACCCAAGGTTCCTATTTCAACACCACCTTGGTTAAAATATGTTAGGGATGATTTTTTCATACCTCCTAATGGGTTTCACCATTTAAGAGGTCTTTTTCCAAAAAACATCATCATTCCCAAACAAATTTTTCCAACTTGGTCGATTTATAGGACATCCTTTTCTACAATCCCTTTGCTTCCATCTGCTAAGTCATGTCTTCCTTTTTCTTACACTTTTGATTATAAAAGTAAACTGACTTTGTTATATGCAGGGATTCAGAATTCGTGGACGAATTCTCTCCAACTCGGGGAGTATGATGAGAGTCAAGTAAAGGAGGTTTTTATTAATGAAGGAAGAGGCAATTCACCATCACACTTGAAGTTCTTCCTTCTAGTCTTCTCAAAATTAAAAGAAGACATAAAATAAAGAGAGGCCCAAGCCCAAAGCCCAAGCCCAAACCCAAGTCCATCCTATGAAGGGCAAGGCCAAGTATTAAATAATAAAGAATATTGTTGAAGGTGCTTAGAGGGAAACATTAGAAACCTCTATTGTTAAAGCATCTTTTAGTCTTTAGTTAAGAGTCTTAGGGGGGTGTGTTAGTAGATAGGTGTAGGAGTAAATAAGGAGGTGCCAAAGTGAGAGAAGGGATCACACCTTCCTCATGCTTTGTTTTAGGCGCAAATTCTAGAAGCTTTTTAGGAGGGAGTTTTTGAATTTGTGTAGCTTACATTTCAACACCTTAGGCTATAAATAGAGGTGCTCTCTTTGTAAATTTCAGATTGGAATTAATCTAAGAAAACTCTACTCAAATTTTGAGTGAACTTTGGAGAGCTTTTGGAGCCTTCTTCTCTAGTCTTATCTTGATGGATCATTGGAGTCCTCAAGTGGCGGCATCACTCTCATCTAGGAGCATTCCACACTTCTAGTGGCGAGATCATCCAACATTCTTCCATCTTCATGAGCACTCTCTTCTCCTTCCTTCCTTCTCTTTCAATTGTTCATGTTGTCTTGTGTTCTTGAGTTGTTTGGTTCGGCTTTTCTGTTTTTCCAGCACCTATGTTCTGTTCTTGCCTTTTAATTTCACTTTTGTTCGGTTCAAATGTTTACTTATTCAATTCTGTTCGGTTCTTTTTAATTTTACCTCTCTTTGTTGATTCAATTTGACAATATGTGGAGCATCCAAATGAGTTTGGGATTTGGTACTAGTTTTTGGTGAGTTCTTGTCTTAGAACAATGATCCAACTCTAAGAAAAGTGCCTCTATAATGTCCAGCTCAAGGTGATTCCTAAGAATGTCAAGAATCATTCTCTATATGGCTAGTGGAATCACATCACCAGGGGTCCAGCAGGAGGGGATCGCCCGGCCAGGGAAAGGGCAAGGCCAGCGAGGTACAACTTTGTGGTGGAATGGAAGGATCTGATTGCCGTGCCCAATATAGCTGAAAGGTTGAGGCGACCGGCGAAGACTGACAAGGTGTTAGGGCCTCGCAAGGACTCTTGGTGCGAGTTCCACGAAGCTTTCGGTCATCACATCGACAACTGCCTGTCGCTGGGTTACCAGCTAGATGAGTTGGTGAGAAGCGGGTTTCTGAAAGATTATGTCGCAGAGCCCGCCATGACCGCGACCCTGCCAGCACCAGCGGAAGAACAAGCGCACGAGATGCCTGTCCCCGGCGAAGTCCACACCATTGCTGGTGGCTTTTCCGGCTGAGGACCCACCGCCTCCCAACGGAAGAAATACGCGAGGGGGGTCAACTCAATTGAAGAAAGAATCTCAGGTAACCCGTGGGAGTCAGACCTCGTGTTCACGAGGGCGGATCTGCAAGATGTCGTGCCGCACGACAACGACCCCGTGGTCATTTCAGTTGTCACGACTGGCAGAAAGGTGCACAGGGTTCTTGTCGACCAAGGAAGCTCTGCAGATGTCATGTTCTGGTCGACATTCAACAAGTTGCGGTTGGCTCCCAACCTTTTGAGACCCTACACAGGGTGCTTATATGGTTTTGTTGACAACCAGGTGGAAGTACGAGGCTACTTGGAACTGAGGACGACATTCACGGATGGAATGGCCTCGCGTACCGAAAACATTAGGTACTTAGTCGTGAATGCCAACTCAGCCTACAACATCCTGTTGGGTAGGTCGGCGTTCAACAGGCCGAACGCAGTAGCCTCCACGCGCCACATGAAAATGAAGCTGCCGGATCTCAGTGGCAAAGTGATCGTCATCAAGTCAGATCAGGAGGAAGCGCAAAAATGTTATGAGAATAGCCTGAAAACGAAGAGAGGCGTGTTTATGGTGTTCTAGCGTCCGCCAAGTGCAGACACGACGATGGAGATAGAGCCTTTGATTGAGGCAACGCCCACGGAGTCAACGCCTGGTGAGGCCACACCCGTGAGGGCGACGCCCGAGGCAGACGCGCACATGGAGGAGGGGCCTAACGACACATCGCCCGTAGAAGAGGCGACGCCTGCAAAGTACTACCGGGCGACGACCCTTAGGGAAGATAGCAAGGATCAGCCGGCGGCCAACGTGGTGGAGAGGCAGATTGGCGGCAAAACGTTTAAGCTGGGGCGTTTGTTGAGCCAAGAAGAGCAGGATGAGGTGGCGGAGGTGATTTCACGTCATTTAGATGCTTTCGCTTCGTCCGCCTCAGATATGCCGGGTATGGACCCTGACTTTCTATGCCATCACCTTAGCATGGACGCCACAGTCCGCCCCGTGCGATAAAGAAGGAGAAAGTTTAAGGAAGAGAGGCGACTTGTGATAAGGGAAGAAACACAGAAGTTGTTGAGTGCTGGTAACATCAGGGAGATCCAATACCCTGAGTGGTTGGCCAACGTCGTCCTGGTGAAGAAGGTGAATGGGAAATGGAGGATGTGCGTGGACTTCACAGACTTGAGTGAAGCGTGCCCGAAGGACTCGTACCCACTACCCAGCATTGACGCACTTGTGGACAGTGCCTCCGGTTGCAAGGTACTTAGCTTTTTGGATGCATTCTCAGGTTACAACCAGATCGAAATGCACCCAAGAGACGAGAGTAAAACTGCGTTCATGACAGAGACTTGCAGTTACTGTTACAAGGTAATGCCCTTTGGGCTAAAAAACGCAGGCGCCACCTACCAAAGGCTGATGGACAAGGTCCTAGCACCCATGTTAGGAAGGAATGTGCACGCCTACGTGGATGATATGGTAGTGGCGTCGAGGGAAAGGATGCAGCACGTGGCGGACCTAGAGGAGTTGTTCGTCACCATATCAAAATACCGCCTCAAGCTGAACCCCGAGAAGTGTGTCTTCGGGGTGGAGGCCGGTAAGTTCCTAGGTTTCATGCTCACGGAGAGGGGAATGGAGGCGAACCCTGATAAGTGCGCAGCAATCATTGCCATGAGGAGCCCGACATTAGTAAAGGAAGTGCAACAACTGACAGGGCGAATGGCTGCATTATCAAGGTTTGTTTCTGTGGGAGGAGAGAAGGGGCACCCCTATTTCCAGTGCCTTAAAAGAAATAGTCGCTTTGCATGGACCGACGAATGTGAAACGGCTTTCATCAAGTTGAAGGAGTACTTGGCGACGCCACCGGTCCTTTGCAAACCAGTAGCAGGCGTGCCCCTCCGGCTATACTTCGCGGTAACGGAGCGAGCTATCAGTTCTGTGCTGGTCCAGGAGCAGGACCAAATTCAAAAGCCCATCTATTTCGTGAGCAAGGCTTTACAAGGCCCGGAGACGAGATACCAGTCGCTGGAAAAGGCAGCGTTGGCAGTGGTATTTTCGGCCAGGAGGCTTCGCCACTATTTCCACACTTTTACAGTAGTGGTGATGACGAACCTCCCTATACAAAAGGTATTGCAGAAACCTGATGTAGCAGGAAGGATGGTGCGCTGGGCGGTAGAGTTGTCAGAGTTTGACATCCAGTATGAGCCTAGAGGATCCATCAAAGGGCAGGTATATGCAGATTTTGTGGTAGAGCTCTCGCCCAAAGGCGAACAAGAGGTGGAGGCGGGCTCGCAGTGGTTGCTCTCGGTCGACGGCTCTTCCAATAAGCAAGGAAGTGGTGCAGGGATAGTCTTGGAGGGACCCAATGGTGTGCTGATTGAGCAAGCTCTGCGTTTCGCCTTTAAAGCAAGTAACAATCAGGCTGAGTACGAAGCACTGATTGCAGGGATGCTCTTGGCTAAGGAGATGGGCGTGCAAAACCTCTTGGTGAAAAGTGATTCCCAGCTGATTACGGGACAAGTATCGGGTGAGTTCCAAGCAAAAGACCCATAGATGGTGACGTATTTAAGGTACGTCCAACTGCTGAAGGGAGCATTTAGCGCTCTTGAGCTAATACATGTCCCACGAGAACAAAATGCCAGAGCTGACCTGCTGGCCAAGCTGGCCAGCTCAGGCAAGAGGGGCAGGCAGAGGACAGTAATCCAAGAGACGCTCAAAGCTCCGAGAAAATTTGTGGAAGACAACAGGGTGGATGTCCTCCATATTAGCACTGCGAGAGGGAGGCCAAGGAGTCATCGTTCCTTGACTCAAGATAGGGTAAAGACGCCCCATATTAGCACATACGCGGACATGCCCGAAGGAGGAAGGCATGCGCAGATATGTGCTTTAGCCGAAGGAGACACCTGGATGACGCCGTACAGACGGTATCTGGTGGATGGGGTTCTCCCAGCAGAACCAGAGGAGGGCAAGAAGGTTAAGAGGAATGCCGCAAGATACACCCTAGTGGATGGAGTATTGTTCAGACACGGGTTCACCCACCCTATCCTAACGTGCGTAAGCGGCGACGAGTGCACCAGAATAATGGCGGAGCTACACGAAGGCATTTGTGGGAGTCACGTGGGGGAAGGTCCTTAGCCTCTAAGGTGGTACGCGCAGGTTTCTACTGGCCAACAGTAAAAGAGGATTGCGTGCGTCACGCCCAACGTTGCAAGCAGTGTCAGAACACGCTGATTGGCAAAAGGCGCCGCCAGAGGAGCTGAGATCCATATACAACCCGTGGCCTTTCCATACGTGGGGGATTGACATCCTGGGTCCATTCCCATTGGCGATAAGGCAGATGAAGTATTTGATCGTTGCCATTGAATACTTCACCAAGTGGATAGAGGCGGAGCCCGTGGCCCAGATTACTGCGCACAAGGTGCAACATTTTGTTTGGAAGAACATTTTGTGTCGCTTTGGCGTACCTAGGCGGCTAGTATCCGACAATGGAACCCGGTTCGCCAGCTAACAGTTGAGAAACCTGTGCGCAGAGGTAGGCATCAAGCAAGTGTTCGCATCAGTCGAACACCCCCAGACTAACGGGCAAGTGGAGTCAGCATATAGAGTTTTGCTGAGAGGACTACAGAGAAGGCTAGAAAAAGCTAAAGGAGCGTGGGCGGAGGAAGTGCCAAGGATTGTATGGGCATACCACACCACGCCCCAATCTTCCACCATGGAGACACCTTTCAGCTTAGTATACGGGTCGGATGCGATGATCCCGGTTGAGATTCACGAAAGCTCGCCACGTTACCAGAATTTCGTGGCTGAAGAATCCAACGAAGAGAGGCGGGTGAATCTGGACCTACTGAACGAAGCCAGGGAAGAAGCAAGAATAAAGGCCGAGGCAGTGAAGAGAAGAGTAGAACGACAATATAGCTCCAAGGTGAAGCCACGGCAGTTCCAGGGTGGCGAATTAGTTATGAGGAAGGCTCACCCATATGAGCTAGAAAACAAATTGTCTCCCAAGTGGACCGGACCCTTCAGAATTACCGAGGCTAAGGGGAATGGTTCGTACAACTTAGAGACTTTGGAAGGGGGTCCCATTCCGCGCAGCTGGAATGCGGCCAATTTGAAGTTTTATTTTAGTTGAATTATGTAAGTGAACAACCATGTAACGATCTTATCGTAGGGGACACTCTTTTTCGTTCTCGGGGGTTTTTTAACGAGGTCACCCAAATAAAAGAAAAGAAGTTCAAGTAAAACCTTGCCTCAGTTTTTATCTTTTTCCCGCTCAAGGTGTAAGATTAAGGGGTAAAGAGATAAAAGGCAAAGACTCGAAGTGGCGACAAGCATCGCCAAACATACGCGTCGTCAAGAAAGGGGCGTCGCCAGGCGTGCGCGTCGCCGAGAGAGAAGGCTTCGCCAAACGTAGGCGTCGCCAAGAAACATAACGGAGGAAACGTGCACGGTATGTTGGAAGAAGCGAATGTAGACAAGAGTGTGCAAAAATAAAGGAGCGGCATTACAGAAATCAAAACATGGCGCAAGAGTTAAGATTACAAATAGAGTTGGAGATAAAGGGGAATGAGACAAATGAGGCAAACATGTACATGCCCTATGCTCGTATGAAAAGTGCAAACAGACCACCATCAGTGGCCTCCGGAGTCTGGATGGGAGGAGGATGAAGCTCCGTTCTCAGTCCTCAGCGCCTGGGTAAGTTGTGATCTCTGTTGCCGGTTTATCTTCGAACCTGCACCGAAGAAAACAAGCATAGTGAAGGCACCACAGGAAAGGACATGCAAAGATCTAGTAAAGATGAAGAGCGGGAGGTTATAAGGTAATCCCTCGTACATATATATTTCCCCAGGGCTTCGGCGTTGTACTCCAAGCTAATCAAAGCGGCAGCGTCAAAGCCCCCCGCCTCAGCCAAGATTTGGCATGCCACCTGGTCGTTCAAGGGTAGCCTCTTGAAAGGTTTGGACTTCAGGGCTCTCGTCTCCCTCACCAAGTATAGTGGAAAACCGTCCAGGGCGGAAGGCACGAGATCGGAACAGCAAACTTTGAAAAATCTACCCTTCCACCCTGTGAAGGAGTTTTGGAAGGGAGTTAAGAGAGCCCTGCCGGGAACGTTGCTGAGGGTCACCCAGAGGTTGTTCCTTTGCCTCTTCACTTCAAAGAAGTTTAGAAAGATGTCAACCGAGGGTGCACACCCCAGAAAGCCAAAGAGTATGTCAAAGGCTTTGACGAAAGCCCAGCTGTTAGGATACAACTGGGCCGGAGCAGCGTTAATCTCTGTCAGTAGTTCCCTCTCAAACCTGGAGAAGGGCAGGCGCACGCCGATGCTTTTGAAGACCACCTGATAGAAGTAGAAGAAGGGGACCCCGTCGTTGGCCCGTTCCTCTCTGCACACCAGCTCCCCTAAGGTGCAAGGGAGCACGATGATATCGTCCTAATGCCTCTTCGCGAAGGCACGATGATCGTAGGAGCACGAATCCCCCATGTGTTCCCTTATGGCCCTGGTAGAGAGTAAGTTGGAGCATTCGTCGAGGAGCTCGCGCGAGGCCAATGCATAACGAAGGAGAATAACGCGTTAAGACTGCGGGAGGAAAAACGCCAACCAGAAAAAACCCAGAAGGAACTCTTTGTGTGGGAGAGAAGCGGTGCAAGGAGGGTGCGGAAACACAGAGATGGTGGGTGCAGGTACAAGATTTCGAAGATCTAAGTGTTACAGTTGGAGCGCTAAGTGAAGCAAAAGGGAGCACCGTACGATCGAGCCACGTGTCAGAGGATGAGAGGATGACCCTGGCGTCACTGGTTAACATTCAGAAAACGTCGCGTCGACAGAATGCCCAAGGGTACGATGCACCATCGAGAATGGGAGCATCTTGTCAGAGGCTCAGAAAATGCCGAGATCAAGTCAAGTGAGGGAACATTCCATCAGCCATATGGGAAATGCCACGTAGAGGGTGCGGGCGAGACCTTAAGCTTTCCGCAACGGCAAGTGCCACGCCCCTAGGCGTGGACCAGAGTCGAAGTCAAAGTCAACAGGTTAATCACATCCGGCATTACTAAGACGCTGAGGGCGTCGCCAACATAAGTTATCAGCAGCGTCGCCTCCACGATACCCACAGGTAGGAAAGACTGTAGAGGGGGACGAAATCGAAGAAGTCAAAACTGGTCATCAGCGGCGTCGCCTCCCCGATACCATAGGAAGGAAAGACTGTGGAGGGAGACGAGATCGTCAGAAGCCAAGTGAGCCACTGGCAGGGTTACCCCCCAATACCCATGGGAAGGAAAGACCATGGAGGGAGCGACCCCATGGGGGGCTTCGAGCCTTCCCGGTGCTTGGCGTTTCTAGACACCCTGAGGACGATACGACGCTGCTGTAGCAGGCCTCTCCTTAGGCGTGTTAAGGGACAGATCGCCTTGGTGTTTAAGACACTCCATGGACGATACGGTGCTGTTAGACAGGCCTCTCCATGGGCGTGGGCACTGAAGTGCGATCTTGTCCCAAGTGTTTAGACGCAGAGCAGGTCTCGACTTTGGCGTTTGCAGCGATGGCGGAGCGGCCAGCGCCTTCACGAGGCAGAGGCCTCATAGATGCGAAGGCGGAACGGGTTTTTGAGGTGCACGTTGGAAGTGAGGCGCCGCACGTACGGGATCGCCCGACACAGCGAAAGAAACAGGTAAAAGTACGGGTAAAGCAATTGAAGCATACACAAATGAAGAACGCAGGTGAAGATATCATACAAACAGCGCTCAACACCTCAGAAGTATGCAATTGTTATACAAAACCCATTGTTCCAACGAAGTGCAAATGGTTCAAAATATTTACAAGGTTATCAAAGATTGCCAAGAACGAATGAAAAAGCACAAAAAAGTAAAGGCGGCAGCTGAGAGTCGGCGGTTCAGTCATCCAATTCGAGAGGCACGACTTTTCCGTCGACGACATAGTGGGTGGGATCGCAGTTTGAAACATTGATTCCCGGGTTCTCACAAGACGCCTGAGTCAGAGCCTCTTGGAAGCCCTCGTCAAATGCGCCCGCCATCTCCCCAGTCAGCTCTTGGACCTCCCCCTCCAGCTCGGCGATCCTAGAGTCCTTGGACACCAGCTATTTCTCCAAGAACTCCTTCTCCACCCGGAGCTTATTGGCTTCAGCTTGGAGAAGGCCCAAGGCTTCGACCTTCACCCCCAAGGCGTCTTCTCTTTCAGCTAACTTCTGCCTCCAAGCAGCATCCAGTTCTTCGATTTTTTTCCGCTGCATTTCGGAGGCAAGAGCCGCCTCTTGGAGGCCAATGCTTTGGACTTGGTAGGAGGTGAGCTGGGCTAGCTGGTCTACATGCGCTTGTTCAAATTCACACGCGTACCCCTCGGCCCCCTCCCTACCCTCTTGGGCCAGTTTCAGCGAAGCTTGGTAGGCTTCCTCCCTAAGCCCCCAAGCTTGCTTCTCCTCCTTCAGCGCCCCTACATCTTGCCTCAGTTTGCGGAGGGCCTCCCTCCCCTTGGTAGCGCTTTGGGCCCGGGTGCGCCACTTGAGTGCCACTGCCAGGAACACCCCCATATAATAAGGCATGCCTCCCCCTTTGCGAGGGTCCTTTGGCGACATTCCTTCAATAAATCCCTGCGTCAACTGCTGGTGGACAGGGCGAGGAATTCGTGGCTCGCGGGAAGAAGGAGCAGGAGCTGATGCAGGGGGGGCAGAACCCGAAGCCTCAACCACTTCACGCAGCGGTAGCGGCGGGGAAACCGAATCGGCCCCCTCACCTTGTTCCTTTTGGACTGTTCGAGGCGGAGGCGATGTGGCGCTTGGAGGATCGTCCCTGAGAGAACCCCCGCCACCGGGAGACGCGGCAGACGGGGCAGGAACGCCCGTGGCCCTCCTCTTCTTGAAGACCAGGGCGCCACCCGAGTCTTCACTGTTAGAATTTATCACCAGCACCCTTTTTCCTTTATCGGGGCGTGCTGGGGCAGGTGGCGACGCCATGGCCAATGGAACCGCAATAATAGGAGGAGGAGATGCAGACGTTTGGCAGGTTCGGGAGGACGGTGGAGGAGCCTGTAGGGAAGCGACGGGAACCGGAGTTGTGACGGGTGGCACGTCGGGGGCGACGGTGTCTCCACCTCCTTTGGTGGATTTTGCCTTCTTCAAGAATTTGGCAAGTGCGAGTCACCTTGAAGAAGTCATCACTGAACTGCAACAGTCAGAGTAACAGAGCAAAGACCAATTCAGATAAAGCAGAATGGGAGCATTTATAGCCAAACACATGCAGATATTCATAGGGGTCCAAGCGACGCAAGTGAATTCATATAACCACGACAGCTCATACAGTACAAACAATCAAGAGCAGGTACCAAAGTAGGTGGAGAGTCCATGGGCGTTGAATTCGTTGGCGATGAGCTTGGCGGTATCAAAGACCACAGCAAGCCCAGCCAAAGCTTTGCACACGTCCTGATCAGCAGGGGCGAGTTGATCCAAAGCCAGGGCCTTGATCGTTACGGGTTTGTCCGTCCAGTACAAGGGGAAGCCCTCCAGTGCAGTAGGGTCGTATTTGGTCGCACGCACTTTGATGAACTTCCCCTTCCACCCCTTGAATGAGTTTTGGAAGAGGGTGAGGATGATGCGCTCGGCGACGCCAGAAAAGCTCATCCAAAGGCTTTTACCTTTTTTCTTCACCTCGAAAAAATGAAGAAAGACATCCACGGAGGAGGGGATGCCCAAATACCCGCAAAGAATTTGAAAACCCCTCACGAAGGCCCAGCTGTTGGGATGGAGCTGGGCAGGGGCGGTGTTGATTTCGGTGAGCAGCTCCCTCTCGAAGGAAGTGAAAGGGAGACGCAGGCCCACCCGTTTGAATACCATTTGGTAGAGGAAGAAGAAGGGACTTCCCTCGGTGGCCCTCGAGTCCACGCAAACCGGTACCCCCGGTTTCACACGGCAGACTAGGACGTGGGAATCGTGGGTTTTGTGGAAAGCATTAAAATTGTAAACCGTGGGGTCTCCCGTGTGGGCCTCCACGTTTGTGACGGAGTTCAATGTAGAGAACTCCGCGAGGAGGTCATCGGAGGCCCATCCATACTCCTCTTTGTAGGGGGACATGGGGGGCGGAGGATCGGCAGCGGCTTTATCTCGCGCCATCTGATCGAAAGCTGAAGAGTGAAGAAAAAAGAAAGGGTTCAGCGAAAAGGGGGTTTGAAGAAGAAAAAAGGGAAAAAGGAGGAACCCTAGGCAAACCCTACCCACGCAAGAAAAGAAGAACGAAGGGGAACGAAGAAACACACGAACACCACGAGAACACAAGAAGATAAACAGTCCCAGGCAGTTCATACACAACAATGCAATGCAACGAAGAAGGAGAATCAGCAAGGGCAGAAAAAATCGTACCTTTCAGTGTCGAAGTAGGGGAGGAATGGAAGCGCGAAGGAGAGAGTAGGGATTGCAGAGAAAGAGCTCGAAGGAGATGAATAGTGCGGGAATGCAGAGAGAGTGGATGAAACAGTGGTTTCGAGCACGAAGTTTGGGTAACTTAAACGTTACGAGGAGCGCGAGGAGCAACAGATGGGGACCGTTTTATGATGCCACGTGTCGCAGGATTAGGCGCTCACTGGGAGCGCAAGAGACTTTTGAGGCTAACCGCGTGATGAACCACGTGGCACGCGATTAAGCGTGGCCCGAAAAAGTGTTGCTTTCCCCATTTCAGAGGATGTCCAATCAGCCATTAAGAGCACCCCAATGGTTCAGAGAATGTCGCGTCAATAGTTTGAGGAGTGTCACGTCAGCAAGAATGACACGTCACCAGGATGCCACGTGGATGGCGTGGGCGAGGCCTTAGTCTTTTCGCTGAAAACAAGTCATCAGCTTAAGACTGGGGGGCTTGTGTATCGTCCTATACCCGGGCGTTGACAAAGTCAAGGTCAAAGTCAGCGTCAAGGTCAAAGTCAACATAAGGCATCGCCTAGGTGAGGCGACGCCACGTGCAGGCATCGCCAAGGCAAGGCGTCGCCAAGAGGAAGCGTCGCCAAGGTAGGGCGTCGCCAAGGTAAAATGTCACAAGAGCAAGGCAACCACAGTGTTGCTCCCCGATACCCATGGCTAGGAAAGACCATGGAGGGAGTGACGCCATGGGAAGGCCTCAAACCCCGATAACTCGAGGTAGCAATAAAGGGAAGAGAAAGGTGGCTTCAAGGCCATAGTACTAGCGCCAGTGGAGAACAATCTGACTCGTGAAGTGCCCATGTCGCCCCAGTGAAGCCCTTGGGATAGTTACGACTCATGAGAAGGGTCACGCCCAGGGGTAGCCAGGTGCAGGGTACGAGAGGAAGGTAGATACGCTCTCAAAGCGAGTGACTAGAGGTTTGGGGGCATGAGTTGGCACCCAAAAAGTCCCCCCTTGCGCCAGATGCACTCCAAGGAAGGAGGACTCACAAGACGAAATACCCTTGAGTTGGGTCACGGTGCTGTGAGGCCCTCCACGTGTAATAACAGCCAAGTCAGAACAGCAACATCCATTTGTCAGGTATAAGGTAATTAAAGCTATTTAAAGGTAATTAAAGTTTACGTTTTGAGCGTTTTAAGGTATTTTAAATGCTTCAGGCGGTTTAAATGTCTTAAAGGCGTTGAACGTTTCATAATTAAATGTGCTTTAAGACGCTTTAAATGCTAGAGGCGTTTAAATAGAACCTTGGATGTTGAAAACGGGGTTCGAACTTTTGGCAAATTTTCCCAGAATACGCTCTAGTTGCTTGCTCGAGTCTTGAGGCTACACACAAGGGACTAGAGAAAGGTGGTTTGCCAGAAGGAGAAAATATACACAATATACAGTTCCTTTTTACCACCTTCAGAGTACCATCCACGGTGCTCCGATACAGAGGTGCAGAGTTTTGGTGTTTCTTGCTAGCTGACTTGAGCGTCGGAGTGCAAACGGCCGCTAGGGCGCCCATTTGTCCTTCTTTGCAGGTATTTACAGATTGGCAGAGGGAAGGTGTCCCTAGCTGACGGGCAAGGTTGCGCACAAAGACGTACCCAGGTCAACCGGCCGGAACAACTCTCTTTTCAAGCCAACTGTTAAGATCTTTCAATCGGTTGTTTGAAAGAACCAATCTATTAGCTTCATCATGTGTTTCTTGAAAAGCTTCAAGCAATTCACTATAATTTTGTTCATTTAAGGAAGCACATGAACTTACCTCACCTGAGCTGCAAGATTCATCATCATTTTCAGCTACCAAACATATGTTTGCCTTTTCATCTTCACTTGATGAAGAACTTGATGATGACTCCTCATTTTCATCCCAAGCTATGTAGGCTCTTTTTGTCTTGCCTTTCTTCTCCTTGTAACTAGTCTTTTTCTCTTTGCTCTTGTTGGGACAATCTGCCTTTATATGACCTTGCTCACCACAACCAAAACAAGTATAGTTATTTGAATTGAATTCATTGGGTTTCTTGTTTCCATACCTATCCTTGTTGTTGTCTTTGTTGCGGTTTCTCTTTAGGAATTTGCTGAATTTTCTTGACAGCAAGCTAAGGTTTTCCTCATCACTTGAATCTTGCTTTCCCTTGTGTTTGGATGCTTTCAAGGCTATGCTCCTTGTGTGCTTATCTTCACTCTCTTGAACATTGAGTCTATTCATCTCTAGCTCATGTTCCCTAAGCTTTCCAAACAAAGAAGCAACATTTAATGATGTTAGATCTTTAGATTCGGAAATAACAGTTACCTTTGGTTGCCATGCTCTATCAAGACATTTCAAGATCTTTATGTTCAGCTCTTCTTTGTCAAAGGTCTTGTCTAGGCTCATAAGGTGATTGATGATGTGCGTAAACCTTTTCTACACCTCAGCAATTGTTTCTCCTTTAAGCATTCTAAACATCTCATACTCTTGGATGAGAGCATGCTTTCTAGCTCTTTTCACCTCATTTGTTCCTTCATGAGTGATGATCCGATCGGTCATCGGTAGTCAATGACGTCAGCAGCAGAGAACCACGTGGACCACTCGCAGGGTGACACGTGGACCAGGTGACAGAGAGATCAGGGAGGCGATCGCCAAGAGCGGTGATCGGGAGGTCCGTAACCAAGTGACCATCGACAGATCAGGCGGCAGAGAGGTCAGGGGACAGATCACCCAGAACGGTGATCGGTAGTCAGTAGCCAAGTGGACACCAACAGACCAGTTCCCAGACTAACGCCCGGGGGCAGAACGCGAGAAGCAAATAGAGCACTGATCAGTCATCGGGTGCATTGTCATCGGGGTCTCGTGTTACACGCAGTTAAGCTGGGACTGAGGTTCCCAGCGAGAGCGTTACACATGGACCTCGCATGAGCACATCTCAGGGAATCGCGCACGAGAGTGGCCTGAGGGAGCTAGTAAACCGATCAGTGATTGGTGACTCCCTCAACCCATTACGTGCGTGAAGGGTAAGCCGTCTACGCAGAGAGCAACGCTTGGTGAGTGTGCCTAGACCAGCCACACCTGGCGTTCTCCTGAGAGCATGCGATTTGCCCAGATGGAAGAAATATGCTAAGTTACTCCGCAAGGGAATAATTTAGTACACAAAGAGAAGCGCTAGAGCCCTACAAGTAGTGACACGTGTAGGGTCAGATGTGAGTCGCATGCCTCCACGTGTCATCATCTGAGAAGGGCGCGGTCCAGACAAAGGTGCACTCCGTACCGCTAAAGGTACAGACAAGCGCAGCCAAGCGCAGCGACGCGCAGACACGCACGGACAAAGCTCCAGACACCGGGACTAGCTATTCATACCTGAGGAGGGGGCGTCCCTGAGGAATCCCTTAACCCCTGCTCAGGGACTAGATACCCGGATTTTAACTTGTTTTGACTTCTGGTACCGGGGCTAGCTATTCATACTTGAGGAGGGGGCGTCTTGAAGGAATCCCTTAACCCTTGCTCAAGGACTAGGCGCTCGGATTTTTAACTTATATTGACATCTGGTACCGGGGCTAGCTATTCATAGTTGAGGAGGGGGCGTCCTGAAGGAATCCCTTAACCCCTGCTCAAGGACTAGGCGCCTGGGATGTCTGCCTCTGGCGATGCGTTAACTTGGCGACGCCTTATTTTGGCGACACCTTATCTTGGCGACGCCCTATCTTGGCGACGCCTCATCTTTGGCTTTGTTCCTTTGATCTTTGGTCTTTGATCTTACATGAAAAGGGAAAACTAAGGCAAGAATATCTTAAACTTTTCTTTTCTTTATTTGGGTGACCTCGTTAAAAAACCCCCGGGAGGGAAAAAGATTGTCCCCTTTACAAAATTTCAGTTGAAATAAAAAATTAAATTCGCCGCATTCCAACTACGTGGGATGGGGCCTCCCTCTAGAGTTTCTAACTTATATGAACCATTCCCTTTTGCTTTGATCACTCTGAACGGTCCAGTCCACTTGGGAGACAACTTGTTTTCCAACTCATAAGGGTGAGCCTTCCTCATGACCAGATCACCAACCTGGAATTGTCGTAGCTTCACCTTAGAGCTGTATTGACGCTTCACTCTTCTTTTCAAAGCCTCAGCCTTAATTCTCGCCTCTTCTCTAGCTTCGTCTATCAGATCTAGGTTCCCCTTCCTTTCTTCGTTGGACTCTTCTACCACGAATCCTAGGAAACGAGGCGAGCTCTCGTGGATTTCTACTGGGATCATGGCATCTGACCCATACACTAGGCTGAAAGGCGTCTCCATGGTGGAAGATTGAGGCGTGGTGTGGTAAGCCCATACGATCCTTGGTACTTCTTCTGCCCACGCCCCTTTAGCTTTCTCTAATCTACGTTTCAAACCCCTCAACAAAACTCTGTTTGCTGACTCGACCTGCCCATTTGTTTGGGGGTGATCGACTGATGCGAACACCTGCTTGATTCCTACTTCTGTACATAGCTTCTCCAACTGTTGGCTCGCGAAATGGGTGCCAATGTCTGAAATGAGACACCTTGGCACCCTAAAACGACACACAATGTTCTTCCAAACAAAGTGTTGTACCTTGTGCGCGGTGATATCTGCCACTAGTTCTGCCTCTATCCACTTAGTGTAATATTCGATGGGGACGATCAAGTACTTCATCTGCCTTATCGCCAATGGGAACGGGCCTAAGATATTGTTCCCGCCGGTTGACCAGGGTCGTCTTTGCGCGTGGCTTGTCCTCACGAGCTGGGGGCACCTTCGTTCTGCTCCGTCCGCGAATACCTGAAAAGAAGTGAACAAAGGGGTGCCCTCGCGACTGTTTGCACTCCGACGATCAAGTCAGCTAGCGAGAAACATCAAAGGTGACACACCCTCTCAAGCTGGGTCGAAAGCTATATTGAATCACTAAAACTGTGTTGCCCTAATTGTCTTGTGCTCACAGTGGGTGTGCAGAAAAAGCAACTAGGGTTTGTGTTCTGTGTAAGACTGTGAGAATTAGGTTAAAAACCTCTCCAGTCCAAATGCCCCAAGGTCCCTTTTTATACACCTCTCGTGTTTAAAACGCATTCAAGCGCATTGAAAGCGTATAAAAATATTCCTTGGAACGTTCGAATCTTAATTGAATTAACGCGTACCTTGGCAAACTTTCACTGAAACATTTAATGAGCACGTGCTAATTGCCACGTGTCCTTCTGACTTCATCTTTACTCTGCGCGGAGGGCCTCACAACGCCGTAACCCAACTTAGGGTTAATCCATTGTGTGAGTCCTCCTTCCTTGAAGTGCATCTGGCGCGTGGGGTGACTTTCTGGGCGTCAACTCATGCGCTCTAGGATCGAGTCACTGGCCCTGGGGGTGTATCTACCTTTCTCTCGTGCCATGCACGTGGTTCTCCCTTGGTCTTGGCCCTCTCATGGGTCGTATCTGTCCCAGGGTCTCCCAGCAGTGGCATGGACACTTCACGAGTCGAGTTACCCCCTACTAGTACTAGAACTTATGGCCTTGAGGTCACCTTTCTCTTTTCTTCGTTACCGTTCTGAACTACCGAGGCCCGAAGCCTCCTTGTGGTGTCTTAGCTTTGTGCTTTTGTCTTCGCGACGCCTTAACCCGGCGACGCCTTTACTTGGCGATGCTTTAACCTGGCGACGCCTTTACTTGGCGATGCTTTAACTTGGCGACGCCTTTCTTAGACGATGCCTCAGGCGGTCAATCTGTTGACTTTCTTCCTTGGGTCCCACGAGGGGTCCTACCACACGTTGACTTTGACTTTTGGTCAACACCCGGGGACGGGACGGTACACAAGCCCCCTAGTCTTGAGCTGACACTTGTTTCAGCGAAAAGACTAAGGCCTCGCCTATTACCTACGTGGCATTCTTGCTGACGTGACATTCCCTTGTTTAGTTTGACTTGACACTCCCTGAGAGTTTGACGTGACGTTTTATGCGTTAAAGATGTGACGTCTTTAGTTGCGCTTTAATCTTTTGACACGTGGTTTGATCGCACGACCATCACTTAGCGCCTTTCGCACTCCTCAGGTTAACGTTACATCTTTCAAAACGCGCGCTCCCAACCACTGTTTCATTCACTCTCCGCATTCTCTCCACTGTTCATCTTCCCCAACTCTCTCTCCAACCTTCGCTCTCTCTCGCACTTTTGATCGTCGAATCTTCGGATACCCAAAAAGGTATGTTCCGGCCGGTTGACCTGGTTACGTTTTTCAGTGCAACCTTGCCTGTCAGGTAGGTCACCCCTTTCTGGTAATCAGTGAACACCTGCAAAGAAGTGAACAAATGGGCGCCCTAGCGGCCGTTTGCACTCCGACGCTCAAGTCAGCTAACAAGAAGCACCAAAACTCTGCACCTCCATATCGAAGCACCGTCAAAGGCACTCTGAAGGTGGTAAAGAACTGTATATTGTGTGTTGTTTTCTGGTTCTGGCAAACAATCCTTTTCTAGTCCCTTGTGCGTAGCCTGAGGGCTCGAGCAAACAACTAGAGTATGTTATGGGGAAAATTTGCCAAAGGTCCCTCGCTTCGAATGTTCAAAACCCCTTTAATGCCATTCTCCATTAAACACGTCTTAAAGTGCATTTAAGGCGCATTTAACACGTTTCCTTAAAACCTTTAATGGAGGCATTTAAAGTGTTTTTAAAGCGTTTAAAACGTTAACTGGAATAAAAACATACCTGATGAGGAAACATTAATGTTCCCTCATTTACTGCCTTCGCTAACTTCTCGCTGACTTGATTACTATCACACGTGGAGGGCCTCATGGCGTCGTATCCCAATCTTAGGGACATTCTGTCGCGTGAGTTCCCCCCTTCTCGAAGTGCCGCTGGCGCAGGGGGTGACATTCTGGGTGCCAACTCATGCCTCCCAGGTTTCAGCCACTCACCCTGGGAGTGTATCTACCTTCCTCTCGCACCACGCACCTGGTTCATCCCTGGGCATGACCCTCGCTCGGGTCGTAACTATCCCAGGGATCACCCTGAGGTGGCGTGGGCTTCACGAGCCAGGATACTCCCCACTGGTATTGGAACTATGGCCTTGAAGCCACCTCTATTAGTGTTATAACTGCGGCCTTAGAGCCATCTTTTCCTTTCTCTAATTTGGTTTATGGCGATTTCGTCCCCTCCACGGTCTTTCCTACCCGTGGGTATCGGGGGGCGACGCCACCAGTGCCTTATATTGGCAACGCCATCAGCGCCTTATACTGGCGACTCCCCTCTACTGGCGACGCCTTATCTTGGCGACGCCTCTTCTTCTGGGCGATGCCTCATCCTCCTTCCTTAGGCCCCTCACGGGGTCCCACCGTATCTTTGACTTTGACTTAGTCAACGCCCAGGGGCGGGACGGTACAAGGTATGACCTTTCTCCTTTACTGGCTCTCCCTATAGCTTCCGTACTGATATAATTGCCTGGGACTGTTTATTTTCCTTGTATTTCTTGTATTCTCTTCCTCATTTCTCTACTTCTCCCCCCCCTCCCTTTTGAACTTCTCACGTGGGTAGGGGGTTCCTTAGGGTTTCTTCCCCCTTTTCTTCCTGCCCTTATTTGCTGAACCTTTCCTCTTCTTCATTCTTCAGTTTGTTCCTTAATGGCACGCACTAAAACAACGGCCAACCCTCCACCCCCTTTCGTAAACCATAAGGCCCTCTATACATTGGCTCCAGACGACCTGATCGACGAGTGCTCGGACTTGGTCTCCACCAAAGCTTGGAGGGACCATATAGGGGAGCCAAGCACCTATGATCATCGCGCCTTCGCGAAAAGGCATGATAATGACATCACAGTGCTTCCTTGCTCTTTAGGGGAGCCCGTGTGCGGGGATGAACGGGCTAACAATGGGGTCCCCTTTTTTTATTTTTATCAAGTGGTCTTCAAGCGTATTGGGATGCGCTTGCCCTTCTCCTTGGTGCAGATTTTAAGATGGATAGGCAACGACGGTTGCGGATGGCTCAGTTGCTGAGGCCGAAGGACGGGACCTTGGCATCTGCCCCTCCGACTTCTACTGCGCCCTCAGCTTCTCCCAACCCCAATCTCAATCTGCCACGACTCCGTCAACCCCATCAGTCCAAGCTTCTCCCCACCAGCCTCCAAGCTCCCCACTTCCCATTGCGGCCATGCCCCTTGCGCTGGCCGAGGCTGCTGCTCCCTCAGCCCCCCTTGACAAAGGTAAAAGGGTGGTGGTGGTCACTGATGATGATGAAGATTCTGCTGAGGGGCAGGTCTTCAAGCGTCAAAGGACAATTCAGCATGCCCCTCAACAAGTCAGCTCGGCCACTTCTTCCCCTCATGCGGTCGAGTCTTTGAGGGAGGATCCCCCTAGTGCCACTTCCCTTCCTCAACCGGCGAACCCGGAGGTTGAGACTGAGACCACGACCATTCCTCTGCCTGCCCTAGAGCTCCCTATTCCTATGCAAGATTCGTTGAGGGGGTTACTGGCCAGGGAGTCCCCGGGTAATCAAGCTGAAGGGGCCCAGAGAGAAAGTTTATACTACTACATGGGGGCCTTCATGTCTTGCGCCTACGCCTGGCACAAATAGTCCAGGGCCAAAGCTGCTCAAAACTCTGCCTTCCAATCACTGAAGAAGGAAGTTGCTTCCCTAAAAGAGGAGAAGGAGAAGCTAAAGGAGGAGAAGGAGAGGCTAGCCACCCACTGAGTACAAAGCCTCATTGAGGGTGGCGCAGGAAGCGAGGGAGGAGGTCAATAAACGGTTGCACGAGGTGGCTCAATCCCAAGCAGAGCTCCTTGGTGAAGTGGTCCCCCTTCCCTCTAAAATCGCTGACCTTGAGGCGGCGACAGTGACCTCTAAAACGTACCAGAAGAAACTCGAGGACCAATGCGTGGATCAGGAGCAGACGCTGGGAAAGACTGAGGTCGCCCTCGCGGACAAGACTGACGAATGCTCCCGGTTAACCACTGAGAATACCTCCCTCCAAGCCAAGGTCCAAGAGTTGATTTCTGCCTTGGCCTCCAAAGACCAAGAGATGACCGCTCAAGCCGCCAATTTCAAGGTTGCGGAGGAGAAGCTGCTAAGGGAGGCCGCCACCAGTTTCGCCGAAGGGTTCGCAGAGGCTCTGGTCCAAGCTGCCTGTGCAAATCCTGGTATTGACGTTTCTGGTTGGTGCCCCGAAGCGAAGTGGTTGATGAAAAAATAGTGCCCCTGGAGGCCCCCGAAGAATAGTCTTACTTCATGTTTCAACCCAATATTTGACGTGTATATAATTGCCTTTTGCTTAACTTGCCACTGTCATGAACCTTACCTGTAATTCCTACTCTTGATTTATGCTTAGATATTATCTACTTTATCTTTGCATACTTGTGTCTGCTTTTTCTTTCTTTGCCGTATCGCGTGCGTTACCTTCGATACTCCCCTTCATCGTGTTCGACTTTAGCTCTTTAAGTAGCACATGATCTCCTCTCCTACTCTCTCCTTTTGAGTCGTGATGCGTACCCTTCCCTTGGTCTCTCCACCAAGAAACTTACTTGGCCTTCGTATCTGCGAGCAATCTTCCCCACGAAAGCGTCGCCTGCCTCATCATTGCCCAAAGGCAAGGAAGGATTTGGTCTCTACTATGGCCTCAGCATCGCTCAAAGGCGAGGGAGGACTATATCTGTGCATGTGCTGGGTGTCTACATTTAAGGAGGGACCTGCTCCGAGTGTCCTCAGTTGTTCCCACCGGTTGACCGGGATCGTCTTTGCGCGTGGCTTGTCCTCGCGAGCTAGGGCACCTTCGTTTTGCTCCGTCTGTGAGTACCTGAAAAGAAGTGAACAAAGGGGCGCCCTCGCCCCCGTTTGCACTCCGACGATCAAGTCAGCTAGCGAGAAACATCAAAGGTGACGCACCTCCGTATCGGAACACCGTGAAAGGATGCTCTGAAGGTGGTCAAAAATACTGAATAGTTGGTACTGTGTTGCCCTAATTGCCTTGTGCACACTGTGGGTGCACAACGAAAACAACTAGGGTTTGTGCTCTGTGTAACTATGAGAATTAGGTCTAAAAACTCTCCCTTTTCAAATGCTCCCAAGGTCCCTTTTTATACATCTCTCATCATTAAAGCGCATTAAAGCGCATCGAAAGAGTATAAAAACATTCCTTGGCAAACTTTCCCTGAACTTACTTAAAGCATACCTTGGCAAACTTTCCCTGAAACCTTTAATGAGCACGTGGGCATTGCCACGTGCCGCTCTGACTTGATCGTTATTCTGTGCAGAGGGTCCCACTTAGGGTTATTCCATCGTGTGAGCCCTCTTTTCTGCGAAGTGCTTCTGTCACGTGGGTTGACTTTTTGGGTGCCAACTCATGCGCCCCAATCACTGATCACTTGCCCTAGGGTTGTATCTTCCTTTCTCTCGTAGCATGCACGTGGTTCTCCCCTGGTTATTGCCCTCTCATGGGTCGTATCTGTTCCAGGGTCTCCCAGCGGTGGCGTGGATACTTCACGAGTCAGGATATCCCCTACTGGTCCTAGAACTTGTGGCCTTGAAACCACCTTTCTCTTCTCTTTGCTACTGTTCTGGACTGTCGAGGCCCGACGTCTCTCTTGGGCGATGTCTTTGCTTGGGCGATGTCTTACTTGGGCGATGTCTTTCCTTAGGTGATGTCTTACTTAGCGACGTCTTACTTTAGGGCGACGTCTTACTTAGGTGACGTCACGAGCGGTCGACCGGTTGACTTTTCTTCCTTAGGTCCCTTGAAGGGTCCCACCATGTGTTGACTTTGACTTCTGGTCAACGCCCGGGTACGGGAGGGTACATCAGTGTGTCTAAATACTTTGGGACAAAAGTCACGCTCTGGTGCCCACGCCCATGGAGAGATCTAAACAATAGTATCGTATCGTCCATGGAGTGTCTAAAACACCGGGGCAACTCAGCCCTTATCCTTTTGCATTTGGTGCCCACGACTGAGGAGAGGCCTGCTACCGCAGCACTGTATCGTCCTCAGGGTTTCTAAAAACACCAAGGCGAAATGTTCTGAACATCAGACGCTGGGGCTAGCTATTCCTACCGGAGGAGGGGGCGTCCCGAAGGAATCCCTTAACCCCTGCTCAGGGACTAGGCACCCAGATTTTAACTTGTATCTATCGTCTGATACCGGGGCCAGCTATTCATACCTGAGGAGGGGGCGTCCTGAAAGAATCCCTTAACCCCTGCTCAAGGACTAAGCACCCGGGTTTTTAACTTATGCCTAGTATCTGACACCGGGGCCAGCTGATCATACCTGAGGAGGGGGCATCCCGATCCCTTGACACCTGCTCAGGGACTAAGGGCCCGGGCTTTTAACTTATGCCTAGTATCTGACACCGGGGCCCGCTGTTCATATCTGAGGAGGGGGCGTCCCGAAGGAATCCCTTAACCCCTGCTCAAGGACTAAGCGCCCGGGCTTTTAACTTATGCCTAGTATCTGACACCGGGTCCAGCTGTTCATACCTGAGGAGGGGGCGTCCCGAAGGAATCCCTTAACCCCTGCTCAAGGACTAGGCTCCGGGAGTTTAACTCATACTAGACATACCTGTTATGTTGCTCTGAACTCGACTTCTGCTCGATTATCTGGTGGCGACTCCTTGTGCTGGCGACGCCCTGCTCTAGTGACACCTTGTCTTGGCATCGCAATCTTGGCGACGCCTTGTCTTAGCGACGCCTTATCTTGGCATCGCCTCATCTTGCGACGACTGGTTTCGATGACGACTGATATTGGCAACGTCTCATCTTGGTGGCGCCTTAAGTTTTCGTCTTTGTTTCTTTAACCTTTGATCTTACATTCGAATGAGAGAAAACTAGAGCGAAAATATCTTAAACTTCTCTTTTCTTTATTTCGGTGAACTCATTAAAAAACCCTCGGGAGGGAAAAAGAGTGTCCCTTTACAAACTTCAACTGGAATAACATCAACTAAAATAAAACTTTAAATTCGCTGCATTCCAGCTACGTGGGAGGGGGCCCCCTTCCAAAGTCTCTAGCTTATACGAACCATTCCCTTTGCCCTCGGTTATCCTGAACGACCCAGTCCACTTGGGGTGGGTCTTCCTCATGACAAGATCACCAACCTGGAACTGTCGCAGCGTCACCTGGGAGCTGCACTGACGCTCCACTCTTCTCTTCACGGCCTCAACCTTAATTTTCGCTTCTTCTCTAGCTTCAACTATCAGGTCCAGGTTCACTCTACTTTCTTCGTTGGGCTCTTCCGCCACGAAACCCAGGAAACGAGGCGAGCTCTCGTGGATCTCCACTGGGACCGTGGCGTCCGATCCATATACTAAGCTGAAGGGCGTCTCCACGGCAGAGGATTGAGGCGTGGTGTGGTAAGCCCATACAGCCCTTGGTACCTCCTCTACGGGCGAGGCCTTTCCGTGCACTTCTTCCATCAGCGTGGCCTCGCCGTTTTTTCCCTCTGCATGTGTGTCTTCTATAGGTGTCCCCGCTAAGGTGGCTTCGTGATGAGAATCAAATAAAGGAGGCTTTTATTAATGGAGGAAGAGGACATCCACCCTCACATTTGAAGTTCTTCCTTCTAGTCTTCTCAAAATTAAAAGAAGACATAAAATAAAGATGAGGCCCAAGCCCAAAGAAGGCCAAAGCCCATCCCATGAGGGGCAAGGCCAAGCTTTGAAATACTCTTGTATAGTTTTAGGAGGTGTGGTTATTAAATAAAGGAGTGTGAAAATGTAAAATAAAGTCACATTACCCATGTGACTTAGGAGAGTGGTGTAGGTGTAGTTTTTGGGAGGTGTCATAGTAGAAAAAGGTCACACCTCCCATGTGACTTGTTTTTGGTGGGAATTTCAAATGAGTTTATTTGATATTTCCCACCTATTTTTCAGCACCTTAGGCTATAAATAGAGGTACTTCCTTTGTAAAATTGAGATTGGAATTAATCTAAGAAAACTCTACTCAAATTTTGAGTGAACTTTGGAGAGCTTTTGGAGCCTTCTTCTCTAGTCTTATCTTGATGGATCAATGGAGTCCTCAAGTGGCGGCATCACTCTCATCTAGGAGCATTCCACACTTCTAGTGGCGAGATCATCCATCATCCTTCCATCTTCATGAGCAATTCTCTTCTCCTTCCTTCCTTCTTTGTTAATTCCATGTCTTAGCTTGTTCTTTGTTGTTTTTGGTTCGGCATTTTCATATTTAATTTGTGTAGCTTCGGTTCTTTTATGTTCTTTGCTGTCCTTCATCTTATTCTCTTCTTTTTCCAGCTTTTGTTCGGTTCAATTTACTTTCCAGCTTTCAAATTCAGTTTGCTTAGCTTTTGTGCCTTTTTGTTCGGTTCAATTTGACTATAATTGGAGCATCCTAATGAGTTTGGGATTTGGTACTAGTTTTTGGTGAGTTCTTGTCTTAGAACAATGATCCAACTCTAAGAAAGGTGCCTCTATATTGTCCAACTCAAGGTGATTCCTAAGAAGGTCAAGAACCTTTCTCTATATGGCTAGTGGAATCACATCATGTGGTATCAGGAGTCTTAGGTTCTTCTTGTTTAATTGTTGAGTTGTGTGCACTTTATTTCAAGAGCTCTTTAATTTCTTGCAATTTAAGTTTCTGTTTTAGGCTTATTTTGAGTTTACTTGCTGTTTTAATTCTTTTGCCTATCATATGTTTGAGTATTTTCCTTTTTGAATCATGTTATTCCATAATTGTCATTACTTCTAGTAGTACTTTTATTGTTTTTGATTGTTTCTTGCTTTAGTGTCATATAATTTTCTGAATTGATATTGATCCTTTGTGCATTTTTCTTTTTAGAATTGAGTTCATGCTTGTATTCTAGTTCTATACAAGTTCCTTTACACAATTTCTATTATGTCTTTGCTAGTTCATCATACTGTTTTTCATTCCTAAATAGGTTCCTCTGTTTTCTTACAAACGTGCTACTGTTTTCAATTTACTGCAATTAACTGGCTCACTGGAAAATTGTGAAAATTTGGATTTACATCTGCGGGCGTCGCCTCTTCCCACGATTCTAATTTTGTAGGTGAATCTGAGATAGGTGGTCGCTCAATCACCATAACTACACCTCTCTTTGTTTTCAAACTATTCTCGTAGCACTTTCGGGCCTCTTCTTGGTCTCACTTGATGACTATCACCTTGCCGCTAAGGTCTGGTAACTTCATCTTCATGTGACGTGTGGAGGACACCGCCCTTAATTTGTTCAAGACGGGTCTGCCTAACAGAATGTTGTAAGCTGAGTTGGCGTTAACCACCAAGTATCGAATGCCCTCGGTGCGTGATGCCACTCCATCAGTGAACGTTGTCCTCAGTTCTAAATAGCCACGTACTTCTACTGGGTTATCTGCAAACCCATACAAGCACCCCGTATAGGGTCTCAACAGGTTTGGGGATAATTGTAGCCTGTTAAAAGTCGACCAAAACAGGACGTCTGCAGAACTGCCTTAGTCGACGAGGACCCTATGTACCTTCTTCCCGCTGTGACTACCGAAATGACCACCGGGTCATTGTCATGTGGGACGACGTCCCGCAGGTCAGCTCTTGTAAAAACGAGGTCTGACTCCCATGGGTCGTCCGGAAATTCTTCTGCAACCAAATTTATTGACCTTACGTATTTCTTTTGTTGAGAGGTAGTGGGTCCTCCCCCGGAAAAGTCGCTAGAGATGGTGTGTACTTCTCCATGAGTTGGGACTTCATGCGCTTGACCTTCCTCTTGCGTTGCCGCGTCTGGGGTCACAGTGGATCCAGCGAGATAATCCTTCAAGAAACCATTCTTCACGAGCTCATCCAACTGATATCCCAACGCTAAGCAGTTGTTAATATGGTGCCCAAATGCTTCGTGAAATTCGCACCATGACTCCTTATGAGGTCCCAGTATCTTGTCAGACTTCACTGGTGGCCTCAACCTGTCAGCTATGTTGGGCACAACGATGAGGTCTTTAAGTTCTACCACAAAGTTGTGCCTTAGAGGTCTATTTCCCTCTTTCCTCCCTTCTGCCCGACCCCTAGGCTGGGTCCTCCTTGTCTTGTAGGTGCGCTTCCTGTCTAGGTTCCTTCTCTCCGTGGCAGCTTCGTGGACCCTAGCGGGTTGTGTGCGTATCTGCGTTCTTGGTCGCGCAGGTGCAGCAGTCGTGCACTTCTCGTACGCCTCACCCTCTGAGGCAATGTGTTCAACCGCTCGACGCCTTACTTCAGCGAAGGTCTTGAAGCGGTTGCGGTTTAGCGATTTGCTAAAAGATCCAGGGCACACCCCCTTTCTAAATGCGTACACGATCATGGGCTCGTCTGTGGTACCCACCTTCACCACCTGTGCCCCAAAGCGGCTTATGTACTCTTTCAGGGTTTCCCTTTGGTATTGCTTCACGTCGAAAAGGTCGTACGAAACTAGGGCTGGGGCCCTGTTGGCTAAATACTGCTCTCTGAATAGTCATGAGAGCTGTGCGAAAGACGTGATGTGACCCTCTGGGAGGCTGATGAACCAATCCATAGCCATCCCAGTCAAAGTGCTCATAAAGAGCTTGCACCTTACGGCATCAGAACCGCCAACCAACATCATCTCTGTGTGGAACGCAGTGAGGTGCGCCTCAGGATCCTCCATCCCTGTGAAGGTTACCTTGGGCCCCGTGAACGTGTTGGGGATCGCTGTCTCTAGGATCGCCTGTGAGAATGGTGTTGTGAATTCTCTAGGCGGGGAGGCAGTCTCAGGCTCGTCTACATCGTGCCATCCACGGCGTAACTCCTCGTTGGCACGATGGAGCTCATCGTTTCTCGCCTGAGAAGCTGCAAGATCCGCCTGCATGCGCTCTTGCTTCGCTTTTGATGCTGCCATTGCTTCCTGCAGCCCTTGCATTATGCCCGCTAGTTGTTGCATGGTCATCTCTTCACTCCTAGAGCGCGCAGGTCTCATCTTCGTGACTTTCTGGAAACCTTCTTAACTTATCTGGGCTTTGAGAACTGGAACTGAAATACTTGTGTAGTGGGACTGATGTTTTATATCGGCCCCACGGTGGGCGCCAGATGTTCCCGCCGGTTGACCAGGTCGTCTTTGCGCGTGGCTTGTCCTCACGAGCTGGGGGCACCTTCGTTCTGCTCCTTCAGTGAATACCTGAAAAGAAGTGAACAAAGGGGCGCCCTCGCGGCCGTTTGCACTCCGACGATCAAGTCAGCTAGCGAGAAACATCAAAGGTGACACACCCTCTCAAGGTGGGTCGAAAGCTATACTGAATCACTAAAACTGTGTTGCCCTAATTGTCTTGTGCTCACATTGGGTGTGCAGCAAAAACAACTACGGTTTGTGTTCTGTGTAAGACTGTGAGAATTAGGTTAAAAACCTCTCCACTCCAAAAGCCCCAAGGTCCCTTTTTATACACCTCTCGTGTTTAAAACGCATTCAAGCGCATTGAAAGCGTATAAAAATATTCCTTGGAACGTTCGAATCTTAACTGAATTAACGCATACCTTAGCAAACTTTCACTGAAACATTTAATGAGCACATGCTAATTGCCACGTGCCCTTCTGACTTGATCGTTACTCTGTGCGGAGGGCCTCACAGCGCCGTAACCCAACTTAGGGTTAATCCATTGTGTGAGTCCTCCTTCCTTGAAGTGCATCTGGCGCGTGGGGTGACTTTCTGGGCGTCAACTCATGCGTTCTAGGATCGAGTCACTGGCCCTGGGGGTGTATCTACCTTTCTCTCGTGCCATGCACGTGGTTCTCCCCTGGTCGTGGCCCTCTCATGGGTCGTATCTGTCCCAGGGTCTCCCAGCAGTGGCATGGACACTTCACGAGTCGGGTTACCCCCTACTGGTACTAGAACTTATGGCCTTGAGGCCACCTTTCTCTTTTCTTCGCTACTGTTCTGAACTACCGAGGCCCGAAGCCTCCTTGTGGTGTCTTAGCTTGGTGCTTTTGTCTTGGCGACGCCTTGACCCGGCGACGCCTTTACTTGGCGATGCTTTAACCTCACGACGCCTTTACTTGGCGATGCTTTAACCTGGCGACGCCTTTCTTAGGCGACGCCTTAGCAAGGCGACGCTCCCTATTGGCGACGCGTTAACCCGGCGATGCCTCAGGCGGTCAATTTGTTGACTTTCTTCCTTGGGTCCCACGAGGGGTCCTACCACACGTTGACTTTGACTTTTGGTCAACACCCGAGGACGAGACACTACAGATATCAATTCCCCAAGTATGGAAAGGCCATGGGCTGTATATGGATCTCAGTTCCTCTAGCAGTGCCTTGTGCCAATTAGCGTGCATCTGACATTGCTTGCAACGTTGGGCGTATCGCACGCAGTCCTCTCTTACTGTTGGCCAGAAAAACCCTGCACGTACTACCTTGGATGCCAAGGACCTTCCTCCCACGTGGCTCCCACAAATACCTTCGTGGAGTTCAGCCATTATTCTGGTACACTCGTTGCCACCTACGCATGTCAAGATAGGGTGCGTAAACCCGTGTCTAAATAATATCCCGTCTACTAATGTGTACCTTGCGACATTCCTCTTAATCTTCTTGCCTTCTTCTGGCTCCGTTGGGAGGATTCCGTCTGCTAGGTATCGCCTGTAAGGGGTCATCCATGTGTCGCCTTCCTCCAAAGCACATACCTGACACCCTTTTCTTCTTCTGGCGAGGTCGCGTAAGTACTGATGCAGGGTGCCCTCGTGGTATCTTGACTCAAAGAGCGATGGCTCCTTGGCTTTCCTCTTGCTCTACTAATGTGAAAGACATCCACCCTGTTGTCTGCCACAAACTTTCGCGGCGTTTTAAGGGTCTCTTGGATGACAGTTCTCTGCCTACCCCCCTTGCCTGTGCTCGCCAGCTTGGCGAGCAGGTCAACTCTTGCATTCTGCTCTCTAGGGACATGCACCAGCTCAAACGCAGTGAAGGCTCTCTTCAACACCTCGACATACCTCAAGTATGCGGCCATTTGTGGGTCCTTTGCCTGATACTCTCCCGTTACTTGCCCCGTGACCAATTGTGAGTCACTCTTTGCCAGGAAGCTCTGCGCACCCATTTCTTTAGCCAAAAGCATCCCAGCGATCAACGCCTCGTACTCCGCCTGGTTATTGCTTGCTTTGAAGGCGAAGCGTAAAGCTTGCTCGATTAGCACTCCATTAGGCCCTTTTAAGATTATTCCAGCGCCACTCCCTTGCTGGTTGGAAGATCCATCCACTGAGAGCATCCACTGTGACCCTAACTCCACCTCTTGAGGGTCTCCTCTTGGTGAAAGTTCTGCCACGAAGTCAGCGTAGACTTGCCCTTTGATGGATCCCCTGGGTTCATACTGGATATCAAACTCCAACAGCTCTACTGCCCAGCGAACCATTCTCCCTGCTACATCTGGCTTTTGAAGTACTTTCTGGATGGGGAGGTTTGTCATTACCACCACCGTGAAGCTGTGGAAATAGTGGCGGAGCCGTCGGGCTGAGAATACTACTGCTAGCGCCGCCTTCTCTAGTGACTGGTACCTCAATTCTGCGCCTTGCAAGGCCTTGCTTACGAAGTAAATGGGCTTCTGTACTTGGTCTTGCTCCTGGACCAGCACATAACTAATGGCCCATTCTTTTACCGCAAAGTATAATTAGAGGGGGATGCCTACCTGTGGCTTGCAAAGCACTGGTGGAGTCGCCAGGTATTCCTTCAACTTGAGGAACATTGCTTGACACTCATCCGTCCATGCAAAACGGCTATTCCTCTTGAGGCATTGGAAATAAGGGTGGCCTTTCTCCCCTCCAGCAGACACAAACCTAGACAAAGCTGCATCCTCCCAGTCAATTGCTGAACTTCTTTAACTTAGGTTGGGCTCCTCATGGCTATAATAGCTGCACACTTATCAGGGTTCGCCTCTATTCCCCTTTCAGTGAGCTTAAATCCCAAGAACTTCCTTGCTTCCACGCCAAAAACGCACTTTTCTGGGTTTAATTTGAGGCGATATTTTGATATGGTGGCAAACAGCTCCTCCAGATCATCTGCGTGCTGCCCTCTCTCGTGTGAAGTCATGACCATGTCATCTACGTAGGCCTGCACGTTCCTTCCCAGAATGGGTGCATGGACTTTGTCCATCAGCCTCTGGTAGGTGGCGCCTGCATTCTTCAGCCCAAACGGCATCACCTTGTGTACCGTCCCGTATCAGGGCGTTGACTAAGTCAAGGTCAAAGTCAACAACAGGAAAGTCAAAGTCAGCTCGAGGTGTCGCCCAGATGTAGAGACGCCAAGAGGAAGCGTCGCTAAGGCAAGGCGTCGCCTAAGCGAAGGTGTCGCCTAGCTGAAGGCGTCGCCTAGGTGAAGGCGTCGCCTAGGTGAAGGCGTCGCCCTGGTGAGGGCGTCGCCAGATTAAACAGTGTAAAAGCAAGGCAATCACGGTGTGGTTCCCCGATACCCATGGGTAGGAAAGACCATGGAGGGAACGACGTCGTGGGAAAGCCTCAGGTCCCGATATCTCGGGAAAGCAATAGTGTCAGTAAAGGGCGGCCTGACTCGCGAAGTACCCCTGCCGCCCCAGAGACGCCTTCGGAACAGATACGACCCAAGAGGAAGGTCACGCCCAGGATAACCGGGTGCAGGGTGTGAGAGGAAGGCAGATACGCTCTCAGAGTAAGTGGCTAGATACTTGGGGGCATGAGTTGGTACCCAAAAAGCCACCCCTAGCGCAGTAGCACTCCCAAGCAGGAGGACCCACACGTAGAAACGTCCCCAGATGGGCAGAAACGCCCCCGGATGGGGTCATGGCGTCGTGAGGCCCTCCACGTGTATGACAACAATACCGGAATAGAAACACCCTCTAGTCAGGTGCCAGGTAATTAAAGATATTCAACACAGATTCCCTTTTTGGCATTCAGGTACTATTATGGCTCCCGAGCGTTTCAACGTCTTAAATGCGCTACGTTTCATAATTAAGCGCTTTAATGAGCGCGTTACGTTTGAGTTTAAAAGCGCTTTAAGGCGCTTTAAATGCTGGGGCAGTTTAAATAGCGCTGAGAATGTCGGAAAAAGGGTGGGAACCTTTGGCAAATTTAGGAGAAACTCTCTGGTTGCTTGCTCGTGCTTGAGGATTACGTACAAGTGACTGGAGAATATTTTTGCCTAAAGGGGACAACACACACACACATATACACAGTTCTTTTACCACCCTTCAGAGTGCTACACGCGGTGCTCAGATACGTGGGTGGACCGTTTTTTTTGGTGTTTCTTGCTGGCTGACTTGAGCGTCGGAGTGCAAACGGCCGCTAGGGCGCCTCTTTGTCCTCTTTTTTGCAGGAAAGTTGCAGGCATTCAGTGAGAAGGAGACCTTAGCTGACGATTGAGGCCACGCACGAAGACGTCCCGGTCAACCGGACGGAACATTTGGCGCCCACCGTGGGGCCGATATAAAACATCAGTCCCATCACAAGTTCGAGAAAATCTACCAGGTTACAGTAGTGCTGAAGGAGGTTGGAGTGACAATGGCTCCCACCAGACGAAGATCAGCGCGCGCAGCCCCCGCAGACTTATCCATGCAGCAGGTCCTAGAAATAATGAGGGGGTTGCAGCAGGACATGGCGGATTCGAAGATGGAGCAGGAGCGCATGCAGGCAGATCTTGACGCCTCGCATGAGCGCAACGAAGAGCTCCACCGTGCGAATGAGGAGTTGCGCCAGGGCCTGAGAAACGATAGGAGGCGTCCTGGGCATGACGAGACGGAGAACCACTCCCCACCGAGGGAGTTTTCCACTCCGTTCTCGCAGGAGATCCTAGACGCAGCAATCCCGAACACGTTCGCGGGACCCAAGGTAATCTTCACTGGGATGGAGGACCCAGAGACGCACCTCGCGGCATTCCACACATAGATGGTCCTGATAGGCGGTTCTGATGCCGCCAAGTGCAAGCTCTTCATGAGCACCCTGACCGGGATGGCTATGGACTGGTTCATTAGCCTCCCCGAGGGTCATATCACATCTTTCCGCCAGTTGTCGCGGTTATTCAGAGAACAGTATTTGGCCAACAAGGCCCCGCCGCCGGTCTCCTACGACATGTTTGACGTGAAGCAGTATCAGGGGGAGACCCTGAAGGAGTATATCAATCGCTTCGGGGCCCAGGTCGTGAAGGTTGGTACAACAGAGGAGCCTATGATCGTGTACGCATTTGTGAAAGGCGTATGCCCAGGCCCCTTTGGAGAATCTATTATCCGCAATCGCCCTAGGACTTTCGCAGAATTACGGCGTAGGGCGGTGGAGCATATCGCTTCGGAAGGGGAGGTATGTGTGAAGCGCACCAGTACCGTGCCCTCACGCCCGAGGGGACCGGCACGAGCTCAACCCGTCAGAGTCAATGAGACCATGACGGGGAGAAAGAAGCCAGAGGCGAGACGCCCCTACGAGGCCAGAAAGCCCCAGCCTCGGCGCCCCGCAGGAGGCGAACGCCCCACCAGAGAAAGAGCAAGACCGGCGAGGTACAACTTCGTAGTTGAGTTGAAGGATTTGATCGCCGTGCCCAACATAGCCGAGAGGCTGAGGCGACCGGCGAAGACCGAAAAGGTGTTAGGACCCCGTAAAGACTCTTGGTGCGAATTTCACGAGGCTTTCGGGCACCAAATTGATAATTGCCTGTCGTTGGGCTACCAGCAAGATGAGCTGGTGAGGACTGGGTTTTTGAAAGATTATGTCGCAGAGTCCACCACGACCGCCACCCTGCCGTTGTCGACGGATGAGCCAGCACACGAGATGCCTGTGCTTGGCGAGGTCCACACCATTGCTGGGGGTTTTTCCGGCGGAGGACCCACCGCCTCCCAGCGGAAGAAATATGCAAGGGGGGTAAATTCAATTGAAGAGAGGCTCTCGGGGGAGCCCTGGGAGTCAGATATTGTGTTCACAAGAAGGGATCTCCGAGATGTGGTGCCCCATGACATCTCTCAAATACGTCCAGTTGTTGAGAGGGGCGTTCCACGCTTTTGAGTTGGTACACGTCCCGAGGGAGCAGAATGCCAGAGCTGACCTGCTTGCAAAGCTGGCCAGCTCAGGCAAGGGGGACAGACAGAGGACAGTGATCCAGGAGACCCTCAAAGCTCCGCGTCGTTTCGTGGAAGACAACAGGGTGGATGTCCTCCAGATTTATGCATCAAGGGGAAGGCCGAGGAGTCATTCCTCATTAACCCAAGATACGCAGAGGGCGCCCCGCATCAGTATATACGCGGGTGTGTCTGAGGAAGAGCAGATGCAGGTTTGTGTCCTGTCCACGGGAGACACCTGGATGACGCCCTATAAACGATACCTGGCGGATGGGGCCCTTCCAGTGGACCCTGAAGAGGGTAAGAAAATCAAAAGGAACGCCGTAAGATATACCTTGGTGGATGGGGTGTTGTTCAGGCACGATTTCACTCACCCTATCCTGACATGCGTCAGTGGCGATGAGTGTACCAGGATAATGGCGGAGCTACACGAAGGCATCTGCGGAAGCCATATAGGAGGAAGATCCTTAGCCTCCAAGGTAATACGCGCAGGTTTCTTCTGGCCAACAGTGAAAGAGGATTGCGCACGGCACGCCCAGCGGTGTAGGCAGTGCCAAAAGCATGCCGACTGGCACAAGGCGCCGCCTGAAGAGTTGCGGTCCATATACAGCCCGTGGCCTTTCCACACATGGGGTATTGACATCCTGGGCCCTTTCCCATTGGCAATCAGGCAGATGAAGTATCTGATTGTCGCCATCGAATACTTCACCAAGTGGATAGAAGCAGAGCCCGTGGCACAAATCACCGCGCATAGGGTACAGCATTTTGTGTGGAGAAACATCGTGTGTCGCTTTGGCGTACCTAGGCGCCTGATATCTGACAATGGGACCCAGTTCGCCAGTCAGCAGTTAAGAAATTTGTGCGCTGAAGTGGGAATCAAGCAAGTGTTTGCGTCGGTTGAACACCCCCAGACCAATGGACAAGTAGAGTCAGCAAACAGAGTTCTGCTGAGGGGGTTAAAAAGAAGGTTGGAAAAGGCCAAAGGGGCGTGGGCGGAAGAGGTGCCAAGGATTGTATGGGCATACCACACCACGCCCCAATCCTCTACTATGGAGACGCCTTTCAGTTTGGTGTACGGGTCGGACGCGATGATTCCAGTAGAAATTCACGAAAGCTCACCGCGTTTTCAAAACTTTGTGGTGGAGGAATCTAATGAGGAGAGGCGGGTAAACCTAGATCTGCTAGAAGAGGCCAGGGAAGAAGCGAGAATAAAAGCTGAAGCGATGAAGAGAAGAGTGGAGCGGCAATATAGCTCTAAAGTAAAGCCACGACAGTTTCAGGTGGGCGACCTGGTGATGAGGAAAGCTCACCCCTACGAGCTGGAGAATAAGCTGTCTCCCAAATGGACCGGGCCCTTCAGAGTTACTGAGGCTAAGGGCAACGGTTCATATAACCTGGAGACTTTAGATGGAGGCCCTATCCCGCGCAGTTGGAATGCAGCCAACTTAAAATTTTATTTCAATTGATTTATGTAAGCAGCATGTAACAGTTTAGTTGAAGGGGACGCTCTTTTTCCCTTTCGGGGGTTTTTTTAATGAGGTCACCCTAATAAATGGAAAAACCGGTTGAGAAAAAGAAGTGCTTTGGTTTTCAGCCATTATTTTCCCTTGTTAAGGTAATGTGATGCGTCGCCTAGGCCATGGCGTTGCCAAGGAAGAAGGTGTCGCCTAGGTCTTGGCGTTGCCCAGAAAGAAGGCGTCGCCCAAGTGAAAGCATGCATCGTTGGCAGAACGAGACGAAAAGAAGTCGCGCGGTATATGAATCGTATGAAAAGTAAAGTGGCATTGTAAAGAATCATGATTTTGGAAAATTGTTGTTACAAGCAACGTTCAGTACAAAATGCACAAACATAAACAGGCCGCTTCTCAGCGCCCATCAGAGTCATCACTGGAGGAAGGCGAAGCCCCTTTCCCAGCCCGCAGCGCTCGAGTAAGTCGTGACCTCTTTTCTTGGCTTATTTTCGAACCTGTGCAAGGGGACAAGATGCGTTAGAGACACCATGAAGAAAGACAGGCACAGTTAGAGAGTAACGAAGGTCGAAGCTGCTTAAGGCAGTGGTCCTTACTTTTGTACTTCTCAAGAGTCCTAGCGTTGAACTCCAAGCTGATCACCTTAGCGGAGTCAAAACCTCCCGCCTTGGCAAGAATCCGGCAAGCTATTTGATCACTTGGAGCCAGATTCTTGAGGGGTTTGGCTTTGAGGGTTTTTTCCTCTCTCACCCAGTGCAGCGGAAACCCATCGAGGGCGTCGGGAACAAGATCAGTGCAGCAGATCTTGAAGAACCGGCCTTTCCACCCCGTGAACGAGCTTTGGAAGGGTGTGAAGAGAACTCTCCCGGGGACATTGCTGAGAGTTACCCAGAGGTTGTGTCTCTGTCTCTTCACCTCAAAAAAGTGAAGAAAGAGGTCAACCGAGGGTGCACAACCCAGAAACCCAAAGAGGATATCGAAGGCTTTGACAAAGGCCCAGCTGTTGGGATATAACTGGGCTGGAGCCACGTTGATCTCCGTCAGCAGTTCCTTCTCGAACCGGGAGAAGGGTAAGCGCACCCTGATGGTCTTGAACACCACCTGGTAAAAGTAAAAGAAAGGGACCCCGTCGTTCGCTCGTCCTTCTCCACACACTGGCTCCCCCAGAGTGCAAGGGAGCACAGCGATGTCGTCATCGTGCCTCCTTGCGAAGGCCCGATGGTCGTAAGAACACAACTCCCCTTTGTGTTCCCGTACGGCCCTAGTGGAGACCAAACATGAACACTCATCAAGAAGTTCACTCGAGGCCCAAGGGTACAAGTCTTTGGGACGGACCCTGGAGGAAGCATCGTGAGAAGACATTCTTTAACAGGATCAAGATGGCTGGAAATGGAAGGGTTGAGTGAGGGGAGCGAAGGTTAAGACAGCCCTTCGACAGAGAAGAAGGCTGCAAGAAGAATGGGTGCAAGAAGAAAGAGCGCAAGTAGGTTATGAAGAGCAAGAAAACGATGAAGATAGTTCCAGAGCTCGAAGAGTTAAATAAAGCGGTTAGAGCGCCAAACGACGTGAATGGATGCACCGCACGATTGATACACGTGGCAGAAGATGAAAGGATGACGCTGGCACCACTGTTTTTAAAGCAGAAAATGTCCCGTTAACAGAATGTCCAGTGGTACGATGCGCCGTCGAGAATGAGCCAGGGGTGCAGCAGGAGTCAGAAAATGAAATGACTAGATACCCCACTGACCAGTTAAGCAGCGCCACGTGGATCAAGTCGAATGACAGAAGGTCCCATCAGCTGTACAAGAAGCGCCACGCAGATGGCACAGGCAAAGCCTTGGGCTTTTCGCTGTTATCAGGCGTTGGCCAAGGCAAGAATTAAAGTTAATGTCGAAGTAAAGGTAATGCCCGAGGCGTTGCCAAGAAAGACGTAAAGGGCGACGACAGACGAGAAGTCGCGGGCGTCGCCAACCCAAATACCGACTGGCGTTACCTCCTCGATATCCACAGGTAGGAAAGACTGAGGAGGGAGAAGAAATCAGAGAAAGGCAAAGTTAGGTGAAGACGTAGCCTCCCCGATACCCACAGGTAGGAAAGACTGTGGAGGGAGACGAGACCGTCAAACACCAGCGAGTCACTGGCAGGATGTTCCCCGATACCCACAGGTAGGAAAGACTGTGGAGGGAGACGAGACCGTCAAACACCAGCGAGTCACTGGCAGGATGTTCCCCGATACCTATGGGCAGGAAAGACCATGAAAGGAACAAAAACCCCACAGCACTCAGCGTTTTAGACACCCGGGGACGATACGGTGCTGCTTTGGCAGGCCTCTCCTTGGGCGTGGGCGCCGAGTGCTGAAAGATCAAAGAAAGAGCCTTTCGGTATCAGAGTCGTCCCGTGGACGATACGGCGCCACTTAGTGAGCCTCTCCATGGGCGTAAGGGTTGGCGAGCGACCTTACCTCATCATACCAAACCGCCCAACGAAGTGTGAGAAACGGGCGGGATACGGATAAAATAAGTAAAGCGTATGAAGGGAAAAGATGGGAACGAGATCGCATAGACGGAGTCGTATGTGAAAAAGAAATAAGGACAACCATGCGAGTGTCCCGAATCAATAACAAGAGTGTGGATAGTTCAAAGAATTACAAGTTTTTGGCAGATGAAATTAAAAAGCGAAGGTAAAGAATGAAGAGTTAAGCTTGAAGAGGAAGGTGGCGGATGAGGGGCAGCAGTTCAATCGTTCAAATCCATAGGCACGACCTTCCCGTCAACTACGTGGTGTGTGGGGTCGCAGTTTGAAAGGTCGACGCCGGGATTCTCGCAGGACGCCTGGGACAGGGCTTCTTGGAACCCCTCCTCGAAGGTGCCCGCCATCTCCTGGATAAGGGAATTTTTCTCCTTCTCCAGCTCCTCAATGGCGGCGTCTCCGGAGGCCACCTGTTTCTCCAGAGCCTCTTTCTCCACACGAAGCCGGCTAACCTCGACCTGCAGCTCGTTGTAGTCAACTCGGAGAAGGTCCATAGCTTTGGCCTGCGTAGCCAATTCCTCCTCTATCCGTTCCACCTTGGCAGTTTGTTCACAGAAGCGGTCCTTCAGGTCCTTTTGGGTTTCCGCGTCTGCCTTGACCAATTCCTGAAGACCCGGTACCTGTACTTGGAGAGCGACTTCACGAGCGTAGAAGTCATCCTGGAGCTCCAAGGCCTCTGCCAATTTCCTCTCAGCCTCTGCCCTGGACTCTTGTGCTTGTTTCAGAGAGGAACAATAAGCCTCGTTCTGGCGTCCCAGGGCCTTCATCTCCTCCTCCAGGGTGGTTGCTTTCGTTTCCAAGGCCTGGAGGGTTTGGGTTTGCAAGACAGCGTTTCTGGCCTGGGAGCGCCATTCAAGAGCCACCGCCAAGAAGGCCCCCAGATAGAAAGGCATACCTTCCCTCCTGTCGGTACCTTCCGGCATAGTCCCGCCGCTGAAACCCCTCATCAGATGCATGATTGGAGGGGGAATGGCAATGAAGTCGGGGGCGGCAGCATCGGGAGCCGGGGAAGCAGTGGTTTTTGGCGGCGGCAGAGGCGGCGCAGATTCAGCACCTTCGCCCCTTTCCTCTTGGAGAATCATAGGAGGGAGTGAGGTTGCGCTTGGAGGGTTGTCCATAAAGGGGTTCCCTCCCTGCGGCGGCGTCTCTACCAAAAGAGGAACCCGCGCGGATTTTCTCCTCTTGAAGGGTGCCACGCCTCCTGATTCCTCATCATCTGACAGAATCTCCAAAACCCTTTTTCCTTTGTCAAGGGGGGTTGGAGCCGGTGACGAGGCCGCAGCTAGGGGCACAGCGGCGATAGGCGAAGGGGAGTTGGGAGTTGGAAGCACGTCAGAGCCAGGAGGAGACGTCGGAGATGGGCTAAAAGCACCTTCAGCAGTGACTGGCGGCGGCGGCGTCAGAGCCGGCGGGAGAATCGGATTGGCAGTAGGGCTGGAGGAGGCGCCTGCCTTGGCGGCACGAGCCTCCTTCAGTGCTTTCGCCAACATCATTCTTTTGGAAACGCCCATCACCGATCCTACACCAAGGCAGACCAAACAGCAAGGATTAGTATTAAAATAGCTATGCGAATTCACGATACGCGAAGAGACGTGAAATGCAAGTAACATGGTACAAGTGTAAAACAAGCATAATAGTATGGGGAAACAAACGATCAATAGCAGGCTGTTCATAGCAAGAAAGATGAGGGGAGAGCCCCTTACCAAAATAGGTGGTCAGGGCGTGGGCATTGTACTCGCTAGCGACCAGCTTCAAGGTATCAAAGACGATCCCCAACCCCGCCAAGGCTTTGCTTACCTCCCTATCGGCGGGGGATAGCTCTTCCAGGGTTTTGGCCCTGAGCAATTTGGGGCGTTCCGTCCAGTAAAGGGGGAAGCCATCCAAAGCTGTGGGATCATGCTTGGCACAGCACACCCTGAAGAACTTCTCTTTCCAGTTCTTGTAAGAATTCTGGAAGAGGGAGAGGAGGATCTTGCCAGCGATCCCGGAAAAGCTTACCCAGAAGCTTTTCCCCTGTTTTTTCACCTCAAAAAAATGCAGGAAGACATCTACGGAAGGAGGAATGCCCAGGTATCCACAAAGAATTTGAAAGCCCCTCACAAATGCCCAGCTGTTGGGATGAAGCTGGGCGGGGGCAGTGTTGATTTCAGTAAGAAGCTCCCGTTCGAAGGGAGTGAACGGGAGACGCACTCCTACGCGCTTGAACACGGTCTGGTACATGAAGAAGAAGGGTTTCCCCTTTCTAGGTCTGTCGTCCAAACAAGCAGGTTCCCCAGGCCTGCCGGGACGGACGGATATGTGGGCGTCGTGTGTGCGGCAGAAGGCGTTAAAGCTGTACAAATGGGGATCCCCCCGGTGAGCTTCCAGGTCCTGGAAAGAAGTCAGGCTGGTGCGTTCACTCAGGAGCTCATCGGAGGCCCAGGGGTAGAAGGCTTTGTAGTTGGACTTGGGGGTCGTAGGGGAAGAATCAGGCTCCGCGTTCGCGCGCGTCATGGTGAAAATAGATAGCTGGAGAAAGAAGAGAGGAAAAAGGGTTTAGCAAGTTTAGCCATGGCAAGAAGGGGAAAGAACCCCAGGAAGCGTCACCCACGCGAGAAAAATCAGAGGAGGAAGAAGAAGCGGAGAAATGCAGTAATACGTGAATAACAACAGTCCTAGACAGTTGAATAAATCAATCTAATGCGACGAAGGGAAAAGGTCGTGAGTATCCGAGATCATACCTTTGCTATTGGAATGGAGGCAGCAGAAGGGCACAGGAAGGAGAGAATCGCAGTTGCAGAGAAAAAAGGTTTTCGAAGGCGATGAACAGTGCGGAGTTGCAGAGCGAATGAATGTAACAGTAGGGTGAGCGCGGGGTTTGGAGTAACTTAAACGTTACATTTCGCAACTCAAGAGGCGCTAACCTAGGGCCGTGGGATCGTGCCACGCGTCAGAGGATCAATTGCTCAAAGAGAAGCGCGAAGGTCTCTAAAGGAGGTCCGCACGATGGGCCACGTGGCGCGCGATAAAGGGTAGCCCAAAAGGTGTAATCATCCCCATTGCAGGGAATGTCCAATCGGTCATTAAGAATACCCCTATGGGTCAGATAATGTCGCGTCAGTAATTCGAAAATTTGCTGAGTCAGCAGAGAATGACACGTCATCAAGAAAGCACGTGGATGGCGGGGGCAAGGCTCTAGTCTTTGCGCTGAAGACAAGTCTTCGGCTTAAGACTGGGGGGCTTGTGTACCGTCCCGTATCAGGGCGTTGACTAAGTCAAGGTCAAAGTCAACAACAGGAAAGTCAAAGTCAGCTCGAGGTGTCGCCCAGATGTAGAGACGCCAAGAGGAAGCGTCGCTAAGGCAAGGCGTCGCCTAAGCGAAGGTGTCGCCTAGCTGAAGGCGTCGCCTAGGTGAAGGTGTCGCCTAGGTGAAGGCGTCGCCTAGGTGAAGGCGTCGCCTAGGTGAAGGCGTCGCCTAGGTGAAGGCGTCGCCTAGGTGAAGGCGTCGCCTAGGTGAAGGCGTCGCCTAGGTGAAGGCGTCGCCTAGGTGAAGGCGTCGCCTAGGTGTAGGCGTCGCCCTGGTGAGGGCGTCGCCAGATTAAACGGTGTAAAAGCAAGGCAATCACGGTGTGGTTCCCTGATACCCATGGGTAGGAAAGACCATGGAGGGAACGACGTCGTGGGAAAGCCTCAGGTCCCGATATCTCGGGAAAGTAATAAAGAGAAAGAAAAGGTGGCTCCAAGGCCATAGCAATAGTATCAGTAAAGGGCGGCCTGACTCGCGAAGTACCCCTGCCGCCCCAGAGACGCCTTCGGGACAGATACGACCCAAGAGGAAGGTCACGCCCAGGATAACCGGGTGCAGGGTGTGAGAGGAAGGCAGATACGCTCTCAGAGTAAGTGGCTAGATACTTGGGGGCATGAGTTGGTACCCAAAAAGCCACCCCTAGCGCAGTAGCACTCCCAAGCAGGAGGACCCACACGTAGAAACGTCCCCAGATGGGCAGAAACGCCCCCGGATGGGGTCATGGCGTCGTGAGGCCCTCCACGTGTATGACAGCAATACCGGAATAGAAACACCCTCTAGTCAGGTGCCAGGTAATTAAAGATATTCAACACAGATTCCCTTTTTGGCATTCAGGTACTATTATGGCTCCCGAGCGTTTCAACGTTTTAAATGCGCTACGTTTCATAATTAAGCGCTTTAATGAGCGCGTTACATTTGAGTTTAAAAGCGCTTTAAGGCGCTTTAAATGTTGGGGCAGTTTAAATAGCGCTGAGAATGTCGGAAAAAGGGTGGGAACCTTTGGCAAATTTAGGAGAAACTCTCTGGTTGCTTGCCCGTGCTTGAGGATTACGTACAAGTGACTGGAGAATATTTTTGCCTAAAGGGGACAACACACACACATATACACAGTTCTTTTACCACCCTTCAGAGTGCTACACACGGTGCTCAGATACGTGGGTGGACCGTTTTTTTTGGTGTTTCTTGCTGGCTGACTTGAGCGTCGGAGTGCAAACGGCCGCTAGGGCGCCTCTTTGTCCTCTTTTTTTGCAGGAAAGTTGCAGGCATTCAGTGAGAAGGAGACCTTAGCTGACGATTGAGGCCACGCACGAAGACGTCCCGGTCAACCGGACGGAACACCTTGTAACAATAACTGCACGTCTCCGTCATGAACGCCGTTTTGCTCTCGTCCCTGGGATACATCTTGATCTGATTGTAACCTGAGAATGCATCCAAGAAACTCAGCATCTTGCAACCCGAGGCGCTATCCACCAATGCGTCAATGTTGAGTAGTGGGTATGAATCTTTGGGGCATGCCTTGTTCAGATCTGTGAAGTCAACGCACATCCTCCATTTCCCATTCGCCTTCTTTACTAGAACCACGTTGGCTAGCCACTCAGGGTATTGTATCTCCCTGATGTGCCTAGCACTTAGCAGCTTCTGCGTTTTTTCCTTAACGACGAGGCATCGTTCTTCGTTGAACTTCCTCCTTCTCTGTCGCACAGGGCGAACCTTCGCGTTCATGGTAAGATGGTGGCACAAAAAGACTGGGTCGATACCTGGCATGTCCGCCGCAGTCCACGCGAAAGCATCTAGGTGGCGCGAGATTACAACAATTATTTCAGTGGTGCTGTTTTTTATTTTGAAATCAAATCTAGTGCTATTCTATAGGTTCCATTTTGTGTGCCATCTTTTCTTTGAGTACCTTTTTTTATTTGCTTGTCTAAGTTCATTGGAACTCTTTCTAGTTGTCACATTTAATTCCATTTGTGTGGTACTGTTTTTTCAAATTAATTTGTTTCTTGCTTTAATTCTTTGACCTCTAAGCTTGGTGGTGGAGTAATTATCAATTGGTACTTGATTGAGTTAGAATTGACTTGAGGGGAGTCTAGTTTGCTTAATAGGTGCTGGATTGAAGAATTAATTACCTAATTCCAAGAGGAACAAAGGCAAGGGGCAGAAACAAACACCTTCTAAATACACCACATACATTGGAAGGCCTAACAAAGAAGAGACAACAAAAGAAGTGCAAATAGAAAAATCAACAAAAGGGAGTTCATCTAATTTCTTTTCATCTTAACTCTTGTTAATTACTTGTTTAATTACGTAATTAGACGGTGAGTGTGTCTTCAAGGGCTCCAAGTGTCCAAGAAGCCTCACCTAGGACCGACTAGTTTAGAACTATCTAGCTTAGCAATTGTTAATTGTTTTAATTGCATCTTTTTACCTTTAATTAGCTACGCTTATCAAACTTTTTTGTCTTGTTTAAGCTTTGTTAATTTTGCTTGGTTGATTAGATAGTTTTCATTGTTTTCTTGCATTAAAAATTTGATTTCTCCAACTTAATTGTGTTTTAAGTGGTTTACCAAGAGAAAGATTTGTGTGAAGACATTGAAGGATAGTTTTTGGCTAAGGCAAGACTTGGTATTTAAATAGTCCATTGTGACTCACCTCTCTTACCTGGAAAACTACCTTCTTTAACTTCCCTCATTTTTCTGAAAGTAAAACATTTCTAGACACAAAGCTCTAGTCATGTCTTCCCATTCTTCAAAGTCTATGGAAAGTGATATGAAATCCATCAAATCCCTTTTGAAACAACTTTCCAAAGATATTTAATCAATTTCATCTAAACAATTGGAGAATGAGACCAAAACTAATAAATTGACTAAAGCAAAGGATGAGAAGTCTCAAATTTCAAAAAATTTACATTCTCATGCATATAACTCTCAAGTTTATGATTCTTTTGGGGAAGAAAGTCTTGGGATAAATGAACCACCCCCTAGGAGAGCTAGAAAAGAGAGACAAGAAAACCTAAAGGAGGTTAAGGTAGAGCTACCTCATTTCTATGGAAAGGAAGATGTAGAAACATATCTATATTGGGAGATGAGGGTAGAGCAATTGTTTGCTTACAACCATGTGAGTGAAGAAAAGAAAGTACCCTTAGCTACCTTAAGTTTTCAATGTGATGCTATGTATTGGTGGAATGCCCTAAAAAGAGAGAGACATCTCCACAAGGACCCTCCCATTACATCTTGGAATGACCTTAGGGGAGCCTTGAGATGTCGCCATATTCCCTCACATTGCAATAGGAAGTTGATGGACAAGCTCCAAAGACTTCATCAAAAAGATATGAGTGTAGAAGAATATTGGCAAAAGATGATATCATATACTGAGAGGGCAAGGATTAACGAAGACAACCATACCACCATAGATAGGTTTCTAAGTGGTCTCAAACTTGAGATAAGAAACAAAGTTGAACTTTTACCTTATAGAGATTTAAATGACTTGATTCAACTTAGCATTAAAGTTGAAAAACAAATTTTGAGAAAACAATCAAGTCAAAAACAAAGTTCATACTATGTATCTTATGACAAGGATGAGTTCCATAGAGGGGAAGAACATATACAAGAAACATCTCTAGAACTTTCCCAAAACCTAACCAAGCATATCTCTCACACTCAAGCTAGAGAAATTCCATGTTTAGAATACCTTGGCAATGATCAATTAGCATCTCAATGTTCCAATGAAAGATCTATGATCTTAAGGGACAAAGATGAGAATAGTAGCCAAGAAAAAGAAGCTAGTGAGAGTGATGAAAATGTAAAAATAGAAAAGTAAGAGAACCTTGTGAAACAAAAGGCGTGGGAGAAGAGTGTTCCTTCCCACAAGGTCATTCAACAAGGCAAGCACATTGAAAATACCCTTGAAAACATGCTTCTTGTTGAACAACCTAGCCTTACCTCTTGTAAAGGAACACTTGCAAGCATAAGCAAAAAAGAAGAGTCTTTAAAAGAAGCTTGCATAGATAAAGATAAAGTAGATTATTTCTCATATGTGCTAGGATATCACCAATTGAATGTCAAGTTATCTATAAGCATCTACAAAAACAAATTTTTATGTGAGGTAGTGCATAAAGAAACTTGTCATGTCTTATTGAGACAACCATTGCCAAGTGTACAAATTCTCATAAACAATGGTTGTAACAACGAGACTATCTTTACACATAAGAGAGAAAGTCTTCATGAAGGAGAAATCATGGGTCAAATTAGAGTTGATAAAACTCTAGCGCTTTTAAAAGGAAAACTTTTGTCCCCCATGAGAAAAGAGGTTCAAAGACATTACCTTAGGTACAATTCTTGTTTTCAAACTACACCAAAGGCAATTTCTCAAGAACTCTATACTCCTTCACCTTTTGCAAATGATCCTTGGGAAGACACAAATTTCATATTAGAGCTTCCTAGGACAACAAAAGGTTTTGATTCCTGTACCGACCAGGTCATCGGGTGTGATGACGTGTCTTGCACGTGACTATGTGGGGGGTGCTCAGTGGAACACGTGGGCAAGAGAAAGATGGATGGTTCAGAGGTGAGCGTAGTCGCCGGTTCATGGAACTGGCGTTCTGTAGTGAACATGGTCGGTTGTCGTCGGGTTTATCTGTCATCGACGTGTTTGGCAATGGGAGATCAGGTGGTCCGACACCGCCGCGAGGAGCACATCGCCGGATTTCCCAGTAAACTCAATAGAAGCTACTGAAGGCTCGGAAGAGTAGGTTCAAGCGTATAATTTCAGTAAGGTGATTGTTGCGCCAGCATAGTGCGTGAAGGGCGTGTGGGTTAAAGGGAACATCTTGCCTATCCGCGACAGGATTCCCAGAGTGGACATTCGTTGAAGGCAAGGTTTCCTCAGCCAGAACATGCATGACGCGACGATAAGGAGGGTGCCATTAGCGATAAGCGATATCACAGAGATGGTGCACTTTGCTGCACCCGATACTCACTTTGTCAGGTGGTGTTCTAGAGCATGTCGTGTGCTAGCTTACTCCTTGAGTAGAGGACTTAGCCGCGCGACTGGTTACTACACAGAAATAGCGTTCAAGTTGCCCCAACCCAGATGACGACACGTGTAGGGTTGGATGTTACCAGTTACTCCAACCCAGGTGATGACACGTGTAGGGCTGGGTGCAATTGATAAATGACGCTCGAGTTATCCTGGCTCAGATGATGACACATGTAGGGCTGGGCGCTACCTGCTATCCCAACCCAGATGGCGACACGTGCAGGGCTGGATGCGAGACACGCGTCCAAAAGCATAACGGCCTGGAGACACTAGTGCAAAAAGAAGAAAAGGATACACTTTATTTAGTGCGGCTTTTGCGCTACCCGCTTTCGAAAAAAACGTGGTGGCATTTTTGAAATTATTTTGATTTACGAATGCGGTTATTTGTATAACCGCACTTGTAAATCAAAGCGCTTGATTTACGAATGCGGTTATTTGAATAACCGCATTCGTAAATCCTTTTTTACCCTAAATTTTGAAGCGCGCCACACACAATTTCAAACTTTATTTCTCGTCTTTGCCTTCGTTTCGCGTTCGCACTCTGAGTTCGTCTCCTTCTACTGCATCTGCATTCCATTTGTGCAATGTAAGTTTCTTGAACTCTCTTTTTTCCTCTTCATCTTCACAAATATATGCATAAATGTTTTTCGTTTTTCTTATATATGTTTTTTTCCTTGCATTGGTGGTCTCGAAGCACTCTTTCATTGTCTTCGTTGTTTCTTGTGGATTTTTTGGTTTGCTCCGTTGCTGGTTCCCTGTCCGTCGTCGCTTCTGCTGCCGCCACCGTTGTTCGCTCCCCTGACTCTTCATCAATCTTGGCTTCACACAAGATTGACGATGTTTTAAATTTTTTTTTTTTTTTAATGATTCGGCATATACAAGTGCGGTTAAAGCAAATAACCGCACTTGTAAATGGTATTTATAAATGCGGCTATATAGCCGCATTTATATTTCTTGATTTACAAGTGCGTGTTGATCAAATGCGGTTATAAAGCCGCATTTATAAATTCAAAACAACCGCATTTGTTTTATGTTTCTGCACTAGTGAGAGAGAAGAAACCTAGCTATAAAGGTAAACTTAACAAAATTTGCAGAGGTACGTTTTCATTACGGCTCATTCTGCTAGGGTTGTGTGCCTTTAGTACGGTTCTACAGAGCATATTTTCTCTGAGTTTTGGGTGTTCTTGTCACTGACTTGAGCGTCGGAGCGCCACCGGCCGTAGAGGCGCCACTTTGTGTTTTCAGGTTCTCAGAGAGATTTTCTGTGGTGCGAACTTGAGAGCCATGTGGAGTCAAGCTGGTGAGGAGGTTCGTGACGAGGCAACGCTCTTACGCTAGGTCAACCGGCAGGATCATCTGGCGCCCACCGTGGGGTCGTATAAAAAGTGATTCCCAACCATAGTTCGTATTTGTTGAGTTTTTGGTGCTTTCTGTTCGACTGCTCGCTGTCGCAATCGATTTTCTGGAGTTTTCACCGTTTGTTTGGAGTTTCTTTGAGCTGCTGAATCTGCTGAGAAGGGATGAGGACAACGCGGTATAGTTCAGTCGCGCCATCGACAGATGAGAATGCCGTGTCCATGACGCAGGTGATGGATATAATGAGGACGCTGCAGGAGAACGTCGCTGCATCACGTTCTGAGCAAGAGAGAATGCACGAGGCGCTGGTGGCCTCGCAAGCTAGAAATGAGGAGCTCAACAGGGTTCACGAGGAGCTGCGTAAAGCCCTTCAATAGCGGGAGGAGCGTGCGGTCGGGGACAGATCTGCACCCCCATCCCCACCGCGCAACTTTCCCATGCCATTCTCTCAGGAAATCATGGACTCGGTGGTCCCGGCTAATACTGTGGCGGTGAAAACGTCTTTCACCGGGGTGGAGGACCCTGAGGCCCATCTCACTGCGTTTCATACCCAGATGATGCTCTCGGGGGGGTCGGACGCAGTCTACTGTAAGGTGTTCATGAGCACTCTTAGTGGAACAGCGTTAGACTGGTTCGTCAGTATACCTACTGGCCACATTACCACGTTTCAACAGTTTTCCAAGATGTTTGTTGAGCAATATATAGTGAACAAGGCACCACCATTGGTGTCTTACGACCTGTTTGACGTAAGGCAGTACCAAGGGGAGTCCTTGAAGGATTTCCTGAACAGATTCGGAGCTCAGATAGTCCGCCTGCAAGGTAAAGACGAAGAAATGTTTGTGCACGCCTTCAAAAAGGGTGTTTTACCTTGGCCCTTTAGTGAGTCGCTTATCAGGAGTCACCCCGCCACGTTCGCTGAAATCCGACGACGTGTTGTGGCTCACATCGCTGCTGAAAGCGAAGTCTCCGAGAAAAGGGGAAACGTGGCCCCAGCTAAGCCGCGCGCCCAGACGAGGGTCCAGCCGCAAAGAGTAATGGAAGCAGCGGCGGGAAAGAGGGACCAGAGGATGCGTCATCCTTATGACCCTAAGAAGAGTAAGGGGAAGGGGCCGGGGCGGCCCAGAGAGACTAATCGCCCGCCAAGGTATGAGTTCGTGATGGGGTTGGCTGATCTGATCGCCATCCCGAATATCGCTGCCAGGCTCAAAGTGCCTGAGAAGACGACAGAGAAGGTTTTGGGTCCAAAACCAGACACGTGGTGCGAGTTCCATAAGAGCTTTGGCCACTCCATCAACTCGTGTTTGGCTTTGGGTTACCAACTCGCCGAGTTGGTCAAGTGCGGATTCCTGAAAGATTACTTGCTGGAAAAGCAAGCGGGCCAATCAGCAGGTTCCCAACCAGCGGGCAACGAAGGACAGCAGCACGAGGTGCCCGTCCACGGCGAGATCCACACCATAGCTGGTGGATTCTCAGGTGGAGGGTGCACCGCATCGCAGCGCAAGAAGTACGTGAGGTCGGTGATGTTTGTGGAAGTTTTTGAGGACCACTCACCCGACGTGGACATCACGTTCACCAAAGGAGACCTTAGGGACGTTGTACCTCACGACAACGACCCTATTGTGATCTCACTTGTCACGGCGGGAAGGACAGTCCACCGGGTGCTGGTCGACCAAGGGAGCTCGGCAGATGTAATGTTTTGGCCGACTTTTGAAAAATTTCAACTGTCCCCCGATCAGCTGAGGCCATATGGGGGCTGCCTGTACGGTTTCACCGACGATCAAGTGGAGCTAACGGGGTATATTGAGTTGAGGACGACCTTCACAGATGGTTTGGCCTCAGGAACAGAGAAGATCAGGTATCTTGTTGTAAACGCTCCGTCGGCGTACAACATACTATTGGGAAAGCCAACGGTCAACAGAACGGGAGTTGTGCCTTCGACAAGGCACATGAAGGTCAAACTACCGTCTATGGAGGGTTTGATCATCACCATTCGCTCTGACCAAAAGGAGGCGCAGAAGAGTTACAAAAACAGCCTCAAGAACAAGAGGTCTGTGTGCCACGTAACCACAAAGCCTCCCCCTGGCGCGGATCCTGCACAGGAAACCCGGCGAGTTTCAGATACGGTGTTGGAGGTGGTCGCCGAGGGCGATATGCCTATGGAGGATATAGAGGCGAGGTCCGAGAGCGCCGCTCGGTTGGAAGCAGAAAGAAGCTGCTCGGAGACCGCCAGAGAAACAGGTATCGCGAGGGCGTTGATCGCCAGCGAAAAGAAGCCTCAGCCAGTGGAAGAATGGCTCGAGAAGAAGATCAACGACAAGACGTTTAAGCTGGGGAGAACCTTAGACAGCAAGACGCAAGACCAAATCGCCCAGGTAATAAGTAGACACCTGGATCCCCTGGGTTCATACTGGATATGCCGGGGATCGACCCCGATTTCTTGTGCCATCGCTTAGTGATCCTGCCGACAACTCGAGCGTGGAGGAATCGCTTCGTAGCTCTCTCCCTACCCCGTCTACGCGACTGTGTTATCTGCAAAATCACCCTCAGAACCTTCTCCAGGTTCTCCAAAGGCGACCTGCAAAACACACAGACGGCGCCTCTAGCGGCCGTTTGCACTCCGACGATCAAGTTAGATCACAGAACCACCAATCAGAAAAACTGTGTAGTAATGTGTGTAAAAAACCGTGTGTATTTCTCTCTGATTCTCTTTTTATCCCCCTCTGTGTCTGTGCCTAACAGAATTCTGCTACGCTGTCCTCTGCGCGTGTCAGAATTCTATTATGCTTTTGTACGAAAACGTACCACAGTCAGGGTCGTGGGTGTCCGCGCGTGTCTGCGCTTGTCTGTACCTTTAACGGTACGGAGTGCACCTTTGTCTGGACCGCGCCCCTCTCAGATGATGACACGTGGAGGCATGCAACTAACCACACACGTGTCACTACTTGAGGGACTCTAGCACTTCTCTCTGTGTGCCTAAGTTATTCCCTTGCGGAGTAACTTAGCGCATTCCTTTTGTCTGGGTAAATCGCGTACTCTCAGGAGAACGCCGGGTGTGGCTGGTCTAGGCACACTCACCAAGCATTGCTCTCTGGCGTTGACGATTTCCCCTTCACAATGTCATGCACGTAATGGGTTGAGGGAGTCGCCAATCACTGACCGGTTTGCTAGCTCCCTCAGGCCACTCCCATGCACGATTCTCTGAGATATGTTCATGCGAGGTCCGTGCGTAACGCTCTCGCTGGGAACCTCAGTCCAAGCTTAACTGCGTGTAACATGAGACCCCGATGACCATGCACTCGATGACTGATCGGTGCCCTATTGCTTCTCGCGTTCTGCCCCCAGGTGTTCATCTGGGAACTGATCTGTCGGTGACCGCTTGGTTACTGACCACTGATCACCGTTCTGGGTGATCTGTCCCCTGACTTCTCTGCCGACTGATCTATCGGTGGCCACTTGGCTACTGACCACCGATCACCGTTCTAGGTGTTCTGCTCCCTGATCTCTCTGTCACCCGGTCCACGTGTCACCCCACGAGTGGCCCACGTGATTATCTTCTGCTGTCGTCATCAACTACCGATGACCGACCGGATCACAAGCCCCTCAGTCTCGAGCTGTGAACTCGTTCTCAGCGAAGAGTCTAAGTGGTCGCGCCCTCGGGCCACGTGGCAAGTGGGGCCACATCACGTGCTGCCCTTTAATGTTACGACTACCTCCCTTAATCTCGCGACACGTGGGCGCATCAACGGTCAGTGTGGAGTGTCGCTAGCGCTTCCCTTCTTTTCCAATAGGCGTGCGCCTTTACTGTTTCTTCATCTTCTTCAATCAACTCACAAACTCTCTGCGAATCCCCTCTCTGTGCTTCCACCTTTCTACCTTCAGAACTTTCGCGATCATTCAAAGGTATGGTTTTTCTTCTTTCTTGGTCCATTCAGGTTATTTTCATCGATTGCATTCGTCCCTTTCATCATCATGCATCCATCTTCTCCGTTTTTCCTCTTCTCGACCCACGCTAGGGTTTTCGCATTCTTCACTCCGCTCTCTGCTTCTCCCCCTTCCTCTTCCCACCTGGACCTTTCTTTCTCCTTCCCCTCCTCTGTTTTTCACCGAACTATTCATCATTCCCTCACCTTCCATTCATTCTGACTTTTCACTTTTCCTCCACTGCAGCTATCTATCAATGGCTCGCTTGAAACAAACCGCTCGAATCATCACCTCGTCTTCTGGTGCACAGCCTTCCGCAAGTGCTCCAGCTCCACCACCACCTGTTGCAACCTCCTACCACGACAACGCCAGGGTCTATGACTGGGCTCCCCTGGCGTTGCTCGCCGAAACCTCTACCTTATTGCCGCAGGGGCACCTAAAATCCCTCCTGAGCAGCGACCCAGATGAGCCCTCTTGCGCCATCGATCGGGAAAATGACTTCAACATCCGCATCTGCATTCCTCCTCGAGGGATACCCATCTGCGCGGACGATAGGGCCACCAATGGGGGTGCCCTTCACCTTCGTCTACTCCGCCATCTTCAAGAGGTTGAAGTTGCGCCTGCCCTTCACCTTTTTCGAGAAGGAGGTGATGATGGAGCTGAACGTCGCACCCTGCCAACTCCACCCAAATGCCTGGGCTTTCATCCGGGCATTTGAAATTCTCTGCAATTACTTCGGGCATAACGCCTCCGTGGATGTGTTCCTCTACTTCTTCGAGGCGAAGAACCCTGGGGACAGGTCCTGGGTTAGTCTGAATGGGGTTGCTGGACGGGTGCTCTTGGGCCTGTATCAGCAATCCTTCAAAGATTGGAAAGGCAGGTTCTACATGATATATGCCACCCCACAAAGTCCAACCTTGCTCGAGGGGTACCCCCTCTACTGGGTTCCTGGGGTTGAGTTCAAGAAACCCCGGGATCTCGAAGCCATGGCCCCTTATGAGCGCGAGCTATGTGGGCTGTTCCTGGGGACCAAGTACAACTCTGCTCTTCTCATCAAACATGAGTTTGATGTGTTGGCTTTGAAGAAGTAAATAGGTAGGCTCTTCTTCTTTCACCTCCTAGGATACTTGCACATCCTCATGCATGCTTGCACACATTTTGACTTACTTGCATAACTATGCCATCTAACTCTTCTTTTTCCCTTCGATGTAGATACGATGCAGGGAAAGAAAGGAGGAAAGCTTTGCTGGAGCTTGCCAGACTCCAGGGGGCCAAAGGGACTGGCTCCTCTTCTTCCACCACCGATCCTATCGCAGCTCCTTCTCTCTCGGTCGCGCCAGCTGAAGGCCCCGAGCCAAGAAGGAAAAGAAGGAAGCTGGTGAAGGCCTTTCCTTCATCTGCTGCTGCTGCTCCTGCTCCTTCAACTGAAGAGGAGAGCTCTGGCTCTCCTCTCGTTCACCGCAAGAGGAAGCTTCCAGCGGTTGGGGGGCCTCATCTCTTCAGCCTGGGGAGATTGAGGTAGTGGAGGTAGAGGAAGGTTCACCCTCGCCCCCCTCTATTCAACCTGCCCCAGTGCCAACGTGCTTTCCCTCTCCCCAACAACTGCCATCCCCAATTCCCCGATCACCATCTCCTTCCCCAGCAGGCCAACCACTTGGTCAATCCACTCCACCTGCTGGGGGCGATTCTGCTCGCTCGGGGGATCTCCCGGGACCTCTCGTGTCGCCACCACCACTACCAACCTCCGCCGCTACCGCTGAAGGTGGGGGGGCCAGCTCTCGACCAAGCGGCTCTGGAGCAACCAGTGAGAACTTCAGCCGAGTCATTGCTCTGGTTCGACAGCTCATTCGCAGCCGGGAGCTCATCGAGTGGAACGGGGAGGAGGTGGACATGCACCTGGCGAAGCAGATAGTGCTTTCCCTGGAGTTTTCCACCCAGCACCGCAAGCAGCTAATAATGGAGAAAAGGATCAAGGAGCTTGAGCATGACAAGGAGTCACTGCAAAGTGACTTTGAAGCTGCCCAAGGATCCGTAGAGCTGATGAGGGGTATGGTGGAGAAAGCCAGGGGAGAGTACCTAGCGCAGGTCCAAGAGACCATCAAGACTGAGATCTTGATGGGACAAGCCATCAACGTCTTGGACTGCGAGGTGGTGGAGTTTCGGGGCAAGGTGACTCACCTGGAGGTCGAGACTTCCTCCCTACGCAAACTGAACTCACAACTGGCGGGGGATCTCGAGTCTGCCAGGGAAACGACCACTACTGGGGAGAAGAAGCTTGAGGAGGTGGTGAGCAAGCTGTCTGAGGCAAAGGGCCAATTGGAAGAAGCTGCTTCTTCCATTGCTTCCCTTACCACCGAGAAGAATGCTGCAGAGGCCTCCAAGCAAAAGCTCGAAGTGGAGAACGCTAACCTTATGGGCGTCGGCGCCTATGCCCTTGCTGATGGGTTCGAGCTGGCACTCGAGCAGATCAAATGCGTTCTTCCGGATCTGGACCTCTCCCAGTTCAGCATCTATCACGAAGTGGTAGATGGAAAACTCATCCCTCCTCCTTGAGCTCTTTCTCTCTTTTTTGTAATTTTACACTTCTACACAATTTGTTGCACTTGGAACTTGTATAAACTTTGTTGCGTAATATATACTAGTTTCAGTCGCATATCCTTCTCTTCGCATTTTCTTAAGCTTTGTCTTTCTCTTTGCACACGACTAACTGTTAGCTAACTTAGGTTTAGCGCGATCTTGTACTCTTTGATCTTGGCCTCTACTTGATCACGACTAGCTACTCCCTTAGCTTTGTATTTAACGGTTCTTGTGCATAGCTTGTACTGGACGACTGACGAGGCGTAGTCTGTCTGCCTCAGCTCGTTTTGTAAGAAAAGTTTCCTCCGATAAGGCAAGACTGATCAGTCGTCGTTCTTCAAGCAGCGTATCCACCAACAACTCATCAGTCATCGTTCTTCATACTTCACTTTGCTTCTTTGTCGCTCTAGCGCTAAGTGCATAGAGGACATCGATCGTCAGAGGTGATACCTTGTTTGGCGAAATTTGCTCAACTGCGTCAACTCAGCAATACTGGAACTTGACCCTCCATGTACCGCTTTTAACTCGAGCAAATTGTTTAACCTGATCTGCCAAGTGAAATCCCCCCTACTTCTGTCATCGCCCGGAACTCTTCGGATCTGGTACTCGCCGCACAACCCCTTCACTGTCTCAACTTTCACGCCATAGGGTTCTGGCGATGTTACCTTTCTTCTTTTCATGACCTGATCATTGTTCCCTCATCTGGGGGTAGAGGCGCCTTTCGGATCCTCCTCTACCTCCCTGAGTTTCGGACCAATGATCTGGTCTTACTGGGTCAATATTGATGTTTCACTTAAAGGGGGAAAGGCATTTTCTTTCCCTTCCCACCACTTAAGGTCACAAACACCCCTGACTTTTTAGCTCATCTTGCCTGAACTCACTCGGTGAGAAGGACTTTTTCTTGTCTGAACTCACTCTAAGGTGAGAAGGACTTTACCTGGTGCCTCAACTTGCCCAGGGTGTACATCTCCACCCCCCCTGGATGCACTGAGGACTTTTAATCTTGCCTCTATCTGCTGGTGCAGGGAGGTCCTTCAATCTGTTCTCGCCTGCACTCGCACAAAGTCGAGGAGGACTTTATCTCTTTCTCGCCTCAAGACGCGCAAGGGCATTGAGGTCTTTAATCGTTGCTGGTGCCTCCGATCGCCGAAAGACGATGAGGACTTTAAAACCTTAACTGTGCCGCCGATCGCCGAAAAGCGATGGGGACTTTAAAACTTTTAATTGATGCCGCCGATCGCCGAAAAATGATGGGGACTTTAAAACTTTTAACTGAGAGCATGCAATACGATTTTACTGTTGCCCTAGATCACATACGAGTAATAAGGCCTTTTTCCTAAAACTCTCGAAGCCATAAGCATGCAAACATAGAAGCTTTAAACTTTGAAAAACTCTTCTTTATTGGGTGGTCTCATTAAAAACCCTCCTTAGGGAAAAAAAAAGAGTGCCCCCTTGAAATTGTTTTAACAGAAATTATTCAAATCTCTTCATATTCGTCTTTACTTACAAGGCTTTAACTGTAATACGACTTGAGATGTGTTGCATTCCAAGTGCGAGGAATCGCCCCTCCTTCTAACGTCTCCAAACGGTAGGCGCCATTCCCGAGCGCCTTGGTTATTCTGAACGGTCCCGTCCACTTGGGCGATAACTTGTTCTACATCTCATATTGATGGGCCTTCCTCATCACCAGATCGCCGCTTCTAAACTGCCTTGACGTTACCTTAGAGTTGTACCTTCGCTCAACTCTTCTCTTTACCGCTTCGACTTTCACTCTCGCCTCCTCCCTGACCTCATCCAGCAAATCCAGATTCATTCTTCTTTCTTCGTTCCAGTCTTCCGCCACGAAGTTCTGGAATCTCGGCGAGCTTTCCTGGATTTCGACTGGAATCATCGCATCACATCCATAAACCAAACTAAAGGGGGTCTCGTGGGTTCCTGACTGCTCAGTGGTATGGTATGCCCAAACTATGCGGGGTACCTCTTCAGCCCACGATCCCTTAGCTTTCTCTAATCTTCTCTTTAAACCTCTCAGCAACACCCGATTGGCAGACTCCACTTGGCTATTCGTCTGTGGGTGCTCAACAGATGCAAACACCTGTTGTATCCCCACATCTTCGCACAGCTTTTTCAAGAGGTGACTTGCAAACTGAGTCCCATTGTCTGACACCAGGCGTTTAGGCACACCAAACCGGCACACTATGTTCTTCCATACAAAGCTCTCGATCTTGTGTGTGGTGATCTGGGCCACTGGCTCCGCTTCGATCCACTTGGTGAAGTATTCAATCGCCACCACCAAGTACTTCATCTGCCTGATCGCCAATGGGAAGGGTCCCAGAATGTCAATTCCCCAAGTATGGAACGGCCAGGGGCTGTAAATCGACTTCAGCTCTTCTGGGGGTGCCTTGTGCCAATCGGCGTGCTGCTGGCATTGCTTGCAACGCTGGGCGTATCTCTTGCAATCTTCTCTCATCGTGGGCCAGTAATAGCCTGCACGGATAGTCCTTGTCGCCAGCGATCGACCTCCAATGTGGCTCCCACAAATTCCCTCATGGAGCTCAGCCATAATCCTCGTGCACTTCTCTCCGTGTATGCATACAAGAAGGGGGTGCGTGAACCCAAACCTGTACAGCTCGCCGTCAATAAGGGTAAACTTGCTGGAGCTCTTCTTTATTTTTCTGGCCTCAGCTGGGTCCACTGGAAGCACACCATCCGCTAAATAACGTTGGTAAGGCGTTATCCACGTGTCTGGCTCGTGGACCGCGCAAATCTGCATCGATCTTGCCCCTTCTTCTGCTGGGCGCGCTCTGACCCTCGGCGCCCTCAGAGTTTCCTGCGTTAGGGACCTATGACTTCTCGCCGGTCTTCCCATTGATCTACAAACATGGAGAACTTGGTGGTCTTCCACGAATGCTCGAGGCGCTTTCAAAGTTTCTTGAATGACAGTCCTCTGCCTACCCGCCTTGCCCAAACTGGCGAGCTTGGCTAGCAAGTCAGCTCGGGCATTCTGTTCTCTTGGCACGTGCACCACTTCAAACAAAGCGAAAGATCTTCTTAGCTCCTGCACGTACTCCAAGTAGGCTGCCATTTGCGGGTCATTGGCTTGGAACTCGCCAGTTACTTGTCCCGTGACCAATAGCGAGTCGCTCTTGGCCATCAGCACTCTCGCCCCCATTTCCTTAGCCAGCAAGATTCCAGCGATCAAAGCCTCATATTCTGCTTGGTTGTTGCTTGCTTTGAAAGCGAACCTCAATGACTGCTCTATCAACACTCCGTTGGGCCCTTCCAAGATGACCCCAGCCCCGCTGCCCAGCTGGTTGGACGACCCATCAACAGAGAGTACCCAGCGAAAGTCACCCTCGGCGTTCTGTGCCACCTCGGAGGACAACTCGACCACGAAATCGGCGAAGACTTGCCCTTTGATCGATCCCCGGGGTTCATACTTGATGTCGAACTCCGAAAGCTCGACCGCCCACTTCACCATCCTTCCATCCACATCGGGCTTCTTCAAAACCTTCTGGATCGGCAGATCAGTCATCACCAGTACCGTGAAGCTCTGGAAGTAATGGCGCAATCTCCTCGCCGAGAATACAACCGCTAATGCTGCCTTTTCTAGGGCCTGGTACCTTACCTCCGGGCCTTGCAGCACCTTGCTATCGAAATATATAGGCCTTTGGGTCTGGTCCTGATCCTGCACTAGCACTGCGCTGATCGCCCTCTCAGTTATGGCAAAGTACAGCCTGAGGGGTGTTATGTCTTGGGGCTTGCACAGAACTTGTTCCGTCCGGTTGACTGGGACGTCTTCGCGCGCGACCTCAACCATCAGCTAGGGACTCCTTCCCACTGGTAGCCTGTGGATTCCTGCAAAAAGAGGACAAAAGGGCGCCCTAGCGGCCGTTTGCACTCCGACGCTCAAGTCAGCCAGCAAGAAACACCAAAACTGTGCACTTCCGTCTCTGAGCGCCGGGTATGGCACTCTGAAGGTGGTAAAAAGAAACTGTGTCTTGTGTGTGTGTTTTCTCCCTCTGGCAAAGATCCTTCCCAGTCCCTTGTACGTAATATCAAGGCTCGAGCAAGCAACTAGAGAGTTTCTGGTATATTTGCCAAAAGTTCGACCCCCATTCCCAACATTCTCCGCGCTACTTAAACTACCCAAGCATTTAAAGCGCTTTTAATCACAAACGTAACGCGCTCAATTAAAGCGTCTAATTAGAAAACGTAGCGCATTTAAGACGTTGAAACGCTTGGGAGCCACTATAGTACCTGAACGCTCGAAACGGAAATTGTATTGAATGACTTTAATTACCTGGCACCTGACTAAAGGGTGTTTCTATTCTGACCTGGCTGTCGTACACGTGGAGGGCCTCATGACGCCATGACCCCCTCTGGGGGCATTTCTGCCCATCTGGGGACGTTTCTACGTGTGAGTCCTCCTGCCTGGGAGTGCTACTGCGCTAGAGGTGACTTTTTGGGTGCCAACTCAAGCCCTCCAATCATCTAGTCACTCACTTTGAGAGCGTATCTGCCTTCCTCTTGTACCTTGCACCCGGCTACCCTGGGCGTGACCTTCCTCTTGAGTCGTATCTGTCCCAAAGGCGTCTCTGGGGCGGCAGGGGTACTTCACGAGTCAGGCTGCCCTACACTGGTGTTGTTACTATGGCCTTGAAGCCACCTTTCTCTCCTCTTTATTACTGTTCCCTGGTTATCCAGGGTTTGGGGCCTTCCCACGGCGTCGCCCCCTCCATGGTCTTTCCTACCCATGGGTATCGGGGAGCAGCGCTGTGGTCACCTTGCCCTTGTGCCATTCCATCTTGGCGACACCCAGTTGGGCGGCGCCCTATCTCGGCGATGCCCTGCTAGGCGACGCCTTACCTGGGCGACGCCTTACCTTGGCGACGCTTTGCGTTGACTTTGACCTTTACGTTGACTTTGACCTTGACTTTGTCAACGCCCCGGTACGAGACGGTACACAAGCCCCCCAGTCTTAAGCTGATGACTTGTCTTCAGCGAAAAGACTAAGGCTTCGCCCACGCCATCCACGTGGCACCCGGTGACGTGTCATTCTTGCTGACGTAGCAACCTTGAAACCATTGACGTGACGCTCTCCGAACCCTTGGGGTGCTCTTAATGGTTGATTGGACATCCTCTGAAACGGGGAAAGCAACGCTTTTTGGGGCCACGCTTAATCGCGTGCCACGTGGTTCATCACGCGGTCATCCTTAAGAACCTCTTGCGCTCCCCTTGAGCGCCTAATCCTGCAACACGTGGCATCATCGCACGGTCACCCTTTGTTGTCCCTCGCGCTCCTCGTAACGTTTAAGTTACCCAAACCCCGCGCTTGGAACCACTGTTACATCCACTTTCTCTGCCTTTCCTCACTGTTTATCTTCTTCGAAACCCTTCTCTCGCGAGCCCTGCTCTTTCGTGCTTCCGCTCTCCACGCCCTTCAACCCCCAAAGGTACGGTTTTTCCTATCCTTGATGATTCCCTTTACTGCATGAACTGCTTGGGACTGTCCATGTTACTGCATTTCTTTGGATATCGTTTGTATGCTTCTTCGTTCCTCTTTTCTCTCGTGTGGGTAGGGTTCTCCTAGGATTCCCCCATTTTTTCCCTTTTTCTTCTCCCAACCCTTTTTCTCTGAACCCTTTCTTTTCTCTTTTGATCTTCAGCTCTTGCATCAATGGCGAAAACTAAGACCGCCGCGCCTCCCCCGCTCCCTAAGTCTTACTATAAAGGTGAGTATGACTGGGCCCCCGACGATCTCCTCGACGAAAGCTCCACCCTAAACTCTGTTGAGGACGTGGAGGCCCACAGGGGGGACCCTGCGCTTTACAATTTCAACGCCTTCCATAAAACTCACGACTCCCACGTCCTGGTATGCCGGGTGAAACCTGGGATACCCGTTTGTGTGGACTCAAGAGGCACCGGGGGAAGCCCCTTCTTCTTCCTTTATCAAATGGTACTCAAGAGAGTGGGCCTGCGTCTGCCTCTTACTTCCTTCGAGAAGGAACTGCTTACAAAGATAAACACCGCCCCAGCCCAGCTCCACCCCAACAGCTGGGCTTTCGTAAGGGGGTTTCAGATTCTCTGCGGACATCTGGGTGTCCCATCTTCCGTGGACGTTTTCTTCATTTTTTTGAGGTAAAGAAACAGGGGAAGAGCCTATGGATGAGCTTTTCTGGCATCGCCGGGCGCATCATCCTTACACTCTTCCAAAATTCGTTCAAAGGATGGAAAGGGAAGTTCTTCAAAGTACGTGCGACCAAGCGCGATCCTATCGTCCTAGAGGGCTTTCCCCTATACTGGACGGATAAGCCCATAACCATGAAGGCCCTGGCTTTGGATGAGCTCGCCCCCGCCGATCGGGACGTGTGCAAAGCCTTGGCGGGGCTGGGGGTAGTCTTCGATACTGCCAAACTCATCGCAAACGAATTCAACGCCCATGGGCTCTCTACCTACTTTGGTATCTGCCCTTGATTATTTATACTGCATTAGCTGTTGTGGTTATAAGGATTCACTTGCTTGCTTGAACCCTTGTGGTTATCTGCGTGTGTCTGGCCATAGAACTCCCCTTTTGCTTTATCTGAATTAATCTTTGCTCTGCTATTCTTCGCTGCTGCAGGTTCAGTGATGACTTCTTCGAGGCGGCTCGCTCTTGCCAAATTTTTGAAGAAGGCAAAATCTGCCAAAGAGGGTGGGGACGCCGTCGCCTCTGACGTGCCCACCGTCGCTTCCCTGCCGACTCCTCCACCATCTGTTTCTCCTCCTCCCATTGCCGCGGTTCCATTAGCCATGGCGTCGACCCCTGCCCCAGCACGCCCCAACAAAGGAAAAAGGGTGCTGATAGTAGACTCTGACAGCGAAGACTCGGGCACTGCCCTGGTTTCCTATAAGAGGAGGGCTACGGGCCTTCCTGCCTCATCAGCCGCGTCTCCCGGTGGTGGGAGCTCTCTCAGGGACGATCCTCCTAGTGCCACATCACCTCCACCTCCACCAGCCCACGAGGAACGAGAAGAAAGGATTGACTCGGTTCCCCCGCTCTCGCCGTTGCCGCATCGTGACGCAGTTGAGGCCTCGGGCTCCGCCCCTCCTGCATCAGTCCCTGCCTCGACTTCTCGCAAACCCTGAATTCCTCGCCCCATTCATAGGGAGTTGACACAGGGTTTCACCGAAGGAATGTCGCCGACTGATCCTCAAAAGGGGGGAGGCATGCCTTATTATATGGGGGCATTCCTGGCGGTGGCACTCAAGTGGCGCACCCAGGCTCGAAACGCTATCAAGGGGAGGGAGGCTCTCCGCAAGCTGAGACAAGAGGTGGGGGCGTTGAAGGAGGAGAAACAAAACTGGGGGCTCAAGGAGGAAGCTTCCCAATCTTTGCTAAAACTGGCCCACGAGGGTAGGGAGGGGGCTGAGGTGTACGCGCGAGAACTGGAACAGGCGCATGTCAATCAACTAGCCCAGCTCACCTCCTACCAAATCCAAAACATTGGCCTCCAAGAGGCGGCTCTTGCCTCCGAAGTGCAGCGAAGAAAACTTGAAGAGCTGGATGCTGCTTGGAGGCAGAAGCTAGGTGAGATAGAGGACGCCTTGGCTGCGAAGGTTGAAGCCTTGAGCCTTCTCCAAGCCGAGGCTAACAAGCTCCGCGTGGAGAAGGAATTTCTGGAGAAGCAATTGATATCCAAGGACTCTAGGGTTGCAGAACTAGAGAGGGAGGTCCAAGAATTGACTGGGGAGATGGCGGGCGCGTTTGAAGAGGGCTTCCAAGAGGCTCTGACTCAGGCGTCCTGCGAGAACCCTGGCATCAATATTTCAAACTGCGACCCCACACACCATGTCGTCGACGGGAAGGTCGTGCCTATGGACTTGGATGACTGAATCGCTGTCTCTCACCCGCCACCTTTACCTTTCAAGCTTTTACTCCTCTTACACTTTACCTTTGTTTTTGACTCTCTCTGTTAAACTTGTAATTCTTTGAACTGTCTGCACGCTTGTTACAACTCTGGGTTTTTGTATGATTACTTTCGTGCCTTCGCGATATAGAATTCTGCCTGTGCGATCTTACTCTCATTCTTTGCCTTCGCGTGCTCCGGCTGTTTTGCTTGTATTATACCCGTTTAAGGTCACGCGTCGATGCGTACGCCCGTGGAGAGGCTCATCTATCGGGGCCGTATCGTACACGGGGTGTCTCCAACACCAAAGCGATCCGCTCCCTGGTTCTCGGTACCCGGCGCCCGCGCCTAAGGAGAGGCCTGCTACAGCAGCGCCGTATCGTCCCGGGTGTCTGAAACGTCGGGTGCTCCGGGGGGAGGGGGGGGGGGGGGGCGTTCCCTCCAGGGCCTTTATTTCCCGCAGGTCTTGGGGAACAACCCTGCCAGTGATTCGCTGGCGCTTGGCGATCTTGTCTCCCTCCACAGTCTTTCCTACCTGTGGGTATCGGGGAGGCGACGCCGCTAACTTGGGTTGGCGACGCCCGCAACGACTCACGCTGGCGTCGCCCTTTGCGTCCTTCCTGGCGACGCCTCGGACGTCTCATGCTAGCGTCGTCTTCACCTTGGCATTGACTTTGACCCTGGCCCTGGTCGCCTCCTGAGGACAGCGAAGAGCTCGAGGTTTCGCCGGTGCCATCCACGTGGCGCTTCTTGTATGGCTGATGGGACGTTCAGTCATTCGACTGAGTCCTGACTCCTACTGTGCCCCTGACCCACTTTCGACGGCGCATCGTACCACTGGGTATTCTGTCGATACGACGTTTTCTGAGTTTAACCAGTCGGTGCCAGGGCCATCCTTTCATCTTCTGCCACGTGGCACGATAGTGCGGTACATCCATTCGCGTCGTTTAATGCTCTAACTGCAATACTTCTACTTGCGTCGTTTGGCGCTCTAACCGCTTTATTTAACTCTTCAAACTCTGAAACTGTTCTCATCATTTCTGCACTCTTCGTAACCTACTTACACTCTCTCTTCTTGCACCCTTTCTTCTTGCACCCTTTCTCTTCTCACGAAGGGTTCTTCCAGCGTTCGCTCCCATCGCTCGACTCTTTCGTTACCGGCGGGCCATACGCCTTTGACAATCCCTGATCTTATTAAAGAATGTCCTCTCATGCTACTTCCCCCAGGGTCAATCCCAAGGACCTGTACCCTTGGGCTTCGAGTGAGCTTCTCGACGAATGCTCATGCTTACTCGCCACCAGGGCCATAAGGGAACACAAAGGGGATTCATGTTCCTATGATCACCGTGCCTTCGCGAGGAGGCATGATGACGACATTGCTCTGCTCCCTTGCACTCTAGGGGAGCCAGTATGTGGAGACGATCAGGCCAACGAAGGGGTCCCCTTCTTCTACTTTTACCAGGTGGTGTTCAAGACCATCGGCGTGCGCCTGCCCTTCTCCCGGTTCGAGCAGGAACTGCTGACGGAGATCAATGCCGCTCCGGCCCAGTTATACCCCAACAGCTGGGCCTTTGTCAAAGCCTTTGACATCCTATTCAGGTTTCTGGGTTGTGCACCCTCGGTTGACCTCTTTCTTCACTTCTTTGAGGTGAAGAGGCAAAGGCACAACCTCTGGGTAACTCTCAGCAATGTTCCTGGGAGAGTTCTCCTAACCCCCTTCCAAAACTCATTCACCGGGTGGAAAGGCCGATTCTTCAAGATTTGCTGCACTGACCTCGTTCCCACCGCCTTGGATGGTTTTCCTCTGTACTGGGTGAGAGAGGCGAGGGCCCTCAAAACCAAACCCTTCAAGAAGCTGGCTCCAAGTGATCAAATAGCTTGTCGGATTCTTGCTGAGGCGGGAAGTTTTGACTCTGCCACTTTGATCAGCTTGGAGTTCAGCGCTGGAACTCTCGAAAAGTATATAGGTATGAGTCACTGCCCTAGAGACTTCCGCCTTTATCGCTTTCTATCTGTGTTTGTTTTGCGTCATGGTGCCTCTGACACATTCATCTCCCTTGGTGCAGGTTCGAAAATAAACCAAGAGAGGAGGGCACGACTCACTCGAGCTCTGCGGGCTAGGATCGGGGCTTCGCCTTCCTCCAGTGCTTACTCCGATGGCCACTGAGAAGTGGCTCGTTCGTGTTTTTGCATGATCTGTAATATTTGCCCCATTTGCGCTACTCCCATTGTATCGAACATTGCTTGTAACATCAACTTTCCTATATCATACTTGATTTTTTGCAACGCCGCTTTATTTTGCATACGTTTCGCATATTGTGCGTTTTTCCTTCGTCATGTTCCTCAACGGTGCCTGCATTCAGGCGACACCTTCTCTCCGGGCGACGCCTTCACCTAGGCGACGCCTTCTCCCTTGGCGACGCCTTCACCTAGGCGACGCCTTCTTTCTTGGCGACGCCTTCACCTAGGCGACGTCTTCTTTCTTGGCGACGCCTCACATTACTTCAAACGGAGAAAGATAAAGGCTGAAAACCAAAAACCAAGGCACTTCTTTTTCTCAAACTGGTTTTACCTTTTATTTGGGTGACCTCATTAAAAAACCCCCGAGAGGGAAAAAGAGTGTCCCCTTCAACTAAATTGTTACATGGCTGCTTACATAAGTCAACTAAAATAAAATTTCAAGTTGGCTGCATTCCAGCTGTGTGGGATGGGACCCCCCTCCAAGGTCTCTAGGTTATACGACCCGTTGCCCTTAGCCTCGGTAATTCTGAAGGGTCCGGTCCACTTGGGAGACAACTTATTCTCCAGCTCGTATGGATGAGCCTTCCTCATAACTAGGTCGCCAATCTGAAACTGCCGCGGCTTTACCTTAGAGCTGTATTGTCGCTCTACTCTTCTCTTCACTGCTTCAGCCTTTATTGCGGCTTCCTCCCTGGCTTCGTCCAGTAGGTCTAGGTTCACCCGCCTTTCTTCGTTAGATTCTTCCGCCACGAAGTTTTGGAAACGTGGTGAGCTTTCGTGAATCTCAACTGGGATCATCGCGTCCGACCCATACACCAAACTGAAAGGCGTCTCCATGGTGGAAGATTGGGGCGTGGTGTGGTATGCCCACACGATCCTTGGCACCTCCTCCGCCCATGCTCCTTTGGCCTTTTCCAGCCTTCTCTTTAGCCCTCTCAGCAAAACTCTGTTTGCTGACTCTACCTGCCCATTAGTCTGGGGATGTTCAACTGATGCGAACACCTGCTTGATGCCTACTTCAGCACATAGGTTTCTCAACTGTTGACTGGCGAACTGGGTTCCGTTATCGGATATCAGCCGCCTAGGTACGCCGAAACGGCACACAATATTCTTCCACACAAAGTGTTGGACTTTGTGCGCGGTGATCTGCGCCACGGGCTCCGCCTCTATCCACTTGGTGAAGTACTCGATGGCGACAATCAAGTACTTCATCTGCCTTATAGCCAACGGAAACGGGCCTAGGATGTCGATCCCCCAGGTATGGAAAGGCCATGGGCTGTATATTGATCGCAGCTCCTCTGGCGGCGCCTTGTGCCAGTCTGCGTGTTTTTGGCATTGCTTACAACGCTGGGCGTGTCGCACGCAATCTTCCTTTACTGTTGGCCAATAAAACCCTGCGCGCACCACCTTAGAAGCTAAGGACCTTCCGCCTACATGGCTCCCACAAACGCCTTCGTGGAGCTCCGCCATTATTCTGGTACACTCGTCGCCGCTTACGCATGTTAAGATAGGGTGAGTGAAACCGTGTCTGAACAACACTCCGTCTATTAGGGTGTACCTTGCCGCATTCCTCTTAACCTTCTTACCTTCCTCAGGCTCCACTGGGAGAACCCCATCCGCCAGGTACCGCCTGTATGGCGTCATCCAGGTGTCTCCTTCGGCTAAAACATGTATCAGCGCTCGCCTCCCTCCTTCGGGCGTGTCCGTGTATACACTAATGTGAGGCGCCTTCAACGTATCCTGAGTCAAGGAACAATGACTCCTTGGCCTTCCTCTCGCGGCGCTTACGTGGAGGACATCCACCCTGTTATCCTCTATGAATTTCCTCGGAGCCTTAAGCGTCTCTTGGATTATAGTCCTCTGCCTGCCCCCCTTGCCTGAGCTGGCCAGCTTGGCGAGCAGGTCAGCTCTGGCATTCTGCTCCCTTGGGACATGTACCAGTTCAAGAGCACTGAAGGCTCCCCTCAGCGATTCGACGTACCTTAAATATGCTGCCATCTGCGGGTCTTTCGCCTGAAACTCACCAAACACTTGCCCTGTAACCAGTTGAGAGTCACTCTTCACTAAGAGGTTCCGCGCGCCCATTGCTTTGGCTAAAAGCATTCTTGCAATCAGGGCTTCATACTCAGCCTGATTATTACTGGCTTTGAAAGCGAAGCGCAGGGCCTGTTCGATCAGTACACCGTCTGGTCCTTCCAAGACTATTCCCGCACCACTTCCTTGCTGGTTGGAAGAGCCGTCCACTGAAAGCGACCACTACGAGCCTGCCTCCACCTTCTGCTCTCCTCCGGGCGAGAGTTCCGCTATAAAATCTGCGTATACCTGCCCTTTGATGGATCCTCTAGGCTCATACTGAATGTCGAATTCTGACAGTTCCACTGCCCAGCGCACCATCCTTCCAGCCACATCGGGCTTCTGCAGTACCTTCTGTATGGGGAGGTTTGTCATCACCGCCACCGTGAAACTGTGGAAGTAATGACGAAGCCTCCTGGCGGAAAACACCACCGCCAGTGCTGCCTTCTCCAGCACTTGGTATCTCGTCTCAGCTCCTTGTAATGCTTTGCTCACGAAATAGATGGGCTTTTGACTCTGGTCCTGCTCCTGGACTAACACAGAGCTGATAGCCCGCTCTGTTACAGTAAAATATAGCTGGAGGGGCACGCCTGTTACCGGTTTGCAGAGGACCGGTGGCGTCGCCAGGTACTCCTTTAACTTAATGAAAGCCGCTTCGCATTCGTCAGTCCATGCAAAGCGACTGTTTCTCTTGAGGCACTGGAAATATGGGTGCCCCTTCTCTCCTCCGGCGGAAACAAACCTTGAGAGTGCCGCCATCCGCCCTGTCAGCTGTTGCACCACCTTTACCGACGTCGGGCTTCACATGGCGATAATCGCTGCGCATTTGTCGGGGTTCGCCTCTATCCCTCTCTCTGTGAGCATAAAACCCAAGAACTTACTTGCCTCTACCCCGAAGACACACTTTTCAGGGTTTAGCTTGAGGCGGTACTCGGATATAGTGACGAATAATTCCTCCAGGTCTGCCACATGCTGTGCCTTATCCTTCGACGCCACTACCATATCATCCACATAGGCGTATACGTTTCTTCCTAACATAGGTGCTAGGACCTTGTCCATCAGCCTTTGGTAGGTGGCACCCGCATTCTTCAAGCCGAAAGGCATCACCTTGTAACAATAACTGCTGGTTTCTGTCATGAATGCGGTTTTGCTTTCGTCTCTCGGGTGCATTTTAATCTGGTTATACCCTGAGAAAGCATCTAGGAAACTTAGCACCTTGCTGCCGGATGCGCTATCTATCAGCGCGTCAATGCTGGGCAGCGGGTACGAGTCCTTTGGGCACGCCTTGTTTAGGTCTGTGAAGTCCACACACATCCTCCACTTCCCATTCGCCTTCTTTACTAGAACGACGTTGGCTAGCCACTCGGGGTATTGGATTTCCCTGATGTGGCCAGCCCTCAACAGCTTCTGCGTTTCTTCGCGTACCACCAGCTGCCTCTCTTCATTGAACTTTCTCCTCCTTTGGCGCACGGGGCGAACCGTGGCGTCCATGCTGAGGTGGTGGCATAAGAAATCAGGATCGATGCCAGGCATGTCCGAGGCAGACCATGCAAAGGCGTCCAAATGGCGTGAGATCACCTCTGCCACCGCCTCCTGTTCTTCTTGGCCCAGCAGACGCCCTAGTTTAAACGTCTTGCCGCCAATCTCCCTCTCACGGCGTTAGCCGCCTGTTGATCTCCGCCGTTTCCCTAGATGGGCGCCACCTCTTCCACGGGCGCCGTATCGTCAGGTCTCTCCTCCATCAGTGTATCTACCTCGGGCGTCGCCCCCACGGGCGTGGCTTCAACAGGCCTTGACCCGGAGGGCGTTGCCTCTATCATCGTCGCGTCGACACTTGGCGGACGTTCAAACACCATGAACACGCTCTTCTTCGATTTTAAGCTATTTTCATAGCACTTCCGCGCTTCCTCCTGATCCGACTTGATAACTATGACCTTACCACTAAGGTCCGGCAGCTTCATCTTCATATGACGTGTGGAGGATACCGCATTGAGCCTATTCAGCGCCGGTCTCCCCAACAAGATGTTGTAGGCGGAATGAGCGTTCACGACCAAGTATCGTATGCTTTCGGTGCGCGAGGCTTCCCCGTTAGTGAATGTCGTCCGCAGTTCCAAGTAGCCTCGGACATCCACTTGGTTGTCTGCGAACCCATATAGGCAGCCTGTGTAGGGCCTCAGAAGGTCAGGGGACAATCGCAACTTGTTGAATGTCGACAGGAACATGACGTCTGCTGAACTTCCCTGATCGACCAGAACCCTATGCACCTTTCTTCCGGCAGTGACGACTGAGATGACAACGGGGTCGTTGTCGTGGGGTACCACATCTCGGAGATCTCCTCTCGTGAACACGAGGTCCGACTCCCATGGCTCACCCGAGATTCTCTCTTCGATCGAATTGACCCCCCTTCCGCTGGGAGGCGGTGGGTCCCCCGCCGGAAAAGCCTCCAGCAATGGTGTGGACCTCGCCAAGCACAGGCATCTCGTGTGCTTGCTCCTCTGTTGGCGCCGGCAGGGCGGCGGTCGCGGCGGGTTCTGCGACGTAATCCTTCAGAAACCCGCTTTTCACCAGCTCATCAAGCTGATAACCCAACGAGAGGCAGTTGTCAATGTGATGACCGAAAGCCTCGTGGAACTCGCACCAGGAGTCTTCCCGTGGCCCTAACACCTTGTCAGTTTTCGCCGGTCGCCTCAGCCTCTCAGCTATATTAGGCACGGCGATCGGGTCCTTCAAATCCACAACAAAACTGTACCTCGCCGGTCTCGCCCTCTCTCTAACTGGGCGATCCCCACCTGCTGGACCTCTGGGCTGGGGTTTCCTGTTCTCATAGGGGTGTCTCCCCTCTGGCTTTTTCCTCCCCGTCGTGGTCTCATTGACCCTGACGGGCTGAGCCCGCGTTTGCACTCTCGAGCGCGAAGGTACCACGCTGGTGCGCTTCTCGCACACTTCTCCTTCGGAGGCGATATGTTCCACCGCCCTACGTCGTATTTCAGCAAAAGTCCTTGGTCGATTGCGAATAATAGATTCGCAAAAAGGGCCAGGATATACGCCTTTCCTAAAGGCATACACAATCATGGGCTCCTCCGTCGTGCCCACTTTCACCACTTGGGACCCGAACCGGTTGATATACTCCTTCAAACTTTCCCCTTGGTATTGCTTCACATCAAACAGATCGTAAGATACCGGCGGCGGGGCCCGGTTCGCCAGGTATTGTTCTCTAAACAACTGCGACAGCTGTTGGAAAGAGGTGATATGGCCGCTAGGAAGGCTGATAAACCAATCCATGGCCATTCCTGTCAAGGTACTCATGAAGAGCTTGCACCTTGCGGCGTCAGAACCGCCCACTAACACCATTTGTGTGTGGAACGCCGTGAGATGCGCCTCAGGGTCCTCCATCCCAGTGAAAATCGCCTTAGGCCCTGCGAAGGTGTTGGGGATCGACGCGTCCAGGATCTCCTGCGAGAAGAGAGTAGAGAACTCCCTTGGTGGAGTGAGATGCTCCACCTCTTCGTTCTCGCGCTGCACCTGATTGTCCCTCAGACTCCGACGCAACTCCTCATTCACACGATGGAGTTCGTCGTTTCTCACATGCGAGGCGTCAAGATCCGCCTGCATGCGCTCTTGCTCTATCTTTGAATCCGCCATATCATCCTGCAGCCCCCGCATTATCTCCAGGACCTGCTGCATGGACATCACTTCCCCCGTAGCGCGTGCGGTACCTCGTCTAGTGGTGGCCATTCTTCACTGTTTCCTCAAACGCGATCGTGACTTGATAGACTTCTCGAACTTGCGATGGGACCAATGTTTTATATCGGCCCCACGGTGGGCGCCAAATGTTCCGTCCGGTTGACTGAGACGTCTTCGCGCGCGACCTCAACTGTCAGCTAGGGACTCCTTCCCACTGGTAGCCTGTGGATTCCTGCAAAAAGAGGACAAAAGGGCGCCCTAGCGGTCGTTTGCACTCCGACGCTCAAGTCAGCCAGCAAGAAACACCAAAACTGTGCACCTCCGTCTCTGAGCGCCGCGTATGGCACTCTGAAGGTGGTAAAAAGAAACTGTGTCTTGTGTGTGTGTTTTCTCCCTCTGGCAAAGATCCTTCCCAGTCCCTTGTACGTAACCTCAAGGCTCGAGCAAGCAACTAGAGAGTTTCTGGTAAATTTGCCAAAAGTTCGACCCCCGTTCCCAACATTCTCCGCGGTATTTAAATTACCCAAGCATTTAAAGCGCCTAATTAAAGCGTCTAATTAGAAAACGTAGCGCATTTAAGACGTTGAAACGCTTGGGAGCCATTATAGTACCTGAACGCTTGAAACGGAAACTGTATTGAATGACTTTAATTACCTGGCACCTGACTAAAGGGTGTTTCTATTCTGACCTGGCTGTCGTACACGTGGAGGGCCTCACGACGCCATGACCCCCTCTAGAGGCATTTCTGCCCATCTGGGGACGTTTCTACGTGTGAGTCCTCCTGCCTGGGAGTGCTACTGCGCTAGAGGTGACTTTTTGGGTGCCAACTCATGCCCCCCAATCTTCTAGTCACTCACTTTGAGAGCGTATCTGCCTTCCTCTTGTACCCTGCACCTGGCTACCCTGGGCGTGACCTTCCTCTTGAGTCGTATCTGTCTCAAAGGCATCTCTGGGGCGGCAGGGGTACTTCAAGAGTCAGGCTGCCCTACACTGGTGTTGTTACTATGGCCTTGAAGCCACCTTTCTCTCCTCTTTATTACTGTTCCCTGGTTATCCAGGGTTTGGGGCCTTCCCACGGCGTCGCCCCCTCCATGGTCTTTCCTACCCATGGGTATCGGGGAGCAGCGCTGTGGTCACCTTGCCCTTGTGCCATTCCATCTTGGCAACACCCAGTTGGGCGGCGCCCTATCTCGGCGATGCCCTGCTAGGCGACGCCTTACCTTGGCGACGCTTTGCGTTGACTTTGACCTTTACGTTGACTTTGACCTTTACTTTGTCAACGCCTGGGTACGGGACGGTACAGAACTGGAGGGCTCGGCAAATATTCCTTGAGCTTTACGAAGGCCTCCTCACACTCCTTTGTCCAAACAAATCTGTTGTTTCTCTTCAAACATTGGAAGTATGGGTGGCCCTTCTCTCCGCTTGCCGATACGAATCGGGACAGGGCGGCCATCCGCCCCGTGAGTTGCTGCACCTCCTTCACATTGGCGGGGCTCCTCATTGCCAAAATGGCGGCGCACTTCTCGGGGTTAGCCTCAATTCCCCTCTCTGACAGAAGAAACCCCAGAAATTTCCCTGCTTCTACACCAAAAACGCACTTTTCAGGATTCAGTTTTAGCTTGTACCTGGCTATTGTGGTGAACAACTCTTCCAAGTCTGCGACGTGCTTGTCTTTCTCCAGGGACGTCACGACCATGTCGTCGACGTATGCCTGCACATTCCTTCCGAGCATGGGCGCGAGCACCTTGTCCATCAGCCTTTGGTACGTGGCCCCTGCATTCTTCAACCCGAAGGGCATCACCCTGTAGCAATAACATGACCTTTCCGTCATGAAGGCAGTCTTCTTTTCCTTTTGCAGATTAGCCCGTCCTCGATGCTTTCATCCGCCTCTTCGTCAGATACTACCCTGGGGGCTTTCCTTTTGGCCTTCTTGAGAGGTAGTTTCTTGCGTTGGGGGGCTGGAAGAGCGGCAGCAGCGGGTGGACCAACTGGTGGGGATTGGCCCTGGACGGCGGCGATCTCCGCAACAGAGTTCGGGATCGTTTGAGAGCTCGCCGCAAGCTTATGGGACCTGGCTATGGCGCGTAGTTCAGCCATCCTATCTTGTCCCAGCATCGTATCTGCAAAGGGGGCCAACAGTTATCAACCAGCACAGAAAATCGACAGGTAATAATGCATGGAGGAGGTTGAAACCATATGCGAAATGAGAATAACAACATCAGAATAGAAACGAGAAAATGCAAAGTCAAGCTAAGGGAGCTTGAAGGATTAAGGACAGACCTATGTGAAAGTCCAATTGGCTTTCATAGAACTCGAAGGAGACGATGGAGGCAGTCGACAGGGTCACGTTGGAAGAAGCGACTTTCTTCCAGAAACTGCACAAGTCCTTGTCGAGCTCCCCCATTTTTTCTGGCTCCCTAGCCTTCCTAAAGCTTGACTCTTTCCTTCCCTTGTTCACCCAGTACAAGGGGAACCCGTCGAGAAGGGAAGGGTCTTGATCGCTGTAGCATACACGTACAAACTTCCCCTTCCAATCCTTATAGGATTGCTGGAAGATGGAGAGAATAGACCTCCCAGCGACCCCATTGAGGTTGACCCACAGACGATGGCCCGGGTTCTTCGCCTCGAACAAGTAGAGGAATACATCCACAGAGGCCGGGTGTCCCAAGTGTGCGCAGAGAATTTGGTAAGCTCGTACGAATGCCCAGTTGTTGGGATGGAGCTGGGCGGGGGCTATGTGGAGCTCGGTTAGGAGCTCCCTTTCAAAGCGTGTGAAGGGAAACCGAAGGTTGACCTTCTTGAACATGGTGGTGTAAATGAAGCAGAAGGGGGCATCGTCGCTCCCCTGATCGTCGGTGCAGATGGGCTCACCGGGAGGACAAGGGCGCACGGATACTTTGTCATCGTGCTCTTTACTAAAAGAGAGGTGTTCCTCATCACCTTTCTTGAGGCGAAGGATGTCGCGATCGGAGTTGACGGATGAAGTCTCACCTAGCAAGGTCGTAGAGGCCCACGAGTATAGTCGTTTGTAATCTGGAAGAGGTTTCACCACCGCGCTGGTTTGTGGTGGGTTTGGTTGTGGTTGGCTAGGATGAGAGGACGTGGGTCTCGCGACTCGGTCGGAAGGGACGTTGGGACCCCTTGGGGGGTCACGGGAAGGTGGAGGAGGGTTTGGTGTGATTTTTTAGCGAGTCATCAAGGAAGCTGCAAGAAGACGAAAAGGGATAAGAATTCGTAAACAGAAAGACTCGACAGAGGAGGAGAAGAGGGAAGAACCAGAGGGACTCGCAGAGAAAAGTGCAGAAACCCTAAACGAAGAAAAGAGAAAACAAAGCAGAGAAAACATCCCACAACGTATGCTCCAGACAAGTAATGGATGATGCAAACCGATCAAAATGCAGCAAATATCAGTAGGAGTGATAAAAAAGTTACCTTTAGATGATTAGAAGAGTATTCAGAAAGATGGAGGTTGGGAGAATCGGAGCGTTCGAGAGTATGAAGAGAGGTAGAAGATAATGAAACAGTGAAATGGCGCGAAGTGTTTAAGAGTTTCGAACGTTGCGAGAAGCGCAAACGACAGTGAATAATGGTCGTTGATGAGTCCACGTGTCGAATGATCGAAGAAGTTGGTGAAATGTCAAGTCAGTGAACACTATTAGCGCCAACGCGCAAAGCCACGTAAGCCGCCGGATTTAAAACTCTTTAGTCTCCTCGCTGAACAAGTCGCAGCTCGAGACTAGGGGGCTTGTGTACCGACCAGGTCATCGGGTGTGATGACGTGTCTTGCACGTGACTATGTGGGGGGTGCTCAGTGGAACACGTGGGCAAGAGAAAGATGGATGGTTCAAAGGTTAGCGTAGTCGCCGGTTCATGGAACTGGCGTTCTGTAGTGAACATGGTCGGTTGTCGCCGGGTTTATCTGTCATCGACGTGTTTGGCAATAGGAGATCAGGTGGTCCGACACCGCTGCGAGGAGCACATCGCCGGATTTCCCAGTACACTCAATAGAAGCTACTGAAGGCTCGGAAGAGTAGGTTCAAGCGTATAATTTCAGTAAGGTGATTGTTGCGTCAGCATAGGGCGTGAAGGGCGTGTGGGTTGAAGGGAACATCTTGCCTATCAGCGACAGGATTCCCAGAGTGGACATTCGTTGAAGGCAAGGTTTCCTCAGCCAGAACATGCATGACGCGGCGATAAGGACAGTGCCATTAGCGACAAGCGATATCACAGAGATGGTGCACTTTGCTGCACCCGATACTCACCTTGTCAGGTGGTGTTCTAGAGCATGTCGCATGCTAGCTTACTCCTTGAGTAGAGGACTTAGCCGCGCGACTGGTTACTACACAGAAATAACGTTCAAGTTGCCCCAACCCAGATGACGACACGTGTAGGGTTGGATGTTACCAGTTACTCCAACCCAGGTGATGACACGTGTAGGGCTGGGAGCAATAGATAAATGACGCTCGAGTTATCCTGACTCAGATGATGACACGCGTAGGGCTGGGCGCTACCTGCTATCCCAGCCCAGATGGCGACACGTGCAGGGCTGGATGCGAGCCACGCGTCCAAAAGCATAACGGCCTGGAGAGAGAAGAAACCTAGCTATAAAGGTAAACTTAACAGAATTTGCAGAGGTACGTTTTCATTACGGCTCATTCTGCTAGGGTTGTGTGCCTTTAGTACGGTTCTACAGAGCATATTTTCTCTGAGTTTTGGGTGTTTTTGTCACCGACTTGAGCGTCGGAGCACCACCAACCGCAGAGGCGCCACTTTGTATTTTCAGGTTCTCAGAGAGATTTTATGTGGTGCGAACTTGAGAGCCACGTAGAGTCAAGCTGGTGAGGAGGTTCGTGACGAGGCAACACTCTTACGCTAGGTCAACCGGCAGGATCAATTCCATTTTCATGGATATGGATAAACTCTTCTCTAGACATCATGGTTTACCTTCAAGCATAGTGTTGGATAGAGCTCCAAATTTCGCAAACCATGATTTGAGGATTCTCTTAGGAAAACTTGCAACTAAGTTTTACACTTTAAATTCTTATCATCCTCAAAAGCATGGTCAAAATACATTTGAAAATCTAGCTCTTTCTACTATGCCTAGAATAATCATTGATCCTGCCGGCAACTCGAACGTGGACGAATCGCTTCGTAGCACTCTCTGCCCTGTCTACGCGACTGCTTCTTCTGCAGAATCACCCTCCGAACTTTCTCTCAGATGTCTTCAAATGTGACCTGCAAAACACACAGACGGCGCCTCTAGCGGCCGTTTGCACTCCGACGATCAAGTTAGTCCAACAGAACCACCAGAAACTGGAAACTAGTAATGTGTGTGTGAGAAAAACTTGCACTCTGTTTTTTCCTCTCCTTTCCACTCTCACCCCGATTCTTTCTTTTATCTCTCTCTCTCTGCTTCTGGGCATAACAGAATTCTGTTATGTTTTTCTGGCATGTGTCAGAACCCTGTTATGCTTTTCAGAGAAAGCGTACCTTCAGAATCAGCAATGGGGAGCGTGAGAGTCTGCGCATGTCTGCGCTTGGCTGCGCCTGTCTGTACCTTTAGTGGTACGGAGTGCTCTTTTGTCTAGACCGCACCCTCTCAGATGATGACACATGGAAGCCTGCAACTCACATCTAACCACACACGTGTCACTTACTGGAAGGGCTCTAGCGCTTCTCTTTGTGGGCCTAAGTTACGCCCTCGCGGAGTAACGTAGGATGTTTCTCTTATCTGGGCAGATCGCATACTCTTGGGAGAACGTCGGGTGTGGCTGGTCTAGGCACACTCACCAAACGTTGCTCTCTGCGTATACAGCTTACCCTTCACGATGCCATGCACGTAATGGGTTGAGGGAATCACCAACCACTGGCTGGTTTACTAGTTCCCTCAGGCCACTCTCGTGCATGATTCCCTGAGGTGTGCACATGCGAGATCCATGCGTAACGCTCTCGCTGGGAACCTCATTCCCAGTTTAACTGCGTGTAACACGAGACCCCGATGACAATACCCCGATGACTGATCAGTGTTTATCTGTTTCTCGCGTTCTGCCTTCAGGCGTTAGTCTGAGAACTGATCTGTTGGTGGCCACTTGGCTACTGACCACCGATCACCATCCCGGATGATCTGTCCCCCGACCTCTCTACCGCCTGATCTGTTGGTGGTCACTTGGTTACTGACCACCGATCACCTCTCTTGGCCATCGTCCCCCTGACCTCTCTGCCACCTGGTCCACGTGTCACCCTGCGAGTGGTCCACGTGGTTCTCTGATGCTGACGTCATCGACTACCGATGACCGATCGGATCACAAGCCCCCCAGTCTCGAGTCGAGAACTCGTTCTCAGCGAAGAGACTAAGTGGTCGTGCCTTCAGTCCACGTGGCAAGCGGGGGCCGCCTCACGTGCCACCTCACGTGCTGCTTCTTTAACGTTTGGACTCCCTCTCTTAATCTCGCGACACGTGGCGCCATCAACGGCCAGCGTTGTGCGTCGCTAGCGCTTCTCTTATTCAAATTGGCACGCCCTTCCACTGTTCCTTCATCTTCTTCATTCGACTCCCAGACTCTCTGCGAACTTCTCTTCTGCGCACCCATCTTTCTTCAAATTCTCTGCTTCCCAATCTCTTGCGATCATTCAAAGGTATGGTTTTTCTTTTCCTTGGCCCCTTTTTGGTCATCTTTACCGATTGCATTTATCATTCTAGTTATCATGCATTCATCTTCCCCATTTCCCTCTCTCGAACCCGCGCTAGGGTTTTTTCAGGCTCTTACTCTGGCTTCTGCTTCTTCTTCTTCTTCTTTTCATTTGGGCATCTCCTTTTCCTTTCCCTTTTCTGTTTTCACTGAAACATTCATCATTCCTCCTTCTCCCATTTATTCTGACTTTTTCGTTTTTCCTCCATTTGCAGCTATCTCACGATGGCTCGCTTGAAACAAACTGCGCGCATCATTGCTTCTTCTTCTGGTGCACAGCCTTCCGCGAGTGCGCCAGCTCCACCACCGCCTGTGGCTACCTCCTACCACGACAATGCCAGGGTCTACCAATGGGCTCCCCTGGCATTGCTCGCCGAAACCTCCACTCTACTGCCTGAGGGCCATCTCGAGTCCCTGCTAAGTCGCAACCCCGATGAGCCTTCCTGCTCCATCGACAGGGAGAACGACTTCAACATTCAAATCCGCATCCCTCCTCGAGGGATGCCTATCTGCGTAGATGACAGGGCCACCAATGGGGTGCCCTTTGTCTTCATCTACTCCGCCATTTTCAAAAGACTAAAGCTGCGCCTCCCTTTCACTTTCTTCGAAAAGGAGCTGCTGATGGAGTTAAACGTCGCGCCCTGCCAACTCCATCCAAATGCCTGGGCCTTCATCCAGGCGTTTCAAATCCTCTGCAGTCATTTCGGGCACAACGCCTCCGTGGACGTGTTCCTTTACTTCTTCGAAGCGAAGAACCCTGGGGACAGGTCCTGGGTGAGCCTGAACGGGGTTGCTGGACGGGTGCTCCTGGGCCTGTACCAGCAACCCTTCAAAGATTGGAAGGGCAGATTCTACATGATATCTGCTACCCCTCAAAGTCCAAGCCTGCTTGAGGGGTACCCCCTCTACTGGGTTCCTGGAGTCGAGTTCAAGAAATCCAGGGACCTCGAAGCTATGGCCCCCGATGAGCGCGAGTTGTGTGGGCTGCTCCTGGGGGCCAAGTACAACTCCGCCCGCCTCATCAAAGATGAATTTGATGTGGTGGCTCTGAAAAAATATATAGGTAGCTCTTCTTGCACCTCTTAGGATACTTGTCTCTTCTCATGCATGTTTTTATGTGCTTTTTGGTTCACTTGCATAACTTGGCCAACTAACCCCTCCCTTTCTCGTCTATGCAGACTCAATGACGGGGAAAGACAAGAGGCTGGCCCTGCTGGAGCTTGCCAAACGTAGGGGAGCCAAGGGCACTGGCTCCTCTTCTTCCACAACAGAGCCCATCGCAGCCCCTCCACTCTCGGTCGCGCCAGCTGAAGGCCCCGAGCCCGGGAAGAAAAGGAAGAGGCTGGTGAAGGCTTTCGCTTCAACCGCTGCTGCTACTGCTGCTTCAACTGAAGAGGAGAGCTCAGGCTCTCCTCTGGTGCACCGCCAAAGGAAAAGGTCAGCAGTTGAGGGGGCCTCATCTCTCCAGCCTGGAGAGATTGAGGTGGTGGAAGTAGAGGAAGGGTCTTCCCCTCCTCCCTGCGCTCAAACTGCCACAGAGCCCATCAACCTTCCTTCTCCAGGCCACCAGCTGCCTCCAACTACCCAACTGCTATCTTCCCCCCCAGCAGGCCAATCACCTGGTCCATCCGCTCATCCTGCTGGGGGCGCTTCTGCCCAGGCTGGGGGTGCACCACCACCACTGCTGCCAATCCCTAACACCGCTGCTGAATGTGGTGGGTCTGGCTCGCGCCCAAGCGCTTCTGGGGCCACCCACGAGAACTTCAGCAGGGTCATCACCCTGGTTCGACAGCTCATAAGCAACCGGGAGCTTGTCGAGTGGAGTGGTGATGAGGTGGATATGCACCTGGCCAAGCAGGTGGTGCTCTCTCTGGAGTTTTCCACCCAGCATCGCAAGCAACTAGCCCTGGAGAAGAGGGTGAAGGATCTTGAGCACGACAAGGAGTCACTACGAAGCGACTTCGAAGCTGCCCAAGGATCTGTGGAGTTGATGCGGGGCATGGTGGAGAAAGCTAGGAGGGAGTACCTAGCGCAGGTCCAAGAGACCATCAAGACAGAGATCTTGATGGGGCAAGCTGTTAGCTCCTTGGACTGCACGGTGGTGGAGCTGCGGGCCGAGACCTCTTCCCTACGCCAACTGAATTCTCAAATAGTGGGGGAGCTCGAGTCCACCAAAGAAGCAGCTGCAGCTGGAGAGAAGAGACTCGAGGAGGTGGTGGGCAAACTGTCCGAAGCTGCCTCCTCCCTTGCTGCCATTACCACCGAGAGGGATGCTGCGGAGGCCTCAAAGCAGAAACTGGAGGCGGAGAATGCTGATTTGATGAATGTGGGTGCTGATGCCCTTACCGATGGATTCGAGCTAGCACTCGAGCAAATCAGATGCGTTCTCCCGGACCTGGACCTCTCGCAGTTCAGCATCTATCATGAAGTGGTAGATGGGAAGCTCATCCCTCCTGCCCCTTAATCTTTTTTCTTCTCTGTAAATTTAACTTCTGCACCATTTTCTTATTACTCTGAAATTTGTATAAGACTTGACCGTGAATACAAACTCTCAATTCTTCCTTTGTTGCATAAATTTCTTCCCTTGTATTTTCTTCGAACTTCACTTATCTTTATGTGCGCGACTAACTGTTAGCTAGCTTAGGTTCAGCGCGATCTTGGGCTTTACCTTTCCTTTCGCACACGACTAAGTGTTAACCAGCTTAGGCTTAGCGCGATCTTGAGCTTCGTCTTTCACTTTGCGCACGACTAAGTGTTAACCAGCTTAGGCTCAGCGCGATCTGCTTCTCTTACTCTTTGCGCACGACTAAGTGTTAACCAGCTTAGGCTTAGCGCGATCTGCTTCTCTTACTCTTTTGCTTCTACTTGATCACGACTGGCTATTCCCTCAGCTTGGTGTTTAACAGTCCTCGTGCGCTGCTTTGCACTACTAGCCAATTACTGACGACTCATCAGTGATCGCTCTTTAGTCTTTACTTAGCTTTTTCTGTCGCTCTAGCGCTAAGTGCATAAAGGACTTTGACATCGATCGCTCAAGGTGATGCCTCGTCTTGGGGAAAGAAAAGTGTTTCTCGTTAACCCCTCTTACTTTCCCCAAGGTCATCACCCTTTGGCGGATTGAGTCGCTCATTCCCTGTCTCACTCCTGGGGTGAGAAGGGTTTCGGACTAAGAGTCTTACTGGGCCAATATTGGTGTATGCCAAGTGGGTAAGGACGTTTTGTCAAAACCTTTCCTTTCCCCCCCTTGGTCTTACTAGCACCCCTGGCTTTTCAAACCTTTAACTGCTTGCACTCACACCTGGGGTGAGGAAGAGTTAGATCGGTGCCAGTACTTGCGCCTAGGGCAAGTAAGGCCTAACCAATCACCTGCACTTGCACCTGGGGCAAGGAGGATTTTAACTTAAATACTTGAGCACACTTGATATGCTGGAAATTTTCTTTAATTGGGTGACCTCGTTAAAAACCCTCCTTAGGGAAAAGAGTGCCCCCTTGTCTGTTCAACTGTTTCCACCACATACAAACATGTGTCTTTTAGCGCGAGAACGCCTATTACTGTACAACTTTAACTGAAATAAAATTTGAAATGGGTGGCGTTCCATGTTCTGGGGATTGCTCCTCCTTCCAAAGTCTCTAGGCGATAGGCTCCGTTCTCTAATGTCTCCACCACTCTGTACGGGCCTGTCCACTTTGGGGATAACTTGTTCTGCATGTCATTCTGATGCGCCTTTCTCATCACCAGATCACCTTCCTGGAAACGCCTGGGCCTCACTTTAGAGTTGTGCCTCCGCTCCACTCTTCTCTTCACAGCTTCAGCACTGACTCTGGCCTCTTCCCGCACTTCGTCTAGCAGATCCAGATTCACCTTATGCTCTTCATTGGACTCTTCAGCAACGAAGTTCAAGAATCTGGGGGAGCTCTCCTGTATTTCCACAGGAATCATGGCGTCTGTCCCATAGACAAGGCTGAAGGGTGTCTCATGGGTGCTGGACTGTGGGGTGGTGTGATAAGACCATACAATTCTGGGGACCTCCTCTGCCCAGCCTCCTTTGGCCTTGTCTAGTCTTCGCTTCAGCCCCCTGAGCAGCACCCGATTTGCTGACTCCACCTGCCCATTTGTTTGTGGGTGCTCCACTGAAGCGAAAACCTGTTGTATCTTTAACTCTTCACACATCTTTCTCAGCTGATGACTGGTGAACTGGGTGCCATTGTCGGAAACCAGCCTCTTGGGTATTCCGAAGCGGCAGACAATGTTCTTCCAGACGAAGTGTTCGACTTTCTGTGCGGTGATGTGTGCAACTGGCTCTGCCTCCACCCACTTGGTGAAATATTCAATGGCCACAATGAGGAACTTCATCTGCCTTGTCGCCAGGGGAAAGGGTCCTAGGATGTCAATCCCCCATGTATGGAATGGCCACGGGCTATGGATGGACCTCAACTCCTCAGGGGGTGCCTTGTGCCAATCTGCATGCAGTTGACATTGTTTGCATCGCTGAGCAAACCTTATGCAATCTTCCTTCAGTTTTGGCCAGTAGTACCCCGCGCGGAGTACTCTACTTGCCAAGGCGCGACCACCTACGTGGCTTCCGCACACCCCCTCATGCAGCTCATTCATGAGTCTGGTGCATTGCTCGCCGTGCACACAGATCTGCACAGGGTGAGAAAATCCAAATCTAAAGAGGTTTCCATCTATAAGAGTGAACTTACTTGAACTCCTCTTTATCCTTTTTGCCTCTGTCAGATCGAGCGGGAGTACACCATCTTCTAAGTATAGCTGGTATGGCGTCATCCAGGTGTGGGGTTCCTTCTCCGCATGGACCTCCATCGACTCACCGGTCTTTGAGGGTCGCAATCTCACCCTCGGTGCTCTTAGCGTCTCTTGAGTCAACGACCGATGACCGATCGTTAGACGCTCCATTGACTTGTATACATGAAGCACCTGGTTGTCTGATACGACGCGCGCGGCACCTTCAGGGTCTCCTAAATGACAGTCCTCTGCTTCCCCCCCTTGCCTGAGCTGGCCAGCTTGGCAAGCAGGTCTGCTCGGGCGTTTTGCTCTCTTGGCACATGTACTAACTCAAACTCGGTGAAGGATGTCTTCAGGAGCTGCACATACTCCAGCTAGGCTGCCATCTGGGGATCTTTTGCTTGGAACTCCCCCGTAACCTGCCCAGTGACCAGTAACGAATCGCTCTTGGCCAGCAGATTTCTTGCTCCCATTTCTCTTGCTAGCAACATTCCTGCGATCAGGGCCTCATACTCCGCCTGATTGTTGCTAGCTTTGAAGGCAAAACGGAGGGACTGCTCGATCAGTACCCCGTTTGGTCCTTCCAGGATGACTCCAGCGCCGCTTCCCTGCTGATTAGAGGAGCCATCCACCGATAACACCCATCTGAAATCTAGCCCTTCTGCAGGTATCGCGATTGATGATAGGTCGACTACAAAGTCCGCGAACACCTGCCCCTTGATCGGTCCTCGGGGCTCGTACTGAATATCAAATTCTGACAATTCTACTGCCCATTTGACCATCCTTCCTGCCACATCAGGTTTCTTCAATACATTCTGGATAGGCAGATCAGTCATCACCACCACTGTGAAGCTGTGGAAATAATGCCTGAGTCTTCTGGCTGAGAATACCACCGCCAGAGCAGCCTTCTCGAGGGCCTGGTACCTTGTTTCAGGGCCTTGCAGCACCTTACTCACGAAGTAAACAGACCTCTGGGCCTGGTCTTGCTCTTGCACCAGGACTGAACTGACTGCCCTCTCCGTAACAGCAAAGTATAGACGAAGAGGGATGCCTACCTGGGGCTTTCGCAAGACTGGTGGGCTTGCCAGATACCCCTTCAACTTAATGAAGGCCTCCTCGCACTCCTGCGTCCAGAGAAATCTGCTGTTGCGCTTGAGACACTGGAAGTATGGGTGACCTTTCTCCCCTCCAGCGGACATAAACCGGGACAAGGCGGCCAAGCGACCGGTGAGCTGCTGCACTTCCTTTACCGTCGTTGGGCTCCTCATTGCCACGATTGCTGCGCACTTCTCCGGGTTAGCTTCGATTCCCCGCTCTGTTAAGAGGAAACCCAAGAACTTCCCAGCCTCCACACCGAATATGCATTTCTCAGGGTTGAGCTTTAGCCTGTACTTGGCAATGGTGGTGAATAGCTCTTCCAGATCAGCTGCATGATGCTTCTTCTCTTGGGACGTAACCACCATGTCATCTACATAGGCGTGTACGTTCCTTCCCAGCATGGGCGAGAGCACCCTATCCATGAGCCTCTGGTAGGTAGCCCCTGCATTCTTTAACCCGAATGGCATAACCTTGTAGCAATAGCAAGACCGTTCCGTCATAAACGCAGTCTTGCATTCATCCATGGGGTGCATCCTGATCTGGTTGTATCCCGAGAAAGCGTCCAAGAAGCTGAGCAGCTTTCCCCCCGATGCGCTATCGACTAGAGCATCTATACTGGGTAAGGGGTAAGAATCCTTGGGGCACGCCTTGTTGAGGTCAGTGAAGTCCACGCACATTCTCCACTTGCCGCTTGCCTTCTGCACCAGTACCACATTCGCTAGCCACTCGGGGTACTGGATTTCTCTGATATGCCCTGCGACAAGGAGCTTCTGCGCTTCGTCGTGGATCACCTTCCTCTTCTCCTCGTTGAATTTCCTTCTCCTCTGTCGCACCGGTCGAACCATGGGGTCCATCGACAGACGATGGCAGAGGAAATCGGGGTCGATTCCTGGCATGTCGGATGCTGACCATGCAAAGGCATTCATGTGCTTCTCAATCACACCCATGATCAGCCTTCGCTCTTCTTCAATGAGGGATCCCCCCAACTTGAATTTTCTTCCCCCGATGTCCACTTCGACCCATCCTTCAGCTGGGTGGGGCCTTCTCTCACTGGCAATGACCGCTCTCGCGATCCCTGACTCGCGAGGAGTGATCGTGCCTTCCTCTTCTTCTTCAACTTGGGCTACCTGGGAGCCCCCCACCGCAGCGTTCTCCATCCTCTGAGCGCCTTGTGTCTCCCTGACCGCCAATCGCTCTTCGCGCACGCCTGGTGGTGGTTTTGTGGTGACGTGGCACACACTTCTCTTTTGCTTCAAGCTGTTCTCATAACAGCGTCTTGCCTCAGCCTGATCCGACTTGATGGTTATCACGGTCCCTTCCATCGACGGCAGCTTCAACTTCATATGCCTTGTCGATGGTATTGCGCCCAGTCTATTGAGCGTTGGCCTCCCCAACAGGACATTGTACGCAGAAGGGGCGTTCACCACCAGGTACTTTATCTTTTCAGTGCGGGCTGTCGTTCCGTCAGTGAACGTTGTCCTCAGTTCGATGTATCCCCGCACTTCTACCTGATCGCCTGCAAAATCGTAGAGACAACCAGTATACGGTCTTAACTGATCAGGGGACAACTGTAGCTTGTTGAATGTTGGCCAGAACATGACATCCGCCGAGCTTCCTTGATCTACGAGTACTCTATGCACCCGTCTTCCTGCCGTGATGAGAGAAATGACCACAGGGTCGTTGTCGTGCGGGACAACGTCCCGTAGGTCAGCTTTCCTGAAGATAATGTCCACCTCAGGGTAATGACTCTCATTCACTGCATCTACCGCCATCACCGATCGAGTGTATCTCCTTCTTTGTGAAGCTGTGCATCCCCCACCAGAGAAGCCTCCAGCGATCGTCTGCACTTCCCCATGCACAGGGACTTCATGTTGTTGCTCTCCAGTTTGGGATCCTGACGCGCGATCACCCTGCGGCTCACGCAGGTAATCTGCTAGAAAACCAGACTTCACCAACTCTGCCAGTTGGTGTCCCAGCGCCAAACAGGAATGAAGTGTATGGCCAAAGGCCTGGTGAAACTCACACCATTCATTCTTCTTCCTTCCAAGTACCTTATCTGTCTTCTCTGGTACTCGTAGTCTTGCCGCTACGGCAGGAAGGGCGATGAGATCCGCCAATCCCACCATGAAGTTGTATCTCGGGGGTGCGTTATTCCCCTTGCACGCCCCTTGCTCTGGTGTTTGCCTGGTGCATAGGGACGAGGTTTTTCCTGCACCTTCTTCCCCTCCTTGGCCTCATGCACCCTGGCTTGCTGTGGCTTTCCTTGCCCTCCACGCGGCCTGGGTGGTGCAGCACTTCCCCTCTTCTCAGAAACCTCTGTTTCTGCCACTATGTGCGCCACCGCACGTCGTCGAATCTCTGCAAAGGTGCTGGGATGGCTCCTGATGAGAGACTCGCTGAAAGGGCCAGGCAGCACACCCTTCTTAAACGCGTGCACCAGCATATCTTCATCTTTGCTGGGCAGTCTAACCACTTGTGCTCCAAAGCGGTTGAGGTAGTCTTTCAGCGACTCACCTTGGTACTGGCGCACGTCGAACAGATCGTAGGACACCACTGCAGGTGCCTTGTTGACGATGTATTGCTCAGTGAAGAGCTTCGAGAACTGAGAGAAAGACGTGATGTGTCCTTCTGGTAGGCTTACGAACCATTCCTTGGCGATTCCGCTGAGCGTACTCATAAACATTTTGCAGTAGACAGCGTCTGAACCCCCAGACAGCATCATCTGGGTGTGGAACGCCGTCAGATGCGCTTCCGGGTCTTCTACCCCCTTGAACGATGCTTTGACCCCCACCAGGTTGGGAGGCACCATGGTTCCCATGATCTCAGGGGAGAATGGCATGGGAAATGCCCTTGGAGGTGAGGGCTGCCTAGACATCCTTTCGTCAACAACGTGCTCCCTCTGCGCCTGCAGCGTCCTTCTCAACTCTTCGTTGACACGATTCAGCTCATCGTTCCTGCTTTGCGACGCAGCCAACTCCGTCTGCATCCTTTCTTGTTCAACTTTCGACGCTGCAGCGTTATCCTGCAGCGTGCGCACCATTTCCAGGACCTGCGCCATTGTCTCAGCTCCTTCGTCAGCGGATGGCGCAGGTGATGGTTGTCTTTTTCTAGGCATCCTTCTCTATCAAAGAAACTGATTTAACTCTGGTAAGCTTTAAAACTGTGGTATATATGGGACAACGATTCACTCGGGCCCCACGGTGGGCGCCAAATGATCCTGCCGGCAACTCGAACGTGGACGAATCGCTTCGTAGCACTCTCTGCCCTGTCTACGCGACTGCGTCTTCTGCAGAATCACCCTCCGAACTTTCTCTCAGATGTCTTCAAATGTGACCTGCAAAACACACAGACGGCGCCTCTAGCGGCCGTTTGCACTCCGACGATCAAGTTAGTCCAACAGAACCACCAGAAACTGGAAACTAGTAATGTGTGTGTGAGAAAAACTTGCACTCTGTTTTTTCCTCTCCTTTCCACTCTCACCCCGATTCTTTCTTTTATCTCTCTCTCTCTGCTTCTGGGCATAACAAAATTCTGTTATGCTTTTCTGGCATGTGTCAGAACCCTGTTATGCTTTTCAGAGAAAGCGTACCTTCAGAATCAGCAATGGGGAGCGTGAGAGTCTGCGCATGTCTGCGCTTGGCTGCGCCTGTCTGTACCTTTAGTGGTACGGAGTGCTCTTTTGTCTGGACCGCACCCTCTCAGATGATGACACGTGGAAGCCTGCAACTCACATCTAACCACACACGTGTCACTTACTGGAAGGGCTCTAGCGCTTCTCTTTGTGGGCCTAAGTTACGCCCTCGCGGAGTAACGTAGGATGTTTCTCTTATCTGGGCAGATCGCATACTCTTGGGAGAACGTCGGGTGTGGCTGGTCTAGGCACACTCACCAAACGTTGCTCTCTGCGTATACAGCTTACCCTTCACGATGCCATGCACGTAATAGGTTGAGGGAATCACCAACAACTGGCTGGTTTACTAGTTCCCTCAGGCCACTCTCGTGCATGATTCCCTGAGGTGTGCACATGCGAGATCCATGTGTAACGCTCTCGCTGGGAACCTCATTCCCAGTTTAACTGCGTGTAACACGAGACCCCGATGACAATACCCCGATGACTGATCAGTGTTTATCTGTTTCTCGCGTTCTGCCTTCAGGCGTTAGTCTGAGAACTGATCTGTTGGTGGCCACTTGGCTACTGACCACCGATCACCATCCCGGATGATCTGTCCCCCGACCTCTCTACCGCCTGATCTGTTGGTGGTCACTTGGTTACTGACCACCGATCACCTCTCTTGGCGATCGTCCCCCTGACCTCTCTGCCACCTGGTCCACGTGTCACCCTGCGAGTGGTCCACGTGGTTCTCTGATGCTGACGTCATCGACTACCGATGACCGATCGGATCAATCATAAAGGACAAACACAACTCTATAGATGAGCATACATACCATAGCGTAGTTCACAAAACTACCAATATTTTCCCATTTGAAGTTGTATATGGACTTAATCCTCTTTCTCTTTTAGATTTATTACCCCTTCCTAATCCACATACCTTTGTGCATAAGGAAGGAGTTACAAAAGATGATTTTGTTAAGAAAATGCATGAGAGGATTCAAGAACAAATGCAACAACAAATAGAGAAATATTATGAGAAGTTGACAAAAACAATAGAAAAACAAAAGGAATGGCAACTTCCTAAAATTAATGTTTACACAACTGCTCAAACTAACACATTTGATTTGTTTGATGACTCACAGAGATGGACATTTGATCCTGGAGGACGAGCCTAGTTTTCAAAATAGGAATAAGGTTGTTGTTCGAGATCAAACTTGTAGATCTGAGGACAGATCCTCTCAAGAAGGAGGGGATGATGGAAACCATCCAGCCACAAACATCCACATAATGATGATGAAGAAGAAGCATTAGATTTGAGGACAAATCCTTTTCAAGAGGGAGGGGATGATGGAAGAGGCCCAAGCCCATGATAGAAAAAGCCCAAGCCCAAGCCCAAATACATGTTCAAGCTTCAACTCAAGCCCAACAAGTAGAAGATATAGGCAAACTAAGCATCATTGGAGGCCTTTCTTTTGTAATTACTTTTGATTATTTTTATTAGAACATAAAAGGAGGTGTAGATATTGATCCTGCCTGTTGACCGGAACGCTGGATAATGCCTCGTCAAAGGATCGACGTGCGCACCGCTTCTCACCTCCGTTCCTTCCCGGGATCTACTTCAAGAACCTGCAAAGAAACAACACGGCGCCGCTGCGGCCGATCGCACTCCGACGCTCAAGTCAGTGACGGTATCACCAAATACTAAGAACGAGAATCGTGCAAATCCTCTCTCACAATCAGCTCTATCACTCGCAAGGGTAAAGTGTATGAACTGAACGTGCGTACCTCAGAAAGTCTGTTAAGAGCTCTTATATACCTGGTGGTTTTCTCTCTCCTGGCAGTTACAGACTTGGACACGTGGCTCGTATCCAACTGTACACGTGCCATCATCTGGAGGCTCCCTGACTTGGCGCTGCTTCTACTCTTATTTTGGCTAAGTTACTTATGCATGGTACTGCCCAGTGCATAGCTAACTTAGGAGTGCGATCTCTACTGAAACTGGCGAGTTAGGGCCTTCATACACCTTCCCTGTGGTCTCGCCGGCCGCCTTCATAATCTACTTCTCCTTCGTCTTTGGCGATGTGCTTATTCTGGCGATCTTCGACTGCTTGGTCGCCTGAGTCTACATCTGGCGACTTCATCTTCAACCTGGCGATCGCCTATTCTGGTGAACTGGAAATCGGAACACGCCAACTTAACAATCGGCGACCACACGTGCCTCCCGACTTCCTTCCTATCCGCCAACCTGGCGCCTTGTCAACATGCCTACCTTGTAGCAGGATGCCACGTCATCACACCCGTCCACCAGGGCGGTACACAAGCCCCCCAGTCTTAAGCGAAGACTTGTCTAGTGAAAAGACTGAAAGAGCCCTCGTCAACAGCGACCTACGTGGCACTGACGCAGAATTCCAAGCGATTGTACTTTCTGCTGCTCTGACGCTCCACCAAACCCTTCACCCATCGCTCGACACGTGGCTCCATCAACAGCTCTCTTCATCTGTCGTTAGCGCTTCCAAAACTTATTTCGAAAACCCTTAAACCCCTTACGCTCCTACTGTTCCATCACTTTCTTCACACTTGCATACGCTCTAACTTCCTTCTGCGAAAGCTCTCGACGTTCCTCGACGCTCTAGATCACCATCTCCCTTCAACGTTCTCCTGATCATCGAAAGGTAACTACTTTCCTTCATCTGCTGGGTTTCCTTGCATTTTCACCGATTTGCATCATCCTATAACTGCCTGGTGCATACGCTGTGGGTTGCTTTTCCATTTCTCCTTCTGCGTAGCTTAGGGCTTTGTCGATCGTTGCGACGAACATACATTCGTTCGTTTTTCACCTTCCGTCTGTGATCGAGTCAGCCTCTGTAATCCCCTGATCGTTTTTTCTTTCTTCTTCCTTTGCAGTTGCTATCATGACTCGCACAATGATCACCCCGAACCCCCCTCCTTCAGCACGAAACCTTTCTTCTCAAGCACACGACCCAACATAAGTTCGTGGTGCTTCCTCTTCGCAGGCTGTGAGGCCTGCATCTTCCCAAACTGCCCCGGCTCAGGCGACTCCATCTAACGCTGGAGGAGCCCCCATCCCTCTGCCAGATTTCAAGACTCTATACCCATGGGCTAACCCAACCCTTCTAAAGGAGACCTCGTCGGTGAACACTGCGGGAGCGGTTCTGCGGTTGACTAATGGGGACGAGGCCTACCAGTCATTTCATAAGGAGCACGACGAAAGGATGATGGTGCTGCCTTGCCCCGCCACTCTGCCGGTGTGTGCCGATGACAAAGTGAGCGCCGACGGGCCCTTCTGCTTTGTCTACACCACCTTCTTCAAGAAGGTCAAACTCAGGTTCCCTCTCACCCGATTCGAGAGGGAACTCTTGACCGAGCTCAACATTGCTGCCGCCCAGCTTCACCCCAACAGCTGGGCGTTTGTTCGAGCCTTCGAAATAACGTGCGCCCACCTGAGGTTGCCCGCGTCGGTGGACGTGTTTTTGTTCCTCTTTGAGGCCAAGCACCCGGGAGACCGCCTGTGGGTCAGCCTGAATGCCATTGCGGGGAGATCCATTTTCACCATCTTCCAGCAGTCGTACAAAGATTGGAAGGGGAAGTTCATCCAAATACGCGCAAATGATAAAGACACTTCCCTTCTCGATGGCTTCCCCTTGTACTGGGTGGACAAGGGGAAAAAGGAGTCCTAGAGCTGCTTCAGGAGGCCCAGAAGTCTTGATAGCATGGGAGCTTTGGACCGAGACCTCTGTCTATTCTGGAAGAGGGTGGCAGATGCCAACATAACATTCCTGACCCCCACCCTGATCTCCTTCGAGTTCTTTGAGGACCAATTGGAATTCCAAATAGGTTAGGACGCTACACTCTTGTCTTGATACTGCTTCTGATACTGTTTCTGGGCGTCTTGTGCGATACGCACAAGACTTTGGTTTTATCTTTTCTGCATATGCCTGTTTTGCTGCCTCATTGCCTCATACACTTATCCTTTTCTCCTTTGAGCTAACTCATGCACTTTCGTTTTATGCAGACACCATGTTGGGTAAGAACATGCTCGCCGACTTAAAGGCGCTCGCCCGAAACCACGGGTTGGCGACCGGTTCCCAGACGGTGCCCAACTCGGCGGTTGAGAAGGCCATCATTCATGGGCGATCACTGCCCAAGGAGCCCACCCAACGCAAGAAGCTGGTCCTTAAGAGGCCTAAGCGGAAAGCCCCCCAAGTCGTCCAAGAGGAAGAAGAGGACGACGAGGTCACAGATGATGGCCTTGTCACGAAAAGGAAGAGGGTGGCACCATCTTCTCCACCTGCTCAACCCCCTCTTCCAACCTCAACACCACCATCAACGCCTGCTCCTCCTCCCTCATCGCCAACACCACAAGCCCGTTCATCACCAGTCCAAGCAGTTCCATTGGCCACTGCGCCACCTGCAATTGAGGCCCAAGAGCCAAATTTCTTGGAGGACCCCCCGAGCGCCTCTACGCCGCATAGGTCAGCAGGAAGGGGCCCCCCTTCGAACACTTCAGCTGCAGGAATCGTTCCAATCGGGGATGAGGTCGCTCACACCTCTCCAATCCTAATCACCGAATCCCCGATTGCGTCGCCACGCCAGGAAGCAACCACTGAAAATATGGCTAAGGAAGGTGGCGACGAGAACCCTCAACAAGCCCCCCTGGCGCCTCTCCAAGCCGCAAACCTTTCCCTCGAGGTCACAAGGATGTGGGAACCTCTGACTGCCAAACTGAAAAACATAGCAGAGGATATCCCATCGATCATAACGAGGGCTGTGGAGAGCTCTACCAGGAGGCTTCAAGATGAACTCTTCAACCTCAGGACTGACAACAGCACCATGAGGCTCGAGGTGGAGAAATTGTCTGCCAATCTGACGCTCGCGGAGATGGAACATTCCCGAGTAGAAGACGCAATGAGCACCGAGCTCAGATTGGCGCGTCAAGAGGCCACTGACCTTCGCCGCAAAATTCATGATCTTGCCCAAGAGAAAGTTGAGCTAGAAAGCAAAATCGTGCCTCTGCCCACCAAGGCGAGCAACCTGGAGGCTCACATTCAAGCTAGTGCCGATAAGGTACAAAAACTGGAGCAAAGGTCAATCGATCGCGAGAAGCTACTTGGGCAAGTAGAAAAAGCGAGGGACGACGCCATGGCTGATCTTGCCGAGGCAAACAAGGAAAAAGGGAAAATGGCTGCCGAGTTGACCCAAGCCCGAACGGAATCCAAGAAGGTTGCTGACGACCTTCTTCATGCTCAAGAGACCAACGAACAACTCCGAAAACAGGTCGAAGAGCTGGAGCAGCAGAACAAGGAGCTCAAGAAACAGGTTGAAGAACTTCAAAGGCAAATTGAAGAACTTAAGCTAAGCTCTGCTCAGATTCTGGTTGCTGGATTCGAAGCCGCTCGAGAACAATTCGCATGCCTATTCCCCGATCTCGACCTCAGCATGGTGTCGATAAACAACGAAGTAGTAGATGGAAAGGTCGTTCCCGCCGAAGACTCAACCAACTCCACCTCATCTGCTACTTTATAATTTTGCTTGCATATACCTTGTAAAAAACTCGTGCATATATGTTTTGAACAGTTACTTACTTCAATCGCAAACTTGGATATTCTTTCTTCTGACTTCTTTAAGCGCTTTCACCTTCTTTGTATGTTTAACTTTGTCGAGTTTAACTTAACAATTTCGCAAACACAACCTTTCGACTGTAACTGCTTCGACCCACTTCAAAATTAAGCAATAATCGCTTTAAACAACTGGTACTCTTGAGGCACTAACCTGATCATAAGAATACCTTCCAAGCAACGAACTGTAACTCAATCATTGGCTCAAACAACGTCCCACTCGACCTGCTTCATCAAACAAGTCTTTCAATCTTCTCGTCGTGTTTGAACTTTTCCCGATCGCCAAGACCTCCTGGTAACACCAGCTTTCCCTAGCCTCATGCTTTGGCAATCATTTCTTTATTTGGGGTAGAGACGTCTTTTAGAATCTTCCTTTGCCCCCCTGAACTTCAGAGCAAAAGACCGGCTGACTAGGCGTTCTCTTCGAACCTACCTTAGCCACCTTTCAAGCTTCTTCCACCCTCTTCACCATACCCGAACTCGTCCGAGACGAGAAGGATTTTATCTTGCCTATGCTCGCACATAAGCGAGAAGGACTTTAACTCGCCTGAACTCGCTCATCGGCGAGAAGGTCTTTAAATGGCCTTAACTCACTCGACGGCGAGAAGGACTTTATCCGGTGCCTCAACTTGCCCAGGGTGTACATCTCCTCCCCCCTGGATGCACTGAGGACCTTTCTCGCCTGCACTCGCTCGACGGCGAGGAGGTCTTTAACTGGCCTTAGCTCGCACAACGGCGATAAGGACTTTATCCGGTGCCTCAACTTGCCCAGGGTGTACATCTCCTCCCCCCTGGATGCACTGAGGACCTTTCTCGCCTGCACTCGCTCGACGGCGAGGAGGTCTTTAACTGGCCTTAGCTCGCACAACGGCGATAAGGACTTTATCCGGTGCCTCAACTTGCCCAGGGTGTACATCTCCTCCCCCCTGGATGCACTGAGGACCTTTCTCGCCTGCACTCGCTCAACGGCGAGGAGGTCTTTTACTTGCCTCAGGACGCGCGGGGGCGTTGAGGTCTTTCATCTGGTGCCTCCGATCGCCGAAAGACGATGAGGACTTTAAAACTTAACTGGTGCCTCCAATCGCCGAAAAACGATGAGGACTTAAAACTTAACTGGTGCCTCCAATCGCCGAAAAACAATGAGGACTTAAAACTTAACTGGTGCCTCTAATCGCCGAAAAACGATGAGGACTTAAAAACTTTTTAGAAAGCACGCGACATATCTTTTCTTGCCTTAAATCATGTACAAATGACAAGGTCTTTCTTCGAAACTTTTGAAAATAGCACACATGCAATCTGTAAACACCTTATACTTCGCAAACTCTTCTTTTATTGGGTGGCCTCATTAAAAACCCTCCTTAGGGAAAAAAGAGCGCCCCCTTCAAACTGTTTTAACAGAGACATTGTAATATAACATTGTGTTTGTCTTTACTTACAAAGCTCTTAACTATAGTACAACTTCAGGTGTGTGGCGTTCCAGGTGCGAGGAATCGCCCCTCCTTCCAGCGTCTCTAAGCGGTAGGCCCCGTTCCCGAGCGCCTCGGTTATTCTGAACGGTCCAGTCCACTTGGGTGATAGTTTATTCTCCATCTCATACTGGTGGGCCTTCCTCATCACCAGATCGCCTTCTCTAAACTGCCTTGGCACCACCTTTGAGTTGTATCTTCGCTCGATCCTCCTCTTCACCGCCTCAGCCTTCAGCCTCGCTTCTTCCCTGACTTCATCCAGCAGATCCAGGTTCAGCCTTCTCTCTTCATTCGAGTCTTCCTCTACAAAGTTCTGGAATCTCGGCGAGCTCTCCTGGATCTCCACTGGAATCATGGCGTCACACCCGTAGACCAAGCTAAACGGGGTCTCGTGGGTTCCTGACTGCTCGGTGGTGTGGTACGCCCAGACTATACGGGGAACCTCCTCAGCCCAACTTCCCTTGGCTTTCTCAAGCCTTCTCTTCAAACCTCTCAACAACACCCGATTAGCTGATTCCACCTGGCCATTTGTTTGAGGGTGCTCGACGGATGCAAACACTTGTTGAATTCCTACCCCTTCGAAAAGCTTCTTCAACAGGTGGCTTGCAAACTGCGTCCCATTATCTGACACCAGGCGCTTAGGCACTCCAAACCGGCACACGATGTTCTTCCATACAAAACCTTCGATCTTGTGTGCGGTGATCTGGGCCACTGGTTCTGCTTCAATCCACTTGGTGAAGTACTCAATCGCCACCACCAAGTACTTCATTTGCCTGATCGCCAGCGGGAAAGGTCCCAGGATGTCGATTCCCCAAGTATGAAACGGCCAAGGGCTATAGATCGACTTCAACTCCTCAGGAGGTGCCTTGTGCCAATCGGCGTGCTGCTGGCATTGTTTGCAGCACTGGGCATACTTCTTGCAATATTCTCTCATAGATGGCCAATAGTAGCCTGCACGGAGAGTCCTCGCGGCCAGAGCTCGACCCCCGACGTGGCTTCCACATATACCTTCGTGGAGCTCTGCCATAATCCTCGTGCACTTCTCGCCGTGTATGCATTCTAGGAGCGGGTGAGTGAACCCAAACCTGTACAGATCGCCATCAATCAATGTATACTTGCTGGAATTTTTCTTTACCTTCCTAGCTTCTGTTGGATCCAGCGGGAGGAGGCCATCTGCCAAGCACCGCTTGTACTGTGTTATCCAAGTGTCTGGCTCATGGGCGGCGCAGACCTGCATCACGTCCACCTTCTCTCCTCGACATGCTCTAACTCTCGGCGATCTCAGAGTTTCTTGCTTCAAAGACTTATGGCTTCTCGCTGCTCTCTCCGTCGACCTGCTTATCTGAAGGACCAGGTGATCTGCTACGAATGCCCTCGACGTCTTCAGAGTTTCTTGAATCACCGTCCTCTGCCTACCCCCCTTGCCTGAGCTGGCGAGCTTAGCCAGCAAGTCAGCTCGGGCATTCTGCTCTCGGGGCACATGCACTACTTCAAAAGAGGCAAAGGAACTCTTCAATTCCTGCACATACACCAAGTAAGCCGCCATTTGTGGATCCTTAGCCTGGAACTCGCCTGTTACTTGCCCTGTGACTAGCAGTGAGTCACTCTTAGCCATCAGCACCCTAGCTCCCATTTCCTTGGCCAGCAAAATCCCGGCGATCAGCGCCTCATACTCTGCTTGATTGTTGCTGGCTTTAAAGGCAAACCTCAAAGATTGTTCGATCAGCACGCTGTTGGGTCCTTCCAAAATGACCCCAGCACCGCTACCCTGCTGGTTCGACGATCCATCCACCGAGAGTACCCAACGGAAATCGTCTCCTTCAACCCGCGTCGCCTCTGATGAGAGCTCGACCACAAAATCTGCAAAGATTTGCCCCTTGATCGGGCCTCGAGGCTCATATTTAATATCAAACTCTGACAACTCCACTGCCCACTTTACCATTCTTCCCGCAACGTCGGGTTTCTTCAAGACCTTCTGGATGGGCAGGTCTGTCATCACCAGTATTGTGAAACTGTGGAAGTAGTGGCGCAACCTCCTCGCCGAAAACACCACAGCCAGCGCAGCCTTCTCCAGGGCCTGATATCTCATTTCTGGGCCGTGCAACACCTTGCTCACAAAATAAATAGGCTTCTGAGCCTGATCTTGATCCTGGGCGAGCACCGCACTCACCGCCCTCTCAGTCACAGCGAAATACAACCTGAGAGGGATGCCCGCCAGTGGTTTGCACAGAACCGGCGGGCTCGCCAGATACTCTTTTAGCTTGACAAAAGCTTCCTCGCATTCTTTCGTCCAAGCGAACTTGTTATTGCGCCGCAGACATTGGAAGTAGGGATGCCCCTTTTCTCCGCTATCTGACACGAAGCGAGATAGGGCTGCCATCCGACCTGTCAGCTGCTGTACTTCTTTCACTGTAGCCGGGCTTCTCATCGCCAAGATGGCGGCACACTTGTCTGGGTTAGCTTCTATCCCCCTTTCAGTCAAGAGAAAACCCAAGAACTTTCCAGCCTCCACGCCGAAAATGCATTTCTCCGGGTTGAGCTTTAACTTGAACTTGGCGATCGTCGTGAACAATTCTTCCAAGTCCGCAACGTGCTTGCTTTTCTCCTGCGAGGTCACGACCATGTCATCAACGTAGGCTTGCACGTTCCTTCCCAGCATTGGTGCAAGTACTCGATCCATCAACCTCTGGTACGTGGCCCCCGCCTTCTTCAGCCCAAACGGCATCACCTTATAGCAGTAGCACGACCTCTCCGTCATGAAGGCTGTTTTTTCTTCATCCATGGGATGCATCTTGATCTGATTATAGCCCGAGAAGGCATCCAGGAAACTCAGCAGCTTGCACCCTGCAGCACTATCAACCAGGGCATCAATGCTTGGTAAAGGATACGAATCCTTTGGGCAAGCTTTGTTCAGATCGGTGAAATCGACGCACATGCGCCATTTCCCGTTACTCTTCTTCACCAGTACGACATTTGCCAACCATTCAGGGTACTGGACTTCCCTGATGTGGCCTGCAGCGAGGAGTTTCTGTGTTTCGTCCCTGATCGCCTGCCTCCTCTCTTCATTGAATTTTCTTCTCCTTTGTCGCACCGGTCTCACCATGTTGTCCATCGCCAGATGATGGCACAAGAAGTCGGGATCGATCCCGGGCATGTCCGAGGCGGACCAAGCAAACGCGTCCAGATGCCGCTCAATCACCTTGGCGATCTGGTCCTGGAGATCGACCTCCAGAGATCTTCCGAGCTTGAAAACTTTCCCTCCGATCTCCTTCTCGAGCCACTGCTCGACAGGTTTGGGCCTGGATTCTCCGGCGATCACCACCTTGGCGATTCCCAGCTCTCTCGCTTCCTCGGGGCGATTCCGCGCCTCTTCCTCCTCCAGGCCAGCATTTCTCTCCCCTAGCTCAGCGTCTATCATCTCTACATCCCTTCCGGTGGCCTCCTCTGATGCCGGCGGTCTGGGCTTCACACCGGGAGGTGAGGTGGTTGTTACATAACTCACCGATCTTTTGTTTTTCAGGCTATTCTCATAGCACCTTTTTGCTTCTTTCTGATCCGACTTGATCGTGATCACCACCCCTTCCATGGACGGCAGCTTCACCTTCATGTGCCGAGTCGATGGAATGGCGCCTATCCTGTTAAGAGTGGGCCTTCCCAACAGGACGTTATATGCTGAAGGGGCGTTTACTATGAGGTACTTGATTTTCTCCGTCCTCGACCCAGCCTCATCTGTAAACGTGGTTCTCAGCTTAATGTACCCCCTGACTTCCACCTGGTCGCCAGCGAACCCATATAAGCACCCTCCATAGGGCCTTAGCTGGTCAAGGGGCAATTCCTGCTGCGTGAAAGTCGGCCAGAACATCACGTCTGCCGAGCTTCCTTGGTCCACCAGAACTCGGTGGACCTTCCTCCCTGCTGTTATCAACGAAATAACTATGGGATCGTTGTCATGAGGCACAACGTCCCGAAGATCCTGCTTTGTGAACGTAATGTCCACCTCCGGCGAGTGATCTTCAAACATGTCCACTGCCATCACCGATCGCGCATACTTTTTCCTCTGCGATGTGGTGCATCCACCACCTGAGAAACCCCCTGCAATAGTGTGGATCTCCCCGTGGATTGGCATTTCGTGTTGCTGGGCTTCTCCACCTGCTGGCTGGGAACTCGATGCTCCCCCCGTCCTCCTGTCCAGCAGATAGTCATTTAGGAACCCGCTCTTAACCAGATCGTCGAGCTGGTATCCTAAAGACAAACACGAGTCCAGGTTGTGGCCAAAACACTGGTGGAACTCGCACCAGGCGTCCGGCTTTGACCCCAGCACCTTGTCCCCCACCTTCTCGGGCGCCTTCAACCTAGCAGATATGTTAGGGATAGCGAGCAGGTCCGCTAGTCCCATGACGAATTTGTGCTTAGGCGGGCGGTTGTATTCCCGGCGTGCTGGTTGTTGGCGCGCTTGGCTTCTTCCCTTATTTCTCCTATCGTAAGGATAGCGCGTCCTTTGGTCTTTCCTGGGCGCCGCCGCCGTTTCCAGCACCCTCTGCGGCTGGATCCTGGTCTGGGCGCGTGGCCTGGCGGGAGCCACGCTGCCTCTCTTCTCGGCGACTTCACTCTCGTCGGCGATGTGGGCCACCGCAAGTCGCCTGACTTCAGCAAACGTCGCTGGGTGAGCCCTGATCAAAGCCTCGCAGAATGGCCCTGGCTGCACGCCCTTCTTGAAGGCATAAACCAGCATTTCTTCATCCTTGGCCGGCGATCTGACCATCTGCGCTCCGAAGCGATTGAGGTAGTCTCTGAGGGACTCCCCATGGTACTGCCTTATATCAAACAGATCATAGGACACCCTCGGCGGTGCCTTATTCACAATGTACTGCTCGACAAAGATTTTCGAGAATTGTTGAAAATTGGTTATGTGGCCTTTAGGCAGGCTCACAAACCACTCCATCGCCGTTCCCTGGAGCGTACTCACGAACATCTTGCAGTAGACGGCGTCTGACCCTCCCGACAGCATCATCTGCGTGTGGAACGTGGTCAGATGAGCCTCTGGATCCTCCACGCTGGTAAAAACAGCTTTAACCAGAACCACGCTCGTGGGAATAGGCGTGTCGGTAATCGCCTGAACAAAAGGCATTGGGAAAACACGAGGTGGCGTCGACGGTGCCACCTCTTCAGCAGAAGAACGTCCCTGCTGCTCCTGAAGAGCTCGACGCAGCTCCTCAGTTACCTTGCTGAGCTCCTCGTTCCTGGCGCGAGAGGCGACCAGGTCCTCATGTATCCTTGCCTGCTCGACACGCGAGGCTTCCACAGTTGCCTGCAACGACCGCATCATCTCTGCCATATGCGCCATGGTCATGGCGGCGTCGCCTTCAGCTGCGACAGGCGCCACGGGACTGGAACGATTGCTTCTCATTTTTCTCATTAACTTCAGCGAACCACAGAAATACAGCAAACAACACTTCAACCACGATCGAATTGATCAATCGGAGAAAACTCAAGAAACTGCGCAAGAACCCAAGAACACCGCAAACCGTCGAAGAAAACCACAGCTTTACCAAAAACCACCGTTTCCCCGCGAATCAACCAAGCAAACGAAAGAACCCGAATACACCGATCGAAAAGCCAAACGAACGGTTCAAAACGCAAACTTCACCGAACGAAAATCAAAGAAACTACGACCGACGGTTGCACCAGCACACAACCACGCCGAAAACCTCGAAAACTTCCACGAACTCACGCTGTGGATGGGAGCAAGCTTTACACGGCCCCACGGTGGGCGCCTGATGATCCTGCCTGTTGACCGGAGCGCTGGAGAATGCCTCGTCAAAGGATCGACGTGCGCACCGCTTCTCACCTCCGTTCCTCCTCGAGGTCTATCTCAAGAACCTGCAAAGAAACGATACGGCGCCGCTGCGGCCGATCGCACTCCGACGCTCAAGTCAGTGACGGTATCACCAAATACTAAGAACGAGAACCGTGCAAATCCTCTCTCACTCGCAAGCGTAAAGTGTAAGAACTGAACGTGCGTACCTCAGAAAGTCTGTTAAGAGCTCTTATATACCTGGTGGTTTTCTCTCTCCTGGCAGTTACAGACTTGGACATGTGGCTCGTATCCAACTGTACACGTGCCATCATCTGGAGGCTCCCTGACTTGGCGCTGCTTCTACTCTTATTTTGGCTAAGTTACTTATGCATGGTACTGCCCAGTGCATAGCTAACTTAGGAGTGCGATCTCTACTGAAACTGGCGAGTTAGGGCCTTCATACACCTTCCCTGTGGTCTCGCCGGCCGCCTTCATAATGTACTTCTCCTTCGTCTTTGGCGATGTGCTTATTCTGGCGATCTCCGACTGCTTGATCGCCTGAGTCTACATCTGGCGACTTCATCTTCAACCTGGCGATCGCCTATTCTGGTGAACTGGAAATCAGAACACGCCAACTTAACAATCGGCGACCACACGTGCCTCCCGACTTCCTTCCTATCCGCCAACCTGGTGCCTTGTCAACATGCCTACACTGTAGCAGGATGCCACGTCATCACACCCGTCCACCAGGGCGGTACAGCTCTAGATCACCATCTCCCTTCACCGTCTTCTTGATCATCGAAAGGTAACTACTTTCCTTCATCTGCTGGGTTTCCTTGCATTTTCACCGATTTGCATCATCCTGTAACTGCCTGGTGCATACGCTGTGGGTTGTTTTTCCATTTCTCCTTCTGCGTAACTTAGGGCTTTGTCGATCGTCGCAACGAACATACATTCGTTCGTTTTCTCACCTACCTTCTATGATTGAGTCAGCCTCTGTAACCCCCTGATCATTTTTCCATTCTTCTTCCTTTGCAGTTGCTATCATGACTCGCACCAAGATTACCCCGAACCCACCTCCTTCAGCACGAAACCTTCCTTCACAAGCACACGACCCAACCCAAGTTCGTGGCGCTTCATCTTCGCAAGCTGTGAGGCCTGCGTCTTCGCAACCTGTCCCGGCTCAGGCGACTCCACCTAACACTGGAGGAGCCCCCGTCCCTCTGCCAGACTTCAAAACTCTATACCCCTGGGCAAACCCAACCCTTCTGAAGGAGACCTCGTCGGTGAACACTGCGGGAGCAGTTCTGCGGTTGACTAAGGGGGACGAGGCCTATCAATCGTTTCACAAGGAGCACGACGAGAGGATGATGGTGCTGCCTTGCCCCGCCGCCCTGCCAGTGTGTGCTGATGACAGAGTAAGCGCCGACGGGCCCTTCTGCTTTGTCTATACAACTTTCTTCAAGAAGGTCAAGCTCAGGTTCCCTCTCACCCGATTCGAGAGGGAACTTTTGACCGAGCTCAACATCGCTGCCGCCCAGCTTCACCCCAACAGCTGGGCGTTTGTTCGAGCCTTTGAAATAACGTGCGACCACCTGGGGTTGCCCGCGTCGGTGGACGTGTTTTTGTTCCTTTTTGGGGCCAAGCACCCAGGCGACCGCCTGTGGGTCAGCTTGAATGCAATTGCTGGGAGATCCATTTTTACCATCTTCCAGCAATCGTACAAAGACTGGAAGGGGAAGTTCATCCAAGTACGCGCAAACGACAAGGACACCTCCCTTCTTGATGGCTTCCCCTTGTACTGGGTGGACAAGGGGAAAAAGGAGTCCAAGAGCTGCTTCAGGAGGCCCAGAAGTCCTGATAGCATGGGAGCATTGGACAGAGACCTCTGTCTTTTCTGGATGAGGGTGGCGGACGCCAATATAACATTCCTGACCACCACCTTGATCTCCTTCGAATTCTTCGAGGATCAGCTAGAATTCCAAATAGGTTAGGACATCCAAACTGTTGCTTTGATACTGCTTCTGATACTGCTTCTGGGCGTCTTGTGCGATATGCACAAGACTTTGGTTTTACCTTTCCAACATATACTACTTGCTTTGCTGTTTTATTACCTCATACACTTATCTTTTTCTTCTTTGAGCTAACCCATGCATTTTCGTTTCATGCAGACAACATGTTGGGCAGAAACATGCTCGCCGAATTGAAGGCGCTCGCCCGAAACCACGGGTTGGCGACCGGCTCCCAAACGGTGCCCAACTCGGCGGTCGACAAGGCCATTGTTCATGGGCGATCACCGCCCAAGGAACCCACCCAGCGCAAGAAACTGGTCCTTAAGAGACCTAAGCGAAAAGCCCCTCAAGTCGTCCATGAGGAGGAAGAAGAGGATGACGAGGTCACAGAGGATGGCCTCGTTACGAAAAGGAAGAGGGTGGCACCTTCTTCTCCACCTGCTCCGCCCCCTCTTCCAACTTCAACACCACCGTCGACGCCTGCTCCTCCTCCATCATCGCCAACGCCGCAGGCTCCTCCCTCTCCAGTCCAGGCGATTCCACTGGCCACTGCGCCACCTGCAGCTGAGGCCCAAGAGCCAAATTTCCTGGAGGACCCCCCAAGCGCCTCTACGCCACACATGTCAGCTGGAGGGGGCCCCCCTTCAAACGCTTCAGCTGCAGAAAATGCTCCAATCGGGGATGAGGTGGCTCATACCTCTCCAATCCTGATTACCGAATCCCCGATTGCGTCGGCACGCCAGGAAGCAACCACTGAAGATATTGCTAAGGAAGGTGGCGGCGAGAACCCTCAACAAGCCCCCCCGGCGCCTCTCCAAGCAGCAAACCTTTCCCTCGAAGTTACAAGGATGTGGGAACCTCTAACCGCCAAGTTGAAAACCATAGCAGAGGATATCCCCGCGATCATAACGAGGGCTGTGGAGAGCTCCACCAGGAGGCTTCAAGACGATCTCTTCAACCTCAAGACTGAAAATAGCACTATGAAGGTCGAGGTGGAGAAGATGTCATTCAGCCTGACGCTCGCAGAAATCGAACACTCCCGAGTGGAGGATGCCATGAATACCGAGCTCAGGCTGGCGCGCAAGGAAGCTGCTGACCTTCGCCGCAAAGTTCACGATCTTGCCCAAGAGAAGGTCGAGTTGGAAAGCAAAATCGTGCCTCTTCGCGCCAAGGCGATCGACCTGAAGGCTCACATTCAAGCTGACGCCGCCAAGGTGCAAAAACTGGAGCAGAGATCGATCGACCGCGAGAAGCTACTTGGGCAAGTAGAAAAAGCGAGGGACGACGCCATGGCTGATCTCGCCGAGGCAAACAAGGAGAAAGGAAAGATGGCTGCTGAGTTGGCCCAAGCTCAAACGGAATCCAAGAAGGTTACTGACGACCTTCTCTACGCTCAAGAGACCAACGAGCAACTCAAAAAGCAGGTTGAAGAGCTGGAGCAGCAGAACAAAGAGCTCAAGAAGCAGGTTGAAGAACTTCAAGGGCAAATTGAAGAACTTAAGCTAAACTCTGCTCAGATTCTGGCTGCTGGATTCGAAGCCGCTCGGGAACAATTCGCATGCCTATTCCCCGATCTCGACCTCAGCATGGTGTCGTTGAACAACGACGTAGTAGATGGAAAGGTCGTTCCTGCTGAAGACTAACCAACTCCACCTCATCTGCTACTTTATGATTTCCCTTGTATATATCTTGTAATAAACTCGCGCCTATGTATTTTTAACAGATACTCATTTCAATCACAAAGCTTGGATATTCTCTCCCCTGACTCCTTTTAAGCGCTTTAACCTTCTTTGCATGTTTAACTTTGTCGGATTTAACTTAGTGATTTTGCAAACGCGACTTTTGACGTAACTGCCTCGAGCCAATTCAAACTTAAGCAATAATCACTTTAAACAACTCGTACTCCTGAGGCAACTAACCTTATTGCCAGAATACCCTTCAAGCAACGAACTGTAACTCAATTATTGGCTCAAACAACGTCTCACTCGACCTGCTTTATCAAACAAGTCTTTCAACCTTCTCGCCGTGTTTGAACTTTTCCCGATCGCCAAGAACTCTTGGTAACATCAGCCTTTCCTAGCCTCATGCTTTGCCCTTTGGGGTTCTCTCTTTACCCTCCTGGATTTCAGAACAAAGACCGGCTGACTAGGCGTTCTCTTCGAACCTATCTGGTGCCTCAACTCGCATGTAAGTGAGAAGGTCTTTTAACTCGCCTGAACTCGCTCAACGGCGAGAAGGACTTTATCTGGTGCCTCAACTTGCCCAGGGTGTACATCTGCTCCCCCCCGGATGCACTGGGGACCTTTTCTTTTTCTCGCCTGCACTCGCTCGGCGGCGAGGAGGTCTTTAACTGGCCTTAGCTCGCACAACGGCGATAAGGACTTTATCTGGTGCCTCAACTTGCCCAGGGTGTACATCTCCTCCCCCCTGGATGCACTGAGGACCTTTTCTTTCTCTCGCCTGCACTCGCTCGTCGGCGAGGAGGTCTTTAACTTGCCTCTACATTGCCCCAGGGGTTCCATCTTCTCGCCCCCAAAAACATGGAGGACTTTTTACTCTTTCTCGCCTGCACTCGCTCGACGGCGAGAGCGTTGAGGTCTTTCATCTGGTGCCTCCGATCGCCGAAAGACGATGAGGACTTTGAAAACTTAACTGGTGCCTCCAATCGCCGAAAAACGATGAGGACTTAAAACTTAACTGGTGCCTCCAATCGCCGAAAAACGATGAGGACTTAAAACTTTTTAGAAAGCACGCGATATATCTTTTCTTGCCTTAAATCATGTACAAATGACAAGGTCTTTCTTCAAAACTTTTGAAAATAGCACACATGCAATCTGAAAACACCTTATACTTCGAAAACTCTTCTTTTATTGGGTGGCCTCATTAAAAACCCTCCTTAGGGAAAAAAGAGTGCCCCCTTCAAACTGTTTTAACAGAGACATTGTAATATAACATTGTGTTTGTCTTTACTTACAAAGCTCTTAACTATAGTACAACTTCAGGTGTGTGGCGTTCCAGGTGCGAGGGATCGCCCCTCCTTCCAGCGTCTCTAAGCGGTAGGCCCCGTTCCCGAGCGCCTGGGTTATTCTGAACGGTCCAGTCCACTTGGGTGACAATTTATTCTCCATCTCGTACTGGTGGGCCTTCCTCATCACCAAGTCGCCCTCTCTAAACTGCCTTGGCATCACCTTCGAGTTGTATCTTCGTTCAACCCTTCTTTTCACAGCCTCAGCCTTCAACCTCGCCTCTTCCCTGACCTCATCCAGCAGATCCAGGTTCAGCCTTCTCTCTTCATTCGAATCTTCCTCTACGAAGTTCTGGAATCTCGGCGAGCTCTCCTGGATCTCCACTGGAATCATGGCATCACACCCATAGACCAAGCTGAACGGGGTCTCGTGGGTTCCCGACTGCTCGGTGGTGTGGTACGCCCAGACTATACGGGGCACCTCCTCAGCTCAACTTCCCTTGGCTTTCTCAAGCCTTCTCTTCAAACCTCTCAACAACACCCGATTAGCTGATTCCACCTGGCCATTCGTTTGAGGGTGCTCGACGGATGCAAACACTTGTTGAATTCCCACCCCTTTGCAAAGCTTCTTCAACAGGTGGCTTGCAAACTGCGTCCCATTATCTGACACCAGGCGCTTAGGCACTCCAAATCGGCACACGATGTTCTTCCATACAAAACCTTCGATCTTGTGTGCGGTGATCTGGGCCACTGGTTCTGCTTCAATCCACTTGGTGAAATACTCAATCGCCACCACCAAGTACTTCATTTGCCTGATCGCCAGCGGGAAAGGTCCCAGGATGTCGATTCCCCAAGTATGAAACGGCCAAGGGCTATAGATCGACTTCAACTCCTCGGGAGGTGCCTTATGCCAATCGGCGTGCTGCTGGCATTGTTTACAGCATTGGGCATATTTCTTGCAATCTTCTCTCATGGATGGCCAGTAGTAGCCTGCACGGAGAGTCCTCGCGGCCAGAGCTCGACCCCCGACGTGGCTCCCGCATATACCTTCGTGGAGCTCTGCCATAATTCTCGTGCACTTCTCGCCGTGTATACATTCTAGGAGCGGGTGAGTGAACCCAAACCTGTACAGATCGCCATCAATCAACGTATACTTGCTGGAATTTTTCTTTACCTTCCTAGCTTCCGTCGGATCCAACGGGAGGAGGCCATCTGCCAGGCACCGTTTGTATTGCGTTATCCAAGTGTCTGGCTCATGGGCGGCGCAGACCTGCATCACGTCCACCTTCTCTCCTCGGCATGCTCTAACTCTCGGCGACCTCAGAGTTTCTTGCGTCAAAGACTTATTGCTTCTCGCTGCTCTCTCCGTCGACCTGCTTATCTGAAGGACCAGGTGATCTGCTACAAATGCCCTCGGCGTCTTCAGAGTTTCTTGAATCACCGTCCTCTGCCTACCCCCCTTGCCTGAGCTGGCGAGCTTAGCAAGCAAGTCAGCTCGAGCATTCTGCTCTCGGGGCACGTGTACTACTTCAAAGGAGGCAAAGGAACTCTTCAATTCCTGCAAATACGCCAAGTAAGCCGCCATTTGTGGATCTTTAGCCTGGAACTCGCCTGTTACTTGCCCCGTGACTAGCAGCGAGTCACTCTTAGCCATCAGCACCCTAGCTCCCATCTCCATGGCCAGCAAAATCCCGGCGATCAGCGCCTCATACTCTGCTTGATTGTTGCTGGCTTTAAAGGCAAACCTCAAAGATTGTTCAATCAGCACCCCGTTGGGTCCTTCCAATATGACTCCAGCACCGCTGCCCTGCTGGTTCGACGATCCGTCCACCGAAAGTACCCAACGGAAATCGTCTCCTTCAACCCGCGCCGCCTCTGATGAGAGTTCAACCACAAAATCTGCAAAGATTTGCCCCTTGATCGGGCCTCGCGGTTCATATTTAATATCAAACTCTGACAACTCCACTGCCCACTTCACCATCCTTCCCGCAACGTCGGGTTTCTTCAAGACCTTCTGGATGGGCAGGTCAGTCATCACCAGTATTGTGAAACTGTGGAAGTAGTGGCGCAACCTCCTCGCCGAAAACACCACAGCCAGCGCAGCCTTCTCCAGGGCCTGATATCTCGTTTCTGGGCCCTGCAATACTTTGCTCACGAAATAAATAGGCTTCTGAGCCTGATCTTGATCCTGGGCGAGCACCGCACTCACTGCCCTCTCAGTCACAGCGAAATACAACCTGAGAGGGATTCCCGCCAGCGGTTTGCACAGAACCGGCGGGCTCGCCAGATACTCTTTTAGTTTGACGAAAGCCTCCTCGCACTCTTTCGTCCAAACGAACTTGTTATTGCGCCGCAGACATTGAAAATAGGGATGCCCCTTTTCTCCGCTAGCTGACACGAAGCGAGATAGGGCTGCCATCCGACCTGTTAGCTGCTGGACTTCCATCACCGTAGCCGGGCTTCTCATCGCCAAGATGGCGGCACACTTGTCTGGGTTAGCTTCTATCCCCCTTTCAGTCAAGAGAAAACCCAAAAACTTTCCAGCCTCCACGCCGAAAATGCATTTCTCCGGGTTGAGCTTTAACTTGAACTTGGCGATCGTCGTGAACAATTCTTCCAAGTTTGCAACGTGCTTGCTTTTCTCCTGCGAGGTCACGACCATGTCATCGACGTAGGCTTGCACGTTCCTTCCCAGCATTGGTGCAAGTACTCGATCCATCAACCTCTGGTACGTGGCCCCCGCGTTTTTCAGCCCAAACGGCATCACCTTATAGCAGTAGCACGATCTCTCCGTCATGAAGGCTGTTTGTTTTCTCTTCATCCATGGGATGCATCTTGATCTGATTATATCCCGAGAAGGCATCCAGGAAGCTCAGCAGCTTGCACCCTGCAGCACTATCAACCAGGGCATCAATGCTTGGTAAAGGATACGAATCCTTTGGGCAAGCTTTGTTCAGATCGGTGAAATCGACGCACATGCGCCATTTCCCGTTACTCTTCTTCACCAGTACGACATTTGCCAACCATTCAGGGTACTGGACTTCCCTGATGTGGCCTGCAGCGAGGAGTTTCTGTGTTTCGTCCTTGATCGCCTGCCTCCTCTCCTCATTGAATTTTCTTCTCCTTTGTCGCACCGGTCTCACCATGTTGTCCATCGCCAGATGATGGCACAAGAAGTCGGGATCGATCCCGGGCATGTCCGAAGCGGACCAAGCAAACGCGTCCAGATGCCGCTCAATCACCTTGGCGATCTGGTCCTGGAGATCGACCTCCAGAGGTCTTCCGAGCTTGAAGATTTTCCCTCCGATCTCCTTCTCGAGCCACTGCTCGACAGGTTTGGGCCTGGATTCTCTGGCGATCACCGCCCTGGCGATTCCCTGTTCCCTTGCTTCCTCAGGGCGATTCCGCGCCTCTTCCTCCTCCAGGCCAGCATTCCTCTCCCCCAGCTCAGCGTCTACCATCTCGACATCCCTTCCGGCGGCCTCCTCTGTTACCGGCGGTCTGGGCTTCACACCGGGAGGTGGGGTGGTTGTTACATAACTCACTGATCTTTTGTTTTTCAGGCTATTCTCATAGCACCTTTTTGCTTCTTTCTGATCCGACTTGATCGTGATCACCACCACTTCCATGGACGGCAACTTCACCTTCATGTGCCGAGTCGACGGAATGGCGCCTATCCTGTTAAGAGTGGGCCTTCCCAACAGGATGTTATATGCTGAAGGGGCGTTTACGATGAGGTACTTGATTTTCTCCGTCCTCGACCCAGCCTCATCTGTAAACGTGGTTCTCAGCTCAATGTACCCCCTGACCTCCACCTGGTCACCAGCGAACCCATATAGGCACCCTCCATAGGGCCTTAGCTGGTCAAGGGGCAATTCCAGCTGCGTGAAAGTCGGCCAGAACATCACGTCTGCCGAGCTTCCTTGGTCCACCAGAACTCTGTGGACCTTCCTCCCTGCTGTGACCAACGAAATGACTATGGGATCGTTGTCATGAGGCACAACGTCCCGAAGATCCTGCTTGGTGAACGTAATGTCCACTTCCGGCGAGTGATCTTCAAACATGTCCACTGTCATCACCGATCGCGCATACTTTTTCCTCTGCGATGCGGTGCATCCACCACCTGAGAAACCTCCTGCAATGGTGTGGATCTCCCCGTGGATAGGCATCTCGTGTTGCTGGGCTTCTCCACCTGCTGGCTGGGAACTCGACGCTCCCCCCGTCTTTCCATCCAGCAGATAGTCATTTAGGAACCCGCTCTTAACCAGATCGTCGAGCTGATACCCCAAAGACAAACACGAGTCCAAGGTGTGGTCAAAACATTGGTGGAACTCGCACCAGGCGTCCGGCTTCGACCCCAGCACCTTGTCGCCCACCTTCTCAGGCGCCTTCAACCTAGCAGATATGTTAGGGATAGCGATCAGGTCTGCTAGTCCCATGACAAATTTGTGCTTAGGCGGGCGATTGTACTCCCGACGTGCTGGTTGCTGGCGTGCTGGTTGCTGGCGCGCTTGGCTTCTTCCCTTGTTTCTCCTGTCGTAAGGATGGCGAGTCCTCTGGTCTTTTCTGGCCGCCGCCGCCGTTTCCAGCACCCTCTGCGGCTGGATCCTGGTCTGGGCGCGTGGCCTGGCGGGAGCCACGCTGCCTCTCTTCTCGGCGACTTCACTCTCGTCGGCGATGTGGGCCACCGCAAGTCGCCTGACTTCAGCAAACGTCGCTGGATGAGCCCTGATCAAGGCCTCGCAGAATGGCCCTGGCTGCACGCCCTTCTTGAAGGCATAGACCAGCATTTCTTCATCCTTGGCCGGCGATTGACCATCTGCGCTCCGAAGCGATTGAGGTAGTCTCTGAGGGACTCCCCATGGTACTGCCTTATATCAAACAGATCATAGGACACCCTGGGCGGTGCCTTATTCACAATGTACTGCTCGACAAAGATTTTCGAGAACTGTTGGAAATTGGTTATGTGGCCGTTAGGCAGGCTCACAAACCACTCCATCGCCGTTCCCTGGAGCGTACTCACGAACATCTTGCAGTAGACGGCGTCTGACCCTCCCGACAGCATCATCTGCGTGTGGAACGTGGTCAGGTGAGCCTCTGGATCCTCCACGCCGGTAAAGACAGCCTTAACTGGGACCACGCTCGTGGGAATAGGCGTGTCGGTAATCGCCTGAACAAAAGGCATTGGGAAAACACGAGGTGGCGTCGACGGCGCCACCTCTTCAGCAGAAGAACGTCCTTGCTGCTCCTGAAGAGCTCGACGCAGCTCCTCAGTTACCTTGCTGAGCTCCTCGTTCCTGGCGCGAGAGGCGACCAGGTCCTCATGTATCCTCGCCTGCTCCACGCGCGAGGCTTCCACAATTGCCTGCAACGAGCGCATCATCTCTGCCATCTGCGCCATGGTCATGGCGGTGTCGCCTTCAGCAGCGACAGGCGCCACGGGACTGGAACGATTGCTTCTCATTTTTCTCATTAACTTCAGCGAACCACAGGAAAACAGCGAACAACACTCCAACCACGATCGAATCAGCGATCAATCGGAGAAACTCAAGAAACTGCGCAAGAACTCAAGAACACCGCAAACCTTCGAAGAAAACCACAACTTCACCAAAAACCACCGTTTCCCCGCGGACAACCAAACAAGCGGAAGAAGTCGAACTTCCACCAAACAGATTGCGCGCAAGCAACAGAAGACCTCACTCCACCGATCGAAAGCCAAACAAACGGTACAAAACGCAAACTCACCGAACGAAATTCAGACAAACCGTGAACGATGGTTGCACCAGCGCACAACCACGCAGAAAACTTCGTAAACCTCCAAGAACCCACGCTGTGGATGGGAGCACGTTTTACACGGCCCCACGGTGGGCGCCTGATGATCCTTCCTGTTGACCGGAACGCTGGAGAATGCCTCGTCAAAGGATCGACGTGCTCACCGCTTCTCACCTCCGTTCCTTTCCGGGATCTACTTCAAGAACAACACGGCGCCGCTGCGGCCGATCGCACTTCGACGCTCAAGTCAGTGACGGTATCACCAAATACTAAGAACAAGAACCGTGCAAATCCTCTCTCACAATCAGCTCTATCACTCGCAAGCGTAAAGTGTATGAACTGAACGTGCGTACCTCAGAAAGTTCGTTAAGAGCTCTTATATACCTGGTGGTTTTCTCTCTCCTGGCAGTTACAGACTTGGACACGTGGCTCGTATCCAACTGTACACGTGCCATCATCTGGAGGCTCCCTGACTTGGCGCTGCTTCTACTCTCATTTTGGCTAAGTTACTTATGCATGGTACTGCCCAGTGCATAGCTAACTTAGGAGTGCGATCTCTACTGGAACTGGCGAGTTAGGGGTTTTCATACACCTTCCCTGTGGTCTCGCCGGCCGCCTTCATAACCTGCTGCTTCTCCTTCATCTTCGGCGATGTGCTTGCTCTGGCGATCTCCAATGCCTAGGTCGCCTGAATCTACATCTGGCGACTGGATCTTTAACCTGGCGATCGCCTATTCTGGTAAGCTGGAAATCGGAACACGCCAACTTATCAACTGGCGACTACACGTGCCTCCCGACTTCCTTCCTATCTGCCAACCTGGCGCCTTGTCAACACGCCTACACTGTAGCAGGATGCCACGTCATCATACCCGACCACCAGGGCGGTACATAAGTGATCAAGTGGTGATTGCTTAGTGGATTTCCACAGGGTTCTGAGAAGACTAGATGTAGCTTTGGATTTGGAGTGAACCAGTATAAACAACTGTGTACAATTTCTCTATCCCTATCTCTTTAAATTCAGTTTTGTCAATTAATAACTGGTATAAACAACCGATTGTTTCGGTAAAACAACTGATTGTTTTTCCAGTATTGTGCTTTTTGTACCGTCATGTTCCTGGGCGTTAACCAGAAGACAAAGTCAACACATGGTGGGACCCCTCAAGGGACCAAGGAAGAGAAGTCAACAGGTCAACCGCTCATGACGTCGCCTAAAGACATCGCCCAAGAGAAATATCGGGCCTCGATAGTTCAGAACAGTAGCACGGAGAAGAGAAAGATGGCTTCAAGGCCATAAGTTCTAGTACCAGTAGGGGGTAAACCTGACTCGTGAAGTATCCACGCCACTGCTGGGAGACCCTGGGACAGATACGACCCATGAGAGGGCCATGACCAGGGGAGAACCACGTGCATGATACGAGAGAAAGGTAGATACACCCCCAGGGCGAGTGACTAGTGATTGGGGTGCATGAGTTGGCACCCAAAAAGTCAACCCACGTGACAAAAGTACTTCGCAGGAAAGAGGGCTCACACGATGGAAAAACCCTAAGTTGGGTGGCGGCGCTGTGGGACCCTCTGCACAGAATAACGATCAAGTCAGAGGGGCATGTGGCAATGCCCACGTGCTCATTAAAGATTTCAGGGAAAGTTGCCAAGGTACGCGTTAAGTAAGTTAAGATTCGTACATTCCAAGGCACATTTTTATACGCACTCAATGCGCTTCAACGCGCTTTAAATGCAGAAGGTATATAAAAAGGGGCCTTGGGTCGTTTGAAAGGGAAGAACGTTTTAACCTAATTCTCACAATTACACAGAGCTTACACACACAGAGCACAAACCCTAATTGTTCTTGACGGCACACCCAGCTATGGGCTTAAGGCAATTAGGGCAACACGGTTTTAGCCCTTCAGTACAGTTTTAGATCACCCTGAGAGCATTTGTTCAAGTGTTTCGATACGGGGTGTGTCACCTTTTGATGTTTGTACCGCCCTGGTGGTCGGGTGTGATGACGTGGCATCCTGCTACAGTATAGGCGTGTTGACAAGGCGCCAGGTTGGCAGAAGGGAAGGTAGTCGCCAGTTGTTATATTGGCGTGTTCCGATTTCCAGCTACCAAAATCGGCGATCGCCAGGTTAAAGATGAAGTCGCCAGATGTAGATTCAGGCGACCTAGTCATTGGAGATCGCCAGAGCAAGCACATCGCCGATGATGAAGGAGAAGCAGATTATGAAAGCGGCCGGCGAGACCACAGGGAAGGAGTATGAAGGTCCCTAACTCGCCAGTTCCAGTAGAGATCGCACTCCCAAGTTAGCTATACACTGGGCAGTACCATGCATAGGTAACTAGGCCAAAATGAGAGTAGAAGCAGCGCCAAGTCAGGGAGCCTCCAGATGATGGCACGTGTACGGTTGGATGCGAGCCACGTGTCCAAGTCTGTAACTGCCAGGAGAGAGAAAGCTACCAGGTATATAAGAGTTCTTAACGAACTTTCTGAGGTACGCACGTTCAGTTTATACACTTTACGCTTGCGAGTTAGAGCTGGCTGTGAGAGAGGATTTGCACGGTTCTTGTTCTCTTAGTATTTGGTGATACCGTCACTGACTTGAGCGTTGGAGTGCGATCGGCCGCAGCGGCGCCGCTCTGTTTCTTTGCAGGTTCTTGAGGTGGATCTCGACGAGGAACAGAGGTTTGAAGCGGTGCACACGTCGATCCCTTGACGAGGCAGTTCCCAGCGTTCTGGTCAACAGGCAGGATCATCAGGCGCCCACCGTGGGGCCGTGTAAAACTTACTCCCATCCACAGCGTGAGTTCGTGGAGGTTTTCGAAGTTTTTGCGTGGTTGTGTGTTGGTGCAACCGTCGTCCGCTGTTTGTCTGAGTTTCGTTCGGTGAGTTCGCATTTTTCCACCGTTCGTTTCGAGTTTTGTTCGGTGAAGCGAGGTTTCCTGCCGTTTGCGCGTGATTTGTTCGGTGGAGTTTGAGTTCTTTCGCTCGATCGGTTGTTCGTAGGGTTTCTGGTGAAGTTGTGGTTTTCTTTGAAGGTACACGGTGTTCTTGAGTTTCTTGCGCAGTTTCGCACAGTTTTCTCCGATTGATCGCTGATTCGATCGTGGTTGAAGTGTTGTTCGCGGCATTCCTGTGATTCGCTGAAGTTCATGAGAAAAATGAGAAGCAATCGCTCAAGTCCGGTTGCGCCCGTGGCACCTGTCGCTGCTGAAGGCGCCGCCGCCATGACCATGGCGCAGATGGCAGAGATGATGCGCTCGTTGCAGGCAACTGTGGAAGCCTCACGCGTAGAGCAGGCGAGAATGCATGAGGACCTGGTCGCCTCTCGCGCCAGGAATGAGGAGCTCAGTAAGATGACTGAGGAGCTGCGTCAAGCTCTTCAGGAGCAGCAAGGGCGTTCTGCCGCGGAAGAGGTTGCGCCATCGTCGCCAACTCGTGTTTTTCCCATGCCTTTTATTCAGGCGATCACGGACACGCCCATTCCCGCGAGCGTGGTTCCGGTTAAGGCTGTTTTCACCGGCGTGGAGGATCCTAAGGCTCATCTCACCACGTTCCATACGCAGATGATGCTGTCAGGAGGGTCAGACGCCGTCTACTGCAAGATGTTCGTGAGTACGCTCCAGGGAACGGCGTTAGAGTGGTTCGTGAGCCTGCCTAACGGCCACGTAACCAATTTCCAACAGTTCTCGAAGATTTTTGTCGAGCAGTACATCGTGAATAAGGCACCGCCCAGGGTGTCTTATGATTTGTTTGATATAAGGCAGTACCAGGGAGAGTCCCTCAGAGAATACCTGAATCGTTTTGGGGCGCAGATGGTCAGATCGCCGGCCAAGGATGAAGAAATGCTGGTCTCTGCCTTCAAGAAGGGCGTGCAGCCAGGACCATTCTGCGAGGCCTTGATCAGGGCTCACCCTGCGACGTTTGCTGAAGTCAGGCGACTTGCGGTGGCTCATATCGCTGACGAGAATGAAGTCGCCGAGAAGAGAGGAAGCGTGGCTCCCGCCAGGCCACGCGCCCAGACCAGGATCCAGCCGCAGAGGGTGCTGGAGACAGCAGCGGCGGCCAGGAAGGACCAGAGGACTCGCCATCCTTACGATAGGAGGAACAAGGGAAGGAGCCAAGCGCGCCAGCAACCAGCACGCCGGGAATACAATCGCCCGCCTAAGCACAAATTTGTTATGGGACTAGCGGACCTGATCGCCATTCCTAACATATCTGCTAGGTTGAAAGCGCCTGAGAAGGTGGGCGACAAGGTGCTGGGGTCGAAGCCGGATGCCTGGTGCGAGTTCCACCAGTGTTTTGGCCACACTTTGGACTCGTGTTTGTCCTTGGGATATCAGCTCGACGATCTGGTCAAGAGCGGGTTCCTAAATGACTATCTGCTGGACAGGAGGACGGGGGGAGCGTCGAGTTCCCAGCCAGCAGGTGGAGAAGCCCAGCAACACGAGATGCCTATCCACGGGGAGATCCACACCATTGCAGGGGGCTTCTCAGGTGGTGGATGCACCGCATCGCAGAGAAAGAAGTACGCGCGATCGGTGATGACAGTGGATATGTTTGAAGACCACTCGCCGGAAGTGGACATTACGTTCACCAAGCAGGATCTTCGGGACGTTGTGCCTCATGACAACGATCCCATAGTCATTTCGTTGATTACGGCGGGAAGGAAGGTCCACAGAGTTCTGGTGGACCAAGGAAGCTCGGCAGACGTGATGTTCTGGCCGACTTTCACGCAGCTGGAGTTGCCCCTTGACCAGCTAAGGCCCTATGGAGGGTGCCTATATGGGTTCGCTGGTGACCAGGTGGAGGTCAGGGGGTACATAGAGCTGAGAACCACGTTTACTGATGAGGCTGGGTCGAGGACGGAGAAAATCAAGTACCTCATCGTAAACGCTCCTTCAGCATATAACATCCTGTTGGGAAGGCCCACGCTTAACAGGATAGGCGCCATTCCGTCGACTCGGCACATGAAGGTAAAGTTGCCGTCCATGGAAGGGGTGGTGATCACGATCAAGTCTGATCAGAAAGAAGCGAAAAGGTGCTATGAGAATAGCCTGAAAAACAAAAGATCAGTAAGTTATGTAACAACCACCCCACCTCCCGGTGTGAAGCCCAGATCGACGGTAACAGAGGAGGCCGCCGGAAGAGATGTGGAGATGGTGGACGCTGAGCTGGGCGAGAGGAATGCTGGCCTGGAGGAGGAAGAGGAGCGGAATCGCCCTGAGGAAGCAAGGGAGCAGGGAATCGCCAGGGCGGTGATCGCCAGAGAATCCAGGCCTAAACCTGTCGAGCAGTGGCTCGAAAAGGAGATCGGAGGAAAAATCTTCAAGCTGGGAAGATCTCTGGAGGTTGAGCTCCAGGACCAGATCGCCAAGGTGATTGAGCGGCATCTGGACGCGTTTGCATGGTCCGCTTCGGACATGCCCGGGATTGATCCCGACTTCTTGTGCCATCATCTGGCGATGGACAACTTGGTGAAGCCAGTGCGGCAAAGGAGAAGAAAGTTTAACGAGGAGAGGAGGCAGGCGATCAGGGACAAAACACAGAAACTCCTCGCTGCAGGCCACATCAGGGAAGTCCAGTACCCTGAATGGTTGGCAAATGTCGTGCTGGTGAAGAAGAGTAACGGGAAATGGCGCATGTGCGTCGACTTCACCAACCTGAACAAAGCTTGCCCAAAGGATTCATATCCTTTACCAAGCATAGACGCCCTGGTCGATAGTGCTGCGGGGTGCAAGTTGCTGAGTTTCCTGGATGCCTTCTCGGGATACAACCAGATCAAGATGCATCCCATGGATGAAGAGAAAACAGCCTTCATGACGGAGAGATCGTGCTACTGCTATAAGGTGATGCCGTTTGGGCTGAAGAACGCGGGGGCCACGTACCAGAGGCTGATGGATCGAGTACTTGCACCGATGCTGGGAAGGAACGTGCAAGCTTACGTCGATGACATGGTCGTGACCTCGCAGGAAAAAAGCAAGCACGTTGCAGACTTGGAAGAATTGTTCACGACGATCGCCAAGTTCAAGTTAAAGCTCAATCCGGAGAAATGCATTTTCGGCGTGGAGGCTGGAAAGTTTTTGGGTTTCCTCTTGACTGAAAGGGGAATAGAAGCCAATCCTGATAAGTGCGCCGCCATCTTGGCGATGAGGAGCCCAGCTACGGTGAAAGAAGTCCAGCAGCTAACAGGTCGGATGGCAGCCCTATCTCGCTTCGTGTCAGCTAGCGGAGAAAAGGGACATCCCTATTTTCAATGTCTGCGGCGCAATAATAAGTTTGTTTGGACGAAAGAGTGCGAGGAAGCTTTCGTCAAACTGAAGGAGTATCTGGCGAGCCCGCCGGTTCTGTGCAAACCGCTGGTGGGAATCCCTCTCAGGTTGTATTTTGCTGTAACTGAGAGGGCGGTAAGTGCGGTGCTCGCCCAGGATCAAGATCAAGCTCAGAAGCCTATCTATTTTGTGAGCAAGGTGTTGCAGGGCCCCGAAACGAGATATCAGGCACTGGAGAAGGCTGCGCTGGCTGTGGTGTTTTCGGCGAGGAGGTTGCGCCACTACTTCCATAGTTTCACAATACTGGTGATGACTGACCTGCCCATCCAGAAGGTCTTGAAGAAACCCGACGTTGCGGGAAGGATGGTGAAGTGGGCGGTAGAGTTGTCAGAATTTGATATTAAATATGAGCCCCGAGGCCCGATCAAAGGGCAAATCTTTGCAGATTTCGTGGTTGAGCTCTCATCAAAGGCGACGCGGGTTGAAGGAGACGATTTCCGTTAGGTACTTTCGGTGGATGGATCGTCGAACCAGCAGGGCAGCGGTGCTGGAGTCATATTGGAAGGACCCAACGGCGTGCTGATCGAACAATCTCTGAGGTTCGCCTTCAAAGCCAGCAACAATCAAGCAGAGTATGAGGCGCTGATCGCCGGAATTCTGCTGGCCAAGGAGATGGGAGCTAGGGTGCTGATGGCTAAGAGTGACTCGCTGCTAGTCACGGGGCAAGTAACAGGCGAGTTCCAGGCTAAAGATCCACAAATGGCGGCTTAATTGGCGTATGTGCAGGAATTGAAGAGTTCCTTTGCCTCTTTTGAAGTAGTGCATGTGCCCAGAGAGCAGAATGCCCGAGCTGACTTGCTTGCTAAGCTCGCCATCTCAGGCAAGGGGGGTAGGCAGAGGACGGTGATTCAAGAAACTCTGAAGACGCCAAGGGCATTTGTAGCAGATCACCTGGTCCTTCAGGTAAGCAAGTCGATGGAGAAAGCAGCGAGAAGCCATAAGTCCTTGACGCAAGAAACTCTGAGATCGCCGAGAATTAGAGCGTGTCGAGGAGAGAAGGTGAATGTGATGCAGGTCTGCGCCACCCATGAGCCAGACACTTGGATAACACAGTACAAACGGTGCCTGGCAGATGGCCTCCTCCCGCTGGATCCGACAGAAGCTAGGAAGGTGAAGAAAAATTCCAGCAAGTACACATTGATTGATGGCGATCTGTACAGGTTCGGGTTCACTCACCCACTCCTGGAATGCATACACGGCAAGAAGTGCACGAGAATCATGGCAGAGCTCCACGAAGGTATATGCGGAAGCCACGTCGGGGGTCGAGCTCTGGCCGCGAGAACTCTCCGTGCAGGCTACTACTGGCCATCTATGAGAGAGGATTGCAAGAAATATGCCCAGTGTTGCAAACAATGCCAACAGCACGCCGACTGGCACAAGGCACCTCCCGAGGAGTTGAAGTCGATCTATAGCCCTTGGCCGTTTCATACTTGGGGAATCGACATCCTGGGACCATTCCCACTGGCGATCAGGCAGATGAAGTACTTGGTGGTGGCGATTGAGTATTTCACCAAGTGGATTGAAGCAGAACCGGTGGCCCAGATCGCCGCACACAAGATCTAAGGTTTTGTATGGAAGAACATCGTGTGCCGGTTTGGAGTGCCTAAACGCCTAGTGTCGGATAATGGGACGCAGTTTGCAAGCCACCTGTTGAAGAAGCTTTGCGAAGGAGTGGGAATTCAACAAGTGTTTGCATCCGTCAAGCACCCTCAGACAAATGGCCAGGTGGAGTCAGCCAATCGGGTGTTGTTGAGAGGTTTGAAGAGAAGGCTTGAGAAAGCCAAGGGAAGTTGGGCTGAGGAGGTGCCCCGTATAGTTTGGGCGTACCACACCACCGAGCAGTCAGGAACCCATGAGACCCCGTTCAGCTTGGTCTATGGGTGTGATGCCATGATTCCAGTAGAGATCCAGGAGAGCTCGCCGAGATTCCAGAACTTCGTGGAGGAAGACTCGAATGAGGAGAGAAGGCTAAACCTGGATCTACTGGATGAAGTCAGGGAAGAGGCGAGGTTGAAGGCTGAAGCCGTGAAGAGAAGGGTCGAACGAAGATACAACTCGAAGGTGATGCCAAGGCAGTTTAGAGAAGGCGATCTGGTGATGAGGAAGGCCCACCAGTACGAGATGGAGAATAAACTGTCACCCAAGTGGACTGGACCGTTCAGAATAACCGAGGCGCTCGGGAACGGAGCCTACCGCTTAGAGACGCTGGAAGGAGGGGCGATTCCCCGCACCTGGAACGCCACACACCTAAAGTTGTACTATAGTTAAGAGCTTTGTAAGTAAAGACAAACACAAAAGTCATAATACAATGTCTCTGATGAAACAGTTTGAAAGGGGGCACTCTTTTTTCCCTAAGGAGGGTTTTTAATGAGGCCACCCAATAAAAGAAGAGTTTTCGAAGTATAAGGCGTTTTCTGGTTGCATGTTTGCTGTTTTCCAAAGGTTTTGAAGAAAGACCTTGTCACTTGTAAGTGATTTAAGGCAAGAAAAGATATATCGCATGTCTTCCAGTAAAGTTTTTAAGTCCTCATCGTTTTTCGGCGATTGGAGGCATCAGTTAAAGTTTTAAAGTCCTCGTCGTTTTTCGGCGATTGGAGGCATCAGTTAAAGTTTTAAAGTCCTCACCGTCTTTCGGCGACTGCAGGCACCAGTTAAGTTTTAAAGTCCTCATCGTCTTTCGGCGATTGGAGGCACCAGTTAAGTTTTCAAAGTCCTCATCGTCTTTCGGCGATCGGAGGCACCAGATGAAAGACCTCAACGCCCTCGCGCGTTTTGAGGCAAGTTAAAGACCTCCTCGCCGTCGAGCGAGTGCAGGCGAGAAAGAGTAAAAGTCCTCCTTGTTTCTGGGGGCGAGAAGATGTAACCCCTGGGGCAATGTAGAGGCACCAGTAAAAGTCCTCCGTGTTTCTGGGGGCGAGAAGATGTAACCCCTGGGGCAATGTAGAGGCAAGATAAAGACCTCCTCGCCGTCGAGCGAGCGCAGGCGAGAAAGAGAAGATGTCCTCAGTGCATCCAGGGGGGAGGAGATGTACACCCTGGGCAAGTTGAGGCACCAGATAAAGTCCTTCTCGCCGTTGAGCGAGTACAGGCGAGTTAAAGACCTCCTCGCCGTCGAGCGAGCGCAGGCGAGAAAGAGAAAAGGTCCTCAGTGCATTCAGGGGGGAGGAGATGTACACCCTGGGCAAGTTGAGGCACCAGATGAAGTCCTTCTCGCCGATGAGCGAGTTCAGGCGAGTTAAAGACCTTCTCGCATACATGCGAGCTTAGGCAAGATAAAATCCTTCTCGTCTCGAACGAGTTCAGGTATGGTGCGGAGGGTGGAAGAAGTTTGGAAGGTGGCTAAGGTAGGTTCGAAGAGAACGCCTAGTTAACCGGTCTTTTGTTCTGAAGTTCAGGGAGGTAAAGAAGGATCCCAAAAGGCGCTTCTACACCCAGACAAAGAAACTATTGCCAAAGCATGAGGCCGGGAAGAAGCTGATATTACCAAGAGTTCTTGGCGATTGGGAAGAGTTCAAACAGCGGCGAGAAGGTCGAAAAACCTGTTTGATAAAGCAGGTCGAGTGGGACGGTGTTTTGAGCCAATAACTGGGTTACAGTTCGTTGCTTGAAGGGTATTCTTACGATAAGGTTAGTGCCTTAAGAGTACAAGTTGGTTAAAGTGATTATTGCTTAAGTTTGAAGTGGTTCGAAGCAGTTAAGTCAGAAGTCGTGTTTGCAAAATCATTAAGTTAAATCCGATGAAGTTAAACATGCAAAGAAGGTTAAAGCGCCTAAAGAAGTCAGGAGAGGGAATATCCAAACTTTGTCATTAAGATAAGCATCTGTTAAAGGCACATATACAAGAAGTTTATTACAAGGTATATACAAGGGAAAGCACAAAGAGGTGGCAGATGAAGGAGAGTTGATTAGTCTTCAGCAGGAACGACTTTTCCATCTACTACTTCGTTGTTCAGTGACACCAGGCTGAGATCCAGGTCGGGGAATAGGCAAGCGAATTGCTCCCGAGCAGCTTCGAATCCAGCAACTAGAATCTGAGCAGAGTTTAGCTTAAGTTCTTCGATTTGCCCCTGAAGTTCCTCAATCCGCTTCTTGAGGTCTTCAGTTTGCTCTTTTAGCTCTTTATTCTGCTACTCCAGCTCTTCAACCTGCTTTTTGAGTTGTTCGTTGGTCTCTTGAGCCTGGAGAAGGTTTTCAGTAACCTTTTTAGATTCCGATTGTGCTTGGGCCAACTCAGCAGCCACCTTTCCCTTCTCTTTGTTGGCCTCGACGAGATCAGCCATGGCGTCGTCCCTCGCCTTTTCTACTTGCCTAAGTAGTTTCTCCCGGTCGATCGACCTCTACTCAAGTTTTTGCACCTTAGCGGCGTCAGCTTTCATGAGAGCCTCCAGGTCGACCGCCCTGGCGCGAAGAGGCACAATTTTGCTTTCCAGCTCGACCTTTTCTTGGGCAAGTTGGTGAACCTTGCGGCGAAGGTCAGTGGCCTCCTGGCGCGCCAATCTGAGCTCGGTGCTCATTGCGTCTTCTACTCGGGAGTGTTCCATCTCCGCGAGTGTCAGATTGGCGGACAACTTCTCCACCTCGACCCTCATGGTGCTGTTTTCGGTTTTGAGGTTGAAGAGGTCATCTTGGAGCCTTCTGGTTGAGCCTTCCACAGCCCTGGTTATGATCGCTGGGATATCCTCTGCTATGATTTTCAGCTTGGCAGTTAGAGGCTCCCACATCCTTGTGACCTCAAGGGGAAGGTTTGCGGCTTGGAGAGGCACCAGGTGGGCCGGTTGTGGGTTCTCGTCGCCACCTTCCTTAGCAGGTTCTTCAGTGTTTGCTTCCTGGCGTGGCGACGGGATCGGGGATTCGGTGATCAGAATCGGAGAGGTATGAGCAACCTCATCCCCGATTGGAACATTTTCTGCAGCTGAAGCATTTGAAGGGGGGCCCCCTCCAGCTGACACGTATGGCATAGAGGCGCTTGGGGGGTCCTCCAGGAAATTTGGCTCTTGGGCCTCAGCTGCAGGTGGCGCAGTGGCTAGTGGAACCGCTTGGACTGGTGAGGGAGGAGCCTGTGGTGTTGGCGATGCTGGAGGGGGAGCAGGCGTCGATGGTGGTGTTGAGGTTGGAAGAGGGGGTGGGACAGGTGGTGAAGAAGGTGCCACCCTCTTCCTCTTCGTAACGAGGCCATCCTCGGTGACCTCGTCATCCTCTTCTTCCTCCTCATGCATGACTTGAGGGGCTTTCCTTTTGGGTCTCTTAAGGACCAGTTTCTTGCGTTGGGCAGGTTCCTTGGGTGGCGACCGCCCGTGGACGATGGCAGACCCCACCACCGAGTTGGGTATCGTTTGGGAACCTGTCGCAAACCCGTGGTTTCGGGCGAGCGCCTTCAGTTCGGCGAGCATGCCTTTGCCCAACATGTTGTCTGCATGCAACGAAAATGCATGGGTTAACTCAAGGAAAAAAATAAGTGCATAAGGTAGTAAAACAGCAAAGCAGATGATATGTGCAGGAAAGGTAAAACCAAAGTCTTGCGCATAACGCACAAGACGCCCAGAAACAGCTAAACAGAAGCAGTATCAAAGCAATAGTTCAAATGTCCTAACCTATTTGAATTTCTAGCTGATCTTCGTAGAATTCGAAGCTGATCAAGGTGGTGGTAAGGAAAGTTATATTGGCGTCCGCCACCCTTTTCCAGAAGAGACAGAGGTCTCTGTCCAATGCTCCCATGCTGTCAGGACTTCTGGGCCTCCTGAAGCAGCTCTTGGACTCCTTCTTTCCCTTGTCCACCCAGTACAAGGGGAAGCCATCGAGAAGGGAGGCGTCCTTGTCATTCGCACGCACTTGGATGAATTTCCCCTTCCAGTCTTTGTACGATTGCTGGAAGATGGTAAAGATGGACCTCCCAGCAATCGCGTTCAAGCTGATCCACAGGCGGTCTCCTGGGTGCTTGGCTTCGAAGAGGAATAAGAACACATCCACCGACGCGGGCAACCCCAGGTGGTCGCACATTACTTGAAAAGCTCGAACAAACGCCCAGCTGTTGGGGTGAAGCTGGGCGGCAGCAATGTTGAGCTCGGTCAGAAGTTCCCTCTCGAATCGGGTGAAAGGGAACCTGAGCTTGACCTTCTTGAATAGAGTCGTATAGACAAAGCAGAAGGGCCCGTCGGCGCTTACTTTGTCATCAGCACACACGGGCAGATCGGCGGGGCAAGGCAGCACCATCATCTTCTCGTCGTGCTCCTTGTGAAACGATTGATAGATCTCGTCCCCCTTAGTCAGCCGCAAAACTGCTCCCGCAGTGTTCACGGAGGATGTCTCCCTCAGAAGGGTCGAGTTGGCCCAGGGATACAAAGTTTTGAAGTCGGGCAGGGGAACGGGGGCTCCTCCAACGTTAGGTGGAGTCGCCTGGGCCAGGACAGGTTGGGAAGACGCAGGCCTCTCAGCCTGCGAAGATGAAGCGCCACGAACTTGTGTTGGGTCGTGTGCTTGTGAAGGAAGGTTTCGTGCTGAAGGAGGAGGGTTCGGGGTAATCTTTGTGCGAGTCATGATAGCAGCTGCAAAGGAAGAAGAAAGGAAAAATGATCAGGGGGTTACAGAGGCTGACTCGATCATAGAAGGAAGGTAAAAAACGAACGAATGTAGGTTCGTTGCGACGATTAACGAAGCCCTAAGTTGCGCAGAAGGAGAAATGGAAAAACAACCCACAGCGTATGCACCAGGCAGTTACAGGATGATGCGAATCGGTGAAAATGCAAGAGAAACCAGCAGATGAAGGAAAGTAGGTACCTTTCGATGATCAGGAAGACGATGGAGGAAGATGGTGATCTAGAGCGTTGAAGAGCGTTGAGAGTTTTCACAGAAGGAAGTTAGAGCGTTGCAAGCACGAAGGAAGTGATGGAACAGTGGAGCGAAATGGGTTTAAGGGTTTTTCGAAATGGTTTTAGGAAGCGCAAACGGCAAATGAAGAGAGCCGTTGATGAAGCCACGTGTCGATCGATGAGTGAAGGGTTTGGTGGAGCGTCAGAGCAGCAAAAGGTACAACCGCTTGAAATTCTGCGTCAGTGCCACGTAGATCGGTGTTGACGTAGGCTCTTTCAGTCTTTTCGCTAGACAAGTCTTCGCTTAAGACTGGGGGGCTTGTGTACCGCCCTGGTGGTCGGGTGTGATGACGTGGCATCCTGCTACAGTATAGGCGTGTTGACAAGGCGCCAGGTTGGCAGAAGGGAAGGTAGTCGCCAGTTGTTATATTGGCGTGTTCCGATTTCCAGCTACCAGAATCGGCGATCGCCAGGTTAAAGATGAAGTCGCCAGATGTAGATTCAGGCGACCTAGTCATTGGAGATCGCCAGAGCAAGCACATCGCCGAAGATGAAGGAGAAGCAGATTATGAAAGCGGCCGGCGAGACCACAGGGAAGGAGTATGAAGGCCCCTAACTCGCCAGTTCCAGTAGAGATCGCACTCCCAAGTTAGCTATGCACTGGGCAGTACCATGCATAGGTAACTTGGCCAAAATGAGAGTAGAAGCAGCGCCAAGTCAGGGAGCCTCCAGATGATGGCACGTGTACGGTTGGATGCGAGCCACGTGTCAAGTTTGTAACTGCCAGGAGAGAGAAAGTTACCAGGTATATAAGAGTTCTTAACGAACTTTCTGAGGTACGCACGTTCAGTTTATACACTTTACGCTTGCGAGTTAGAGCTGGCTGTGAGAGAGGATTTGCACGGTTCTTGTTTTCTTAGTATTTGGTGATACCGTCACTGACTTGAGCGTTGGAGTGCGATCGGCCGCAGCGGCGCCGCTCTGTTTCTTTGCAGGTTCTTGAGGTGGATCTCGACGAGGAACGGAGGTTTGAAGCGGTGCACACGTCGATCCCTTGACGAGGCAGTTCCCAGCGTTCTGGTCAACAGGCAGGATCAATGTTTCTCGCTAGCTGACTTGATCGTCGGAGTGCAAACGGCCGCGAGGGCGCCCTTTTGTTCATTTCTTTTCAGGTATCTTTGACGGAGCAAACGGTCAACCGGCGGGAACACTTTTGCTTTATGTTTTGAAAAATTAAATTCTTAATCAAGGTTTTCTTGAAGTATATTTCATTCTAAGCTTAAAAGTTGTTCCGGCCGGTTGACCTGGGACGTCTTTGTGCGCGACCTCAACCGTCTGCTAGGGACTCCTTCCCGCTGGTCACCTGTGGATTCCTGCAAAGAAGGACAAAAGGGCGCCCTAGCGGCCGTTTGCACTCCGACGCTCAAGTCAGCTAGCAAGAAACACCAAAACTATGCACCTCCGTATCGGAGCACCGCAACTGGCACTCTGAAGGTGGTATAATGAAACTTTGTTCTGTGTATCTTTCTCCCTCTGGTAAAACAATCTCACCCTCTTTCTCTCTAGTCCCTTGTCCGTAATCTCAACACTAGAGCAAGCAACTAGAGTGTATTCTGGGAAAGTATGCCAAAAGTTCGAACCCCGTTTCCAACATTCAAAGCGCTATTTAAGCTACTCCAGCATTCAAAGCGCCTTAAAGCGCATTTAATTATAAAACGTAGCGCATTTAAGACGTTTAAACCGCTTGGGAGCATTTATAGTACCTTAAACGCTCGAAACGAAAACTGTATTAAATAACTTTAATTACCTTGTACCTGACAAAATAGCGTTTCTAATCTGACTTGGCTGCTGTACACGTGGAGGGCCTCACAGCGTTGTGACCCCATCTGAGGGTATTTCCTCGTGTGAGTCCTCCTACCTGGGAGTGCATCTGTGCTAGGGGTGACTTTTTGGGTGCCAACTCATGCCCCCAACATCTAGTCACTCACTACGAGAGCGTATCTACCTTCCTCTCGTACCCCGCACCTGGCTACCCTGGGCGTGACCCTCCTCATGAGTCGTATCTATCCCAAGGGCGTCTATGGGGCGGGAGGGGCACTTCACGAGTCAGGTTGCTCTACACTGGCGCTATTACTATGGCCTTGAAGCCACCTTTCTCTTCTCTTCATTACTACCCCGGATTATCGGGATTTGAGGCCTTCCCACGGCGTCGCTCCCTCCATGGTCTTTCCTACCCATAGGTATCGGGGAGCGACACTGTGATTGCCTTGCTTCTGTGACACTTGGCCTTGGCGACGCCTTGACTTGGCGATGCCTTCACCTAGGCGACGCCTTACCTTGGCGACGCTTCCTTTCGCGACGCCCTGCCTCGGCGATGCTTACTTGGCGTTTCCTCACCTAGGCGGCGCCTTACGTTGACTTTGACCTTGACTTTGTCAACGCCCGAATACGAGACGGTACACAAGCCCCCCAGTCTTAAGCTGAAGACTTGTCTTCAGCGCAAAGACTAAGGTCTCGCCCACGCCATCCACGTGTCACCCTGGTGACGTGTCATTCTTTGCTGACTTAACACTTCTCGAACTACTGATGTGACATTCTCTGAACCATGGGGGTGCACTTAATGGCTGATTGGACATCCTCTGAAGCGGGGAAGGTAACACCTTTTGGGGCCACGCTTAATCACGCGCCACGTGGCTCATCACACGGTCAGCCTCTAAAGTCCCTTGCGCTTCCCTTGAGCGCTTAATCCTTTGACACGCGGCTCGATCACACGGTCCCCAATTAGCGCCTCTTGGGTTGCAAATGTAACGTTTAAGTTACCCAAAACCCCGCGCTCAAACCACTGTTTCATCCATTCTCTCTGTATTTCCGCACTGTTCATCGCCTTCAAGCTCTTTCTCTGCGATCTCTGCTCTTTTCTTCGCGCCTCCATTCCTTCCACACTTCGACATTAAAAGGTATGATTTTTCCATCCCCATGACTCTTCTTCTTCGTCGCATTGCATCGCTGTGTATTGAACTGCCTGGGACTATTTATGTTTCTGCGTTTCTGCATCCTTTCGCTCCTCCGTTCTCTTCTCCTCCTTTCTGGGTTTCTTCGTGTGGGTGGCATTTTCTAGGGTTTTGTTCCCTTTTCTGCCTTGGCATCGCTTGTTAAAACCCTTTTCCTTTCTTCTTTCTCCAGTTATTTATCCGCATCATGGTGCGCCTGAAACCAAAGTCCGGTTCTCCTCCCAAGACCGACTATAAGGCCCTCTATACATGGGCCCCTGACGAGCTTTTAAATGAGTGCACCACTCTGACGACCTTTCAGGACTTGGAGAACCATCGCGGTGATCCCCATTTGTACAATTTTAATGCCTTCTGCCGCACCCATGATGTCCACATTTCCGTTCGTCCCGGCAGGCCAGGGGAACCTCTGTGTGTGGACGACAGGCCCAGGAAAGGGAACCCCTTCTTTTTCATGTATCAAACTGTATTTAAACGCATCGGGGTACGCCTTCCGTTCACACCCTTCGAGAGGGAACTCCTCACAGAAATCAATACGGCCCCTGCCCAGTTGCATCCCAATATCTGGGCCTTCGTTCGGGCCTTTCAGATTCTTTGCGGGTATCTAGGCGTCCTCCCTTCTGTGGACGTCTTTTTACACTTCTTCGAGGTGAAGAAGCAGGGGCAAAACTTCTAGGTGAGCTTTTCCGGGATCGCTGGCAGGATCCTTCTTTCCCTCTTCCAGAACTCGTACAAAAGCTGGAAGGGAAAATTCTTCAGGGTGTGTTGCGCCAAGCATGACCCCACAGCCTTGGACGGCTTCCCTCTGTATTGGACAGAGCATCCCATGATGCTCAAGGCCAAGGCCCTGGATGAGCTGTCCCCTGCTGATAGGGAGGTGTGCAAGGCCTTGGCTGGCCTGGGAATCGTTTTCGACACGCTGAAGCTCATCGCGTGCGAGTACAACGCCCACTCCCTGTCCACTTACTTTGGTAGGGAGGCTCCTCTCTTGTTGCCCTCTGTTATCTGTGTTTTACATCGTCATGTTTGCCCTGTTGGCCTCCTCCACCTGTTTTCCTCGGTGCTAAATGCCTTATGTCTCGTTCATCTGCGCGTTTTGCGGATTTGTATAACTGCTTTAGCCTTAACTTCTGCTATTTGGTTTGTCTGAATGTAGGATCGGTGATGGATGCTTCCAAGAGGATGGTCTTGGCGAAAGCGCTGAAGGCTGCTCGTGCCGCCAAGGCTGGCGCCTCCTCCGCCCCTGCTGCTGACCCAATCCTCTCATCAACCTTGCCCTTACCACCACCAACCACTACCAAAGCCCCACTAGGCTCATCTTCACCACCCTCGCATAGCCCCCAACCGCTTCAAACACCTGGATCACCTCCGCCCATCGCCGCAGTCCCCCTGGCTATGGCTTCATCACTGGCTCCAACCCCCCTTGACAAAGGAAAAAGGGTTTTGGAGATCCTCTTCGATGATGAGGACTCCGATGGCGTGGTATCCTTCAAGAGGAGGAAAGCTGCGAGGGTTCCCTCCCTTCCAGCGGCAACACTTCCGGGAGGGGATTCCTTCAGGGACAGCCCCCCTAGTGCTACCTCTCCTCCTCCCAGCATAGTCCAAGAAGAGATAGGTGAAGGGGCTGAATCTGCTCCGCCTCCCACACCTGCTGAGGTTCCCGCCGATCCTGCCTCCGTTTCCGCCGCTCCTGATCTCATTGCTATTCCTCCTCCCATCATGCACCTGATGAGAGGCTTCCATGGGGGTTTAATGCCAGAAGGTTCCGACAGGAGAGAAGGGATGCCCTTCTACTTGGGAGCCTTCTTGGCCGTGGCCCTTGACTGGCGCGCCCAAGCTAGAAACGCGAACTTAAACACACAAGCCCTCCACGCCCTGGAAGCAAGGGTGACTGCTCTGGAGGAGGAAAAGAAAGCTCTGGGACGCCAAAACGAGGCCTACCAAGCCTCTCTGAAGTTGGCGCAAGAGGCCAAGGAGAAGGCTGAAAAGCAGCTGGGCGAGGCGATGGAGCTACAAGCCGACTTCTACGCTCGGGAAGTCACTCTCCAAGGTCAAGTAACAAGCCTCCAGGACATGGTTGAAGCCTTCGACGAGCTTCAGAAGGACCTGCAGGATCAGTGCTGTGGGCAGGCTGAAAAACTGGAGCGGATGGAGGGGGAGATGGCTGCCCAAGTCAAGGCATTGGGCCTTCTCCAGGTTGACCACAACAAATTGCAGATCGAGGTCAGCCGGCTCCGTGTGGAGAAGGAGGCTCTGGAGAAACAGGTAGCTTCTAGGGATGCCACCATCGAGGAGTTGGAGAAGGCCAAGAAAGCTCTTATCAACGACATGGCGGGCACCTTCGAGGAGGGGTTCAAAGAGGCTCTGGCCCAAGCCGTCTGCGAGAATCCGGGGATCGACGTCTCTAGCTGCGATTCCACTCATCACATCGTCGACGGGAAGGTCGTGCCCTTCGAGCTGGAAGACTGAACAGCCGCCCTCAACCGCCACCTTTACTCCTTTGCACTTTATACTTGTTTTTGCCCCCTTTCGATGAACTTGTAACTTCTTTGAACAATTTGCACTTTCGTCACAACTATGGGTCTTGCATGACAATTTTTGTACCTTTGAGTTATCGAATTTCGTCTGTATGATTTTACCTACATTTTTCACCTTCACGTACTTCGATTGCTTTTCCTGTACTCTACCCGTTTCTTTCGCTGCGTCGGGCGACCCTGTATACCCGGTGCCTTGCTCCTATCGCGTACCTCGGAAACTGTTCCGCCTTCGTATCTATGAGGCCTCTGCCTCGTGAAGGCGTCGGTGGCTTTACCATTGCTGCAACGCAAAAGTTGAGACCTACTATGGGTCTTAAACACTTGGGACAAGGTCTCGCGTCGATGCCCACGCCCATGGAGAGGCCTGCCTAACAGCGCCGTATCGTCCATGGGGTGTCTCAAACACCAAGGCGATCTGTCCCTTGATTCTTGGTGCCCGGCGCCCACGCCTAAGGAGAGGCCTGCTACAGCAGCGCCAAATCGCCTCCAGGGTCTCTAGAAACGCTAAACACTGGGAAGGCTCGAAGCCCTCCAGGGGGTCGTTCCCTCCATGGTCTTTCCTTCCCATGGGTATTGGGGAACAACCCTGCCAGTGGTTCACTCAGCATTTGGCGATCTCGTCTCCCTCCACAGCCTTTCCTAACTGTGGGTATCGGGGAGGCGACGCCGCTAGTGACTAGTTTTGACTTCTTCGATTTCGTCTCCCTCCACAGTCTTTCCTACCTGTGGGTATCGGGGAGGCGACGCCGCTAGTAACTTGCAATGGCGATGTCCTCGACATCTCATGCTGGCGACGCCTTCTGCACCTTCTACTGGCGACGCCTTCGGCGTCTCATGCTGGCAACGCCCGGTGCGGTTAAGTCGTTGACTTCATCTTGGCATTGACTTTGACTTTGACTCTGGTCGACGCCTGGGGATAGCGAAGAGCTCAAGGTCTCGCCCGTGCCATCCACGTGGCGTTTCTCGTATGGCTGATGGGACGCTCCCTCACTTGACTTGATCCTCACATTTTCTACGCATCGTACCCTCGGGCATTCTGTCGATACAACATTTTTTTAGCGTTAACCAGTGGTGCCAGGATCATCCTCCCATCCTCTGCCACGTGGCTCGATCGCACGGTGCTCCCGTTTGCGTCGTTTGGCGCTCTAACTGCAATACTCCCATTTGCGTCGTTTGGCGCTCTAACCGCAATATTTAGATCTTCAAAATCTTGAACCTGCCCTCATCATCTCTGTGCTTTCGTAACCTACTTGCACCACTTCTCTTCCCGCAACAGGTTCTTCTGGTGTCTTCTCTTCTCGCAAAGAGTTCTTCTGGTGTTCGTTCTAGCCAACGTTTTACCCCCGCGTTTCCAGCGAGTCATTCTCCTTCACCCTTCCCAGATACTGTTCCGACATGTCTTCTCACGTTCCTCCCCCCAGGGTTAACCCCAAGGACATGTATACTTGGGCCTTGAGCGAGCCCCTTGACGAGTGCTCATGCTTGCTTTCTACCAGGGCCATAAGGGAACACAAAGGGGATTCGTGTTCCTATGATTACCGTGCCTTCGCGAAGAGGCACGACGACGATATTGCCGTACTCCCTTGCACTCTAGGGGAGCCAGTGTGCGGAGATGAACGGGCCAACGACGGGGTCCCCTTCTTTTACTTCTATCAGGTGGTTTTCAAGAGCATCGGCGTGCGCCTGCCCTTCTCCAGGTTTGAGAGGGAACTATTGACGGAGATTAATGCTGCTCCGGCCCAGTTATATCCTAATAGCTGGGCTTTCGTCAAGGCCTTTGACATACTTTTTGGTTTTCTGGGGTGTGCACCCTCGGTTGATATCTTTCTTCACTTCTTTGAGGTGAAGAGGCAAAGGAACAACCTCTGGGTGACCCTCAGTAATGTTCCCGGCAGGGTTCTCCTGACCCCTTTCCAAAACTCCTTCACTGGGTGGAAGGGTAGGTTTTTCAAAGTTTGTTGCTCTGATCTCATGCCCTCCGCCCTAGATGGTTTTCCACTGTACTGGGTGAGGGAGACGAGAGCCCTCAAGTCCAAACCCTTCAAGAAACTAACCCCGAACGACCAGGTGGTGTGCCGGATCCTAGCTGAGGCGGGGGGTTTTGACTCCGCCACCTTGATCAGTTTGGAGTTCAACGCTGGAACCCTAGAGAAGTATGTATGTACGAGTGGCTGCCTTAGAGACTTCCGCCTTTGATGCTTTCTAAATCTGGGTATGTTTTGCTTCATGGTGTCTCTAACATGTTCATTTCCCTTGGTGTAGGTTCGAAGATAAACCAGCAGCGGAGGTCACAACTTACCCGGGCTCTGCGGGCTGAGAGCGGGGCTTCGTCTTCCTCCCATGCCGACTCCGGAGGCCACTGAAGAGTGGTTCGTTTGTATTTTTTGTATGGGCACAGGGCATGTAATGTTTGCCCTATTCGCCTTACTCCCATTTATCTCGAACACTACTTGTAAATTTAACTCCACTGTACCATGCTTGGTTTCTGTAACGCCGCTTTACTTTTGCACACACTTCATATACTGTGCGTTTTTCCTTCGTTATGTTTCTTGGCGACGCCTACGCTTGGGCGACGCCTTCAACCTTGGCGACGCTTTCTCTTGGTGACGCCTTCTTTCTTGGCGACGCCTTCTATCTGGGCGGCGCCTTCTTATTGCCGACGCCTGTCGCCGCTTCGAACGGGAAAAAGATAAAGACTAAAAACCAAGGCAAGGTTTTTCTCGAACTCATTTTTTCTTTTATTCGGGTGACCTCGTTAAAAAACCCCCGAAAGGGAAAAAGAGTGTCCCCTTCAACAAGATCGTTACATGGCTGCTTACATAAGTTAACTAAAATAAAACTTCAAGTTGGCTGCATTCCAGCTACGCAGAATGGGACCCCCCTCCAAGGTCTTTAGGTTGTACGAACCATTGCCCTTAGCCTCGGTAATTCTGAAGGGTCCGGTCCACTTGGGAGACAGCTTATTCTCCAGCTCGTATGGATGAGCCTTCCTCATAACTAGGTCGCCAATCTGAAACTGTCGTGGCTTCACTTTAGAGCTATATTGTCGCTCTTCTCTTCTCTTTACTGCTTCGGCCTTTATTCTGGCTTCCTCCCTGGCTTCGTCTAGTAGGTCCAGGTTCACCCACCTTTCTTCATTGGATTCCTCAGCCACGAAGTTTTGGAAGCGTGGCGAGTTTTCGTGTATCTCTACCGGGATCATCGCATCCGACCCATACACTAAGCTGAAAGGCGTCTCCATGGTGGAAGATTGGGGCGTGGTGTGGTATGCCCATACAATCCTTGGCACCTCCTCCGCCCACGCTCCTTTGGCCTTTTCTAGCCTTCTCTTTAGCCCTCTCAGCAAAACTCTATTTGCTGACTCTACTTGCCCGTTAGTCTGGGGATGTTCGACTGATGCGAACACTTGCTTGATGCCTACCTCAGCACACAGGTTTCTCAACTGCTGGCTGGCGAACTGGTTCCATTATCGGATATCAGCCGCCTAGGTACGCCAAAGCGGCACACAATGTTCTTCCAAACAAAGTGTTGCACCTTGTGCGCAGTGATCTGGGCCACGGGCTCCGCCTCTATCCACTTGGTGAAGTACTCGATGGCAACGATCAAGTACTTCATCTGCCTTATCGCCAATGGGAATGGACCTAGGATGTCAATCCCCCACGTATGGAAAGGCCACGGGCTGTATATGGATCGCACGCAATCTTCCTTTACTGTTGGCCAATAGAAACCTGCGCGTACCACCTTAGAGGCTAAGGACCTTCCCCCTACATGGCTCCCACAAATGCCTTCGTGGAGCTCCGCCATTATTCTGGTACACTCGTCGCCACTTACGCACGTTAAGATAGGGTGAGTGAACCCGTGCCTGAACAACACTCCGTCCACCAGAGTGTACCTTGCGGCATTTCTCTTAACCTTCTTACCCTCTTCAGGCTCCACTGGGAGAGCCCCATCCGCCAGATACCGCCTGTATGGCGTCATCCAGGTGTCTCCCACGGCTAAAGCACATATCTGCGCGTGCCTTCCTCCTTCGGGCGTGTCCGCGTATGTGCTAATGCTAATGGGTCAAAGAACGATGACTCCTTGGCCTCCCTCTTGCTATACAAATCTGGAGGACGTCCACCCTGTTATCCTCCACGAATTTACGTGGAGCTTTGAGTGTCTCTTGTATTACTGTCCTCTGCCTACCCCCCTTGCCTGAGCTGGCCAGCTTGGCAAGCAGGTCAGCTCTGGCATTCTGCTCCCTTGGGACATGTACTAACTCAAGAGCTCTAAATGCTCCCTTCAGCAGTTGGACGTATTTCAGATACGCCTCCATCTGCGGGTCCTTTGCTTGGAACTCGCCTGATACCTGTCCCGTAATCAGCTGGGAGTCGCTTTTCACCAAAAGGTTCTGTGCGCCCATCTCCTTAGCCAGGAGCATCCCTGCAACCAGGGCTTCGTACTTAGCCTGGTTATTACTTGCCTTGAAGGCGAAGCGTAGAGCTTGCTCAATCAGCACGCCATTTGGTCCCTCCAAGACTATTCCCGCGCCACTTCCTTGCTGGTTGGAGGAGCCATCAACCGAGAGCAACCACTATGAGCCCGCCTCCACCTCTTGTTCACCCCCGGGCGAGAGTTCTGCCACAAAATCTGCGTACACCTGCCCTTTGATGGATCCTTTGGGCTCATACTGGATGTCAAACTCCGACAACTCCACCGCCCAGCGCACCATTCGTCTAGCTACGTCAGGTTTTTGCAATACCTTTTGTATAGGGAGGTTCGTCATCACCACCACTGTGAAGCTGTGGAAGTAATGGCGGAGCCTCCTGGCTGAAAATACCACGGCCAGCGCTGCCTTCTCCAGCGCCTGGTACCTCGTCTCCGCGCCTTGTAAGGCCTTGCTCACAAAATAGATGGGCTTTTGAATCTGGTCCTGCTCCTGGACCAGCACAGAGCTGATAGCTCGCTCTGTCACCGCGAAGTACAGCCTGAGGGGCACACCCGCTACCGGTTTGCAGAGGACCGGTGGCGTCACCAGGTATTCTTTCAACTTGATGAAAGCCGCTTCGCATTCATCAGTCCATGCAAAACGACTATTTCTCTTGAGGCACTGGAAATATGGGTGCCCCTTCTCTCCTCCAGCAGAAACAAACCTTGAGAGCGCTGCCATCCGCCCCGTCAGCTGCTGCACTTCCTTTACTGACGTCGGGCTTCGCATGGCGATGATTGCTACGCATTTGTCGGGGTTCGCCTCTATTCCCCTCTCCGTGAGCATGAAACCTAGAAACTTACCGGCCTCTACCCCGAAGACACACTTCTCGGGGTTTAGCTTGAGGCGGTACTTGGATATAGTGACGAACAACTCCTCTAGGTCCGCCACGTGTTGTGCCCTATCCTTCGACGCTACTACCATATCATCCACGTAGGCGTATACATTCCTTCCAAACATGGGCGTTAGGACCTTGTCCATCAGCCTCTGGTAGGTGGCGCCCGCGTTTTTTAGCCCAAAAGGCATCACCTTGTAACAGTAACTGCTGGTCTCCGTCATGAACGCAGTTTTACTCTCATCTCGCGGGTGCATTTTGATCTGGTTGTATCCCGAGAATGCATCCAAGAAGCTAAGTACATTGCAACCGGAGGCGCTGTCCACCAACGCGTCGATGCTGGGCAGTGGGTACGAGTCCTTCGGGCATGCCTTATTTAGGTCTGTGAAGTCCACGCACATCCTCCACTTCCCGTTCGCCTTCTTCACCAGGACGACGTTGGCCAGCCATTCAGGGTATTGAATCTCCCTGATATGACCAGCACTCAGCAGCTTCTGCGTTTCTTCCCTTACCACCAGCTGCCTCTCATCATTAAATTTTCTCCTTCTTTGGCCCACGGGGCGGACCGTGGCGTCCAAGCTAAGGTGGTGACATAGGAAATCAGGGTCGATGCCGGGCATATCCGAGGCAGACCATGCGAAAGCATTCAAGTGGCGTGAAATCACCCCTGCCACCTCCTCCTGCTCCTCTTGGCTCAGCAAACGCCCTAGCTTAAACGTTTTGCCGCCAATCTCTCGTTCCACCACGTTAGCCGCCTGCTGATCCCTGCTATTATCCTCAACGGGCGCCGCCTTTTCCACGGGCGCCGTGTCGTCGGGGCCTTCTTCCATGAGTGTATCTGCCTCAGGCGTCGCCCTCACGAGTATGGCCTCGTTAGGTGTTGACCCAGCGGGCGTCGCCTCAATCATCGTCGTGTCTACACTTGGCGGACGCTCAAACACCATGAACACGCCTCTCTTCGTTTTCAAGCTGTTCTCATAACATTTTCGCGCCTCCTCCTGGTTCGACTTGATGACAATCACCTTGCCACTGAGATCTGACAGCTTCATCTTCATATGGCGCGTGGAGGCCACTGCATTCAGCCTATTCAACGCCGGCCTGCCCAACAAGATGTTGTAGGCGGAGTTGGCGTTTACGACCAAGTACCGGATGCTTTCGGTACGCGAGGCCTCCCCATCTGTGAACGTTGTCCTCAGCTCCAAGTAGCCTCGGACTTCCACTTGGTTATCTGCAAACCCATATAGGCACCCTGTGTAGGGCCTCAGAAGGTCGGGAGATAACCGCAACTTGTTGAACGTCGACCAGAACATGACGTCTGCAGAACTTCCCTGGTCGACTAGAACCCTGTGCACTTTTCTTCCAGCCGTGACAACCGAAATGACCACGGGGTCATTGTCGTGCGGCACGACATCCCGCAGATCCACCCTCGTGAACACGAGGTCCGACTCCCACGGATCACCTGAGATTCTCTCCTCAATCAAGTTGACCCCCCTTGCGTATTTCTTTCGCTGGGAGGCGGTGGGTCCCCCGCCGGAAAAACCTCCAGCAATGGTGTGGACGTCGCCGAGAACAGGCATCTCGTGCGCTTGTTCTTTCGTTGGCGCCGGCAAGGCGGCGGTCGTGGCGGGTTCTGCAACATAATCCTTCAGAAAACCGCTTCTCACTAGCTCATCTAGCTGGTAACCCAACGACAGGCAGTTGTCGATGTGATGACCAAAAGCCTCGTGGAACTCACACTAAAAGTCTTTCCGAGGCCCTAACACCTTATCGGTCTTCGCCGGTCGCCTCAACCTCTCGGCTATATTAGGCACGGCGATCAGGTCCTTCAACTCTACTACAAAGTTGTATCTCGCCGGCCTTGCCCTCTCCCTGGCCGGGCGATCGCCTCCTGCTGGACCCCGGGGCTGGGGTTTTCTGGTTTCATAGGGGCGTCTCCCCTCCGGCTTCTTCCTCCCCGTTGTGGTCTCGTTGACCTTGACGGGCTGAATCCGCGTCTGCGCCCTCGGGCGGGAGGGCACAATGCTGGTTCGCTTCTCGCACACTTCTCCTTCGGAGGCGATATGTTCCACCGCCCGACGTTGTATTTCAGCAAAAGTCCTTGGGCGATTGCGAATAATAGATTCGCAAAAAGGGCCGGGACACACGCCTTTACTGAAGGCATACACAATCATAGGCTCCTCCGACATACCAACTTTCACCACCTGGGCCCTGAAGCGGTTGATGTATTCCTTTAGGGTCTCCCCTTGATACTGTTTCACATCAAACAGATCGTAGGAAACCGGCGGCGGGGCCTTGTTCGCCAAGCATTGCTCCTTAAACAGCTGCGACAACTGCCGAAAGGAGGTGATATGGCCATTTGGAAGGCTGATGAACCAGTCCATTGCCATCCCTGTCAACGTGCTCATAAAGAGCTTGCACCTTGCGGCATCGGAGCCGCCTACTAACACCATCTGCGTGTGGAACGCAGTGAGATGCGCCTCGGGATCCTCCATCCCAGTGAAAATCGCTTTGGGCCCCGCGAACGTGTTGGGGATCGCCGCATCCAGAATCTCCTGCGAGAAGGGAGTGGAAAACTCCCTTGGCGGGGTGAGGTGCTCCATCTCATCATGTTCACGTTGCCCCTGATTGTTCCTCAAACCCCGGCGCAACTCCTCATTTACACGATGGAGCTCTTCGTTCCTCACATGCGAGGCTTCAAGATCCGCCTGCATGCGTTCTTGCTCTATCTTCGACTCCGCCATATCATGGACATTTCCTCACTCGCAGCGCGTGCAGTACCTTGTCTAGTGGTACCCCTCATTCTTCACTGTTTCCTCAAACTTCCTCCAACGTTAATGGTGACTTGATAGGTCTTCTCAAACTTGCGATGGGACTGATGTTTTATATCGGCCCCACGGTGGGCGCCAAATGTTCCGGCCGGTTGACCTGGGACGTCTTTGTACGCGACCTCACCCGTCTGCTAGGGACTCCTTCCCGTTGGTCACCTGTGGATTCCTGCAAAGAAGGACAAAAGGGCGCCCTAGCGGCCGTTTGCACTCCAACGCTCTAGTCAGCTAGCAAGAAACACCAAAACTATGCACCTCCGTATCGGAGCACCGCGACTGGCACTCTGAAGGTGGTATAATGAAACTCTGTTCTGTGTATCTTTCTCCCTCTGGCAAAACAATCTCACCCTCTTTCTCTCTAGTCCCTTGTCCGTAATCTCAAGACTAGAGCAAGCAACTAGAGTGTATTTTGGGAAAGTCTGTCAAAAGTTCGAACCCCGTTTCCAACATTCAAAGCGCTATTTAAGCTACTCCAGCATTCAAAGCGCCTTAAAGCGCATTTAATTATAAAACGTAGCGCATTTAAGACGTTTAAACCGCTTGGGAGCATTTATAGTACCTTAAACGCTCAAAACGGAAACTGTATTAAATAACTTTAATTACCTTGTACCTGACAAAATGGCGTTTCTAATCTGACTTGGTTGTTGTACACGTGGAGGGCCTCACAGCGTTGTGGCCCCATCTGAGGGTATTTCCTCGTGTGAGTCCTCCTACCTGGGAGTGCATCTGTGCTAGGGGTGACTTTTTGGGTGCCAACTCATGCCCCCAACATCTAGTCACTCACTACGAGAGCGTATCTACCTTCCTCTCGTACCCTGCACCTGGCTACCCTGGGCGTGACCCTCCTCATGAGTCGTATCTATCCCAAGGGCGTCTCTAGGGCGGCAGGGGCACTTCACGAGTCAGGTTGCTCTACACTGGTGCTATTACTATGGCCTTGAAGCCACCTTTCTCTTCTCTTCATTACTACCCCAGATTATTGGGATTTGAGGCCTTCCCACGGCGTCGCTCCCTCCATGGTCTTTCCTACCCATGGGTATCGGGGAGCGACACTGTGATTGCCTTACTTCTGTGACACTTGGCCTTGGCGACGCCCTAGCTGGGCGACGCCTTGACTTGGCGATGCCTTCACCTAGGCGACGCCTTACCTTGGCGACGCTTCCTTTCGGTGACGCCCTGCCTCGGAGATGCTTACTTGGCGTTTCCTCACCTAGGCGGCGCCTTACGTTGACTTTGACCTTGACTTTGTCAACGCCCGAATACGGGACGGTACAAAAGTTTTCTAAAATCTTTCTTAAACAATTCACCCCCCCTCTCGTTTAAGGCCATATATTCTAACAATTGGCATCAAGAGCTTGGTTCTTGAAAGTTATTCAAGTTGATCAAAAACCTTTTTTCTATGGCTAGAAAACTATCTTTTGAGGAAGGTGCTTCAATCTACAAACCACCTTTATTCTGTGGATTGAATTATAAGTTTTGGGAAGCAAGAATGAAAATCTTTATTGAATCTATTGATCAAAGAATTTGGGATTCAATTGAGAATGGTCCTTAAATTCTAAAGTTCAAAAAGGATAATTCTTTCATTGCAAAACCCTTGTCCAAATGGACAAATGATGAATGTAAGATGGCCCAGCTTGATCGGTCTGCTCAAAACATTATAGCTTCTGCACTAGATACTAATGAATTTTTCAAAATATCAAAGTGCAAAACTGCTATGGAAATGTGGGAGACACTCAAGGCTGCTCATGAACCAAAGGAAGCAATGACAAAGAGTTAAGCAAGAAGGAAAAGAAGGCAAAATAAGAAAAGCCTAAATCTTTGCTTCATGGCCAGAAGGGAGGATGACTCAAGTAGTGTAAGTTCATCAAACTCTTCAAACTCTGAAAATTATGGTCAATTGCTTCAAGCCTTTCAAGAAACGCATGAAGAAGCCAACCGATTAGCTCTCTTGAACAATCGGTTAAAAGAAAAGAACACCTGGCTAGAAAACAGAGTAAAGACATAGGAAGAGGATTTAGAACATTCAAAAATGGATTTTGAAAATCTGGAAATCATTTACAAAAACTCTTCTTGCAAGTGTGATACTCTAGTTTGTGAAAAATGCGAAAATATTGAAAAGAAGGTCCACTGTCTTGTTAAAACAGTGGATAAGCTTTCTAAAGGCCAATCCATCTTTGAGAGTGTGCTAGCATCTAAAAATTGTGTTTTTGGAAAATCTGGATTGGGTTATAGATTCCTCAACAGTCATAAGCTTTTTATTATAGAGCCTATAAGCATGGGTAGATAAAGAGTAACCAAGAAAGATACCTTTGTCTAATTTAGCATCAAACTTACCCAAGCTCTCTTTGTCATTATTCAGGATGTAGCACTTACAACCAAAGACCTTCAGATGACTTATGTTTGGCTTCCTTCCATTCAGTAGCTCACACGGGGTTTTCTTCAAGATAAGTCTGATTAGCACACGGTTCATCACGTAGCAAGCAATACTCATAGCATCAACCCAGAAGCACTTAGGTAGGGCAAAATCATTCAAAATAGTCCTTGCAAGCTCTTCTGGAGATCTATTCTTCCTCTCCACCACTCCATCTTGTTGAGGTGTTCTTGGTGCAAAGAAGTTGTGGAAGATTCCTAGCTTGTTGCAAAAGCTTATGAACTTCTCGTTTTGAAATTCCCCTCCATGATCACTTCTGATAGCCCCTATGTTGCTACAACATGTGTTCTGCAGTCTCTTTGCTAGCTTTTTGAATTCTGGATATGCTTCTTTCTTTGAGTGTAGGAAAAGAGTCCAAGTAAACCTAGAAAATTCATCTACAACCACAAGAGCATACAAATTTCCTCCAAGGCTCATAGTCCTAGAAGGACCAAAAAGATCCAAGTGCAAAAGCTTAAGGAATTTTGAAGTTGAAACACAATTTTTCAAATTAAAAGATTTTCTAGTTTGTTTCCCCTTTTGACATGCTTCATGTTAGAGTATATGGCCTTAAACAAGAGAGGGGTGAATTGTTTATAAGAGATTTTCGCAAACTTTGAAAGTATAATGAAATTCAATGTTGAATTACAAAGAAAATAATTAAGGAAACAAAGACCCAAAACTGTTTTAAAATGATATCAAAAAATCAATCGGTTGTTTCTTCGAAACAATCAGTTGTTTATACCAGTTAGAACTTAAACAACTTTAAAACATAATTTAAAGGGTTAATGTTAAGAGATAAGCATACAAACAATTTATAGTGGTTCACTCTTACACCAAGAGCTACATCCAGTCCCCAAAAGCCACTGGTAAACCACTATGCAATCAAAACCAGATTACAAACACCACACACCAAAGTAGTGACCTTAAACCCCTCAAGAAACACATTACCTTTGGCAAACCACACCAAGAATGTTGATCTTGAACACCTCAAGAACACACAACACTCTTTGGCAACACAAATACAGAAATACAGTAATCAACGAAAAAGGAAATACACCTGGGTATTACAAAGCTTAAAGTTCAGAATTACAACCCAATCCTATTCAGCACACTTAAGAATCATCCAAAGCTCTTTCAATCCTTGGAAAAACTATTTTGATAAACTATTTCTCTTACTTCAAGATTAGGAGCGTAAAACTACCTTTATATAGACCAACCAAGTGGTCAAAAACATTTAATAAAGGAGCCAAGGTAGTTAGGATCATTTAAAACATATTAAAATCACTTAACAGAATTATGCTAAGGTTTTCAAAAAAACAATTGATTGTTTTGTCGAAACAATCGATTGAATTGACTTAACAGCAAAGTCAAGCTTTTCAAAACCTTTTCAAAAACTGCTAAGGTAAAACAACCTGTTGTTTCGAAATTTCAACATGTTGAAACTACTAAGGTAAAACAAAAAAACAACCTGCTGAAATTTCAACAACATTTTGGAAAAGTCATCTTTTCAAAAGGTTAAAGATTCAAATGAACTTGGATCATCTTAAGGAGTGAATTAACAAGTTTCAAACAACTAGATAACACACACACACCCAACAATATGGTCTTCAAGCTTTCCTCTTTGATTTGGAGACCTCAAAGCATCTTGTTCAACACTTCACACACATGTTCCTTCTCGAACTTGAGTTTCGGTAAGCCATGAACAAGTTCATTTGAAACAAGTTTATTTAAATTATTCATATGAATGTGTGCAATTCTTCTATGCCAAAGCCATGATTCCTCATGCTTTGATAGAAGACAACCTATTGATGTAGAGCTAGATATGCCAAGCAAATAGACGTTGTTAGACCTTTTACCAATGAGCAGAACATCCTTTGAATTCAGTAATCGAATCTCAGACGAATTTGTCTTGAAGGTGACTTGATATCCTTTGTCACAGAGTTGACTGATACTCAGCAAACTATGCTTCAAACCTTCAACATAAAGAACATCATGAATGAGCAAGCTACTTTCATTGCTTATGGTTCCTTTTCCAAGTATCTTTCCCTTGTTGTTGTCACCATAAGTCACATGCCCATCTTGTTCGAGAGAAATATTGATGAACTTGGATGCATCTCCAGTCATATGCTTGGAACAACCACTATTAAGATACCATATGTGATGTTTTCTCTCCAAGAATCCCTACAAAATTCAAAATCAGGTTGCTAGATCTGGTCCCCTTACAAATTTGGGTCCATGAGTGTTAATGTGTTTCCAAGGAGCCTTAGGATCCTTAGGAACCCATTTCAGAATACCTTTAGGAATAGAAAACTTCCTGATTTTACAAAACCTAACAAAGTGGCCCTTTTCCATGCAGTAGAAACAACAAACAACCGGTTGTTTCGGCTTTTTAATCGATTGATTTTTAGTGAAAGTTGAAAAAGGTTTTGAACATCCACTTTGTTTGCTTTGAGGGTTAAAGCCCAAACTAGATTTCCCAAAAACACATGTTTGAGATGCTAACACATCTTCAAGATTTGATTTTCCTTTTGAAATTTTATCAATCGTTTTCACAAGATACAAAAATTTCTTTTGTAAGGACTCACAATTTTCACAAAAACTTGAATGACATTTGCAAGATGACTTTTGATAAATCAGTTCAAGATTTTTGAAATCTTCATTTGAATGATTTAAATCATTTTCCATAACTGTGATTTTCTCTTTCAACTTGTTGTTTTCACTTTTCAATCGATTTATTAAAAGGGCTAACTTTTTAGCTTCTTCATGAGTTTCTTGAAAAGCATTAAGAAGTTGAAAATAATTTTCACAATTTTTGGAAGAAGATGTACTTACTTGGTTTGATCCAGATTCTTCTTTGCCCATTAGGCAGACTTCAATCTTGATTTCTGAAGAGAATGAATCAGCAGAAGATTCCTCTTTGTCCATCAAGGCACTCTTTTGATTCTTGTGATATTTCTCAAGTGTATCCCACATTTCCTTGCTAAGATACATTCTGAAATCTTGAGCAATTCATCAGAATCTAGAACAGAGACAATTATATTCTTTGCTATACAGACAAGATGTTCTTTAGGCACATGCATGTAGGCACTATTTGAAATAATATTCCAAATGTCCTTATCTAATGATTGAATAAAAAACTTCATTCTTATGCACCAAATTGGGTAATTTTGACCACAAAACAGAGGTGGTTTACTCAAAGAAGCACCTTCCCAAAATGAAAACTTTTTAACTATATGAAACAGTTTTTCAAAAAAAGATTTTTCAGAAAAACAGAAACAAGGACTTGAGTAATTTTCAAGAACCTATCTTTTAATGCCAATTGTAAGAAATGATGGCTTAAACAAGAGGGGGGTGAATTGTTTTATCAAAGATTTTCGCAAATGCTTGGTTTAGAATGAATCTTTAACAAACAACTCAGATAAGCACTTAAGGAAGGCAATCAAACAATCCAAAAGAAACAGATATCAGAATTTTAACTAGTTAAAATTGAGTTGTAATCGGTTGTTTATAGCAACGAAAATATCAAACAATTAGAGAGTTTAAGAGAAACTTCACACCTCAAGACAGAACAACCTCTGCCTTTACAGAATTTCAAACACAAACAGTATGTAAAAGAAGTACAATTACAAGACACTAAGTAAGGATAGAAAACACATGGAATTACAGAACTAGAGATCCTATGATTAGCACTTGTCACCACAGCAAAGCCTGAAAGCACTCTTGCTCTTTTAAAAAAAAACACTTTCAAAAACCAAATCTCTTTCTCAAATCTGAATCAATACTTGTTGTATACTTTGATTTGAATGAAAGTCTTATTTATAGCCATTGAAAAACAACTGTTTAAAGCATATTTGAACAACTGAATCAGTTAAAACAAGTTTTCAAAAAATATTTACGAAAACACACATTTAACCGGTTGAAACCACGATTTAACCGGTTGAATGAGTCAAACAGTTACACAACTTATTCAAAAAGCAGTTTCAAAACTTCTAGCCAGCTAAGTGACAAACAACCTATTATTTTGACAAATCAACCAGTTGTTTTCTCTTTGCTCGGAAAAACACTTAGTTTCTTAAAACAGATTTAATCAAGCTTTGTGCAGGCTTCAAGGACTGGTCTTAACAAAGATTCTAAATAGCTTAAACTAAACTTAAACCCAGAAAGCAGCACAGTTTCAGGCTTCATGTGGATTTGATACATCAAAGCTCCCATCTTCAACACGCCCGAGTCAAAGGACACCTTAAGACATGCAATAAATGGCAGTAAGGATAGTTACAATAGCACTTAATGAGTCATAATTCGTCTCTTGAAAAATCAGCTAAAAACTGATTAATTGAAAGATGACACAAAATCAGGGATCACGATATACATCAGCGAATAACTAAAATTTGACCATCATAACAAGGGCCCATGACCAACACTATAAATAAACCCTCTGCGGAAGCGTAGAGTACGCTTTAATCAATTACCAATATACACTCTTTACATACTTACTTGATCATCGGAGTACCTTTTTTAGGTCACCCCTAACCAAGCATCAACATTTGTGAAAGAAGACTCAAAGGAAGAAATTAGAGGATCACCAACACATCAGCAATTGTACAACAATCCCAAGTCCTATTTAGACCCTCTTTGCCTATACAGGTAAAATAATAAAATGAACAAGAAAGTAAGATAACTCATTGATTGAAATTGTCATTCTAATGGCTCCAATTATTTATAACATTATCCTTAATTCTAATGGCTCCAATTATTTATAACATTATCCTTAATAAATAAATGGGCAGGACATTTTTGACTTTTTCCATGAATTCCCATCAGTCTCACTTATAACATTATTACCGGAAGAAAACAAACAACTTTTGATTACGTCTTGTGCCAGAATGACTAAGTGTTCAAGGTTGTGATGATTTGATTTCTATCCGATATTTCAATGAACTAGAAGAATAAATATATATAAACCTTTAAACCATTGGAAGGAAGGAAGAAAGATGGGGGAGACTCTTCCTCTCAGTCTTAGCCATGTCAACAAGTCTTTGGTTCTCACCAATAGACTATACATGCTCCTCCATTTTACTGCTCTTTCTTTCTTGGTTTATTATAGGCTGTGTTTCTTCTTTCAGGATCCACAGACCCGAGAACCCCCTTTGTTCCCTTGGCTTCTTGTTTTTGCCTCTGAAATCATTCTCTCCTTCATTTGGATTCTTCATCAAGCTTTTCGTTGGCACCCCATTTCCAGAACTGTGTTTCCTGAAAGATTACCTCAAGATGACAATCTCCCTCTCCTAGATGTCTTCATATGCACTGCAGACCCCACTAAGGAACCCACTTTGGACGTAATGAACACTTTGTTATCGGCCATGGCACTGGATTACCCACCAGAGAAGCTGCATCTGTATGTTTCTGATGATGGGGGTTCACCTGTCACCTTGAATGCCATGAAGGAGGCTTGGAAATTTGCAAGTTGGTGGCTTCCTTTCTGCACAAGATACAAAATAGAATGTAGGTGCCCCAAGGCTTACTTTTCTATTTCAGAGAATGAAGGTGGTGATTTTGATGGGAGCTTTGAGTTTCATGCAGATAAGAAAATGATCAAGGTGGGTTCTGAGTGAGATGAAGTTAATTTTCTCTGAAATTTTGTATAATTGATAGTCAAGTTTCTGCAGGAAAAATATGAGGATTTTGAAGAAGACATAAAAAGGGTAAAAGAAAACCAGGACAACTCTGGAGATATTACTGGCAAAATAGGTCAAAATCATCCACCTATTATAGAGGTATAAATCTGTTATCCACAGCATTACTCTTTGGTGAAAGATCTGAAAATGGACTTATTTGAAGTTTAATTAGCTCATTTATCTCTGATTCAAAATTTATATGTTAGGCTTAATTAGTGCTTGAATCAGAAGCTATCAAAATTGATTTATCCCTATTTTAGGTATATACAGATATATGGCTAATTTTCTATGAGCAGCATGGTGTTCAGTGATATTACAGAAAAAATCATGTTTGCATGACACCTGGTTAACTATTTAATTTTCATGAGAAAATCCAATTACCCAACTTATCAAATTAACACTCATGATGGCAGGTGATACAGGAGAATAGCAGCTGTGAAATAGAGCAAGTGAAATTGCCCTTCCTTGTCTATGTTTCCCGTGAGAAAAAGCCTTCTCATCCCCACCATTTCAAAGCAGGGGCCCTCAATGCCCTTGTAAGATTCCCTGCATCTCTCTCTCTCTCTCTGTAGTGTTATTAAAGGAATTATCTAGGGACAAAATTATGCGACTCGACCTATTGGAACGAGGTGAATAGTACCTTACATGAGCGAAAATCTTGACAGTCACTGATACAATTTACAAAAACTGACAAACAAATATCTGAAGATTCTATTAAATAAAACATGGGTATACAGTGACCATTCACAAACAGCTTTACAGATTTCTAATAAGCTATTTGAATGCTTATAAAATATGTATATATTCCTGCAGTATCGAGTCTCTGCTGTGATAAGCAATGCTCCGTACATTCTAGTGCTGGATTGTGACATGTTCTGCAATAGCCCAGCTTCAGCACGCCAAGCATTGTGTTTCCACCTTAATCCCGAGACATCTCCTTCACTTGCTTTTGTCCAATTTCCTCAGAAATATCACAATATAAGCAAGAACGACATATATGACAGTCAGCACAGATCAGCATACAAAGTAGGATATCAGACAAAATTCTAAGTTTTGATATCATTGTGTAGAATCTATATCTTCAAAACAACGTTGTATCTAACCAAGCTTTTACCTAGGTTCTATGGCAAGGTATGGATGGGCTCATGGGACCGGTATTGTCTGGCACAGGCTTCTATATAAAAAGGGAATCACTATATGGAAATTACAAAATCAAAGGTGTGCAGCATGATGATTTGTTTATTGAAATTTGGTCATTTGGGATGAACATGTACATACATAGGTACATACTGCATACTGATACAATTTTGTTTTGAATGTTAGACACTGACCTTGAACTCCAACAATATGTTGGCACATCCAATGAGTTCATCAAATCCTTAAACCAAAAGGGCACTGCAGATTCAGTCACTGTTGGACGTACATTCCCTGAAGAAGAGACTTTGCTATTGGCTTCTTGTAATTACGAAATTGGAACTAAATGGGGTAAAGAGGTATGACTATATTTTATAATCCATGCATATTACTGAATTCATCTATCTAGCATAAACAATGCACTTCTTTTTTCGGAGTATGCTTCCAGGTTGGCTTCCTGTATGGTACTGTATGTGAAGATTTTCACACCGGATTCATATTGAATTGCAAGGGTTGGAATTCAGTGTTATGCGATCCACCACAGCCACAGTTTCTAGGAAATAGTACCACTAATTTGAATGATTTACTAGTTCAAGGCACCAGATGGTTCTGTGGACTGTTTGATATTGGTTTAAGCAGGTTGTGCCCTCTTATATTTGGGCCTTTAAGGATGTCTCTACTTCAGAGTCTTTGTTATGCAGAACTGACATATTTCCCTCTCTATTGCTTGCCCCTTTGGTGTTTAGCAATTGTCCCTCAGCTTTGTCTACTAAATGGAATTCCCTTGTACCCCAAGGTAACAATTAAATGTTCTCCTATGCCTTTTTTTTTCCCTGAATTCATTACATCAGTTTTCAAATATTGAAACAGCTCTCATGATTTTACTTTTGTGTCAGGTCTCAGACCCCTTTTTCTTCATTTTTCTGTTTATCCCTCTATCAGCTCTCACCAAGCACTTAGTTGAAGTCCTCTCAACTGGAGGAACATTCAGGAAATGGATAAATGAACAAAGGATATGGATGATTGAATCAATCACATCTCATCTATATGGATGTTTGGATGCTCTACTGAAGAAATGTGGTTTGAAAGAGGCTAGTTTCTTGCCAACCAATAAAGTTGAGGATGAGGAACAGACTAGGCTTTACCAAATGGACAAATATGATTTTAGAACATCAAACATGTTTCTGGTCCCAATGGTTGCAGTCATCACCATCAACATATCTTGCTTCATAGGGGGAATCTACAAAGTGTTATCAGTGGGAAATTGGGACCAGATGTTCATACAGCTTTTCCTTACGGCTTATATCATTGTTGTCAACTATCCAATAATTGAAGGGCTTGTGATAAGGAAAGATGTAGGACGCATTTATCCCTCACTAGCTCTCCTTCTAACATCAAATATCTTGGCCACAACCATCACTTGCACACTTTATTCTGTACTAAGGAAAGTATAAAGACCACTTCTGTGTGCCCAATAACATTCATCCACCTTTGTTTTTAGAGTACAGAAATGCTACTTAATGGAGAATATGACTGCATTGTAACAGTCTAACATGATGTTGTTGGATGAAATAAAGTGATGGAGACTCTACTGATATAATCTCCCATATATTATAAGTTTTGAATTCACACTTTTAAATATAACATCTCTTTCTCTTGTTGATACATAACTTTATCATTATTCAGATTTTAATTTATTTTATTAAAAATCATGTCTTTAAATCTCATCTTTCTCAAAAAAAAAAAAAGTTACTAGAACAGTGTTAGCATGTCCTCTCCATCCAACTTACAAAACACAGAAAATGGAAAACTAAAACTGGTTAGCTAATTGATTGGGTTGAAAATACCAGCTAATCAACTCGTTGATAAATATAGAACGAAGTAGCATCAGTCCATGTAATAAACAAGCATCAACAAACGTTTTTTAAATAATATGTTTAATACAAGTAAAATTTATAGAAATCATAAACTTTTGTGAGTCTCAGTTCTGATTCATCAAATTTGTAATTTTTTATAAATTTTAAAAGTATTAAAGAGACTATTGTTAACACTCTTCTTAATTACTATGAATTTTCTTTTTATTATTTTTCCATTTCAAATTTTAACTAGTTATACTCTCAAATCAATTCCTTCTAATTCTTTTTGGAAATACTCCTCTTTTATATTTTGCATATATAAATTATGGCCTACGTTACTAGTCACTATTTTTTTTCAATGTACGTTTGTATTTTTTCAATGTTTCATTTGCTCTCGAGTAAACAATCAATTTTCATTCCTTCTTTCTATCGAGAGTATTATTGGTCCAATATCCATATGTTAGTTTATCTTTCTGTTTTAAATTAAATAAAACTCTATTTCTCAGGGTAGAACTAGTTTAGCAGTTAACAATTCTTTAGGTGGGTAGAACTAGTTTAGCAGTTAGCAATTTTTTAGGTGTGCATATGTGTGTATAGGTGTACGTGTCCTACTTTGTAACCATATGTACTAGAATTAGTTTTTAACAGTTTTTCATGTAAAGAGCTTATAAAAGTCTGGTTGCTTCAATTGAATAAACATGCAGTATTTTCACTTTCAATCAGATATACTACACAAGTACTATTTTAAGTTTTATAACAATTGGTATCAGAGCTCCATAAGGGCTTGATAAGGTGTGAACGGGAGTGAAAGGAGTGTGGGTTTTGGGATATAGTGTGAGTGCATAAGCAGAGAAAAAAAAAGATGTATGGGTTAGAGAAATTTGTTCAATCGGTCATCCCGAAATTTGATGGTCATTATGGGTTTTGATCCATGACCACGGAGAATTTCTTACGCAGCAAGGAGATGTGGCAGATTATTGAAGATGGGATACCTCTGCTAGGTTCCCCCCACTAAATACCAAGGTCAAGCGAGCTTAGCTCCAAGCCTTGAGACGTGAGTTGGAATTACTCACCATGAAAGATGTAGAAACCATTGATGAGTATCTGGGACGCACTCTTAGTATTGTCAATAAGATGAAGTCAAATGGAGAGGTGATGGACTAAAGTACTGTGGTTAGTAAAATATTCATATCACTCACCCCAAAGTTCAACTATGTTATGTGTTCTATAGAGGAATACAATGATTTGAGTAAGTTGAGCCTTGATGAACTCCATGAAAGCTTAATGGTTCATGAGTAGCGAATGCAGGACTCTTAATTTGATGAACAAGTGCTGAAAATTACTCATGACAATAGATCAGAAACAAGTCGTGGATACAGTTGAGGAGGTGGTGGTCGTGGTCGTGGAAGAGGTCGTGGAAGACAATCACTAAATAAATCACTCATAGAATGTTTTCGGTGTCACATACTAGGACACTTCCAATACGAGTGCCCTCAAGTGGTGTACCGTCCCGTCCCCGGGCGTTGACCAAAGTCAAAGTCAAAGTCAAAGTCAACATATGGTGGGACCCCTCAAGGGCCCCAAGGGAAGAAAGTCAACAGGTTGACCGCTTAAGGCGTCGCCAAGATGAGGCGTCGCCAGGTTAAGGCATCGACGGTGTCACCCCCCAATACCCATGGGTAGGAAGACCGTGGAGGGGGCGACACCGCGAGAGGCCTCAGTACCTCAGGACAGTAATAAAGAGAAGAGAAAGGTGGCTTCAAGGCCATAGTTCTAGTACCAATAGGGGGTAACCTGACTCGTGAAGTACCCACACCACCGCTGGGAGACCCCTGGGACAGATACGACCCATGAGAGGGCCATGCCCAGGGGAGAACCACGTGCATGGTACGAGAGAAAGGTAGATACACTCCGAGGGCGAGTGACTAGAGGTTGGGGCGCATGAGTTGGCACCTAGAAAGTCACCCCTTGCGCCAGATGCACTCCGAGAAGGAGGACTTGCACGATGTATTATCCCTAAGTTGGGTTACGACGCTGTAAGGCCATCCACGAAGAGTAGCGATCAAGTCAGAAGAATACGTGGCAGTAAGCACTGAAACATCAATGTTTTCCTGAAAGTTCGTTAAGGTACGCATTAATTTTGTTTACGTTTCGAACGCTTTAAAGCACTTTTGTACCGACCAGGTCATCGGGTGTGATGACGTGTCCAGCACGTGACTATGTGGGGCGTGCTCAGCAGAACACGTGGATAAGAGAAAGACTAATGGTTCAGAAGTAAGCATAGTCACCGCTCGTGGAAGTGGCATTCTGCAGTGTACATAGTCGGTTGTCGCCGGGTTTGTGTGTCATCGACGTATTAGATAATGGAAGATCAGGTGGTCTGGCATCGCCGCAAGAAGCACATCGCCGGACTTCCCAGTAAACTCAGTTGTAGCTGATTGGGGGTTCGGGCGAGGAAGTTCAAGCATGTGAGTTCAGTAAAGATGATCATTACGTCAGCATGAGGAGCGAAGGTTAAATGAGTTGGAGTAAACAGTTTGCTCCTCGACAACAGGATTCCCAGAGTGGACGTTCGTCGATGGCGAGTTCCTCTCAGTTAGAACGTGCATGGCGTGGCGAAGAGGAAGGTGGCACCTGCGACAAGTAGTATCACAGAGATGGTGTACTTTGTTGCATCCGATACTCGCCTTGTCAGGTGGCGTTCCAGAGCGTGTTGCATGCTAGGTTACACCTTGAGTAGGAGACTTGGTCGCACAACTGCATGCTACGTAGGAATGGCGCTCAAGTTACCCCAACCCAGATGACGACACGTGTAGGGTTGGATGCTACCTGTTGCTCCAACCCAGATGATGACACGTGTAGGGTTGGATGCTACATAGAAGTGACACTCAAGTTACCCCCGCCAGATGATGACACGTGTAGGGCTGGGTGCTACCTGCTACCACAGCCCAGATGATGACACGTGCAGGGTTGGATGCGAGCCATGAGTCCAAAGCGTAACTGCCTGGAGAGAGAAAAAACCTAGCTATAAAGGTAAACTTAACAGAATTTGCAGAGGTATGTTTTCATTACGGCTCATTGTTTTGGGTTGAGTGCACTTTAGTACGGTTCTACAGAGTATAGTTTTCTCTCAGTATTTGGGTGTTCTTGTTACTGACTTGAGCGTCGGAGCGCCACCGGCCGCAGAGGCGCCATCTTGTGTTTTCAGGTTCTCAGAGCAACTATCTGTGGTGTGGACTTGAAGGGCACGTGGTGTCAAGTTGGTGAGGAAGATCGTGACGAGGCAACGCTCTTGCACTAGGTCAACCGGCAGGATCATCTGGCGCCCACCGTGGGGCCGTATAAAAGGTGATTCCCAACCACAGTTCGAGTTTGTTGAAGTTTTGGTGTTTTCTGTTCGACTGCTTGCTGTCGCAGTCGGTTTTTGGAGTTTTCACTGTTCGTTTGGAGTTTCTTTGAGTTGCTGAGTTTGCTGAGGAAGGATGAGGACAACGCGGTCCAGTTCAGTCGCGCCGTCAAACGAAGAGGACGCTGTGTCTATGACGCAGGTGATGGAGATGATGAGGACGTTGTAGGAGAACGTAGCTGCATCGCGTTCTGAACAAGAAAGAATGCACGAGGCGCTGGTGGCCTCACAGTCTAGGAATGAAGAGCTCAACAGAATCAACGAAGAGCTGCGTAAAGCTCTTCAAGGACGGGAGGAGCGTGCGATTGGGGACAGATCTGCACCCCCATCCCCACCGCATAGCTTTCCCATGCCGTTTTCTCAAGAGATCATGGACACGGTGGTCCCTGCAAATACGATAGTGATGAAAGCATCTTTCACCGAAGTGGAGGACCCTGAGGCTCACCTCACAGCGTTTCACACTCAGATGATGCTCTCATGAGGGTCAGACGCGGTCTACTGCAAGGTGTTCATGAGCACTCTCAGTGGAACAACACTGGACTGGTTCTTCAGTTTACCTACTGGCCACATTACCACGTTTCAACAGTTTTCCAAGATGTTTGTTGAGCAGTACATAGTGAACAAGGCACCGTTTTTGGTGTCTTACGATCTGTTCGACGTGAGGCAGTACCAAGGGGAGTCCTTGAAGGATTTCTTGAACAGATTCGGAGCTCAGATAGTCCGCTTGCCAGACAAGGATGAAGAAATGTTTGTACATGCCTTCAAAAAGGGCGTGTTGCCTGGGCCCTTTAGTGAATCGCTTATCAGGAGTCACCCCGCCACGTTCGCTGAAATTCGGCGATGTTCCGTGGCTCACATCGCCGCTGAGAGCGAAGTCTCCGAGAAAAGGGGAAATGTGGCCCCAGCTAAGCCCCGCGCTCAGACAAGGATCCAGCCACAGAGGGTGATGGAGGCCGCGACAGGGAAGAAGGTTCAAAGGGTGCATCATCCTTACGATCCAAAGAAGAGCAAGGCAAAGGGTCCAGGGCGGCCTAGAGAGCCCAATCGCCGCCAAGGTATGAGTTCGTGATGGGGTTGGTTAACCTGATCGCCATCCCGAACATTGCTGCCAGGCTCAAAGCGCCTGAAAAGACGACAGATAAGGTGTTGGGACCGAAACCGGACGCGTGGTGTGAGTTCCACAAGAGCTTTGGCCACTCTATCAACTCGTGTTTGGCTTTGGGATACCAACTCGCCGAGTTGGTCAAATGTGGGTTCTTGAAGGATTACTTGCTGGAGAAGCAAGTGGGCCAATCATCAGGCTCACAATCGGCAGGCAGTGAGGGACAGCAGCACAAAGTACCCATCCACGGCGAGATCCACACCATAGCTGGTGGATTCTCGGGTGGTGGGTGTACTGCATCGCAGCGAAAGAAGTATGCAAGGTCTGTGATGTCAATGGAGGTCTTTGAGGATAACTCACCTGATGTGGACATCACGTTCACCAAAGAAGACCTTAGGGATGTCGTGCCTCATGACAATGACCCTATTGTAATCTCGCTTGTTACGGCGGGAAGGACAGTCCTTCGGGTGCTGGTCGATCAAGGAAGCTCGACAGATGTGATGTTTTGGCCGACTTTTGAAAAGTTACAGTTATCCGCTGACCAGCTGAGGCCATATGGGGGCTGCTTGTACGGTTTTGTCGGTGATCAAGTGGAGGTCAGGGGGTACATTGAGTTAAGGACGACGTTCACAGATGGCTTGGCCTCGCGCACAGAGAAGATCAGGTACCTTGTCGTGAACGCTCCATCGACATACAACATCATGTTGGGAAGGCCAACGCTCAACAGGACAGGAGTTGTGCCTTCAACAAGGCACATGAAGGTCAAGCTACCATCAATGGAAGGGATGATTATCACCATCTGTTCTGACCAAAAGGAGGCGAAGAAGTGCTATGAAAACAGCCTCAAGAACAAGAGATCTGTATGCCACGTAACCACAACGCCGCCCCTTAGTGTGGGGCCTGAGCAGGAAAACCGGCGAGTTGTGGATATAGCGTTGGAGGTGGCCGTCGAGGGAGATGTGCCAATGGAGGATATCGAGGCGAGGTCCGAGAGCGCCGCTCGGGTGGAGGAAGAGAGAAACTGCCCGGAGACCGCCAGGGAGTTTGGTATTGCGAGAGCGCTGATCGCCAGCGAGAAGAGGCCTCAGCCGGTGGAAGAGTGGCTTGAGAAGAAGATCAACGGCAAGACGTTTAAACTGGGGAAAACCTTAGACAGCGAGACACAAGACCAGATCGCCAAGGTGATAAGTAGACACCTGGATGCATTTGCGTGGTCTGCTTCAGACACGCCGGGGATTGACCCTGATTTCTTGTGCCATCATTTAGCAATGGATCCCCAGGTCAGGCCAATCCGCCAGAGAAGGAGAAAGTTCAACGAGGAAAAGAGACAGGCGATCAAGGACGAAACGCAGAAACTCCTTGCAGCAGGCCATATCAGGGAGATCCAATATCCAGAATGGCTCGCCAACGTCGTTCTGGTCAAGAAGAGCAGTGGGAAATGGCTGATGTGTGTTGACTTCACAGATCTGAATAAGGCCTGTCCAAAGGATTCTTATCCTTTGCCAAGTATAGATGCCCTGGTAGACAATGTGTCAAGGTGTAAGTTGCTCAGCTTCTTGGATGCCTTCTCAGGATACAACCAGATTAAAATGCATCCCATGGATGAGGAGAAGACTGCTTTCATGACGGAAAGGTCATGCTATTGCTACAAGGTGATTCCTTTCGGGCTGAAGAATGCGAGGGCCACGTACCAGAGGCTAATGGACAAGGTGCTCGCCCCTATGCTCGGGAGGAATGTGCAGGCATATGTTCACGACATGGTCGCAACATCTCTGGAAAAGAGCAAGCACGTCACTGATCTGGAAGAGTTGTTCGTTACAATAGCCAAGTACAAGCTGAAACTAAATCCTGATAAGTGTATTTTCGGCGTGGAGGCAGGAAAATTTCTGGGATTTCTCTTGTCGGAGAGGGGAATCGAGGCAAACCCCGACAAATGTGTCGCCATTCTGGCGATGAGGAGTCTTGCCACTGTAAAGGAGGTGCAGCAGCTCACAGGCCAGATGGCCGCTCTGTCTCGATTCGTATCCGCCAGTGGAGAGAAGGGCCACCCGTACTTCCAATGCTTGAAGAGGAATAACAGGTTTGTCTGGACGAAGGAGTGTGAAGAAGCTTTTGTGATGCTCAAAGAGTACTTGGCGAGCCCGTCGATTCTGTGCAAACCTCAAGCGGTGATCCTGCCGGTTGACTCGAGTGCAAGAGTCTTGCCACGTCAAAGGTATCTCCCTCTAGATCGGCTTTGCACCACGCTAGCTTCCGTCCTTCACACCTCGATTCTCCTCAAGAACCTGAAAAAGACAGAGTGGCGCTGCTGCGGCCGATCGCACTCCGACGCTCAAGTCAGTGACCCTCTGGACACGTGGCTCGCATCCAGCTGTACACGTGTCACTATCTGGAGCGTCCTCTACTTGAGCGTCACTTCTACTCTTCAGGCTGTTCGACTAAGTTACCCATGCAAGGAGTAACTCGGTGCATAGCTGCCTTGGAGCGCGATCTCTTCTAAGTGGCGAGCACGGGGTGTCACCATGCACACCTTCTCTGTGGTCTCGCCTGCCGCTATCACGATCTGCATTACTTTCTCATCGTGCATGTTCTGGTAAACTGTTCCCTTGCCTCAACCTCTGGCTAGGGAATGATCATCTGATAACTTCGTCCTTCGTACTCGTACCCTCTGAAGGCCCTAAGCAAGCCTTCCTGATCTTTCGGCGATGTCCCCCTCTTGGCGGTCTCTGAGCACTTGGTCGCCTAAGCTCACATACGGCGACTATGACACAAGCCTGGTGACTGCCGGTTAGATATGCTAGAGATCGGAGAACGCCAACTTAACGATTGGCGACTACACAGACTCCCCGATGTACTTCCCTTCCGTCAACCAGGTGTTCCGCTCAACACGCCTATATTATCGCTTACTGCCACGTCATCACTTCCGACTACCTGGTCGGTACAAGCGGCAATGCCCCTCAGGTTATATTTTGCCATAACCGAGAGGGCGATAAGTGCGGTGCTTGTCCAGGATCAAGATCAAGTCCAGAAACCCATCTATTTTGTTAGCAAGGTGTTGCAGGGCCCATAAGTGAGGTATCAGGCCTTAGAGAAAGCAGCACTGACGATTGTGTTTTCGGTGAGGAGGCTGCGTCCTTACTTCCAGAGCTTTACAGTGTTGGTAATGACTAACTTACCCATTCAGAAGGTTTTGAAAAAACCGGATGTAGCTGGGAGGATGGTGAAATGGGCGGTGGAGTTGTCGGAATTCGACATCAAGTATGAGCCCCGGGGACCGATCAAGGGGCAAATCTTCGCTGACTTTGTGGTCGAGCTATCTTCTGAAACAGTGCAGAACGCCGGGGATGATTTTCATTGTGGATGGGTCGTCTAACCAGCTGGGTAGCGGGGCTGGAGTTATTTTGGAGGGACCCAACGGTGTGTTAATAGAGCAATCTCTGAGGTTCGCCTTTAAAGCCAACAACAATCAAGCGGAGTGTGAGGCTTTGATCGCTGGTATCTTGTTGGCAAAGGAGATAGGAGCAAAGGTGATGATGGCCAAGAGTGACTCGTTGTTCGTCACTGGGCAGGTAACGGGTGAGTTTCAGGCCAAAGATCCGCAGATGGCAGCTTACCTGGAGTATGTTCAAGAGTTGAAGAGGTCCTTCGTTTTGTTCGAAGTGGTGCACGTGCCAAGGGAGTAGAATGCCCGAGCTGACTTGCTAGCCAAGCTCGCCAGTTCGGGCAAGGGGGCAGGCAGCGGACTGTTATATAAGAAACTTTGAAGACACCTCGAGCATTCATGGCAGATCACCAGGTTCTTCATGTGTGCAAGTCAATGGAAGGAACGGCGAGGAGTCATAGATCTTTGACTCAGGAGACTCTGAGGACGCCGAGAGTCAGAGCACGTCCAGGGGGGAGACGAAGATGACGCAAGTCTGCGCTATCCATGAGCCAGATACATGGATAACACCGTACCAGCGCTACATGGCGGATGGCGTGCTCCCAATGGACTCGACGGAGGCCAGAAAGATAATGAAGAACTCCAGCAGGTCAACCCTCATCGATGGCGAGTTATACAGGTTTAGGTTCACACATCCCCTTTTAGTATGCGTATATGGAGAGAAGTGCATGAGGATTATGGCTGAGCTCCATGAGGGGATCTGTGCGAGTCACATCGGGGGTCGAGCTTTGGCAACAAGAACCCTCCGCGCAGGTTATTACTGGCCCACGATAAGGGAAGATTGCAAGAAATACGCCCAGTGTTGCAAGCAATGCCAGCAGCACGCCGATTGGCACAAGGCGCCCCCAGAAGAGCTGAAGTCAATTTACAGCCCCTGGCCGTTCCATACGTGGGGAATCGATATACTGGGACCTTTTCCTTTGGCGATCAAGCAGATGAAGTATTTGGTTGTGGCGATCGAGTACTTCACAAAGTGGATTGAAGCAGAACCAGTAGCCCAGATCACCGCGCACAAGATTCAGAGTTTCCTGTGGAAGAATATTGTGTGTCGATTTGGTGTGCCCAAGCGTTTGGTATCAGACAATGGGACTCAGTTTGCAAGTCACCTGTTGAATAAGCTGTGTGGGGATGTTGGGATTCAGCAGGTGTTTGCTTCTGTGGAAAACCCACAAACGAACGCGCAAGTGGAGTTAGCCAACCGGGTCTTGTTGAGAGGGTTGAAGAGGAGGTTGGAGAAGGCCAAAGGGTCTTGGGCTGAAGAGGTTCCCCACATAGTATGGGCGTACCATACCACTGAGCAATCGGGAACCCACGAAACCCCGTTTAGTTTGGTGTATAGGTGTGATGCGATGATTCCATTTGAAACCCAGGAAAGCTCGTCGAGATTCCAAAACTTCGTGGCGGAAGACTCGAACGAAGAAAGGAGGATGAACTTGGATTTGCTGGATGAGGTCAAGGAGGAAGCGCGGGTGAAGGCTGAGGCAGTAAAGAGAAGAGTTGAACGCAAGTACAACTCCAGAATAAGGCCGAGGCAATTCAGAGATGGTGACCTGGTGATGAGGAAGGCCCACCAATACGAGATGGAGAACAAATTGTCACCCAAGTGGACAGGACCGTTTAGAATAACCGAAGCGCTCGGGAACGGCGCCTACCGCTTGGAGACGCTGGAAGGAGGGGCGATTCCTCGCACTTGGAACGCCACCCATCTCAAGTTTTATTACAGTTAAGGCATTGTAAGTGGAAATTAACTTGAACAATTTAAGATGTTTCAGTTAAAACAGTTTTTCAAGGGGGCACTCTTTTTTTCTTAAGGAGGGTTTTTAATGAGGCCAACCAATAAAGAAAGTTTTGAAGTTTATCAAAGTTTCCAAGTTATTAAGTTTGCATGCTTACCGTTTTTAAGTTTTTGTAAAGAGACTTTGTCGCCCTGGTGTAATTTAAAGCAACGGCGAATTCAGATTGCATGCATTCAGTGCAAAGTTTTAAAGCATAAAGTTTTAAACCCTCATCGCCAGCTGGCGATCGGGGTATAAGCTAAAGTTTTTTATGTCCTCATCGCACCTGGCGATCAGAGGCACAAGTATAAAGTTCTTTAAGTTCTCGTCGCCATCCGGCGAGAAGAGATTAAAAAGACCTCCTCGCCTTGAGCGAGCGCAGGCGAGAAGAGATTAAAAAGACCTCCTCGCCTTGAGCGAGCGCAGGCGAGAAGAGATTAAAAAGTCCTCCTCGCCCTGAGCGAGTACAGGCAAGAGCAGATCACAAGACCTCTTTGCGTAAGCAAATCGAGGCAAGTTTGAAAGTCCTCAGTGCATCCAGGGGAGGAGGAGATGTAACCCCTGGGCAAGTTGAGGCATCAGTAAAAGCCCTTCTCACCCTCGAGTGAGTTCAGGCAAGATAAATCTGAAAAGTTAGGGTTGTTAATGATCTTAAGTGTGGGAAAGGAAGGTTGATGAGAACACCTTTTCCCTTGAGTGAAACATCAATATTGACCTAGTAAGACCAGTTAAAAAGAAGAAGTTAAAGGTTGGCTGGGGAAGGTTCGCAGAGGACACCTCACCACCTAAATCATTGTTCTAAAACTCAGGGAGGTAGAGAAGGATCCGAAAGGCGGCTCTACCCCCAGATGAGGGAACAATGACTTAAGCTATCCCAGGTTAAAGAGTCGGGGAAGGTAGAGGGAGATCCAAAAGGCATCTCTCCTTCCAGTTGAGCAAAGATGAAATCATGAGGTGGCCCCACAGGGAACGTTTTCAGTTAAAAGGAAAATGGCGTCGCCGAAAGCCTATGGCTTTGAGATTGAAATAGAAAGAGGATTACACGGCGAGAGCCAGATCAACGAAGTTTTGGGCGATAACGTAGAAATACGCTTATCCTTTGGCAGGTCAAGCGAGCGAGATTTCAGACGCTAAGATCGACCTACGCCCCTACTGCCAAGTAAGTGATTTCGCGTTAAACATTATTGCTATAGACTAACGGTTTGTTTAAGTTAAGGTGATTTCAAGAGAATTAAGTACCAATTTGTGCGAAGTACATTGGGTTGAGTAAAAACCAGCCAGTTATACCAGGTGATCGCACAACAGATAAACTTAGAAGGCATATATATATGTACCGTCCCGTCCCCGGGCGTTGACCAAAGTCAACGTCAAGGCTAAAGTCAACATATGGTGGGACCACTCAAAGGGCCCAAAGAAGGAAGTCAACAGATTGACTGCATCAGGCGTCGCCAAGAGAAGGCGTCGTCAACACAAGGCGTCGTCAACACAAGGCGTCGCCAAGAGAGTGCGTCGCCAAGCCAAGGCGTCGCCAAGAGAGGGCGTCGCCAAGCCAAGGCATCGCCAAGCCAGGCATCGACAGTGTTACTCCCTGATACCCCTGGGTAGGAAAGACCATGGAGGGAGTGACACCTCGGGAAGGCCTCAGGCCCCAATGGCTCAGAACAATGATAAAGAGAAGAGAAAGGTGGCTTCAAGGCCATAGTACTAGCATCAGTAGGGAGTAACCTGACTCATGAAGTATCCATGCCACCTCAGGGAGACCCTTGGGATAGATACGACTCATGAGAGGGTCATGCCCAGGGGTAACCAGGTGCAGGGTGCGAGAGGAAGGTAGATCCCCTCCCAAGGCGAGTGACTAGAGGTTGGGGCGCATGAGTTGGCACCCAAAAAGTCACCCCTTGCGCCAGATGCACTCCAAGGAATGAAGAATCACACGATGATATATCCCTAAGTTGGGTTACAGTGCTGTGAGGCCCTCCACGAGGAATAACGGTCAAGTCAGGAGGACACGTGGCGGGAAGAATAGAAACATCAATGTTTTCTAGATAGTTTGCCAGGTATGAGGTAATTAAGATTAATTCGAAGTAATTAAGTTTACGTTTCGAACGCTTTAAAGCACTTTAAACGCTTTAAGTGTTTTGAACGTCTTAAAGGCGCTGAACGTTTTATACCTTAAATGCGCTTTAAGACGCTTTGAATGCTAGAGACGTTTAAAGGGAGCTTTAGACGTTGGAGACAGGAGAAAGAGAGAGGATTGAGACTTAGTTGACACACACACACCCTAGTTGCTTGCTCGCGCACCCACTGTACGCACAGGCAATTAGGGAAGAAAAGCATTAGTTACACAGTTATTAGACCACCTTCAGAGCATTCATTCGTGGTGCTCCGATACGGAAGCGTGTCACTTTGATGTTTCTCGCCAGCTAACTTGATCGTCGGAGTGCAAACGGCCGCGAGGGCGCCCCTTTTGTTCACTTCTTTTCAGGTACACACAAGCGGTGCAGAACGAAGGTGCCCTAGCTCGCGAGGATAAGCCACGCACAAAGACGATCCTGGTCAAACGGCGAGAACAATATACACATGTATATCAAACAGTTTGAGCAAAATGAAAGTTATTACATAAATCAAAGTTAAAATACAAGAGTTTCAGAGGCGGTAAAGTTGAAGTGGCAGATGGGAGCGGCAATTAAGTTGGAGGCATGATCTTCCCATCCACCACCTCGTTGTACACCGAAAACTCAGAGAGGTCAAGGTCGGGAAATTTGGCGAACTGCTCCAAAGCCGAAGGTAAGAACTTGGGCAGCTTCAAGCTGAAGCTCGTCGATCTTTGTCTTGAACCCACTGTTCTCTTCACGAACCTGGGCAATTTCAAGCTCAAGCTCGTCGACCTTCTTCCTGACCCCGCTGTTCTCTTTGCGAACTTGGGCAAGCTCGGCAGCAGTTTCGCTCAGTTCTTTGGAGGCTTTGTCCCGATCTTGTTCAACTTTCCCCAGAAGGGTTTCCCTCTCGATTGACCTCTTCTCGAGTTTGGCCATCTTTTCGGCGTCAGTTTTTCGGGCCTCCTCCAGCTCTGCAATTTTCTCCCTCATAGGGACGAGCTTGCTCTCTAGCTTGACGGCGTCCTGAAGTTTGTCGTGCAGTTTTCGGCGCAGTTCAGTCTTGTCCTTGCGCAAACTTCGGATCTCTTCGTTGAGAGCGTTTTCTACCCGGGAGAACTCGAGCCCTTGCATCATCATGTCGCACTTGACTTTCTTGGCTTCGGCTCTCGCGGTGGTCGCCTCCTCCTGACGGATGCGATTATCAAGCGCGAACTTGTCCAAGGAGTCTTTTAGCCCTTCACTGACGATTTGAGGAAGACATTCATCGACCATGGCGTTCAGGCGCACTGTGAAGGACTTCAAGGCTTCCTGGAGAGCAGCTGGAAGAGCTGGAGTTGAGGGAGGAGGTGAAGGTTGGTTCTCACCACCACCCTCGCAAGGTTGGATGGCGAGGGGAGCCTCGAGGCGTGGTGGTGAGGAGGGGAGTTTTGTTGCATCTTGAGAGGAAGCTTGTATATCAGCAAGCAGTTCAGGTGCAACTTCAGCGGCCGAGGCGTTTGAAGCAAGAACATCCCCAGCAGACTCGAATGGCGTGGAGGCGCTAGGGGGGTTCTCGACGTAGTCAGGAAGGGCGCCCTCAGCCGCTGGTGGTTCAGTTGCAACTCCCCTCTTTCACTTGCAGATCAGCCCGTCCTCGGTACTTTCATCTGCTTCGTCGTCCGATACAACCCTGAGGGCTTTCCTCTTAGCCTTTTTGAGTGGTAATTTCTTCCGCTCGGGGGCTGGAAGAGCAGCAGCGGTGGATGAGCCAGCTGGCAGAAGTTTGCATTGGGCGGCGGCGATTTCTGCAACAGAGTTTGGCACGGTTTGGGAGCCCGCCACCAGGTTGTGAAGCTTGGCTATGAAGCGCAGCTCAGCCGTCCCAACATCATATCTGCACAAAGAAGCCAACGATCACAAACCAGTCCAAATTCAAGCAGTTGATGATGCACAAGGAAATAAGCAATATGAGTTAATGCATGGACTAGCTAGTTAAGACTACGCGCGAATCAGAACGACGACATCAATGTAAAAAGCAAGGTGACGCGAATTCAAGGAAAGGGAACTCAGGGAGGAGGGAAGGACAAACCTATATGAACGTCCAGTTGGCCTTCGTGAAATTCATAGGCGATGATGGAGGAGGTGGCCAACGTTACGTTAGAGGAGGCAACTCCTTTCCAGAAATTGCACAGGTCTTTGTCGAGCTCCCCCATCTTTTCCGGCCCTCTAGCCCTCCTGAAGCTAGTCTCTTTCTTTCCCTTGTCCATCCAATACAAGGGAAATCCGTCGAGAAGAGTGGGGTCTTGGTTATTACAGCAGACGTGCACAAACTTCCCCTTCCAGTCTTTATAGGTTTGCTGAAAGATGGAGAGGATGGACCTCCCAGCAACCCCATTGAGGCTGACCCATAGACGATCGCCTGGGTTCTTGGCCTCAAACAGGTAAAGGAACACGTCCACCGAAGTTGGATGTCCCAAGTGTGCACAAAGGATTTGGTATGCCCTAACGAACGCCCAGCTGTTGGGATGAAGCTGGGCGGGGGCTATGTTAAGCTCAGTCAAAATCTCCCTCTCGAAGCGAGTGAAGGGGAAGCGGAGTTTGACTTTCTTGAACATCGTGGCATAGATAAAGCAAAAAGGCTTGCCATTACTCCCTTAGCTGTCAATGCAAATGGGTTCTTCGGGAGGACAAGGTCGAACAGCCACTTTGTCGTCATGTTCTTTGCTGAAAGAAAGGTGAGCTTGATCACCTTTCTTGAGGCGGAGGATGTCGAGGTCGGTGTTAATGGAGGAGGTCTCACCCAGCAAAGCTGAGAAGGCCCAGGGATACAGTTGTTTATAGTCTGGGAGTGGTCGCACAACTGTGCTGGTGTGAGGTGGGTTTGGTTGCAGTTGGGTAGGTCGTGAAGGTGCAGGTCTCACGGCCTGGCTCGAAGGGATATTAGGATCCCTTGGTGGATTGCGAGAGGAGGAGGGGTTGGCCGTTCGAGTTTTCGTCGGAGGATTTTGAGGAGATGGAGGAGGGTTTGGAGTGACTTTGGAGCGAGCCATCAGAAGAGCTGCAAAGAAAATGAAAAAGGAAGAGATGAGAGCTTGAAAACAGAGGGACCCAACAGAAAAAGGAGAAGACAGAGAGGACGAGGGGGGCTCGCGGAGAAAAGGCTAGAAACCCTAAACGCAGGAGAGAGCGAAGCAAAGAACGAAAACAGCCCACAACGTATGCTCCAGACAGTTAATGGATGATGCAAACCGATTAAAATGCAACAAATATCAGCGGGAGTGATAAAAAAGTTACCTTTTGATGATCAGAAGAGCGTTCAGGAAGATGGTGATTGAAGGAGAAGAAGCGTTCGCTGAAGCGTTTCGAGAGTTTGGAGTGAGGAAGAAGATAATGAAACAGTGAAGTGGCGCGAAGTTTTTAAGAATTTGGAACGTTGCGAGAAGCGCAAACGGCAATGAATAATAGTCGTTGATAAGTCCACGTGTCATATGATCAAAGGGGTTGGTGAAGTGTCAAATTAGTGAACAGTATCAGCGCCAACCCGTAAGGCCACGTAGGTCGCTGGAAATTCAACCCTTTAGTCTTTTCGCTAAACAAGTCGCAGCACAAGACTGGGGGCTTGTGTACCGACCAGGTCATCGGGTCTGATGACGTGTCCAGCACGTGACTATGTGGGGCGTGCTCAGCAGAACACGTGGACAAGAGAAAGACGAATGGTTCAGAAGTAAGCATAGTCGCCGCTCGTGGAAGTGGCGTTCTGCAGTGTACATAGTCGGTTGTCGCCGGGTTTGTGTGTCATCGACGTATTAGATAATGGAAGATCAGGTGGTCTGGCATCGCCGCAAGAAGCACATCGCCGGACTTACCAGTAAACTCAGTTGTAGCTGATTGGGGGTTCGGGCGAGGAAGTTCAAGCATGTGAGTTCAGTAAAGATCATCGTTACGTCAGCATGAGGCGCGAAGGTTAAATGAGTTGGAGTAAACAGCTTGCTCCTCGACGACAGGATTCCCAGAGTGGACGTTCGTCGATGGCGAGTTCCTCTCAGTTAGAACGTGCATGGCGTGGCGAAGAGGAAGGTGGCACCTGCGACAAGTAGTATCACAGAGATGGTGTACTTTGTTGCATCTGATACTCGCCTTGTTAGGTGGCGTTCCAGAGCGTGTTGCATGCTAGGTTACACCTTGAGTAGGAGACTTGGTTGCACAACTGCATGCTACGTAGGAATGGCGCTCAAGTTACCCCAACCCAGATGACGACACGTGTAGGGTTGGATGCTACCTGTTGCTCCAACCCATATGATGACATGTGTAGGGTTGGATGCTACATAGAAGTGATGCTCAAGTTACCCCCGCCAGATGATGACACGTGTAGGGTTGGGTGCTACCTGTTACCCCAGCCCAGATGATGACACGTGCAGGGTTGGATGCGAGCCACGCGTCCAAAGCGTAACTGCCTGGAGAGAGAGAAAACCTAGCTATAAAGGTAAACTTAACAGAATTTGCAGAGGTATGTTTTCATTACGGCTCATTGTTTTGGGTTGAGTGCACTTTAGTACGGTTTTACAGAGTATAGTTTTCTCTCAGTTTTTGGGTGTTCTTGTTCCTGACTTGAGCGTCGGAGCGCCACCAGCCGCAGAGGCGCCATCTTGTGTTTTCAGGTTCTCAGAGCGACAATCTGTGGTGTGGACTTGAAGGGCACGTGGTGTCAAGTTGGTGACGAAGATCGTGACGAGGCAACGCTCTTGCGCTAGGTCAACCGGCAAGATCAACTTTAAATGCTTTAAACGTTTTAAACACGTTGAACGTTTTTATACGCTTTGAAAGCGCTTTAAGACGCTTTAAATGCTTTAGATGTTTAAAAGGGGCTTTAGACGTTTGAGACGGGGATCCGAGTTTTGATCCAAGTTTCAGTTCTCAGAAAACCCTAGTTGTTTTGCTCGCGCACCCACTGTACGCACAGGCAATTAGGGAAAAAAGTATTAGTTACTCAGTTATTTGACCACCTTTAGAACATCCGTTCACGGTGTTCCGATACGTAGGTGTGTCCCTTTGATGTTTCTCGCTAGCTGACTTGATCGTCGGAGTGCAAACGGCCGCGAGGGCGCCCCTTTGTCCACTTCTTTTCAGGTACTCACAGACGGTGCAGAACGGAGGTGCCCTAGCTCACGAGGATAAGCCACGCACAAAGACGTCCCTAGTCAACCGGCGGGAACATTTGGCGCCCACCGTGGGGTCGATCTAAAACTTCAGTCCCACCGCAAGAATTCAGTTCCAATTGCAGTTTCCAACCCAGTTCACTCGAGATTTTACCAAGTTCATTGAGAAATTGGTGCAGTTTTCACCGATTGCTTTTGGTTGATCCACAGTTTGATCGTGTTCGTTCGATTTTTTTTATCCCTTGGAGTTGCACGACAGCTAGAAGAAGTTCCAGAAACCACAGATGATGAGATCCACGAGGCAAGGTACGACGCACGCTGAGAGTGAATAGATGACCATGCAGCAGGTCATGGGCATGATGCAAGGATTGCAAGGGCAATGGCAGCGTCGAAGGCTGAGCAAGAGCGCATGCAGGCGGATCTCGCAGCGTCTTAGACGAGAAATGATGAGCTGTGTCGCATAAATGAGGAGTTGTGCCACGGGTGGCGCGACCACACAGGACAACGCAACATAGATAAACCTAAACCTTTCACTCCACCAAGGGAGTTTTCTACGCCGTTCTCGCAGCCGATCCTGGAGACGGTGATCCCCAACACATTCACTGGGCCCAAGGTGACGTTCACAGGGATGGAGGACCCTGAGGCGCATCTCACTGCGTTCCACACGCAGATGATGCTGGTAGGCGGCTCCGATGCCGTAAGGTGGAAACTCTTCATGAGCACCTTGACTGGGGTGGCCATGGACTGGTTCATCAGCCTTCCAGAGGGTCATATCACGTCTTTTGCGCAACTTTCGCAGTTATTCAGAGAGCAGTATCTAGCCAACAGGGCTCCACCACCAGTTTCATATGACCTGTTCGACGTGAAGCAATATCAAGGCGAGACCTTGAAGAAGTACATAAATCGTTTCGGGGCGCAAGTGGTGAAGGTTGGGACCACAGAAGAGCCCATGATCGTATACGCATTCAGAAAGAGGGTGTACCCTGGGCCTTTCTGCGAATCAATCATCCGCAACCGCCCAAAAACTTTCGATGAGATCAGGCATCGCGCGGCGGAACACATCGCCTCTGAGGGTGAAGTGTACGAGAAACGAACAAGTGTTGCGCCTGCGCGCCCAAGAATGCAGACGCGTGCGCAACCCGCCAGGGTCAATGAGGCCACGACAGGAAGGAAGAGCCAGGAAAGGAGACGCCCCTACAAGGGGAGGAGGCCCCAGCCCAGGGGTCGAGCAGAAGGAAACAGGCCAGCGAGGGAAGGAAATAGACCGCTAAGGCACAATTTTGTGGTGGAGCTAAAAGACCTCATTGTTGTGCCCAACATAGCTGACCTGCTGAGGCCACCGGTGAAGTCTGACAAGGTGTTGGGACCTCACAAAGAGTCGTGGTGCGAGTTCCACGAGGCGTTCGGGCACCATATCAACAACTGTTTGGCGTTGGGCTATCAGTTAGATGAGCTTGTGAAGAATGATTTCCTGAAAGATTATCTTGCTGGGTCTGCTACGACCACAGCCCTAGTGGTGCTAGAGGGGGATCAGGCGCATGAAATTCCGATCCATGGAGAAGTGCACACCATTTCTGGTGGCTTTTCTGGAGGAGGGCCCACTGCCTTTGAGCGTAAGAGGTATGTGAGGTCAGTGAATTCAGTCGCTTAGGGGGATTCGGATGACCAGTGGGAGTCAGACCTTGTGTTCACCAGGGCTGACCTACGAGATGTTGTCCCATATGTTGTCCCATATGACAATGACCCTGTGGTCATTTCAGTTGTCACAGCTGGGAGGAAGGTGCATAAGGTTCTCGTCGACCAGGGCAGTTCTGTAGAGGTCATGTTTTGGTCGACGTTCAATAAGTTACAATTGTCCCTTGACCTGCTGAGGCCCTACACCGGGTGTTTGTATGGGTTCGGGGAGAATCAAGTTGAGGTACGAGACTACCTAGAGCTGAGGACGACGTTTACAGATGGAACGGCGTCACGTACCGAGACAATTCGGTACTTGGTTGTAAACGCCAATTCGGCCTACAACATCTTGTTGGGCAGACCGGCGCTGAATAGGCTAAAGGCAGTGTCCTCCACTCGCCACATGAAGATGAAGTTGCCAGATCTAAGTGGCAAGGTGATTATGATCAAATCTGATCAAGAGGAGGCCCGAAAATGCTATGAGAATAGCTTGAATACAAAGAGATGCGTGTTCATGGTACTTGAGCAGACGCCCGTTTCGGATATGCCAATTGAGGTAGAGCCCTTGGAAGAGGTGACGCCTGCGGAGTCGACGCCTGTTGAGGCCTCACACGCGGAGACGACGCCCAAGGAGGATGCGCCCATGGAAGAAGCGTCAGAGGAGGCGACGCCCGAATCACCCGATGGGGCGACCCCTATAGAAGAAGATCGCAGAAATGAGTCTCGTGCAGAGAGCGTGCGGGATAGGCGACCCCAACCAGTAGACAATGTTGTGGAAAGGCAGATAGGAGGTAAGATGTTCAAGCTGGGACATTTGTTGAGCCTAGAAGAACAAGATGAAGTGGCAGTCGTGATCTCACGCCACTTAGATGTGTTCGCATGGACCACCTCAGACATGCCAGGCATCGACCCGGATTTTTTGTGCCACCACCTTACCATGGACGCCAAGGTTCGCCCTGTACGGCAGAGAAGGAGGAAGTTCAACGAAGAGCGATGCCTCGTCGTGAAGGAAGAGACGCAGAAGTTGCTAAGCGCCGGGCACATCAGGGAGATACAATACCCTGAGTGGTTGGCCAACGTAGTTCTAGTGAAGAAGGCGAATGGGAAGTGGAGGATGTGCGTCGACTTCACAGATTTGAACAAGGCGTGCCCCAAGGATTCGTACCCGCTGCCCAACATCGACGCATTGGTGGACAGCGCCTCGGGCTACAAAATGCTGAGTTTCTTGGACGCATTCTCAGGTTACAATCAGATCAAGATGCACCCAAGAGATGAGTGTAAAACGGCGTTCATGACAGAGACATGCAGTTACTGTTATAAGGTGATGCCATTTGGGCTGAAGAATGCAGGCGCCACCTAGCAGAGGCTAATGGACAAAGTCCTTGCACCCAGGTTGGGAAGGAACGTGCAGGCCTACGTAGATGACATGGTAGTGACTTCGCATGAGAAAGGGCAGCACGCAGCGGATCTGGAAGAGTTGTTTGCCACAATAGCCAGATACCGCCTCAAGCTAAACCCGGAGAAATGCGCTTTTGGCATCGAGGCGGGGAAGTTCTTGGGATTTATGCTCACTGAGAGGGGGATAGAGGCGAACCCTGACAAGTGTGCTGCTATCATCACCATGAGGAGCCCAATCTCAGTTAAAGAAGTACAGCAATTGACTGGGAGGATGGCGGCCCTATCAAGGTTCGTGTCTACTGGAGGTCAGAAGGGTCACCCCTACTTCCAGTGCCTCAAGAGGAATAGCCGTTTTGCATGGACAGGTGAATGTGAAGCAGCATTCCTCAAGTTGAAGGAGTACTTGGCGACGCCACTTGTGCTTTGCAAGCCACGGGCAAGCGTCCCCCTACGTTTATACTTCGCCGTGACTGAGTGGGCTATCAGTTCTGTGCTGGTCCAGGAGCAGGACCAAGTGCAGAGGCTCATCTACTTTGTGAGCAAGGCTTTGCAAGGACCAGAATCATGATACCAATCATTGGAGAAGGCAACGCTGGCAGTAGTGTTCTCAGCCAGGAGGCTCCGCCACTACTTTCACAGTTTCACAGTGGTGGTGATGACGAACCTCCCCATCCATAAACTACTTCAGAAGCCAAATGTAGCTGGAAGGATGGTTCGCTGGGCAGTGGAGCTGTCAGAGTTTGACATCCAGTATGAAACTAAAGGGTCCATCAAAGGGCAAGTCTATGCAGATTTCGTGGCAGAGCTCTCACCAGGAGGAGACTCTCAAGAGGTGGAGTTAGGATCACAGTGGATGCTCTTAGTGGATGGGTCCTCCAACCAGCAGGGGAGTGGCGCTGGAATAATCTTAGAGGGGCCTAACAGAGTGTTGATCGAGCAAGCCTTACGCTTCGCCTTCAAAGTAAGCAATAACCAAGCTCAGTACGAGGCGTTGATCGCTGGAATGCTCTTGGCCAAGGAGATGGGCGCGCAAAGCCTATTGGCGAAGAGTGACTCACAATTGGTCACAGGGCAAGTAACAAGAGAGTACTTGGCAAAGGATCCACAGATGGCTGCGTACTTGAGGTACGTCGAAGTGTTGAAGGGAGCCTTCGCTGCGTTTGAGCAGGTGCATGTCTCTAGAGAGCAAAATGCCAGAGCTGACCTGCTCGCCAAGCTGGCCAGCTCAGGCAAGGGGGGAAGTCAGAGGACAGTCATCCAAGAGATGCTCAAAACGCCACGAAAGTTTGTGGCAGACAATAGGGTGGATGTCCTTCACATTAGCGCAGCAAGAGGAAAGCCAATGAGCCATCGCTCTATGATTCAAGATACGGCGAGGGCACCCCGCATCAACACCTATGCGGCCTCGCCCGAAAGAGAGAAGTGCGTGCATGTATGTGCCTTGGAGGAAGGCGACACGTGGATGACGCCTTATAGGCGATACATTGCCGACGGAATTCTCCCAGCAGAGCCCAGAGAAGGAAAGAAGATAAAGAAGAACTCTGCAAGGTACACTCTCGTTGATGGAGTACTATTTAGGCATGGGTTCACGCACCCAATTCTGACATGTGTGAGTGGCGACGAGTGTGCGAGGATCATGTCAGAGTTTCACGAGGGGATTTGCGGAAGCCACGTGGGGGGAAGATCATGAGCTTCCAAGGTGATTCGCACCGGGTTTTATTGGCCTTCGGTGAGGGAGGATTGTGTAAGATATGCCCAGCGATGCAAGCAGTGCCAGATGCATGCAGACTGGCATAAGGCACCTTCGGAGGAGCTGAGATCGATTTACAGTCCATGGCCTTTCCACACATGGGGAATCGATATTCTGGGGCCTTTCCCTCTGGCGATAAGGCAGATGAAGTATTTGATAGTCGCCATCGAGTACTTCACGAAATGGATAGAGGCATAACCAGTGGCACAGATCACTACGCACAAGGTACAACACTTTGTTTGGAAGAACATTGTGTGTCGTTTTGGGGTGCCAAGGCGTCTCATCTCAGATAATGGCACTCAGTTTGCGAACCAACAGTTGGGGAAGCTGTGTGCAGAAGTGGGAATCAAGCAGGTGTTCGCATCAGTCAAACACCCTTAGACGAATGGATAGGTAGAGTCAGCAAATAGAGTTTTGCTGAGGGGATTGAAGCGAAGGCTTGAGAAGGTTAAAGGGGCGTGGGCAGAAGAAGTACCAAGAATAGTGTGGGCTTACCACACCACACCTCAATCCTCCACCATGGAGACGCCTTTCAGCCTAGTATACGGGTCAGATGCCATGATCCCGGTAGAGATCCACGAGAGTTCTCCACGTTTCCTAAGCTTTGTGGCAGAAGAATCCAACGAAGAAAGAAAGGTGAATCTAGACATGTTAGACGAGGCCAGGGAGGAAGCAAGAATAAAGGCGGAAGCCGTGAAGAGAAGAGTAGAGCATCGGTACAGCTCTAAGGTGAAGCTGCGACAGTTCCAAGTTGGTGATTTGGTCATGAGGAAGGCTCATCCTTATGAGTTGGAGAACAAGTTGTCTCCCAAGTGGACCGGACCCTTCAGAGTAACCGAAGCCAAGGGAAACGGTTCATACAATCTAGAGACTCTAGAAGGGGGTCCCATTCCACACAGCTGGAATGCGGCCAATTTAAAATTTTATTTCAGTTGAAAGTTATGAAGCACACAGTTGTAAAGGGGACACTCTTTTTCCATCTCGGGGGTTTTTTAATGAGGTCACCCAAGTAAAAAAGAAATTCAAAAAACTTTTTCTCAGTTTTTCCCTCCCACACGATGTAAGAGCAAAGATTAAGAAACAAACTCAAGGCGTCGCCAAGCGTGGGCGTCACCAGGTGTAGGCGTCGCCAGGCGCAGGCGTCGCCAGGCGCAGGCGTCGCCAGGCGCAGGCGTCGCCAGGCGCAGGCGTCGCCAGGCGCAGGCGTCGCCAGGCGCAGGCGTCGCCAGGCGCAGGCGTCGCCAGGCGCAGGCGTCGCCAGGCGCAGGCGTCGCCAGGCGCAGGCGTCGCCAGGCGCAGGCGTCGCCAGGCGCAGGCGTCGCCAGGCGCAGGCGTCGCCAGGCGCAGGCGTCGCCAGGCGCAGGCGTCGCCAGGTTAAGGCGTCGCCAAGATGAGGCATCGCCGAGATAAGGGAGTCAAATTCAAAGCAAGTAGCAGGAGCGCATGCTCATACCCAGAGATAAAGACAAAAGATACGTTCAGTATAAGTTAAAATCCGGGAGTCTAGTCCCTGAGCAGGGGTTAAGGGATTCTTTCGGGACGCCCCCTCCTTAGGTATGAATAGCTAGCCCTGGTGTCTGGTGTTTAGACGCCTCGCAAGGAAGTGGCGGGGGGCGTTTCCTTCGAGTGTGGGCATCAGGCAGTAAGAAGTTTCGGAGCAGTGGAGAACCAGGTCACTTGGTGCAGATACATGCAGCTGAGGAGAAACGCCATCCTTCGGGAAACCTTCTCCTTGGGCGCAATCACCAAAACCCCTGGTCATCTTGGTGTTTAGACACACCAGCGACGATACGACGATGCTTACAGCACGCCTCTCCCTGGGCGTGGGCAACAAGGACACTGATCGCCTTGGTGTTTTCAGACACTCTAGGACGGAACGGCACTACCCCTGGGTGGGCCTCCCCCAGGTGTGGGCACCAAGCGCGCAGAGATAAGGGCTAAGTTGCCTTGGTGTTTAGACACCCTGTGGACGATACGGTGTTGCTGTAATAGGACTCTCCACGGGCGTGGGCATCAAAGCATGACTTTGTCCCAAGTGTTTAGACACGCTGAGGACGATACGACCTTGCGTTCAGCAGGTCTCTCCTCGAGCGTGGACACACAGTACAGAACAGATAAGTCTTCCTCGCCCTCGAGCGACGTTGAGGCCACAGAAGAATAGATAAGTCTTCCTCGCCTTCGAGCGACGTTGAGGCCATAGAAGAGATCAAGTTCTCCCTCGCCTTTGAGCGATGTAGAGACCAGAAAAGAAGATGAGACCCCTTTTTTTTCATCTTAAGCGATGATAAAGCTAGCAACACCTTTCGTAGTAAGTGCCTAGGGACTCAAGACAGGTAAGTAAAGATCAAGATGAAAACTTTTCTAAGTTCAGAAGGCAAGAGAAATTCGAAGAGCAAGAAGAAGAAGCATAAAAACACGAGTTATCAAAGACAAGAAAAATACGCGAAGTTGAATCTTCCTTTGCCTTTGGGCAATGACGAGGTAGGCGACGTCTTCATGAGGAAGATTCCTCGCAGATACGAAGGCCGAATGAAGTTCTAAATGAAAGATCAGGAGAAGGGTATGCATCGCGACTCAGAAGGGAAGGGTAAGAAAGAAGGTCGCGTGCTACCTAAAGAGTTAAAATCAACAGCGATGAAGAGATGTATAAAGGGTAACACATTCGATATAGTAAAGAAAGTATAGGCGGATGGAAGAACAAGAGAAGCTGAAAGTACACAGGTATGTAAAGATAAAGCTCGAATAACATTTAAGCAGAGTCAAGAGTCAGAATTACAGATAAAGTTCAAAATGTTATAAATACAAATTTACAAGCAAGATAGAAGTCTATTGAGGGCAGCTCATTCTCCAAGGTCAAGGGGCACCACCTTCCCGTCGACGATGTGGTTGCCAGGGTCACAGTTGGAAGTATTGATCCCTAAGTTCTCACATGTGGCTTGGGCCAGAGCCTCTTTGAACCCCTCATCAAAGGTGTCGGCCATGTCGTCGAGGAGGTCTCGGTTGGCTTTCTCCAACTCCTCGATCTTGGAGTCCTTGGTTACTAGCTGCTTTTCCAAGAATTCCTTCTTCACCTGAAGCTTGCTCACTCCAGCTTGGGATTTGTCATGTTCATCTTGGAGAAGGCTGAGAGCTTCAGTCTTTGCAGCTAGCTCCCCCTCAACTTCGTTCAGCTTCACCCCAAGGGCCTTGGAGGTTTCAGCCACCTCCCTCAGATCAGTCACCTCCGCCTGTAGAGGGGCCATGGAGCCCAGAAGGTCGGCGTGCTTCTGGTCAGCCTCGCGCAGCCTCAGGGTGGCCGTTTCCTCCACCTTCCGGGTCTCTGCCAGGGAGGCTTGGTAAGCATCCTCCAGCTTCATCTTTTCTTCCTTCAGGGTGGCCACCTCTCGCTTGAGAGCCTGAAGGGTTTGCATCTCGATGGCCTTGGTTTTTGCTTGTGCGCGCCAATCGAGTGCAATAGCCAGGAAGGGCCCCATGTAGTAAGGCATACCTTCCTTCTTAGCTTCGCCAGAAGAGCTCCCCGGCGACCTCTCGTTGAACCCCCTCATCAGTTGCATGATTGCAAGGGGGGATCGTCAAGACCTCTGGGGGGAGCTTGTGCAGCAGTTTGTGTTTGTAGGGGTGTGGACTCTGCCCCTTCCTCTTGGCCTGCTTGTGGTGGGGGAGATGTGGCGCTGGGAGGGTTTTCCCTTAGAGATTCTTCACGCTGGGGGGATGCAGATCGTGAAGTAATGACTCTGTTGGTCCTCCTCCTCTTGAAGACTTGCCCCTCACCTGAGCCTTCATCATCGGAGGGGACCACAAGGACACCCTTGCCCTTGTCAAGGGGGGTTGGGGTGAGGTTGGCGGCCACATCCAGTGGGACTGCAACAATTGGTGGGGGTGAGTTGGGAGTTTGAAGAGAATGGGGAGAATTGGGTGTTTGGGCGGTGTGTGGTGTTGGTGATGGGGGTAGGTTGGACTCAGTAATGGGGGTGCTGGAGGCGCCAGCCTTTGCAGATGTTGCCTTGGGGCGAGCTCTCAAGGTCTTGGCCAGTGCAACTCGCCTCGAGGAGTCCATTACTGATGTTGCACCAGACAAACAAGAGAACAAGGGTTAGAGCTAACACCAGTTAAACAAGAAAGCACACATATAGCACATACAGAAGTTTGGGGCAGATGAACAGCGCACACAACAATCAGAGAAAGCACATCCAGAGGCAAATATAAGAAAGATAAGTAGGGGTGTAGATTTTCTTACCAAAGTACCCAGAAAGGGCACTCGCATTGAACTCACAAGCTATGAGTTTCACGGTGTTGAAGACGACTCTCAGGCTGGCTAAAGCCACACATACCTCTCTATCAGCAGAGGGTAGTTCGTCTAAAGAATTGGGCTTAATCAGCCTCGGTTCTTGCACCCAATATAAGGGGAAGTCGTCCAAGGCTGTGGGGTCGTGTTTGGTGCAACACACCCTGAACAATTTGCCCTTCCACCCCTTGTACGAGTTCTGGAAAAGGGTGAGGAGTATCCTGCCAGCGATTCCAGAAAAGCTCACCAGAGGCTTTTCCCTTGTTTCTTCACTTCAAAAAAAATGAAGGAAGACGTCCACTGAGGGTAGAAGACCCAGATACCCGTTCAGAATTTCAAAGGCCCTAATGAATGCCCAGCTGTTTGGGTGTAGCTGGGCAGGGGCTATGTTGATTTCGGTGAGCAGCTCCCTCTCGGAGGTTGTAAAGGGAAGGCGCAGACCGACGCGTTTGAACACTGTCTGGTAAAGAAAGAAAAAGGGTTTCCCACTGTTGGACCTATCGTCCACGCAAACCGGCTCCCCGGGGGTGCCGTGACGAACGGAGACATGGGAGTCGTGGACACTGCAGAAAGCATTGAAATTGTATAACCGTGGGTCACTCAGATGGTCCTCCACATCTCTGACAGTGGTCAAGGTCGTGAACTCAGCTAAGAGTTCATCAGGGGCCCAGGGGTACTGAACCTTGTAGTTGATCCCGAGGGGAGGAGGATTGGTGGTTGTTTTTAAGCGTGCCATAGATTGATGAAGAAGCTGAAGAATGAAGAAAAGGAAAGTCAAAGTCAAAGTCAACATATGGTGGGACCCCTCAAGGGCGTCCAAGGGAAGAAAGTCAATAGGTTGACCGCTTAAGGCGTCGCCAAGATGAGGCGTCGTCAAGGTGAGGCGTCGCCGGGACGAGGCGCTGCCAGGTGTAGGTGTCGCCAGGTTAAGGCATCGACGGTGTCACCCCCCGATACCCATGGGTAGGAAAGACCGTGGAGGGGGCGACACCGCGAGAGGCCTCAGTACCTCAAGACAATAATCAAGAGAAGAGAAAGGTGGCTTCAAGGCCATAGTTCTAGTACCAATAGGGGGTAACCTGACTTGTGAAGTACCCACACCACTATTGGGAGACCCCTGGGACAAATACGACCCATGAGAGGGTCATGCCCAGGGGAGAACCACGTGCATGGTACGAGAGAAAGGTAGATACACTCCCAGGGCGAGTGACTAGAGGTTGGGGCGCATGAGTTGGCACCCAGAAAGTCACCCCTTGCGCCAGATGCACTCCGAGCAGGAGGACTTGCACGATGGATTATCCCTAAGTTGGGTTACGACGTTGTAAGGCCCTCCACGAAGAGTAGCGATCAAGTCAGAAGAATACGTGGCAGTAAGCACTGAAACATCAATGTTTTCTTAAAAGTTCGTTAAGGTACGCATTAATTTTGTTTACGTTTCGAACGCTTTAAAGCACTTTAAATGCTTTAAATGCTTTAAACGTTTTAAATGCTTTGAACATTTTTATACGCTTTGAATGCGCTTTAAGACGCTTTAAATGCTTTAGACATTTAAAAGGGGCTTTAGACGTTTGAGACGGGGATCCGAGTTTTGATCCAAGTTTTAGTTCACAGAAAACCCTAGTTGTTTTACTCGCGCACCCACTGTACGCACAGGCAATTAGGGAAAAAAGTATTAGTTACTCAGTTATTTGACCACCTTCAGAACATCCGTTCACGGTGTTCCGATACGGAGGTATGTCCCTTTGATGTTTCTCGCTAGCTGACATGATCGTCTGAGTGCAAACGGCCGCGAGGGCGCCCCTTTGTCCACTTCTTTTCATGTACTCACAGACAGTGCAGAACAGAGGTGCCCTAGCTTGCGAGGATAAGCCACGCACAAAGACGTCCCTGGTCAACCGGCGGGAACCAGTGGAAAAACAAGCGCATTATGCAATGTGTGAGGACTCATCAGAGGTAGAGGATGAATTACTATTAGTAGCATATAAAGAAACAAATCTATCTGCGCAGCAAGAAAATTGGTTTCTTGATTCTGGTTGTAGTAATCATATGACTGGAAATAAACAATGGTTTACCAAGATACACGAACAGGGTTTGTGCAAGACTGTCAAACTTGGTAATGACACCACTATGGCAGTAGCAGTAAAGGTCATTCCAGTTTTTATCAACGGCATCTCACATATCATCACAGATGTATATTACGTGCCAGAAACCAATCTTTTAATTTTAGGGCAACTCCAAGAGAAAGGATTGGCGATGTTGATTCAAAATGATACTTGCAAAATTTTCCATCTGGGCACGCGCCAATCGGTCTTAAAGCCTCGATGTCCGCTAAAGAAGATAGAGATCGAGAGATGTGGCGAGGGCCAAAAGCCACCAGTAGGGGAAGGCCCTAAACCCTCCATCGAGGAGCCGAGTTACGCGCCAGCGCTACTAATTGAGTGCCAGCACGTAGCTGTGCTGTCAGTAAGAAGGGAGCCGGCGCCTTTCGAATTCGAAGCACTTTCTAGTGTGCGCTGTTTTTTGATTGCTTTGTGAAAAAACTCCGATGAGAAGAGAAAGGAAGGCATTAAGAGACCCTCCTGGCACAATCGTTGGCCTCTATGGTAGAATCAGTCGGGGCCTGAGACGCAGTGGTTTACCCTGTGGCGGATGTCAGCGGTTCAGGAGAATTTGGTGTCTTTCTGGTCAGTAATGGAAGCAATCGTCCCTACCGTCGTAAAATAAGAGCACCTGGCTCTGCCCATTCACAAGGACTCAAGGACAATATCAATAAACTAATCCATCACGAAGGAGTATATAGCTGCAGCGGCATGTTCCTATCAATGCATTTGGCTTCATATAATTTTAGAACATTTTGGGATTGAAAGAAAGGAAGCAATCACAATTCTATGTGATAACAACTCCACTATTCAGCTGTCCAAAAATCTTGTCTTTCATGGACGTAGTAAGCACATTGCAGTGAGATTTCACTTTCTCAGAGATCTAGTAAATGATCAGTTGAAATACTGCAATACTCAAGAACAGGTGGTGGATACTGTGAAACTTGAACAATTTGAGAAACTTCGACAAATGCTTGGAGTAGTTGACATTACTACAGTAAGTTATAGCTTAAGGGAGGAATTGTTAGTTTATCTTTCTGTTTTAAATTAAATAAACCCTATTTCTCAGGGTAGAACTAGTTTAGCAGTTAGCTATTTTTTAGGTGTGCTTAGGTGTACGTGTCCTACTTCGTAGCCATGTACTAGAATTAATTATCAACAGTTTTTCATTAAAAGGCTTATAAAAGTTTCATTGCTTCAATTGAATAAACATGGAGTATTTTCACTTTCAACCAGATATACTACACAAATACTATTTTAAGTTTTATAACACATCTAATCAAGATAAATATTCACAAGGTATTTTCTTATTCTATCACAAACTTCATTATATATTTTTTTTTTCCAGTATTGTATTTCATATAACAAAAACATCAATTTTATTATATTAGATCGTTTCTATGAAACATATTAATATTTATTTTTAATATTTTTATTTTTTTATGCTTTTTAATCTCATTCTTTAACTTTTTTATATTCAATCGAGTAATAAGATAGCTTAAAAAATAGTTTATTCTTTTTCTGGTTCTTAGTTTCGGTTTACTTTATTTGAATAACTCTTCGTTATACCATTTTCATTGTTTATCTCAAAAATCTTAATTATATGTAATTGTTTACTTTTTACTATAATTAATATATACAATTATTATTTAATAATCTATTTATTTATTTAGATTTCTTTCTTAAAATTTGTGATTGAAGAAAAAAATATGAATAAGAACTCTTAATAACATTTCTTAAAATTTTTGTTGTTTATTAAAAAAATACTTAATTAATATTTGACAGAGACATAAATAAGATTTGAAATCGAAATTATATATTTCAGAAATAACATTATGCATCATCTATCTTATTAATAAAGAGTTAAAATATAATTGTTTATACAAGAAAAAATATTACATTTAATCCAAAATCTATACATTGAATAAGTAAACCTTCTTTTTCTATCATGTATTGGCTAAATTTAAATAAAATCTTTCCTTCAGAAAAGTCTAAATTAAATATTTTTTAGTTGAATCTTACAACTTCCTTCTCTTTCTATGACTGTAATTCATATCTTTCAGATGATCTTTGCACCATTACTTTTCATGTCACCTCAATAAGTAATGGTTTGTAGGGTTCCTCTTGTGAAAAAATAATGGTGGTTGTGGCCCTAACTTATCATGGTCCTGTATCCTCTCATCACACTAATGTATGCAAGACAAATTTTGTTATCACAACTTTTCAATATATATTTTTTTAACAATTTCTTTATTTTAAATGAACATAGGTATGCTTCCCAAATAGACTATAAGAATCCAGAATGTTATTGATTTGAAGGAGTACATCTTGGTTTCAATAAAGGCAAATACCCTCCAATTTATATGTAAGCTTCTACCACATACCATACATTTATTTTATGTATTAAATTTCATAATAAGTAAATATTTTTAATATAATTATATTATAAATTATAAATAAAAATTTAAATGTATAATTTTTTTGAATTTTCAATAATAATTTATAAAAGTATTTCTATTTTTTTTATAAAATAGTGCATTTCAATAATAAATTTCTTAAAATAATAAAGTTTAATTTAAAAAATAATAGAATATTTTAAATAATATATATATATATATATCATTTTTCATGTTTTATTTAGTGTAAATTCAAATATCTCTGAAAAATATTCTAAGCTATTCTTTGAGATTAGAGATACAAATGTGTCATGTACTGTTTCATGAGCTTATACCCAGTCTATCTCAAGTAAGGCCTTTTTTTATAAAATAAGTTTAAGGCATGTATAAAAGTCAATTTAATAGAAAAAGGGTAACAATCTATTATTAAGTTTTATAGATTGAACTATTTAAATACTGATAGTTTTATTTATGTATGTATTTATAAAATTATTAAATACAATATAAAAATACATGAATTAAACAACGCATGCATCATATAATTTTAAAATCTAGTAAATAAATTGTATTGACTCTTATAAAATTCAACCTAGATTGATCTCATTTATTTAGTGACAACTATTTTAAATTTTATAGTTCATAATTTGTTTAACATTTTATTTTCTCTCGCTATCATATTTAGATATTTAAAATTTAATATGAAATAAGTAAAATTAAACTTTTAAAAAATAACCTTTGAAAAAGTCAAATAACACTTAAATAATACGTCTATTACATATAATAGATGAAACTTTGAATATGTTTCCTATGTCATTTAAGTTAGTTTTTAAGTAATCGAAAAAAAAAATTGTTTGACTTTATTTATAAGTAATCAAAAAAATTTCATTAGTCTTTTAAAACACTGGTTGAAGTAATATTTAGAAAAGGCGCTAGTTCTTAATTTATGACTTATATAATATTTTATCTTTTAACTATTTATTAAACTTTCTTTTTAATCATTTCTATATAAAAAAATAAAATTATCGTATACATATTTTCTCTCTTTCACTGGGATTTTACTAATTTTTTATACTAGGTAAAACTTTCTTATATGTTTATCCTTTTATTGCGTAATATTATAAGATATTGATAATGATAAATAGTAATAAAAATAATTTTTTTAAAATATTTTCTATATATTATACTATTTATTTTAATCATTATTATCTAAAGTATTTATTTTACTATTTAAGTATTTATTTTATTATTTCAATATTATATTTTAAGATATATTAATTGGATAATGAAAGTGTACCGCCCTGGTGGACGGGTGTGATGACGTGGCATCCTGCTACAGTGTAGGCGTGTTGACAAGGCGCCAGGTTGGCAGATAGGAAAGAAGTCGAGAGGCACGTGTGATCGCCGATTGTTAAGTTGGCGTGTTCCGACTTCCAGTTTACCAGAATAGGCGATCGCCAGGTTGCAGATGGAGTCGCCAAATGCAGACTCAGGCGACCAAGCAGTCGGAGATCGCCAGAACAAGCACATCGCCGAAGGTGAAGGAGAAGCAGGTTATGAAGGCGGCCGGCGAGACCACAGGGAAGGTGTATGAAGGCCCTAACTCGCCAGTTTCAGTAGAGATCGCACTCCTAAGTTAGCTATGCACTGGGCAGTACCATGCATAAGTAACTTAGCCAAAATAAGAGTAGAAGCAGCGCCAAGTCAGTGAGCCTCCAGATGATGGCACGTGTACAGACGGATGCGAGCCACGTGTCCAAGTCTATAACTGCCAGGAGAGAGAAAACCACCAGGTATATAAGAGTTCTTAACAGACTTTTTTGAGGTATGCACGTTCAGTTCATACACTTTACGCTTGCGAGTGAGAGAGGATTTGCACGGTTCTCGTTCTTAGTATTTGGTGATACCGTCACTGACTTGAGCGTCGGAGTGCGATCGGCCGCAGCGGCGCCGTATCGTTTCTTTGCAGGTTCTTGAGATAGATCCAGAGGAGGAACGGAGGTGAGAAGCGGTGCGCACGATCCTTTGACGAGGCATTCTCCCGCGCTCCGGTCAACAGGCAGGATCATCAGGCGCCCACCGTGGGGCCGTGTAAAGCTTGCTCCCATCCACAGCGTGAGTTCGTGGAAGTTTTCGAGATTTTCGGCGTGGTTGTGTGCTGGTGCAACCGTCGTTCGTGGTTTCTTTGAGTTTCGTTCGGTGAAGTTTGCATTTTGAACCGTTCGTTTGGCTTTTCGATCGGTGGATTCGAGTTCGTGGAAGTTTTCGAGATTTTCGGCGTGGTTGTGTGCTGGTGCAACCGTCGTTCGTGGTTTCTTTGAGTTTCGTTCGGTGAAGTTTGCATTTTGAACCGTTCGTTTGGCTTTTCGATCGGTGGATTCGAGTTCTTTCGTTTGCTTGGTTGATTCGCGGGGAAACGGTGGTTTTTGGTGAAGCTGCGATTTTCTTCAAAGGTTTGCGGTGTTCTTGGGTTCTTGCGCAGTTTCTTGAGTTTTCTCCGGTTGATCGCTGTTTCGATCGTGGTTGAAGTGTTGTTTGCTGTATTTCTGTGGTTCGCTGAAGTTGATGAGAAAAATGAGAAGCAATCGTTCCAGTCCCGTGGCGCCTGTCGCAGCTGAAGGCGACGCCGCCATGACCATGGCGCAGATGGCAGAGATGATGCGCTCGTTGCAGGCCACTGTGGAAGCCTCGCGCGTCGAGCAGGCGAGGATACATGAGGACCTGGTCGCCTCTCGCGCCAGGAACGAGGAGCTCAGCAAGGTAACTGAGGAGCTACGTCGAGCTCTTCAGGAGCAGCAGGGACGTTCTTCTGCTGAAGAGGTGGCACCGTCGACACCACCTCGTGTGTTCCCAATGCCTTTTATCCAGGCGATTACCGACACGCCTATTCCCACGAGTGTGGTTCCGGTTAAAGCTGTTTTTACCGGCGTGGAGGATCCAGAGGCTCATCTGACCACGTTCCACACGCAGATGATGCTGTCGGGAGGGTCAGACGCCGTCTACTGCAAGATGTTCGTGAGTACGCTCCAGGGAACGGCGATGGAGTGGTTTGTGAGCCTGCCTAATGGCCACATAACCAATTTTCAACAATTCTCAAAAATCTTTGTCGAGCAGTACATTGTGAATAAGGCACCGCCGAGGGTGTCCTATGATCTGTTTGATATAAGGCAGTACCATGGGGAGTCCCTCAGAGACTACCTCAATCGCTTCGGAGCACAGATGGTCAGATCGCCGGCCAAGGATGAAGAGATGCTGGTCTATGCCTTCAAGAAAGGCGTGCAGCCAGGGCCATTCTGCGAGGCCTTGATCAGGGCTCATCCAGCGACGTTTGCTGAAGTCAGGCGACTTGCGGTGGCCCACATCGCCGACGAGAGTGAAGTCGCCGAGAAGAGAGGTAGCGTGGCTCCCGCCAGACCACGCGCCCAGACCAGGATCCAACCGCAGAGGGTGCTGGAAACGGCGGCGGCAGCTAGGAAAGACCAAAGGACTCGCTATCCTTATGATAGGAGAAATAAGGGAAGAAGCCAAGCGCGCCAACAGCCAGCACGCCAACAACCAGCACGCCGGGAATACAATCGCCCGCCTAAGCACAAATTCGTCATGGGACTAGCGGACCTGATCGCTATCCCTAACATATCTGCTAGGTTGAAGGCGCCCGAGAAGGTGGGCGACAAGGTGCTGGGGTCAAAACCGGACGCCTGGTGCGAGTTCCACCAGTGCTTTGGCCACAACCTGGACTCGTGTTTGTCTTTAGGATACCAGCTCGACGATCTGGTTAAGAGCGGGTTCCTAAACGACTATCTGCTGGACAGAAGGACCGGAGGAGCGTCGAGTTCCCAGCCAGCGGGTGGAGAAGCCCAACAACACGAGATGCCTATCCATGGAGAGATCCACACCATTGCAGGGGGTTTCTCAGGTGGTGGATGCACCGCATCGCAGAGGAAAAAGTACGCGCGATCGGTAATGGCAGTGGACATGTTTGAGGATCACTCGCCGGAAGTGGACATTACGTTCACCAAGCAGGATCTTCGGGACGTTGTGCCTCATGACAACGATCCCATTGTTATTTCGTTGATAACAGCAGGGAGGAAGGTCCACCGAGTTCTGGTGGACCAAGGAAGCTCGGCAGATGTGATGTTCTGGCCGACTTTCACGCAGCTGGAATTGCCCCTTGACCAGCTGAGGCCCTATGGAGGGTGCTTATATGGATTCGCTGGTGACCAGGTGGAGGTCAGGGGGTACATTGAGCTGAGAACCACGTTTACAGATGAGGCTGGGTCGAGGACGGAGAAAATCAAGTACCTCATCGTAAACGCCCCTTCAGCATATAACATCCTGTTGGGAAGACCCACTCTTAACAGGATAGGCGCGATTCCCTCAACTCGGCACATGAAGGTGAAGCTGCCGTCCATGGAAGGGGTGGTGATCACGATCAAGTCGGACCAGAAAGAAGCGAAAAGGTGCTATGAGAATAGCCTGAAAAACAAAAGGTCCGTGAGCTATGTAACAACCACCCCACCTCCCGGCGTGAAGCCCAGACCGCCGGTATCAGAGGAGGCCGCCGGAAGGGATGTAGAGATGATAGATGCTAAGCTGGGGGAGAGAAATGCTGGCCTGGAGGAGGAAGAGGCGCGAAATCGCCCCGAGGAAGCAAGGGAACTGGGAATTGCCAAGGCGGTGATCGCCAGAGAATCCAGGCCCAAACCCGTCGAGCAGTGGCTCGAAAAGGAGATCAGAGGGAAAGTCTTCAAGCTCGGAAGATCTCTGGAGGTCGATCTCCAAGACCAGATCGCCAAGGTGATTGAACGGCATCTGGACGCGTTTGCTTGGTCCGCCTCGGACATGCCCGGGATCGATCTCGACTTCTTGTGCCATCATCTGGCGATGGACAACATGGTGAGACCGGTGCGACAAAGGAGAAGGAAATTCAACGAAGAGAGGAGGCAGGCGATCAGGGACGAAACACAGAAACTCCTCGCTGCAGGCCACATCAGGGAAGTCCAGTACCCTGAATGGTTGACAAATGTCGTACTGGTGAAGAAGAGCAACGGGAAGTGGCGCATGTGCGTCGATTTCACCGATCTGAACAAAGCTTGCCCGAAGGATTCGTATCCTTTACCGAGCATTGATGCCCTGGTTGACAGTGCCGCAGGGTGCAAACTGCTGAGTTTCCTGGACGCCTTCTCGGGCTACAATCAGATCAAGATGCATCCCATGGATGAAGAAAAAACAGCCTTCATGACGGAGAGGTCGTGCTACTGTTATAAGGTGATGCCGTTTGGGCTGAAGAACGCGGGGGCCACGTACCAGAGGTTGATGGATCGAGTACTTGCACCGATGCTGGGAAGGAACGTGCAAGCCTACGTCGATGACATGGTCGTGACCTCGCAGGAGAAGAGCAAGCACGTTGCAGACTTGGAAGAATTGTTCACGACGATCGCCAAGTTCAAGTTAAAGCTCAACCCGGAGAAATGCATTTTCGGCGTGGAGGCTGGAAAGTTCTTGGGTTTTCTTTTGACTGAAAGGGGAATAGAGGCTAACCCGGACAAGTGTGCCGCCATCTTGGCGATGAGAAGCCCGGCTACAGTGAAAGAAGTCCAGCAGCTGACAGGTCGGATGGCAGCCCTATCTCGCTTCGTGTCAGCAAGCGGAGAAAAGGGACATCCCTATTTCCAATGTCTGCGGCGCAATAACAAGTTCGCTTGGACGAAAGAATGCGAGGAAGCTTTTGTCAAGCTAAAGGAGTATCTGGCGAGCCCGCCGGTTCTGTGTAAACCACTGGAGGGTACCCCTCTCAGGTTGTATTTCGCTGTGACTGAGAGAGCAGTGAGCGCGGTGCTCGCCCAGGATCAAGATCAGGCTCAGAAGCCTATTTATTTTGTGAGCAAAGTGTTGCAGGGCCCAGAAACGAGATATCAGGCCCTGGAGAAGGCTGCGCTGGCTGTGGTGTTTTCGGCGAGGAGGTTGCGCCACTACTTCCACAGTTTCACAATACTGGTGATGACTGACCTGCCCATCCAGAAGGTTTTGAAGAAACCTGACGTTGCAGGAAGAATGGTGAAGTGGGCAGTGGAGTTGTCAGAGTTTGACATTAAATATGAGCCTCGAGGCCCGATCAAGGGGCAAATCTTTGCAGATTTTGTAGTCGAGCTCTCTTCAGAGGCGACGTGGGTTGAAGGAGACGACTTCCGTTGGGTACTCTCGGTGGATGGATCGTCAAACCAGCAGGGTAGCGGTGCTGGAGTCATATTGGAAGGACCCAACGGCGTGCTGATTGAACAATCTTTGAGGTTTGCCTTTAAAGCCAGCAATAATCAAGCAGAGTATGAGGCGCTGATCGCCGGGATTTTGCTGGCCAAGGAAATGGGGGCTAGGGTGCTGATGGCTAAGAGTGACTCGCTGCTAGTCACCGGGCAAGTAACAGGCGAGTTCCAGGCTAAAGATCCACAAATGGCGGCTTACTTGGCGTATGTGCAGGAATTGAAGAGTTCCTTTGCCTCTTTTGAAGTAGTGCATGTGCCCCGAGAGCAGAATGCCCGAACTGACTTGCTGGCTAAGCTCGCCAGCTCAGGCAAGGGGGGTAGGCAGAGGACGGTGATTCAAGAAACTCTGAAGACGCCAAGGGCATTTGTAGCGGATCACCTGGTCCTTCAGATAAGCAGGTCGACGGAGAGAGCAGCGAGAAGCCACAAGTCTTTGACGCAAGAAACTCTGAGATCGCCGAGAGTTAGAGCTTGTCGAGGAGAGAAGGTGGACGTAATGCAGGTCTGCGCCGCCCATGAGCCAGACACTTGGATAACACAGTACAAGCGGTGCTTGGCAGATGGCCTCCTCCCGCTAGATCCAACAGAAGCTAGGAAGGTAAAGAAAAATTCCAGCAAGTATACACTGATTGATGGCGATCTGTACAGGTTTGGGTTCACTCACCCACTCCTGGAATGTATACACGGCGAGAAGTGCACGAGAGTTATGGCAGAGCTCCACGAAGGTATATGTGGAAGCCACGTCGGGGGTCGAGCTCTGGCCGCAAGGACTCTCCGTGCAGGCTACTATTGGCCATCTATGAGAGAAGATTGCAAGAAATATGCCCAGTGCTGCAAACAATGCCAACAGCACGCCGATTGGCACAAGGCACCTCCCGAGGAGTTGAAGTCGATCTATAGCCCTTGGCCGTTTCATACTTGGGGAATCGACATCCTGGGACCTTTCCCGCTGGCGATCAGGCAAATGAAGTACCTGGTGGTGGCGATTGAGTACTTCACCAAGTGGATTGAAGCAGAACCAGTGGCCCAGATCACCGCGCACAAAATCGAAGGTTTTGTATGGAAGAACATCGTGTGCCGGTTTGGAGTGCCTAAGCGCCTGGTGTCAGATAATGGGACGCAGTTTGCAAGCCACCTGTTGAAGAAGCTTTGTGAAGGGGTGGGAATTCAGCAAGTGTTTGCATCCGTCGAGCACCCTCAAACAAATGGCCAGGTGGAATCAGCTAATCGGGTGTTGTTGAGAGGTTTGAAGAGAAGGCTTGAGAAAGCCAAGGGAAGTTGGGCTGAGGAGGTACCCCGTATAGTTTGGGCGTACCACACCACCGAGCAGTCAGGAACTCACGAGACCCCATTTAGTTTGGTCTATGGGTGTGACGCCATGATTCCAGTGGAGATCCAGGAGAGCTCGCCGAGATTCCAGAACTTTGTGGAGGAAGACTCGAATGAAGAGAGAAGGCTGAACCTGGATCTGCTGGATGAGGTCAGGGAAGAAGCAAGGCTGAAGGCTGAGGCGGTGAAGAGGAGGATCGAGCGAAGATACAACTCAAAGGTGATGCCAAGGCAGTTCAGAGAAGGCGATCTGGTGATGAGGAAGGCCCACCAGTACGAGATGGAGAATAAACTATCACCCAAGTGGACTGGACCGTTCAGAATAACCGAGGCGCTCGGGAACGGAGCCTACCGCTTGGAGACGCTGGAAGGTGGGGCGATTCCTCGCACCTGGAACGCCACACACCTGAAGTTGTACTATAGTTAAGAGCTTTGTAAGTAAAGAAAAACACAGTGTTATATTACAATGTCTCTGTTAAAACAGTTTGAAGGGGGCGCTCTTTTTTCCCTAAGGAGGGTTTTTAATGAGGCCACCCAATAAAAGAAGAGTTTTCGAAATATAAGGTGTTTTCAAATTATATATGTGCTATTTCCAAAAGTTTCGAAGAAAGACCTTGTCATTCGTATATGATTTAAGGCAAGAAAGGATATGTCGCGTGTTTTCTAAGTTTTTAAGTCCCCATCGTTTTTCGGCGATTAGAGGCACCAGTTAAGTTTTTAAGTCCTCATCGTTTTTCGGCGATTAGAGGCACCAGTTAAGTTTTTAAGTCCTCATCGTTTTTCGGCGATTCGAGGCACCAGTTAAGTTTTAAGTCCTCATCGTTTTTGGCGATCGGAGGCACCAGATTAAAGACCTCCTCGCCGTCGAGCGAGCGCAGGCGAGAAAGAGGAAAAGTCCTCCGTGTTTCTGGGAGCGGGAAGATGTAACTCCCGGGGCAACGTAGAGGCGAGTTTAAGACCTCCTCGCCGTCGAGCGGGTGCAGGCGAGAAAGGTCCTCAGTGCATCCAGGGGGGAGGAGATGTACACCCTGGGCAAGTTGAGGCACCGGATAAAGTCCTTGTCGCCGTTGTGCGAGCCAAGGCCAATTAAAGACCTCCTCGCCGTTGAGCGAGTGCAGGCGAGAGAAAGAAAAGGTCCTCAGTGCATCCAGGGGGGAGGAGATGTACACCCTGGGCAAGTTGAGGCACCAGATAAAGGCCTTCTCGCCGATGAGCGAGTTGAGGCGAGTTAAAGACCTTCTCGCTTATGTGCGAGTATAGGCAAGATAAAATCCTTCTCGTCTTGAACGAGTTCAGGTATGGCGAAGAGGGTGGAGGAAGCTTGAAAGGTGGCTAAGGTTGGTTCGAAGAGAACGCCTAGCCAGCCGGTCTTTAGCTCTGAAGTTCAGGGGAGGTAAAGGAAGATCCTAAAGGGCGTTTCTCCCCCAGATAAAGAAATGATTGCCGAAGCACGAGGCCAGGAAAAGCTGGTGTTACCAAGAGGTCTTGGCGATCGGGAAAAGTTCAAACACGGCGAGAAGATTGAAAGACTTGCTTGATAAAGCAGGTCGAGTGGGACGTTGTTTGAACCAATGATTAAGTTACAGTTCGTTGCTTGGAAGCTTTTCTTATGATCAGGTTAGTGCCTCAAGGGTACAAGTTGTTTAAAGCGATTGTTGCTTAAGTTTGAATCGGCTCGAAGCAGTTACGCCAAAGGTCGTGTTTGCAAAATCGCTAAGTTAAACTCGGCAAAGTTAAACATACAAAGAAGGTGAAAGCGCTCAAAAGAAGTCAGAAGAAAGAATATCCAAGTTTCGCTATTGAAATAAGTAACTGTTCAAAACACATATGCAAGAGTTTTTACAAGGTAAATACAAGTGAATTTATAAAGAAGCAGATGGGGTGGAATTGGTTGAGCCTTCGGCGGGAACGACCTTTCCATCTACTACTTCGTTGTTTATCGACACCATGCTGAGGTCGAGATCGGGGAATAGGCATGCGAATTGTTCCCGAGCGGCTTCAAATCCAGCAACCAGAATCTGAGCGGAGCTTAGCTTAAGTTCTTCAATTTGCCTTTGAAATTCTTCAACCTGTTGCTTAAGCTCCTTGTTCTGCTGCTCCAGCTCTTCGACCTGTTTTCGGAGTTGTTCGTTGGTCTCTTGAGCATGAAGAAGGTCGTCAGCAACCTTCTTGGATTCTGATTGGGCTTGAGTCAACTCGGCAGCCATTTTCCCTTTCTCCTTGTTTGCCTCGGCGAGATCAGCCATGGCGTCGTCTCTCGCTTTCTCTACTTGCCCAAGTAGCTTCTCGCGGTCGATTGACCTTTGCTCCAGTTTTTGTACCTTATCGGCATTAGCTTGAATGTGAGCCTCCAGGTCGCTCGCCTTGGTGCGCAGAGGCACGATTTTGCTTTCTAGCTCAACTTTCTCTTGGGCAAGTTCATGGACTTTGCGGCGAAGGTCAGCAGCTTCCTTGCGCGCCAGCCTAAGCTCGGTACTCAGGGCATCCTCTACTCGAGAGTGTTCCATTTCCGCGAGCGTCAGGCTGAATGACACCTTCTCCACCTCAACCTTCATAGTGCTATTTTCGGTCTTGAGGTTGTAGAGATCGTCTTGAAGCCGCCTGGTGGAGCTCTCCACAGCCCTCGTTATGATCGAGGGGATATCCTCTGCAATGGTTTTGAGTTTGGCGGTCAGAGGTTCCCACATCCTTGTGACTTCAAGGGAAAGGTTGGATGCCTGGAGAGGCGCCAGGGGGGCTTGTGGAGGGTTCTCGCCGCCACCTTCCTTAGCAGGGTTTTCAGTGTTTGCTTCCTGGCGTGGCGACGCAACCGGGGACTCGGTAATTAGAATTGGGGAGGTGTGAGCAACCTCATCCCCGGTCGGAACGTTCTCTGCAGCTGAAGCATTTGAAGGAGGGCCCCCTCCGGCTGAGATATGGGGCGTAGAGGCACTTGGGGGGTCCTCCAGAAAGTTTAGCTCTTGAGCCTCGACTGCTGGTGGCGCAGTGGCCAGTGGAGTTGCTTGGACTGGTGGTGAAGGGGCTCGTGGTGTTGGCGATGAGGGAGGAGGAGCAGGTGTTGATGGTGGTGTTGAAGCTGGAAGAGGGGGTGGGGCAGGTGGAGAAGGTGGTGCCACCCTTTTCCTCTTTGTAACGAGGCCATCCTCAGTGACCTCGTCGTCCTCTTCCTCCTCCTCTTGGACGACTTGGGGGGCTTTTCGCTTTGGCCTTTTAAGGACCAGTTTCTTTCGTTGGGTGGGCTCCTTGGGCGGTGATCGCCCATGAATGATGGCCTTCTCGACCGCCGAGTTGGGCACCGTCTGGGAACCGGTCACCAACCCGTGGTTGCGGGCGAGCGCCTTCAAATCGGCGAGCATGTTCTTACCCAACATGGTATCTGCATGAAACGAAAGTGCATGAGTTAGCTCAAAGGGGAAAGGATAAGTGTACAAGGCAATGAGACAGCAAAAACAGGCATATGCAGAAAAGATAAAACCAAAGTCTTGTGCGTGTCGCACAAGACGCCCAGAAACAATATCAGAAGCAATGTCAAGACAAGAGTGTAGCGTCCTGACCTATTTGGAATTCCAACTGGTCCTCAAAGAACTCGAAGGAGATCAGGGTGGGGGTCAAGAATGTTATGTGGGCATTTGCCACCCTCTTCCAGAATAGGCAAAGGTCTCGGTCCAAAGCTCCCATGCTATCAGTACTTCTAGGCCTCCTGAAGCAGCTCTTGGACTCCTTTTTCCCCTTGTCCACCCAGTACAAGGGGAAACCGTCGAGAAGGGAAGTGTCTTTGTCATTTGCGCGAACCTGGATGAACTTCCCCTTCCAATCCTTGTACGACTGCTGGAAGATGGTGAAAATGGATCTCCCAGCAATGGCATTCAGGCTGACCCACAGGCGATCTCCTGGGTGCTTGGCCTCAAACAGGAATAAAAACACGTCCACTGACGCGGGCAACCCCAAGTGGGCGCACGTTATCTCGAAGGCTCGGACAAACGCCCAGCTGTTGGGGTGAAGCTGGGCGGCAGCGATGTTGAGCTCAGTTAAGAGTTCCCTCTCAAATCGAGTAAGAGGGAACCTGAGCTTGACCTTCTTGAAGAAAGTGGTGTAGACGAAGCAGAAGGGCCCATCGGCGCTCACTTTGTCATCGGCGCACACTGGCAGAGCGGCGGGGCAAGGCAGCACCATCATTCTCTCATCGTGCTCCTTGTGAAACGATTGGTGGACCTCGTCCCCATTGGTCAATCGCAGAACCGCTCCCGCAGTGTTCACCGACGAGGTTTCCTTTAAGAGGGTTGGGTTAGCCCATGGGTATAAAGTCTTGAAGTCTGGCAGAGGGATGGGGGCTCCTCCAGCGTTAGATGGAGTCGCCTGAGCCAGGGCAGTTTGGGAAGATGCAGGCCTCACAGCCTGCGAAGAGGGAGCACCACGAACTTGTGTTGAGTCGTGTGCTTGTGAAGGAGGGTTTCGCGCTGATGGAGGGGGGTTCGGGGTAATCTTGGTGCGAGTCATGGTAGCAACTGCAAAGGAAGAAGAAAGAGGAAAAAAAATAATCAGGAGGGTTACAAAGGCTGACTCGATCATAGAAGGAAGGCGAAAGACGAACGAATGTGAGTTCGTTGCGACGATCGACAAAGCCCTAAGTTACGCAGAAGGAGAAATGGAAAAACAGCCCACAGCGTATGCACCAGACAGTTACAGGATGATGCAAATCGGTGAAAATGCAAGGAAACCCAGCAGATGAAGGAAAGTAGTTACCTTTCGATGATCAAGAGGACGTTGAAGGGAGGTGGTGATCTAGAGCGTCGAGGAATGTTGAGAGCTTTCGCAGAAGGAAATGAGAGCGTATGCAAGTGTGAAGAAAGTGATGGAACAGTAGGAGCGTAAGGGGTTTAAGGGTTTTTCGAAATAAGTTTTGGAAGCGCTAACGGCAGATGAAGAGAGCCGTTGATGAAGCCACGTGTCGAGCGATCGGTGAAGGGTTTGGTGGAGCGTCAGAGCAGCAGAAAGTACGATCGCTTGGAATTCTGCGTCAGTGCCACGTAGATCGGTGTTGACGAGGGCTCTTTCAGTCTTTTCGCTAGACAAGTCTTCGCTTAAGACTGGGGGGCTTGTGTACCGCCCTGGTGGACGGGTGTGATGACGTGGCATCCTGCTACAGTGTAGGCGTGTTGACAAGGCGCCAGGTTGGCAGATAGGAAAGAAGTCGGGAGGCACGTGTGGTCGCCGATTGTTAAGTTGGCGTGTTCCGACTTCCAGTTTACCAGAATAGGCGATCGCCAGGTTGCAGATGGAGTCGCCAGATGCAGACTCAGGCGACCAAGCAGTCGGAGATCGCCAGAACAAGCACATCGCCGAAGGTGAAGGAGAAGCAGGTTATGAAGGCGGCCGGCGAGACCACAGGGAAGGTGTATGAAGGCCCTAACTCGCCAGTTTCAGTAGAGATCGCACTCCTAAGTTAGCTATGCACTGGGCAGTACCATGCATAAGTAACTTAGCCAAAATAAGAGTAGAAGCAGCGCCAAGTCAGTGAGCCTCCAGATGATGGCACGTGTACAGACGGATGCGAGCCACGTGTCCAAGTCTGTAACTGCCAGGAGAGAGAAAACCACCAGGTATATAAGAGTTCTTAACAGACTTTTTTGAGGTATGCACGTTCAGTTCATACACTTTACGCTTGCGAGTGAGAGAGGATTTGCACGGTTCTCGTTCTTAGTATTTGGTGATACCGTCACTGACTTGAGCGTCGGAGTGCGATCGGCCGCAGCGGCGCCGTATCGTTTCTTTGCAGGTTCTTGAGATAGATCTAGAGGAGGAACGGAGGTGAGAAGCGGCGCGCACGATCCTTTGACGAGGCATTCTCCCGCGCTCCGGTCAACAGGCAGGATCAGAAAGTATGACCGTTTTAGTTTATTTTAAATTTGATTAAAATTATTTTAAAATATATTTTAAGAGGAATAATAGAATACACTGCCAAATGTAATAATTGAAATGATTAATGTGGGAATAAAGAATTACAAAAATTTAAAATTAATTCAAAACGAAAATTATAAATACTCCAAAATATACTTTTTTTTTCAATTAAAGTAAATTATATATGTGTGTATATATAATATCTATTAGCATGTTTATTTTTATCATTTTATATTTGAAAAATGAACGATCTTTTTTACCACCATTCAATAGATATGGGTGTGAATTGAGCAATGCAATTGAGACAACATTTCAGAAAACCATTCGTTTCTTGAATTTAGAACACGTGAAACGATGAAAACATGGTAGGGTTTGAGTCAGAAGAAGGCAGAGATGTGAAAGACGTTAAACTTGTACAATTAGTTGAGCAGTAATTGCTGTTTCAACTTGCTACACCCTTGTATATATGTATGTGGACCTTTGAGTTCCACGTACGTGTGTGAAGAATACCCTCATCCTCCATTCTTATCGAAGCTACCGTTTTGCTTTTGGGTTGTTCTGCATTTTCAGATTGCAGCACTAGAAGGGATAAAAAGTTGAATTTTTTGGTTACTGTTACATAATAGAGAGAGAGAGAGAGAGAGAGAGAGAGCAAAGATGAGGATTGCAGTGGTTGGAGCTGGGATTAGTGGGTTGGCTTCTGCTTATGTTTTGGCCAAAAGTGGAGTGAATGTGGTGCTCTATGAGAAGGAAGATTGGTTGGGAGGACATGCCAAGACTGTGAATGCTGATGGTGTTGATGTCGACCTTGGCTTCATGGTCTTCAATCGGGTAACCCTGTACTTCAATTGTTTTTCTTTCATTCAATTGTTCAAAACCAGGATTTAGTTATATTATAACATACTTGGATATTCTATTGAACTACAACCAGTTATTCATTGACACATTATCCAAAACTGTAACCTGTGTGCTTTTCAGTTTTCATGATTCTATCTGGTCTCAGCCTTTTTTTTCTTCCATGAACTGAGTTTTAATTGTCTTCATATTTTGAAGAAGGAAATTGGTAAAAGGAGAATTTAGTAGAATGAGAATTATATTCTCATGCTCAAAGAAGGTTACTCATTTCTGATGAATGTGGTATAGCTATGAAGCATTACTGTTTTGATTCTTATTTGACTTTATTCATTTAGCAAAGAAAAATTCAGAACCTACACTCTTCTTTGGGGAATAGATTAAAAGAGAAATATGAAAAGGATTTGTACTTTGTAGTGTTGGGGGATGCTTAGCCACACATGAGAGACACTTACCACTATTCCCCCATTAACTGCATACATTCTCTCTACCATTGCTCAGCATCCATTTCTCCCCAATATATCATTTTTTTTTCAAAACCATTTGTAGTATGCCTTCTAAAAACTTAGTTTCTTACAACTATTTTTTATTTATCATGTAAAAATAAAAAACAAATTACTATAATTTTTTTTACTGTTTCATATAAAAAAATAAAATAATAAATCAAAGAAAAAAAAGTCTTATAATTATCAATAAAACTATATGAAACAGAAGATTTAATTTAATTAAATCAAACAAATCCTACAAAACCAAGTGCATGCTAATGTTTTTAATTCTAAAATATTGTTTTCTATAAATTTTACACAAGAGATTACAAAACCACCAAAGATGAATGCTTCATAAAAATAGTTTGTAAAATGGAAATTTCTAGTCTTGATATATACTATAATTGGACTCTAGTTTTAGTGATATACTCAAAATTGTCAAAAATAGTAATATAAATTAGTGAAGTATAAGTGTACTCTTAGTGATGAAAGAAAGTAAGTATACTTAAGTTGTTCTCTTTAGCTTCACCTGTATGGGGCCCTCAAGTGGTCCTCACGCCTACCATTTTTAGCCTCCTATACTTCTTGAAGTCTGTTACTATAAGGTGGCCATGGATCTTTCTCAATTCCATGAAACTAAACAAAAAGCTTCAGAATGTCTTCGGAAAAAAAATTATAAGAATTTTTAAAAGAAACAAATAGAAAAAAAATTTAAATATTACTTTTTCATAAGTTAATTTTATGGAAATTTTCTAATAACTTCACTTTACTTTTGACAGTGAATAAATGAATAAATTCATCATACTATTTTTTCTTTTAAAAACATAACTAAAAAATTATTAAATAAAAATCAATTTTAAAAATAAAAAATAATTAGTTATTATATTAACTAAATTAAATTAAAGACTAAAAAAATTATTAATATTTAAATTAGTTTTTATTACTGCTAAATAATTTCTAAACTGATAATTAATTAGCTACCAACCTTAAAATTTAAATAATTGATAGCTAAAATCTTAATAGTTAATTAGATATCAATTTAAAAATTTTCTATCAATAATAAAAATTAATTTAAATATCAATAATTATTTTAATTTTTAAAATAATATTTAATTTAGTCGGTGTCTAAAATTATTTTTTCTTTAATAATTTTTTTTAGTGAAATCTTTAATCTTTATGTAAAAATTGTCCAACTAATCCTTTCATCAGATTGAAAAACTATAAATTCAATACTCCGATCAGAGGCATTTTCTAACGTGGATGAGACATTTTCTAACGTGAAAATGGTGTATAATGTAGCATTCATATAGGGTTGTTTATTCTCATTATAATTAAAAGTAACAAGGATCCACATTAAAAGCCTAATTAGTAGCACGGAATAATGTCCTTTAGAGCCCAGAAGAAAAAAAACAGACATGGATAAAGAAGCATCACTATTATATTATGCTGATAAAAAAAAAAAATCACTATTATATTATATCTGAACAATTCAATTCATTTACCTGTATCTAGTCATAGAGGTGTCTTGTATAGCTTTTTATGGTACATATCTTGTACAGTTATGAAAATACTAATTGACAATACTTTATTGTTTATATTAATGAATAGAGCATAAAACTCCCATGAGTGTAAAGGGCTGATAATTATTCAGGTTCATCAATTACTAACTCTGTCTGTAACTCTGCATAAAAGCGGGGTTGAACATACTCTTCTTAAACCATAAAATGCAACATGTTGAAATTTCAGGCGTTGAATGCATTTTTTGCACTTTGAAACTGGTTGATTTTATATGGTAAAGTAACTAGAGCAATGCTTGTGAGACTATATATATACTGACAATGTAACATGGATTATTGAACAGGTCACCTATCCTAATATGATGGAATTTTTTGAGAATATTGGAGTGGATATGGAATTGTCAGACATGTCTTTTTCTGTTAGTCTAGACAGAGGCCGTGGCTGCGAATGGGGAAGCAGAAGTGGGTTGTCCGGCTTGTTTGCACAGAAGAGGAATGTAATGAATCCTTACTTCTGGCAAATGATTAGGGAAATTGTCAAGTTCAAAGATGATGTTATTAGGCAAGTTTTTACCTACTTCTATTTGTTGAATGCTTCAAATTTTGAACTATATAGAACTAAACTGATGGAAGATGACCAAGCACAACCTTTCATGAAAAATCAAGAGCTAAGTCAAGAACGTCCAAGATCAAGCTAGGAGCGTCTAAGACCAAGTTAGTAGCGTCTAAGACAAGAAGACCAAACTAGGATGAATTTGCCATCATAACTGCTGCACTCAATTTTTCTCATGCATTGTTAAATTTCCATCTTTCCTTTGGTCTTTGATTGTCAGTGAACTGAGGAATAATAAATCATACAAACATCACCAAATTGATGGTGCCTCTTGTTTCTAGGAGTTACATATCCAGTGAAACAATTGGTATCCCAATAATTAGCTTTGGATAAAATTTGACTATAGTTCAGCATTCACTTCCCTGTGTAATTGAATTTGAACTCCACCGCATAAAGATGAAGTTGAGAAAAATACCGAGTATACCTTATAGTAGTCTTCTTCTTGTTGCCCTGAACAACTGAACCCTGATCAGTTAGTTGGCTTTGCCTTTTCAAATTTTGCAATGCAGCTATCTTGATATGCTTGACAATAACCCAGATATTGACCGCAATGAGCCTCTGGGGGAATTCATCAAGTCAAGGGGCTACTCAGAGTTATTTCAGAAAGCCTATCTTGTGAGTTCAATGGTGTTATATATATATGTATATATATGTATATGTATATATATGTATATGTATATATATGTATATATATGTATATGTATATAATTTCTATGCTTAGTATGTATTTATAACATCCAATGCCTTTAGATTCCAATATGTGGTTCTATCTGGTCCTGCTCTTCTGAAGGAGTTTTGAGCTTCTCTGCTTTCTCAGTCCTTTCGTTCTGTCGCAACCACCATCTACTTCAGGTAGTAGCACAATAGACTCTTTTCCAGATTTATGTTGTGGCATATAATCTAGCTCTTGAATCCAAAATAATTAAAGATAATTTATTGACACACTTAGACCTCTCTGCAGCTCTTTGGCAGACCACAGTGGCTAACTGTAAGATGGCGATCACAAAACTATGTAAAGAAGGTGCTATTTGTCGATTTTCATACTGTCTTAAATTACAACTGTGTCACTTGGGGAGACATTTTCAGTGTCTCTTATCCAATAGATCTTTCAACTTCTGAGTTATAGATCAACTTTTGTCAATAACTACTTGTTATAAAAATCAGGTCGTAGAAGAGCTTCAAAGGGAAGGTAGTCAAATAATAACTAATCGTGAGGTTCACTTCGTTTCGACAACTGAAAAAGGTGATTAAGTAATCCATTTGTTGTTACTATTTCAATTCCTTCCTCTTCACAAAGAGAAGGTGAATTCAATCTGATTGATTAGCATTCACATTGCCTTTTCATACTTACTTACTATTCTAGTAACATGGTTAGAAAAATAATTGCAGGGTGTGTTGTTTACTGCAAAGATGGTTCTCAAGAAGTGTATGATGGATGCGTACTGTCAGTGCATGCACCTGATGCCTTGAGACTATTAGGAGATGAAGCAACATATGATGAGCATAGAATTCTCGGTGCTTTTCAATACGCTTACAGGTAAAAAATTCATTCTAATATTTCTATTGTTGGCTACCGTCCTCTCATCGAATACGAAAACACTGATTGTAGTCGTTATATTTACATTTGAACTATTGTCAAATGCATGCAATAAGGTATCTTTCCTTTATCATTTCTTTGGATTCAATAGAGTTAACATTGGATAAAAATGTTTAATGACTCAAGTCATGGATTAACATGTTGTCATACCAAAGCATGAAAACATTCCTAAATTTATATTCTCTTAGGACCTAGAGCAGAAAATCAGTTTTTTAAGCCCGGATGCCATTGAGTATATTCTTGTGATCTCGTATGTTAATGACAGAAAAATCTTAAGATGCTAAAGTAAAGAATCTTTTGTCATCTATTTTCAAATTAGACCAAATGCACAATTATTCTTTGATCTGTGTTGGCAGTGATATTTTTCTTCATCGTGACAAAAATTTAATGCCCCAAAACCCAGCAGCATGGAGCGCATGGAATTTTCTTGGAAGTAACAACAATAAAGTTTGTGTCACATACTGGCTCAATATTCTTCAGGTTGGTACATTTTTTATCATAACTGAATTGTGTTGTGTTATTCTAACTAAAGAGAGTAATGAACAAACTTGTTGGTTGATCTTCATTCTAATTTGCAGAATATTAAAGAAACAAGTCTACCCTTTCTTGTAACTCTAAATCCTGATCATATACCAGAAAATACCTTGGTTAAATGGTCAACTGGTCATCCAGTCCCGTCAGTTGCTGCATTCAAAGCCTCGTTAGAGCTAGACTATATTCAAGGGAAAAGAAAAATCTGGTTTTCAGGGGCTTACCAAGGTACAATCCTTCTTAGTATATCGACAACCAAGATATATACTTTAAGCTTCCATGAATCCACTTATGCCTACTAAATTTTCTTATATCCAATCTCCGTTATTTAGAACCTCAGTTAGATTGAGGAATTTATATTTACTTTCAGATATACCAGTGATCTAAACATCATATATTATATATACGTGCTTTTCAGGTAATGGATTTCATGAAGATGGATTTAAGGTAGTTAAAGCTAAGTTTCTAGTGAAAGGGAAAATATAGTCTTAACTGAAAAATATTTCTTTAAAGAGTTTCCTTAAGTGGAAATTTTTAAGGCAGTTAATTTTCTTGCAAATTGTCACCAACCCGTTGAAGTGAAACAAAGAAACTTAACTGTAAGATTATACTTCAGGCTGGCATGATTGCAGCTCATGGCATTCTTGGAAAACGCTGTGTCCTTCAGACCAACCCAAAACACATGGTACCTTCTTGGAAAGAACTGGGAGCACGCATTTTTGTGACTAGATTCCTGAGTTGCTATGTCAATACTGGTTGTTTAACGTGAGTTTACTTCATACAGTATGAATTCTCATAAAAAACAAAAATGAAATAAGTTTGATGGTAATATCACATAATGTATCAAGATTATATACATTTAGTAGTGAGCTCACCTTAGTGTTTTCGAATGATATAAGCCTCGGTTACTCTTTGTTGGTATGTACTTAAAATATAAAAGAAATGAATAATTGGAATTTATTTAGACACAGGATCTTTACTTGTAAATTGGAAAGGTGACCAAAATTTGATGCAGGGTGATTTCAAAAACAATTGGAATTGCTATTTATGAAAAACAACAATAATCATTTAGTCTGATATAACGATTTTTTTTATTCAAAGCTTGACAATAAAAATCCAAAATAATCATGTACTTCATCTTCTATGGATTTGACTTGTCAAAAATGGCATTGGTTAATGGTGCATATACCTTGAGGCGTACAGTTTATTGGAAGAGGGAGGAACAATGTTCACCTTTGAGGGAACTGGAGAAAATGGCATTCTGAAGAGTGTTTTGAGAATCCACAGTCCACAATTTTATTGGAAGGTATATACTTTAAAATTTCACATTAAGTATGATTATTGATTGATGTCATTCTAGCTGTGGAAGTGACAAGATATGTTTATCTTTGTCAATGCATCTCTAAAATTAAGTTGGTTAGGAACTAAAAACTATCATTTGTGCAAGTTTTTCAGGTAATGGCACAGGCAGATTTAGGCCTTGCTGATGCATATATCAACGGGGATTTTTCATTTGTTGATAAAGATGAAGGTCTCTTGAATCTTATTTTGGTAACCATTCTCAACTGAATCTTACAATGAGTTGTCTCTTTGGGACTTTACACTTTACTTTCTTGTACCTTGGTACTTTTACTGCAGATTCTCATAGCCAACCGAGATTCAAATGCATCCAACTCACACCTGAAGAAGAATAGGTAAGTTGATATGATGAGTTGAAGTCTACATTTCTATGTTAGTTAATTGCATTCGCATACCAAACTTTTTGTTTTTTGCCTTTAGGGGTTGGTGGACACCAGTTTTCTTTACATCTGCTTTGACATCTGCCAAGTTCTTCATGGACCATGTTTCAAGGCGAAATACTCTCACACAGGCTCGCAGGAACATTTCTAGGCATTATGATCTGGTATGAATTCAAAAGCTCCTAGATTCAGCGACTTTAGAGGAACAAATAGTATAAAGAACATACTATCCAACAATATAGAGTAGTGTGAGCATATAACTTTATCTTCCTATGCATTGGATTTTTCTTTTTCCTTGATATAAATTGAATATAGACAAACTCAATGCTTCAGTTACAGTTTATTGATTGTGAATAGCATACACAGTTTGTTATACCACAATATGTCAGAAAGAATTATAAATTACCTGAAAAAAGTGTCATTGAATTTCTTAATGGCTCTCTCTTTTGTGTTTACCTTTTATTTATTCATAGTGAAACTTTTTCTATTGATATTCGGTGCCTTTTACTTCATGGCTTTGAGCGCTTACACTAAATGAACAGAAGCTTACAATTTTTCTTTGGTCTGTTTCTAGAGCAATGAACTCTTTGCAATTTTCTTGGATGAAACAATGACATACTCATGCGCAGTATTCAAGGCAAGAACAACTATCTGATCCTTGAGTCCAAACTTCACATAAAAAGTATTTCTCCAATTTTTGCAGCATCAGTAGTTTATATTCTTCCTTCTTTGTTTGTTAAATTATCTGATAGAACAAAGATGAAGACTTGAAAGATGCACAAAGGAGGAAAATCTCCCTTCTGATTCAAAAGGTATGTGCCTTTGGTTTCTCTTTCATTAGAATTTCAGCTATTATCTTACAAAATTTCTAATGTGATTTTTTTTTTCAAAAAACCAAGGCTAAAATTGATAAGACGCATGAAATTCTTGAGATTGGATGTGGATGGGGAAGTTTAGCCATTGAAGTTGTCAAACAAACAGGCTGCAGATACACTGGTATCACTCTGTCTAAGGAGCAACTGAAATTTGCAGAACAAAGAGTTAAAGATGCTGGGCTTCAGGTATCAACAAGCTCATTTTTTTACAATTCCATGAATTTCCTTATAAAAATATGATTGACTCTTTATAAAATCAGAATAAGCTAAAAGCGAATTCATGTTATTTTAATCATGATGATCCCAGGATTACATCAAGTTTCTACTGTGTGACTATCGTCAATTGCCCAAGACATACAAATTCGACAGGATTATATCTTGGTGAGCTATTTATAATTTAATTTTGCAGACTTGTTGTTGCAATATTTCCAACATATTGCATGACTTGTATAAGCATACTTCAGTGAAATGATAGAAGCTGTTGGCCATGAATACATGGAAGAGTTCTTTGGTTGTTGTGAATCAGTATTGGCCCAAAATGGACTTCTTGTTCTCCAGGTATTTGATACATTAGTACTTCTCTTATACTTTTTATCTATATAATTTTTCTGTGTTTAGATTATAGAAATTTTCAGGTATGCTATGCAAATGAAACAGCATCAACAAGTACATTCTTTTTGGTAATAAAATTTCTGCTAACCATTATCAAGATGGTTATTGTTTTGTAGTTCATATCAATCCCGGATGAACGTTACGATGAATATAGGCGTAGTTCTGATTTTATAAAGGAATATATATTTCCAGGAGGGTGTCTACCCTCTCTAAGTAGGATAACATCAGCCATGGCAACCACATCTAGACTATGGTACAAGTTATATGTAAATACTGAGTTCTATCATTGACCATTCCCTTCATTCTTCTCTCATACTATACTACACAAATGAATATTCTTAAATGCAGCGTGGAGCATGTTGAAAACCTGGGAATTCATTACTATCAAACACTCAGATGCTGGAGAAAAAACTTCATGGAAAGGCAGAAGTATGCTCTGAAGTTGATTGAATACGTTAAATTCAAGTGACTACTTACAACAACTAACTATTGAAAATGTATTTATTTGCTGACAGTGAAATTTTGGCTCTGGGGTTTAATGAGAAGTTCATTAGGACATGGGAATACTATTTTGATTACTGTGGTGCAGGTTTCAAGTCACTCACACTTGGGAATTACCAGGTACATTACGCAGTTACTATCCTTAAATACTCAATGAGCATGATATGTAATATGTTGGTTATAGTTGCAATTGTAACAAAAAAACAAGTACATATAATGTGTTTATGTACCATGTAGGTGGTTTTCTCTCGCCCTGGTAACGTTGCTGCATTTGGCGATCCATATAAATCTTAGACCTAAACAAATTGACAGAATAAGCTTCACACATTCTACCAGACTACATTACATGATTGTGCCATGTAAAATTTACTGGAGCTGAAATGTGTGGCTTCGCTGTGCAAAAACAGCTACATTGGTGATAATTTTTTCGTACAAAACAAATATTTTTTTACAGAATGGAACAACCTTTTTATGTAATTAATTTACAGAGTATTATGAAGTACAAGATATGTTGAAATTGAGGTCCCCCTGTGTGTCCTAATTATGACAAGAAAAAAAGGTCAATTTTTCATTACTTATATGTAATTTATGTATTTATAAAACAGAATGCTATCTTTTATCCTATAATTCATATTGAAATAAAATAAAAAAACACATTCTCTCACAAACATGTTGCATCGCACAAATCACAATCACAGGTATAGGCCAACTAAGTAGGCTATTACGATTCTTCCCGACTCCAACTGTGTTTGCATGAAGGTGAGATTGTGCTTGCGAAAAAAAAACATGGAAGTAGATGTTTGGATTCACTCTACTAAAGCCATACCGATGAATTTAGGGTGATCTTACTTTTTGTCTACCCTCATATGTGTCAATAAAGTCAAACTCAACTATAAATTTCACTCTTTTTATTTTTTTGTCTATGCACATTATATATATATATGGGGAATCTCTCCTTATTTAATAGGAGACCGTGATCAATAAATCTTAGTAAATGATCTATCTTAGTAAATGATTTATTGAATATTGTTCTCGAACTAGGTTGGGGACTGGGAGAACTATTGTCTTCGGACGTCGCTCGGTCGGTCGTATCTTACTTCCTCCTTCGGTCCTTCTCGCTGGATGACTCCTCAGGTGGGTGGGGTACCTGCAGATGGCACTCCAACGCTCAAGTCAATGGGGTATCGTATTCGGTTGGCTAGAATACTGTAGATAATGACGTACCTTCTTCCTTGGAATGCGTGATATTTATATTACCTTGATGGGCCCTCGCTGTTGAGTCGGATTAGGGGGTTACTTAGCGATTAGGGTTGGATTAGGTCGTTTCCTAACCATAGGTTAACCTTTGTTAATTGGGTCAACCTTTGACTTGAGCACTTTATGTCGGTCGGCCACGTGTGACACATGGTCGACCTCGTACCTTAAAGTATGGTCTTGACACATGGGTTGACCGGGTCACAAGACCGGTCGGTCATCCCGGTACAAATATATTTAACGATGGTCATTTAAAGTCTTTGAGTTATACCTTAACTGTTGAAAACTCTAAAGTTCAACCTAGAAAATTGAAGATAGTTTTTTCTAGGTATCTTAAAAATGTGACAAACATTAATTATTCATTATCTCTTTATGAAAAAAAAATATTTATCTTCTTCTCTATATAAAGGGAACTTGTAAGGAAGAGAAAGACAAGAAATTGATATACATCATAGTGTGAGACTAGAAATCCTAGTGAGAGACTATAAAAATGATGTATTTTACACTTGTAGTATGAGAGAAACAAATATTGTAATTATACTTTCATAGTGGAGACATTACTCATGAGGACATGTTCAAGTTGCATGCAACTATTCCTACTGAAAACCATGATGGATGATCACTTATACAGTAAGGATATACACAAGCCTATTTCTTACAAAGACAATTCAGAAGGTAAGAGTGACAAAGATTGAGAAATTTTGAATTGAAAGTTGTTGCAATGATTCACAAGTATATTGATAAAAGATTGTTTGAGCATGTGTCCACATACACAAATGCTTGTTGTGGTTAAACTTGAATTTATGATTTAAAAAAAAAAACTCCAAGAAATAAAGCATCTCTTAGTGGAGTGATATGAGTTGATTTTAGGATTGTTTATTTTATGGTTTGACACTTTACTTAGATTGAGATTTTAGGAATTTAAGAGTGAAGACCTTAGGAAAATCCACACTGGACATTAACTTAACTAAGTGGTTAAGTAGATGTGAAGGTTCATTTCACAAAGGCAAAAGGAAAAGACAATTATAAGATGAAAATGATGCTAGAAGGTACGAAATTAAAGAACAAGGAAAAGAAACTTGTATCGTTTTGTCTTCTCATCATACCCAATAAAAACATACCTTTTGGTTTTGTCTTCAAGCTTCGTTCTTCGTTGATCATAAGCCACACTACCAAACACTTTGAGATGAGAAACTATTGGCTTTTGTCTGCTCCATGCCTCTTGTGGTGTTTGATCATCTAACTTCACATGTGGACATCGATTTTGCACATAGATGGTGCATTGCACAGATTCCACCCAAAATTCCTTTGGCATCTTTTTGCTCTTAAGCATTGATTGAACCGTGTCGAGAATGGTCTGGTTCTTCCTCTCGGCCACACCATTTTGTTGAGGAGTGTATGGTGCAGTTAGAAATCACCTTATATCTTGCTCCTCGTAATACTCCATGAAAGTCGTTGAAGTATACTCGCCACCTCTATCAGATCATATAGCTTTGATCTGTCTATCAGTTGCCTTCTCCACCATCACCTTGAACTTTCTGAATGCCTCGAATGCCTCAGATTTTTCCTTCAGAAAATAAACCCAAGTCTTTCGTGAGAAATCATCGATAAAGGTAATGAAATACCTTTTACCGCCGAAGTATTCTGGAGTAATTGGTCCACATGAATCAATTCGAGAGGTTGCTTAGACCAATATTGAGCCTTCTCTGGAAACGAGGTTCTCACATGCTTGTTGAGCACACATTCTTCACAAAATTTTCCCTCGTAGTCCATGTTGGGTAGCCTGTGCACCATATTCTTCTTCGCTAACTCTTTTAGACCACCATAATGTAGGTGACCAAAACGGAGATGCCACAACAATGTCTTATCTTCTATGTAGACTTGCAAACATTTTTCTTGTATGCTTCTCAAATTCAGCTTGTACATCTGATTTCTTGCCATCTCGATTCAAGCAACCAAACGCCCTTGCTTGTTCTTCAAGTGTAGTAGTCGATCTTTCAAAAATATCAAGTAACCTTTCTCCGTGAGTTGTCCCATACTTAAAATGTTGGTCTTAAGGTCTGGTACGTAATAAACATCTTGGAGTGACCCAATTAAGCCATCCTTTTGTAAGTAGCAAACTGTACCTCGCCCTTTAACCTCCACCTTTGACGCATCTCCAAATGACACATGACCATCTTCAATCTTTTGCATATCTTTGAATAGGTACCGCACATATGGTTGCTTGCTCCTGAGTTGAGGTACCATAGAGTGTCACTGTTAATGTTGACTTCATCTTGAGCCATCAAGAGAACACCTTCATTCATTTGGTCTTCCAAGGCTAGGTTGGTTGTTTCTTCTATCTTTATATCAGCACGACAATCTTTTGCAAAATGCCCCACTTTACCATAATTGTAACATTTGTCAGAGTTGCAATCCTTCGCATAGTGACCATATTTGTGACATTTGTAGCACTCGATGTTGGAATAATTCGATTGGTTGCCTTTTCCTCTTCCACGCCAATTTGGTTGGCTCGATTTTTCCTTCTCCTTATTGTACCCTTCATGACTGTTGCCTTTTCCACCACGACCGTTTCCACGCCTTCCACGACCACACCCTCTATTTCGAGAACTTTGATGATAGAGTACCTTTTCATCTTTGATTGATGCCTTTGTTTGAAGTGCTTGCTTGAGTGTTTTCTCCTTCTTCTTCTTCTTTCGTTGCTCATGTGCCTCGAGAGAACCAGCAAGCTCGTCGACTGTGAGCGTCGCTAGGTCCTTTAACTCTTCTATTGCGCACACAATACTCTCAAAATTGTCAGTTAATGTTCTCAAAATCTTCTCCACAACTCGTGCATCAGTCAACATTTCACTGTTTCGGTTGAGTTGATTCACCACAGTCTGTACACGCGTAATGTAGTCAGATACACTTTTTGACTCCATCATCTTCATGCTCTCCAATTCGCCACGAAGAGTTTGTAGACGCACTTGCTTAACTCGATCAACTCCTTTGAACACCTTTTTTAAGATGTCCCACACTTCTTTTGAAGTAGTTGCACTAGCAATCTTCTCAAAGCCCGACTCATCAACCGCTCAAAACAACATATATAGTGCCACCTTACCCTTTGATCGCATCTCTTTCAACACCTTGGTTTGAGCCGCCGTATAACCTGTGGTATTTGTTGATTCTTCGAAAGACCACCTCCCATGCATCTTGAGAACTGAAAAGAGCTTTCATTTGAATGCTCCAATTATCATATGTGGTCGCCTTCGTTAACTGTGGTAGCGGTATTTAACCCATCACATTAATCATTGGCTCTTGATACCAAATTGTAAAACAAACAATCACTCACTTGAATTTTCTCTAAAGAAAACACTCTTCTTTTATATTTCTATCTATTGTATTTCTTTTTGTGGTGCATATTACAACTGAAAAAACATCTTATTTATAGGCTTTAGGAAGCTCTTCTAGAAAAATCTCCATTATAAGATTAAAACCCCACTAACAACATAATTAAAATCTCACTCACAACTTTTGACCTTTTACATATCCAAACTGTCATTCCACTCTTTTATAGTAACTTCTAATTTTGAAAACCACAATTTCATTTAAAGTTTATTCAACAATAATTACTTGTCCAGCCAGCTTAATGTTCATCTTTTTCCATTTGACACTTCATAAATAGCATTCCTCTTCTTTCAGTTAACTTTACAGAAAGAAAGTGCGTTTCATTCGCACAGGGAAGAACCTGCCAAGTGAATTGCGTAGGTAGAAGGAATAAAACGCGCATACTATGTTACTCGCGTTTTAGCATAGATAAAAAAAAGTGCATGCACATTTTGCCATTAAATTAGAACCTAAGATTTTATAGCAAACAATTATGAACCTAAAATAATATACATACTCTTCATTCACATACCATATTTGAGAAAAACATTGTTCAAGATATATCTTGGGAAGCTAATTGCGAATTATCTCCTATTAATGGATAAGGTAAATAGCATTTAAGCATTTAAATTCTACACATGACAATATCCAAATCATTACTATATAATTAAAGAGCAAACAAATTTTTGCAAAGTTAAACCTTCAAATTTACGCAAAATTAGATAAACGGTCATATGAAATATAAAATAAGTTTTCCATAAAAACAGATGTAGATTAAATTCCATAACACCTAATCCAAAAAACATCAATCAACTTGACACCCCAAGATTAGGATAGGATAAAATTCTATAGGTAGGCCAACTGAAATAGTCAATGTGCTGCTGACACTCTCAATATCTTTCCGCCACCATAGACCAGATTGAAAGTTAAGGAATTTTTTCTCACAGAAATCTCCAATTCGACGATGCGTTGGTTCGCCAAATTTCATTCCTTAGACATGGGTGGACACTTGGCTCCACCACTTCAATACTCGTGCACCTCTCCTCCTGTACAACACAAGTGCAAATACAGGGGGAAAATGATTATGCCATACTCAAAGTTTTTGACTATCACTACGATTACGCTACCCATTACGAAGTGATCAATCCAAGTCTCCACTGCTATGATTAAATAGCTTGACTACATCTTCATATTTCTAGTTGTCATGACAATAAAAATATGAGTCTAGACAATATGTAATCAGAAAATGACAGACACTAAATAAAATTCAACCACAAAAAGACAACTGATAATAAGCTGCATCAAACCATCATATAAGATGAAATATCATACTATAGCTTAAATGCTACAAGAACGGCCATTCGAGATCAACTAAAATCATAAGCACGCAAATTAAAGCTACACGCAGAAACAAATACTAAATAGAAAGTAGCATCTAGTATCTCTTAAACTTAAACCAACTACTTATTATAAACTACGAAAGCAGATACTGCAAACTACTGGGATTCAAGCAATCCAACCAGTCCCATTGTGTATTGACATCCATCTTTGAGCCCCTCCTTTGCTGCTGGAAGAATTCATTGTGACCTCATGATTTAAGACTTTTAAAAGGCTAGGGATCCTCAAGTTGAAGTTCAAAATCCAGCAAGATATCCAACTATCAAAATTACTGTTGTTGGGCTTGTCGAGACTGAGCACCACCGTAGCCACCACCGTAACCAACCTGCCCACCATTTCCCTGCGGGGTTCCATAATTTCCAGATGCATGTGTTTGTTCTGATCTCCAAGCTGCATTTCCATAACCTGAATTTCCATTTGCATCCCCATAGCCACCACTCATGTAGCTACCACTGCCACCACTACTTGTTAGTTCACCCCCACCAGGACCGCTAGCACTATTGTTTGGAGCACTCCCAGTTCGTCCACCAACAGTGCCATATGCACTTGAATTATAAGAACTATCACTTCCACCATATCCACCATACCCACCATATCCATAACCTTGGCTCCCATATCCAGCAGCTCCACCAGGGGACTGACCTGCAGTTGCTGAACCAGGACCACCGCCACCAGATCCAGCACCACCACTTGGAGCACCCCAAGGAGCAGTATTCCCATAGCCCATAGATCCATAACCAGAAGGTGCCTGAGCAGGCCATGAACTCCTTGGGCCTCCTGGTGGACCACCAGCATAAGCAGCATTAGGAACATTAGGATTTCCATAGGTTGCACCAGCAGGTCCACCATACCCAGCAGTGGCACCGCCATAACTTCCATATGCACCATACCCAATACCATTATTAGCCGGACCATAACCATACCCTGGAGCACTATAGGCAGAAGAACCATAAGGAGGGAATCCACCTGCAGCGCTTTGAGGCTGCATATACCTACTAGAATCCATACGACCATCATATGCATTTTGGTTACCACCAGATGCCCCATACCCTTGATACCCACCAATTCCAGAACCACCACCTCCAGCACCACCCATCATACGGCCACTTGCACCAGGATTGGCATCCTTGGGAAGTGCACGCTTTACCTCAACTTGTTTACCATTTAAATCATGAAATGATTTGTGCAAAACCCTATCAACGGCCTCCTCAGTATCAAATGAAATAAATCCAAATCCTCGTGGCCGCCCAGTATTCTGGTCATACATGACTACTACATCAGTTACATGTCCATAAGACTCAAAGTACTGACGAAATTTTTCTTCAGTCAGGGTAGGAGGCAGTCCTCCGACAAATATCTTTTTAGTTCTGATGTTTCCTCCATTTCCAGAATTCATGCCAGAATTGGAATTTCCACCTCTCGAGGTGACAGAAATTTGTTGATCCTCTCTTGAGAAAGCCTTTTTGGCATCAACCTGAATGATGACATTATGAAATAATTGACAGTTAGTACTTTAATTGATGATGACAAGAAAAGATTGTATAGGATTGAAATTAGCCAAAAAGGCCTTAAATAATGGATTTTGATATCCATATATCCAAAACAAAACATGATAATCAAACAATCTCAAAACAATCATTACTGGAGGTACAGCGTACAAGCTGGGGTAGGCTCATCCAAGAAAACAGGTAAACCAATATTAACTTAGTCCGAAATACTAGTGTTTATGCATATCATTGAAAGAAATAGAACATATCTAGTAACTTCAAAAGGGTCATTTCAATTATATGCATAAGCACAAGTATTCATATAATCAATTCTTAAAATATCAGCATACTATCAATTATTGTAAATTAGTAACAGATAAACTGCAAACAAATAGCAGCGTTCACACATCAAATAGCATTTCGACTACTTGTTTCCTGATAAGTTCGCCCGCAGACAACACAAAAAAACCTTATCTTTTGAAACAGTAGTCAAAACAAAAACACTTCTTGAACTAAGAAAACCAAGTAGCAAAGAGAGCCAGGAACAAATTAGCCCAGTGTTACAGAAAAAAACCCTAGCCACTCGAAATACAAAATAAATAAACCAGCATTCACATACCCTAATTCCAAGAGCAAACCACGAAAACAAAACCCTTACCAAAAACCCATCAATCATTCCACCACAAAAAAACTTATTTTATCCCAAAACCAAACACAACTCAATTCGAAACCAGCACATCAACAAACACGCCCAAAAAATTTATTAAAAACGAGCATAAGCAGCAGCAGAAATGAAGTATAAACGGGATAAAGCGTCACCGTTCTGCCATCGATGACATGTTTATCCTCGAGAACCCTATCGAGAATGGTGGGATCCGCGAAGACGACGAAACCAAAGCCCCTGGGCTTGCCAGTGTTCTTCTCCCGCATAACAGAAGTGCTCAAAACGTCGCCGTAGTTGCCAAAATGCTCCTTGAGCTTGTCCTCCGTAGTGTCCCACGAAATCCCACCGATGAATAATTTTCCTTGATCCGAATCCATTTCCCCTCTCTCCCTCTGTATGTATATAGGAATGAATAAAAATGAATAGTGGTGGGTGCGGTGGTGGTGGTGGTCGATTTGGTGAGAGGGTTGGAAGGTGGGAAATTTAGGTTTGATTTGGGAACGGAGAAGAAAAAAGGAAGAAAGAAGGAAGAGAGGGTTTTGAGGTTGAGGGCTTCGAATAAATGGTATGAGAGAGTGTGTTGGGTTTTTGTAATGCAGTAGAAATGGTTTCAAAAAAGTAGTGCTTTTTAACGGCTCAGATTTGATTGATTCTATTTAGTTACACGTGTAGCGCATGCCAATTCTATTCAATTAACCTACTTCAATTAATAATAAATCAGAACTGGACACTTAATGCTTTGGTTGGACCAAGAGAGAAGATTAAGAGAAAAAATAATTAATAATCAGAATAAACATAATTTTATTTAAAAACTGTTTTCTTTTACCGTTTTATTCACATGAATGATCTACAAATAATTTCATTTTTGTGTCATTAATAAATTTATTTTTTTCTTAATATATAAATGTTAGTAATCAATGAGTACATAAATAAAATTACTGTTTTATTAAATTTTAATATAAACATTTTTTATGAGTCTTATGATTTTTTTTTATTTTAACTTAGAATCAATTTTTGGTACTCATAGCTCTAGAATGTGAAAAAAAATTTGAAAAGTTTAATACCAGTTTCATCTTCAAAAAAATTAAATTAACTAAATTTAATCAAATATAAAATTATCAAATTAAAGTTTCCAAACCAATTAAAATCTAATTCAAGTAAAAAAATTGTAAATTCTGATATGGGTAAAAATTAAACCTGAAAAATTTGGGTTAAACTTCTGGTAAGTCGAATTCCCTTATCGATTAGTTATAATAAAAAACATCTTAACATAGTTCAAACCAATCCAATCCAATCCAATAAAAAAAATGAGGTATCGAAAATTAGAGTTAAAGGATTTTAGTTATTCTCTCTAACTCTTCTTTTTCTTTACTTTTTTTTCTCAAAATTAAAATATATTAATTCGCGTATTTTTTTCTCCCTCATTTCTACCTAGGATTTGTATTTTTCACCGTAGGTACGTACCACCTCCAATCTCCTAACACCCTCATCATAAACAAGTAGGGGTGTCAAAGTGAGTTAATTCAACTCACACAAGTTGACTTACCACGATTCAACTCGACTCATTGTTTTATGAATCAAGAATTTTGTAACCTAGCTTGATCCGCCACTAGTTGGTAGTTTGGGTGAATTGATTCATTTAATATCTCTTAATTTGTTTTATATATTTCTTACAATCAATCAAAGTAGATTGATTTGACCCACCTACTTATTAGAGTGTAATCGAAGTGTTCATCAAGTATTAACCACAACAATTTGAAAGTGATATTATAAAATATAGCATGAGAAAATTAAAGTGTCTAATGTATTGGGCAGACAAATAAATTAAGTATCCAAATAATTTAAACACTATTGAATAACATTCTAATATTAAAAGAGACCAAAGTGTGAACCTACATAATTAAAAATGGTAAATAATTATAATAAAAAAATGGTGAAAATGATGATAAAGGGTTGTTGTTGATGAGTTATGGGTCAATCTATCTCCAACTCAACTCAAACTCGTTTAATCCATAGGTTAAGTGAGTCACATTCAATTTGACCCACATTTAAAATATTTATATCTTTTTCCAACCTAGCTTGTTTCTAACTCATGGTGAGTTGAGTTGACTTACTGATTTGAACTTATTTTGACACCCTTTAACAACAACGTTGCACACCACCAACCCCCTAACCTCTTGTTTTGTATATATTCACATATGTCATGGTCATAATATGTATATGTTTAACCAATTAACCTGTCCTAAACTAGATCAAACTCACCTTTTAAAATTCACTCATAAATAAGTTAGGTTAGGTTAACTCACTAAATGGTCAATCCATAACATGTTAGAGTAAGCTGGATAACCCATTTTGACAGTTGTCTAATAAAACATAATTCAAACCTCTTGTAACATCCCAATAATACATCTAACTATTATAATACAGGTTCTACATATTTCTATACAAACTTAGAGTTTTTCAAAACATTCCTAATACATGATATTTACAATATAAAGTTCTAAGGAACGTCCTAAAGCTTCTTGAGACCTCCAACTCTTGTATGATCATCTGCTCGTGACATATAGTACAGTCATCGCAGTTCACAACACATCAAGAAAAGTAAGGGTACGCTAGTGAAAATAAAATTTTATAATATACACAATTAAATCAAAAGAGAAAACCAAATTACATGATCAATTTCTCAATTATTCAATATTCTTCAAATACCAACATAAAATAATCACATGGATCTCACATGGATTTACACATCCAGGATATTCAACAAACAAAATAATATCTGACGCCTTCTGGAATACTCGTATTAAGTAAGTCCTACCAAAGACTAACACCTGATTCAAAGATTACCATCGAATCTAATAGAAAGGATCAGGGTAAGTTCAATACAACCCAAGTCGTGCATCTCATATGTCACGGTGTGCATGAACTCCCCCATCAGCTTCTCACCACCTGATATCTTAGTCTATGTGACTTAGATCATTAGTGAAGCTCGAAGATCTCTGTTACCACATAGGCATTAATACTTAATACACAACAAACATCAGTGCATACATGATCTCAAATGTATGAATTCAATTCCATACCATTTTTATCATACAATATCATTCAAAATGTGATCCACAACATTCAAAAGTCTATTTAACATAAAAAAAAACACTTAAATATTAAACCATCAAAATCTAATATTTCTACAAGTTTAAATAATATATAAACAAACAACAAAATATATAAACAAACAACATCCCTGCAAGAGAAATTGAATATTGGGACCAAGTCCCTTCCACATCCAGATCTTCTAACCTAGGGTGTTATTAAAAATTAAATTTAGCTTTCCTTACCTTAATTGCTTGCTTTCCAAGAAACTTCTAGAATTTTATCCCCTGAGTCTGGATAAGCTTCAAGATTTAAGGACGCAATGCAAGTTATCCAAACAAAACAGAAATTCAGTATATAGTAGAATAAGTTGAGAGAGTTACTCTTCTCAACTAACCCCACTAAGATTGATGACTAAATCCTAAGAAAAACATAGAACAAAGGATCTTTAGAGGAAAAATGAATTTACTATGTTTGAAAATTTGATCGGGTAGAAATGTTCTTTAACTCCTCAACTACAACGTGGTTCGATCAAATTCTAAAATAAATAAAATTTGAGAGAGGAATTTAATATAGAAGGAAGAGAGTTGGAGAGATGGAGAGATAAGGAAGAAAGAAAGAAAGAAAGGATCTGTGTGCATGATGGAGGGGCTTCTGGTCTATACCGACCAGGTCATCGGGTGCGATGACGTGTCTTGCGCGTGTCCGGGTGGAGCGTGCTCAGTGGAATACGTAGGCTAGAAAAGATGAATGGTTCAGAAGTGAGCATAGTCGCTGGTTACACTGAATTGGCGTTCTCCGATCTCTAGTGTGCGTGACCGGCGGTCACCAGAGTTACGACGCAGTCGCCGGTTACACTGAATTGGCGTTCTCCGATCTCTGGTGTGCGTAACCGGCGGTCACCACAGTTACGTCGCAATCACCGTATGAGAGTGCTAGGAGATCAGGTGGTGAGAGATCGCCGAGGAATGCTAGGAGCTCGGGTGGTTTACACGTCGCCACGAGGAGCACATCGTCGGATCTCCCAGTAAACTCAGTTAAAACTGTTAGAGGCTCAGAAGGGTAATCTCAAGCGTGTAAGTTTAGTAAGATGACTGTTGCGCCAGCATGGGGCGTGAAGGCTGAGTGGGTTGAAGGGAACAAATTGCTCATCAGCGACAGGATTCCCAGAGGGGACATTCGTTGGTGGCAAGGTTTCCTCAGCTAGAGCATGCATGGCGTAGCATTAAGGAAGGTGGCACTTGCGACGGGCGAGAAAAAGATAAAGTCCTCCTCGACTTTGTGCGAGTGCAGGCGAGAACAGATTAAAAGACCTCTCTGCACCAGCAGATAGAGGCAAGATTAAAAGTCCTCAGTGCATCCAGGGGGGAGGAGATGTACACCCTGGGCAAGTTGAGGCACCAGATAAAGTCCTTCCCGCCGTTGAGCGAGTTCAGGCAAGATGAGCTGAAAAGTCAGGGGTGTTTGTGACCTTAGATGGTGGGAAGGGAAGGAAAATGCCTTTCCCCCTTTAAGTGAAACATCAATATTGACCCAGTAAGACCAGATCATTGTTCTGAAACTCAGGGAGGTAGAGAAGGATCCGAAAGGCGCCTCTACCCCCAGATGAGGGAACAATGATCAAGTCATGAAAAGAAGAAAGGTAACATCGCCAGAACCTTATGGCGTGAAAGTTGAGACAGTGAAGGGGTTGTGCGGCGAGTACCAGATCAGAAGAGTTCCGGGCGATGACAGAAGTAGGGGGCACTTCACTTGGCAGATCAGGTAAACTGTATTTTAATACTAGTTTGAGTCAAAACCTGCTGCCTAGTAAGTGATCTTACGTTAAGGTTCGTTGCCTTAAGTTCGCGAGTTTTATTGAATGTCATCGCCGAAGAGTTGATAGTTGCTCAAATTTACTTTGAGTTAACAGTTTGCCAAGTTTGTTATAAGGTTAACAATTTGCTCGAGTTAAAAGCGGTACACGGAGGGTTAAGTTCAAGTATTGCTGAGTTCACGCAGTTGAGCAAGTTTCACCCGTTATGATAGTTAAACTAGTTGATTGCGCAGCAGATAAGTTAGAAGATTATATATATATATATATATATATATATATAATATATATATATATATGCACATCTGCGCACATGAGCGTCGAACAGTTCGAACAAGATGAGAGTTATTACAGAATAAGGTAAAGCGTAAGAGTCTTCAAGGAGATGAGTCGATTAGGGGCACGATCTTGCCGTCCACCACCTCGTTGTACACTGAGAACTCAGAAAGATCGAGGTCGGGATATTTGCAAGCAAGCTGCTCCAAAGCAACGCTAAAGCCGAAGGTTAGAACCTGGGCAGCCTCGAGCTGAAGCTCGTCGATCTTCGTCTTGAACCCACTGTTCTCCTCGCGAACTCGAGCAAGCTCAGCAGCAGCTTCACTAAGTTCCTGGGAAGCCTTATCCCGATCTTGCTCGACCTTTCCCAGAAGAGTCTCTTTCTCAATTGACCTCTTCTCCAGGTTGGCCATCTTCTGAGCGTCGGTCTCCTTCGCCTCCTCTAGCGCGGCAACTCTTTCCCTCAGAGGGACGATCTTGCTCTCCAGCTCGACGGCGTCTTGGAGTTTGTCATGAAGCTTTTTGCGTAGCTCTTTGTTGTCTCGCCGTACGCTCTGGAGCTCGTCCTTGAGAGCGTTCTCAACTCGCGAAAACTCCAAGCCCTGCATCATCATATCGCACTTGGCTTTTTCAGCTTCCGCTTTCGCGGTGCTTGTCACCTCCTGGTTGATCCGATTGTCGAGCTCGAACTTCTCCAGGGAGTCTTTGAGCCCTTCGCCGACGATTTGGGGAAGGCAACCGTCAACCATGGCACTTAGGCGCACAGTGAAGGACTTCAAAGCTTCTTGAAGAGCGGCTGGGAGGCCTGAGGTTGCTAGTGGAGGTGAAGGTTGGTGTTCACCACCGCCCTCGCAAGGTTGAACGGCGGGGGGAGCTTCGAGGCGCGGTGGTGAGGCAGGCGGCTCCTCGGCAGCTTGTGAGGAGGCTTGCGAATCAGCGAGTTGATCAGGAGCAGCCTCAGCAATTGATGCGTTTGAAACAGGAACGCCCCCAGCGGACTCAAATGGAGTGGAGGCACTGGGAGGGTCCTCAATGAAGTTTGGAACGACGCTCTCAATTGCTGGGGGCTCGGAAACCGCCACCCTCCTTCTTTTGCAGATTAGCCCATCCTCGGTGCTCTCATCCGCCTCTTCGTCAGATACTACCCTGGGGGCTTTCCTTTTGGCCTTCCTAAGAGGTAGCTTTTTGCGTTGGGGGGCTGGAAGAGCAGCAGCAGCGGTTGGGCCAGCTGGTGGGGATTGGCCCTGGGCGGCGGCGATCTCCGCAACAGAGTTCAGGATCGTTTGGAAGCCCGCCGCGAGTTCGTGGGCTCGGGCGATCGCCCTTAGTTCAGCCAGTCTTCCTTTGCCCAACATTGTGTCTGCACAAGGTAAAAGTCAATGAGTATGCCCCAAAGCAAAAACAGAGCGTGCAGGCATATACATACAAAGATAACATAGGTAAACAGCACAAAGACAGAGTGGTAAGAGCCCTAGGTCAGCTTAAACACGAAGTGAGAATCTTGGTGTTGGGAAGGGGGCTAACCTATGTACATTTCGAGTTGGTCCTCAAGGAATTCGAAGGAGATTATCTGAGCAGTGGGGAGGGTGATGTTGGCAGAGGCCACATTCTTCCAGAAGAGACAAAGGTCTTTGTCCAGTTCCCCCATGTTGTCGAGACTCCTTGGTCTCCTGAAGTTGTCTTTGGAGTCTTTGTGCCCCTTGTTTACCCAATACAAGGGGAAGCCATCAAGTAGTGAAGGGTCTTGGTTGTTCTGGCACACCTTGACGAACTTCCCCTTCCAGTCTTTGTAGGATTGCTGGAAGATGGAGAGGATTGACCTCCCAGCAATCCCGTTCAGGCTGACCCAGGGGCGATCTCCAGGATTCTTTGCCTCGAACAAAAAGAGGAAAACATCCACCGAAGCTGGTAGCCCCAAGTGCGCGCAAATAATCTGGAATGCCCTCACGAATGCCCAGCTGTTGGGATGGAGCTGGGCAGGGGCGATGTCGAGTTCGGTCAACAACTCCCTCTCGAAGCGAGTGAAAGGAAACCTAAGTTTCACTTTCTTGAACAACGTGGCGTAGATGAAGCAGAACAACTCACCGTTGCCCCCCTTATCGTCCACGCAAATCGGCTCTCCAGGAGGGCAAGGCAGCACTGTGATTTTGCTGTCGTGCTCCTTGTGAAATGAGAGATCAGATTGATCCCCTTTCCTCAGTCGATGTACCCCCACCTCAGTATTTATCGATGAAGTTTCCCTTAGTAGAATCGGGGAGGCCCAAGGGTAGAGCTTTTTGTAGTCTGACGAAGGAAGGGAGGCTCCCCCGGCCTGCGGAGGGGTTGCTTGGTTAAGATTGGCATGGGATGAGGCAGGCCTCTCAGCCTGTGAGGAAGGAGCATCAGAGGCTCGTGGGGGGTTGCGTGTTGGTGGAGGGTTTGTCCCAGTGGTGACCCTACGAGTATTGGGAGGAGGGTTTCGCGATGAGGAAGGACGGTTAGCGGTGGACTTTGTCTGAGCCATCGCAGGAACTGCAAAGGAAAGAAAAGGGAGGAAATGAGGATAGCAAAAGAATGACTCGATTGAAGACGAAGAAGACAGAACGAACGAATGAGAGTTCGCTGGGAAAGACGCTATCAAGAACGAAGCTCTAAGTTACGAGAAAAAAGAGAAACAACCCACAACGTATGCTCCAGGCAGTTAATGAATGATGCAAACCGATTAAAATGCAACAAATATCAGTAGAAGGCGTAAAAGAGTTACCTTTTGACGATCGGATGAGTGTTGAAGGAAGTTGAAGATTGAGGGAGACGTAGGTTTTGTAGTTCGCAGAGAGAGTGTTCAGAATGCTTGAAGACGAAGAACGATAATGAAACAGTGAATAGCGCGAAGGGTTTAAGGGTTTCGAACGTTGTGGGAAGCACAAACGGCAGTGAACAATGGCCGTCGATAGGTCCACGTGTCGACTGATCGGAGGAGTTGGTGAAATGTCGAGTCAGTGAACAGTCTTAGCGCCAACGCGCAAAGCAACGTAAGCCGCCAGTTTAAACCTCTTTAGTCTCCTCGCTGAACAAGTCACAGCTCGAGACTGGGGGGCTTGTGTACCGACCAGGTCATCGGGTGCGATGACGTGTCTTGCGCGTGCCCGGGTGGGGCGTGCTCAGTGGAATACGTAGGCTAGAAAAAATGAATGGTTCAGAAGTGAGCATAGTCGCCGGTTACACTGAATTGGCGTTCTCCGATCTCTAGTGTGCGTGACCGGCGGTCACCAGAGTTACGACGCAGTCGCCGGTAACACTGAATTGGCGTTCTCCGATCTCTGGTGTGCGTAACCGGCGGTCACCAGAGTTACGTCGCAATCACCGTATGAGAGTGCTAGGAGATCAGGTGGTGAGAGATCGCCGAGGAATGCTAGGAGCTCGGGTGGTTTACACGTCGCCACGAGGAGCACATCGTCGGATCTCCCAGTAAACTCAGTTAAAACTGTTAGAGGCTCAGAAGGGTAATCTCAAGCGTGTAAGTTCAGTAAGATGACTGTTGCGCCAGCATGGGGCGTGAAGGCTGAGTGGGTTGAAGGGAACAAATTGCTCATCAGCGACAGGATTCCCAGAGGGGACATTCGTTGGTGGCAAGGTTTCCTCAGCTAGAGCATGCATGGCATAGCAGTAAGGAAGGTGGCACTTGCGACGGGCGATATCACAGAGATGATGCACTTTGTTGCATCCGATACCCGCCTTGTCAGGTGATGTTTCACAGCGCATTGTGCGCTAGCTTGCTCCTTGAGTGGAGGACTTAGCTGTGTGGCTGGTTACTACACAAGAATGACGTTCAAGTTGCCCCAATCCAGATGACGACACGTGTAGGGTTAGATGTTACCAGTTACTCCAACCTAGATGATGGCACGTGTAGGGTTGGGAGCAATGGAGAAATGACGCTCAAGTTGCCTTGGCTCAGATGACGACACGTGTAGGGCTGGGCGCTACCTGCTATCCCAGTCCAGATGGTGACACGTGCAGGGCTGGATGCGAGCCACGCGTCCAAAAGCATAACGGCCTGGAGAGAGAAGAAACCTAGCTATAAAGGTAACCTTAACAGAATTTGCAGAGGTACGTTTTTCATTACGGCTGATACTGCTAGGGTTGTGTGCCTACAGTACGGTCCTACAGAGCATATTCTCTCTTAGTTTTGGGGTGTTCTTGTCACTGACTTGAGCGTCGGAGCGCCACCGGCCGCAGAGGCGCCACTGTGTGTTTTTCAGGTTCTCAGAGAGGCTATCTGTGGAGTGGACTTGGAGGGCACGTGGTGTCAAGCTGGTGAGGAAGATCGTGACGAGGCAACGCTCTTGCGCTAAGTCAACCGGCAGGATCATGGTTTATTTTTTAATGTTGTTACATTACCAATAAAGACATTAGAGTATAATGCTCGTATCTCCTCTTCAATTTCTCAAGTGGAGTCTCTAGAGATGAGATCCCACAATACTTTCACCATGGGAATACTTCTTCCACGAAGTTGTTTCACTTGTGAATCTAAAATTAAGATTAGTTTCACTTCAAAATGACATATTTTCTTTCACCTGGATTGAATCAGACTCTAAAATGTGGTTGGAATCAGGTATGTACTTTCTTAGCTGGGATACATGAAAAATATTGTGAATGTTAGCTAAAGGAGGAGGCAAAGCAATTTCGTAAGTCACATGGTCTATTCTCCTGAGAATTTGATAAGGTCCTGTGAACTTAGGAGTCAATTTCTTAGATTTGATTGTTCTTCCTACATCAGTGAATGATGTAACTCTCAAAAAGACATGCTCACCCGTAAAGAATTCTAAAGGTCTTCTTCTTTGATCTGCATAAGATTTTTTCTTGCTGAGAGATGTTTTCAATCTTTCCTTAATCATTTTGACTTTCTCATTGGTTTGTTGTATTAATTTTGGTCCAATTAACACACTTTCACCATCCTGAAACCAACAGAGAGGTGTCCTGCACTTTCTTCCGTACAATGCCTCGAAAGGAGCCATCCGTATGCTTGTTTGGTAACTATTATTGTAGGTGAACTCTACCAATGGTAGAATTTCATCCCAATTGCCTAAATGATCTAACACACAAGTCCTAAGTAAATCCTCTAAGGACTGGATAGTTCTCTATGATTGTCCATTAGTCTGAAGATGGTATGTTGAACTAAGTCTAAGTTTAATCTCCAAAGCTTTTTGAAGTGTTTGCCAAAATCTGGAGGTGAATTTGGGATCTTTATTTGAAACTATGCTGGAGGGTACACCATGCAATCTAACTATTTCATCTATGTAAATTTGGGCCAACTTCCGCATAGATATTCTCCAATCTATAGGTAGGAAGTGTGTCGTCTTTGTCAACCTGTCCACTATGCGCTAAACAGAGTCATGCTTCCGCAAAGTACGTGGCAAGTAGGTAATAAAATCCATTGAGATATTGTCTCACTTCCACACTGGAATGTCTAACTGAGTTAACATGCCTCCAGGCCGTTGATGTTCAATCTTTGATTTCTGACAAATCAAGCAAACAACTACAAACTTGGCTACATCATTCTTCATGTCATGCCACCAATAAGACTTCTTGAGATCTTGATACATCTTGGTCATTCCTGGATGTAAACTGAGTTTGCTTTTATGACCTTCAGATAACACTATTTGCTTTAGTTCATTATTATGTGGTATGTGTTAGAATATATGGCTTTAAACTAGAGGGGGGTGAATTGTTTAAAGAGATTTTTCGCAATCTTTTAATCCTTGAATAAAAATACTTCGCGAATACCTTGATTAAGAAATTAGTTTTTCAAAACACAAAGCTTAAAGCACTGCACCAGCAAAACAATCGGTTGTTTATACCAGTAAACAAATATCAAAACTGAATTTAAAGAGTTAGGCATAGAGAAAATGTACACAGATGTTTATACTGGTTCACTCCAAACCCAGAGCTACATTCAGTCTTCTCAGAAAACCTCTAAGGAAATCCACTAAGCAATCACACCTTGATCACTTACACCACAACCAAGAAAGTGACCTTGATCCCCTCAAGACACACACTTCTCTTGGCCAACACACCAACACTAAGATTTCTGATCTTGATCCCCTTAAGAACACACAACAAATCTCAGGAAACACACAAACGAAACTTGTTTTACAGAGTACAAGGATTACACTTGTTACAGAAGATAATCTGAAATCAATACAAGCAGAATCCTATTCTACACACTTTGATCAATCACAAACTCTAAGCAATCTCAGCTCTTTGAAAAACTCAAAAACTCTATTCAAAATCTTATTTCTCAAATCTGTTTTTATGAATTTATTCAAAGATGTTGTTTGTTATCAAATCTTAACAAACTCTTAAATTGCATTTAAAGATTGGTCAAAGCATTTAAAGACTGGAGCGTAAGCATTTAAAACATTTAAATCTCAGTCAAAGATAAAACAGTTTTTTTGTTATGGTACCAAAACAAACAATCGGTTGTTTCCTCGAATCAATCGGTTGTTTTGGTTTTTGATCCTGCCGGTTGACCTAGGTGCAAGAGCGTTGCCTCGTCTCGATCTCCCTCACCAGCTTGACACCACGTGTCCTTCAAGTCCACACCACAGATAGCCTCTTTGAGAACCTAAAAAACACAAGGTGGCGCCTCTGCGGCCAGTGGTGCTCCGACGCTCAAGTCAGTGACAAGAACACCCAAAAACTGAGAGAAAACTATACTCTGTAGAACCGTACTAAAGTGCACTCAACCTAGAATAATGAGCCGTAATGAAAAACGTACCCCTGCAAATTCTGTTATGTTTACCTTTATAGCTAGGTTTTTTCTCTCTCCAGGCAGTTACGCTTTGGACGCGTGGCTCGCATCCAACCCTGCACGTGTCACCATCTGGGCTGGGGTAGCAGGTAGTACCCAGCCCTACACGTGTCATCATCTGAGCTAGGGTAACTCGAGCGTCATTTCTATATTACATCCAACCCTACACGTGTCATCATCTGGGTTGGGGCAACAGGTAGTATCCAACCCTACACGTGTCGTCATCTGGGCTGGGGTAACTTGAGCGTTATTTCTGTGTAATAACCAGTCGCGCGGCTAAGTCTCTTACTCAAGGAGTAATCTAGCACGTAATATGCTCTGGAACACCACCTGACAAGGCGAGTATCGGATGCAGCAAAGTGCACCATCTCTGTGATATCGCTTGTCGCAAGTGGCACCTTCCTTATTGCTACGCCATGCATGCTCTAGCTGAGGAAACCTTGCCACCAACGAATGTCCACTCTGGGAATCCTGTCGCTGATGGGCAAGCTGTTCCCTTCAACCCACACAACCTTCACGCCCTATGTTGGCGCAACAATCATCTTACTGAACTTACTCTTCTGAGCCTCCAGCAGCTTCAACTAAGCTTAATGGGAGATTCGGCGATGTGCTCCTTATGGCGATGTCAGACCACTTGATCTTCCATTACCTACTACGTCGATGACACACAAATCCGGCGACAACCGACCATGTTCACTATAGAACGCCAGTTCCACGAATCGGCGACTATGCTCACTTCTGAACTATTCATCTTTCTCTTGTCCACGTGTTCTGCTGAGCACGCCCCACATAGTCACGTGCTAGACACGACATCATACCCGATGACCTGTCGGTACACAAGCCCCCCAGTCTTGAGCTGCGATTTGTTCAGCTAAAAGACTAGAGGGTCGAATTTTCGGCGACCTACGTGGCCGTGCGCGCTGGCGCTCATACTGTTCACTGATTTGACATTTCACCAACCCCTTCGATCATTCGACACATGGACTCATCAACGACCATTATTCGTTGCCGTTTGCGCTTCTCGCGACGTTCGAAACTCTTCGAAACTCTTAAACACTTCACGCCACTTCACTGTTTCATTATCTTCTTCCTCACTCCAAGCTCTCGAAACGCTTCAGCGAACACTTCGACTCCTTCAAACATCCTTTACTGAACGCCCTTTTGATCATCAAAAGGTAACCTTTTTCTCACTCCCACTGATATTTGCTGCATTTTAATCGGTTTGCATCATCCATTAACTGTCTGGAGCATACGTTGTGGGATGTTTTCCCTGCTTCGCTTTTTTCTGCGCTTAGGGTTTCTAACCCTTTCTCTGCGAGCCCCCCTTGTCCCCTCTACCTTCTTCTTTTCTGTTGGGTCCCTCTGCTTTCAAACTCTCATCTCTTCCCTTTTCATTTTCTTTGCAGCTTTCCTGATGGCTCGCTCCAAAGTTACACCAAACCCTCCTCCATCTACTCAAAACCCTCCGATGAAAACTCGTAGGGCCAACCCTTCCTCCCCTCGCAACCCACCAAGGGATCCTAACGTCCCTTCGAGCCAGGTCGTGAGGCCTGCGTCTTCTCGACCCAGCCAACCACAGCCAAACCCACCTCACACCAGCACGGTTGTGAGGCCCCTCCCAAACTATAAGAAACTATACCCCTGGGCCTCTTCAGCTTTGCTGGGTGAGACCTCCTCCATCAATACTGACGTCGATGTCATCCGCCTCAAGAGAGGTGATCCAGCTCACATTTCTTTCAGCAAAGAACACGACGACAAGGTGTCCGTCCGCCCTTGCCCTCCCGGAGAACCCATTTGCACTGACAACCAGGGAAGCGACGGCGAACCCTTCTGCTTTGTCTACACCACGATGTTAAAAAAGGTCAAGCTTCGCTTCCCCTTCACTCGCTTTGAGAGGGAGCATCTGACGGAGCTTGACATAGCCCCCGCCCAGCTTCACCCCAACAGCTGGGCGTTCGTCAGGGCGTACCAAATCATTTGTGCGCACTTGGGGCATCCGGCTTCGGTGGATGTTTTCCTTTACCTGTCCGAGGCCAAGAACCCGGGTGATCGCCTATGAGTCAGCCTTAATGGGGTTGCTGGGAGGTCATCCTCTCCATCTTCCAGCAATCTTATAAAGACTGGAAAGGGAAATTCGTGCACGTCTGCTGCAGCGCTCAAGACCCCACCCTCCTCGACGGGTTCCCCTTGTATTGGGTGAACAAGGGGAAGAAAGAGGCTAGCTTCAGGAGGGCTAGGGGGCCAGAGAAGATGGGGGAGCTCGACAAAGACTTATGCAAATTCTGGAAAGGAGTCTCCTCCTCCAACGTGACGTTGGTCACCTCCTCCATTATCGCCTTTGGGTTCCAAGAAGGCCAACTTGACGTTCATATAGGTTCGTCTACCTCCGAGTCCCCTTAGCTTGAATTCGCATCACCCTGTTTTTTTTTACTTTGGTGTCGCTGTTCTGATTCGCGCATAGTCTTAACTTATTCCATGCATTGACTTACACTGCTCATCTTCCTGCGCATACTAGTTTGTAATTGTTGGCCTCTTTGTGCAGATATGATGCTGGGAAAAGGAAGGATGGCTGAGCTGCGCTCCATAGCCAAGCTCCACAATCTAGCGGCGGGCTCTCAAACCGTCCCAAACTCGATTGCAGAGATCGCCGTTGCTCAAGGAAATCCTCCACTAGTGGGCCCGTCCAACGCCGCTGCTATTCCCACCCCTGAGCGGAAGAAATTACCACCCAAGAGGGCTAAGAGGAAGGCCCCCAGGGTTGTATCAGATGATGAGGCTGATGAGAGCACCGAGGACGGACTGATTTGCAAAAGAAAAAGGGGAGTAGCAACTGAACAACCAGCAGCTGAGGTCGCCCCTCCTGATTATGTCGAGAACCCCCCCAGCGCCTCCACGCCCTTCGAGTCCGCTGGGGACGTTCTTGCTTCAAACGCCTCGGCTGCTGAAGCTGCACCTGAACAACTTGCTGATACGCAAGCTTCCTCTCAAGCTGCAACAGAACTCCCCGCCTCACCACCACGCCTCGAGGCTCCTCTCACCATCCAACCTTGCGAGGGTGGTGGTGAGCACCAACCTTCAGCTCCTCCAACAACTCCAAGCCTTCCAGCTCCTCTCCAGGAAGCCTTGAAGTCTTTCACCGTGCGCCTAAACACCATGGTCGACGAGTGTCTTCCCCAAATCGTCGGTGAAGGGCTAAAAGACACCTTGGACAAGTCTGAGCTCGATAACCGCGTCCATCAGGAAGTGGCGAGCACCGCGAGAGCTGAAGCTGAGAAGATCAAATGCGACATGATGATGCAAGGCTTGGAGTTCTCGCGGGTTGAAAACGCTCTCAACGAAGAGCTCCGAAGCTTGCACAAAGACAAATCTGAACTGCGCCGGAAATTGCACGACAAGCTTCGGGACGCCGTCGAGTTGGAGAGTAAACTCGTCCCTATGAGGGAGAAAATTGCAACGTTGGAGGAGGCCCGAAAGACCGACGCCGAACAGATGGCCAAGCTGGAGAAAAGGTCGATTGAGAGGGAGACCCTCCTGGGGAAAGTCGAACAAGATCGGGACAAAGCCTCCAAAGAACTGAGCGAAACTGCTGCTCGAGCTTGAAATTACCCAGGCTCGTGAAGAGAACAGTGGGTTCAAGACGAAGATCGACGAGCTTCAGCTTGAAGCTGCCCAAGTTCTTACTTCCGGGTTTGGAGCGGCTTTGGAGCAGTTTGCTTGCAAGTTTCCCGACCTTGACCTCTTAGAGTTTTTGGTGTACAACGAAGTGGTGGATGGCAAGATCATGCCTCCGACTTAACTACTGCTCCCATCTGCCAGTTCAACTTTACCGCCTTTGAAATTCTTGTACCTTTGAAACTCTTGTATTTAATTTTGACTTGTATGTAATAACTTCTATTCTACTTAAACTGTTTGATATACATGTGTGCATATATATGTGGTCTTCTAATTTATCTGTTGTGCAATCACCTGGTTTGACTGGTTGGTTTTTACTCAACCAAATGCACTTTGCACAAATTGGTACTTAATTCTCTGGAAATCACCTTAACTCAAACAAACGGTTAGTCTGTAGCAATAATGTTTAACGCGAGATCACTTACTTGGCCAAAAGGGCGTAGGTCGATCTTAGTATCTGAAACCTCACTCGCTCGATCTGCCAAAGGACAAACGTATTTCCACGTTATCGCCCAAAACTTTGCTGATTTGGCTCTCGCCGTGTGATCCTCTTTCTATCTCAATCTCAAGCCATGGGCTTTTGGTGACGCCATTTTCCTTTTAACTGAAAACGTCCCCTACGGGACCACCTCATGACTTCATCTTTGCTCATCTGGAAGGAGAGCTGCCTTTCGGATCTCCCTCTACCTTCCCCGAGTCTTTAACCTGAGATAACTTAAATCATTGCCCCCTCATCTGGGGGTAGAGCCGCCTTTCGGATCCTTCTTTACCTCCCTGAGTTTTAGAATAATGATTTAGGTGGTAAGGTGTCCTCTGCGAACCTCCCCCAACCACCCTTTAATCTCTTTTTAACTGGTCTTACTAGGTCAATATTGATGTTTCACTCAAGGGGAAAGGCGCTTTCACCAACTCTCCTTTCCCATACTTAAGATCATTAACACCCCTGACTTTTCAGCTTCATCTTGCCTGAACTCACTCGAGGGTGAGAAGGACTTTTTCTGTTGCCTCAACTTGCCCAGGGGTTACATCTCCTCCTCCCCTGGATGCACTGAGGACTTTCAACTTGCCTCAATTTGCTTACGCAAAGAGGTCTTATGATCTGCTCTTGCCTGTACTCGCTCAGGGCGAGGAGGATTTTAAATCTTTTCTCGCCTGCACTCGCTCGAGGCGAAGAGGTCTTTTCGATCTCTTTCTTGCCTGCACTCGCTCGAGGCGAGGAGGTATTTTTAATCTCTTTCTCGCCTACACTCGCTCAAGGCGAGGAGGTCTTTTTAATCTCTTTCTTGCCTACACCCGCTCGAGGCGAGGAGGTCTTTTCAATCTCTTTCTTGCCAGATGGCGGTCAGAAAGTTTTATACTTGTGCCTCCGATTGCTGGGCGGCGGTGAGGACTTAGAAAACTTTATTCCTGTGCCTCCGATCGCCATGTGGCGATGAGGACTTAAAACTTTAACTTACACCTCCGATCGCCAGGTGGCGATGAGGGTTCAAAACTTCATACTTTGAAAACTTTGTACTGGATGCATGCGATTTGGATTCACCGTTGTTTAAAACTACACAAGGGCGATAAAATCTCTTTCCAAAAACTTAGAAAACGATGAGCATGCAAACTTAATAACTGGGAAACTTCGATAAACTTCAAAACCTTCTTTATTGGGTGGCCTCGTTAAAAACCCTCCTTAGGGAAAAAAGAGTGCCCCCTTGAAAAATTGTTTAAACTGATACATCTTAAACTGTTCGAGTTAATTGCTACTTACAATGCCTTAACTGTAGTAAAACTTGAGATGGGTGGCGTTCCAAGTGCGAGGAATCGCCCCTCCTTCTAGCGTCTCCAAACGGTAGGCACCGTTCCCGAGTGCTTCGGTTATCCTGAACGGTCCTGTCCACTTGGGTGACAATTTGTTCTCCATCTCGTACTGGTGGGCCTTCCTCATCAGCAGGTCACCATCTCTGAACTGCCTCGGCCTTATCTTGGAGTTGTACTTACGCTCAACTCTTCTCTTTACTGCCTCGGCCTTCACCCATGCTTCCTCCCTGACCTCATCCAGCAAATCCAAGTTCATTCTCCTTTCTTCGTTCGAGTCTTCCGCCACGAAGTTTTGGAATCTTGGCGAGCTTTCCTGGGTTTCAACTGGAATCATCGCGTCACACCCATACACCAAACTAAACGGGGTTTCGTGGGTTCCTGATTGCTCAGTGGTATGGTACGCCCACACTATACGGGGGACCTCTTCAGCTCAAGACCCTTTGGCCTTCTCCAACCTCCTCTTCAACCCTCTCAACAAGACCCGGTTGGCTGACTCCACTTGGTCGTTCGTTTGTGGGTGCTCCACAGAAGCAAACACCTGCTGAATCCCAACATCCCCACACAGCTTCTTCAACAGGTGGCTTGCAAACTGAGTCCCATTATCTGATACCAAACGCTTGGGCACGCCATATCGGCACACAATGTTCTTCCACACAAAACTCTGAATCTTGTGTGCGGTGATCTAGGATACTGGTTCCGCTTCAATCCACTTCGTGAAGTACTCGATCGCCACAACCAAATACTTCATCTGCCTGATCGCCAAAGGAAAAGGTCCCAGAATATCGATTCCCCACGTATGGAACGGCCAGGGGCTGTAAATCGACTTCAGCTCCTCTGGGGGTGCCTTGTGCCAATCAGCGTGCTGCTGGCATTGCTTACAACACTGGGCATATCTCTTGCAATCTTCCCTCATCGTGGGCCAGTAATAACCTGCACGGAGGGTTCTTGTCGCCAAAGCTCGACCCCCGATGTGACTCCCACAGATCCCCTCGTGAAGTTCAGCCATGATTCTCACGCACTTCTCCCCGTGTACGCATACCAGAAGAGGGTGCGTAAAACCAAACCTGTACAACTCGTCGTCGATGAGGGTGAACTTGTTGGAGTTCTTCTTTATCTTTCTGGCCTCTGTCGAGTCCATTGGGAGCACGCCATCCGCCATGTAGCGCTGGTAGGGCGTTATCCATGTATCTGGCTCATGGATGGCGCAAACTTGAGTCATCTTCGTCGCTCCCGCTGGATGCGCCCTAACTCTCGGCGTCCTCAGAGTCTCTTGAGTCAAGGATCTATGACTCCTCGTCGTTCCCTCCATTGACTTGCACACATGAAGAACCTGGTGATCTGCCACGAATGCTCGAGGTGTCTTCAAAGTTTCTTGAATAACGGTCCTCTGTCTGCCCCCCTTGCCCGAACTGGCGAGCTTGGCTAGCAAGTTAGCTCGGGCATTCTGCTCTCTCGGCACGTGCACCACTTCAAACAAAACAAAGGACCTCCTCAACTCTTGCACATACTCCAGGTAAGCCGCCATCTGCGGATCTTTGGCCTGAAACTCGCTGGTTACCTGCCCAGTGACCAACAACGAATCACTCTTGGCCATCGGCACTTTTGCTCCCATCTCCTTTGCCAACAGAATCCCAGCGATCAAAGCCTCATACTCCGCTTGGTTGTTGCTTGCTTTAAAAGCAAACCTCAGGGATTGCTATATCAACACACCGTTGGGTCCTTCCAAAATAACCCCAGCCCCGCTACCCAGCTGGTTAGACGACCCATCCACCGAGAGTACCCAACGAAAATCATCCCCGGGGTTCTGCACTGTTTCGGAATATAGCTCAACCATAAAGTCAGCGAAGATTTGCCCCTTGATCGGTCCCTGGGCTCATACTTGATGTCGAATTCCGACAACTCCACCGCCCATTTCACCATCCTCCCAGCTACATCCGGCTTTTTCAAAACCTTCTGGATGGGTAAGTCAGTCATTACCAACACCGTAAAGCTCTGGAAGTAATGGCGCAACCTCCTCGCCGAAAATACAACCGCCAGCGCCGCCTTCTCTAAGGCCTGATACCTCACCTCTGGGCCCTGCAACACCTTGCTAACAAAATAGATGGGTTCTGGACCTGATCTTGATCCTGGACGAGCACCGCACTTATCGCCCCTAGCAAAATATAACCCGAGGGGCGTTGCCGCTTGAGGTTTGCACAGAACCGGCGGGCTCGCCAGTAAACAAATATCAAAATTGAATTTAAAGAGTTAGGGATAGAGAAAATGTACACAGATGTTTATACTGGTTCACTCCAAACCCAGAGCTACATCTAGTCTTCTCAGAAAACCTATGAGGAAATCCACTAAGCAATCACACCTTGATCACTTACACCACAACCAAGAAAGTGACCTTGATCCCCTCAAGACACACACTTCTCTTGGCCAACACACCAACACTAAGATTTCTGATCTTGATCCCCTCAAGAACACACAACAAATCTCAGCAAACACACAAACGAAACTTGTTTTACAGAGTACAAGGATTACACTTGTTACAGAAGATAATCTGAAATCAATACAAGCATAATCCTATTCTACACATTTTGATCAATCACAAACTCTAAGCAATCTCAGCTCTTTGAAAAACTCAAAAACTCTATTCAAAATCTTATTTCTCAAATATGTTTTTATGAATTTATTCAAAGATGTTGTTTGTTATCAAATCTTAACAAACTCTTAAATTGCATTTAAAAATTGGTCAAAGCATTTAAAGACTGGAGTGTAAGCATTTAAAACATTTAAATCTCAGTCAAAGATAAAACAATTTTTTTGTTATGGTACCAAAACAAACAATCGGTTGTTTCCTCGAATCAATCGGTTGTTTTGGTTTTAACAGCTCAACCATTTGAAAAACAGTTTTCAATCTTTTCTCACATCAAAGTATAAACAATCGGTTGTTTCGACAAAACAATTGGTTGTTTTTAACTTAGTTTGAAAAACATTTTCTTTCAAAAAGATTGAGAATGCCTATGCTTTGGATTCAATCAAGAGGTGGATTACATACACAATCTACCCCAGATCCTAACTAAAACAGCACAGCAACAACAAGCACAACCAAGATTTCAACATCCTTCAAAGGGTTTGGATTCTTCAAAGCTTGAACACCACTTGGTTCAACAATATGCATATTCTATTCTTGAATCTCAAAACACTATAAACTCCTAAAGAGAAGTCTTTAGCTTTGTCAGTATTTAATAAGCCCATGAAGTTCTTCAATTTTGAATCTTCCAACTGCTTCTCCTTCACCTTCTCTAGAAATTCATTAGTTATAACAAGTGTATTACAAATAATGTCATTTGAAGACATGGAAACCTCCAAATTCATACTCCTGGAATCTTCAATAAATGCTAGCTCTCTAATCATAAGTCACGACATCTGTATCTTCTTACGACTCAACACATTTGCAACAACATTTGCCTTCCCAAGATGGTATATCAACTGGAAATCATAGTATTTTAAAAATTCAATCCACCTCCTCTACCTCATATTAAGCTCCTTTTGATGAAACAAATACTTCAAGCTTTTATGATCATTGAACACATTAAAACTAACTCCATAAAGAAAATGTCTCCATATTTTTAAAGCAAAGATAACTGTTGCCAATTCTAGATCATGAGTTGGATAGTTTCTTTCATGCACCTTTAACTGACGAGAAGCGTAGGCAACAACTTTCTTATTCTGCATTAAAACACAACCCAATCCTTGATAGGAAACATCACATAAAACTTCAAAAGTCTGATTGGTATCAGCAATTGTCAATGCAGGAGCATTAATCAACTTTTTTTTAACTCTTCAAAGCTTTTCTCACATTGTTCAAATTCTAAAATAAATGAAAATTGAAAAAAAAAATTAAGAAAGAAGGAAGAGAGTTAGAGAGATGGAGAGAGAAAGAAAAAAGAAAAAAAAATGTGTGCGGGGAGGGTTTTGTTCTATTTTTAACGCAGTTACACTTCTTTACTAAAATATGCAATTTTTTTATAATAACAATAATATTAAAACTTATAATTAATATTTTTTTTAAATAAATAACTATTGTTATCAATATATATAGCCACATGTCAACACGTCAATACTTTTAGGTAGAAAGTGAAGAATAAATTAGTTGTACAAAAAAATGTTTAGTTTTAGAATATTCATGGCTAAATGAGCAATTAAATTTTTATAAGGTCAAAAGTATATATTTACGAAATTATAGGAATGAAAAATGAATTTCAATATTTTGTTTTTATTTTATTTTTTCTATATCAATTCAGTAATAAAAGTCTATATTTTTTTTATCAATTTATATATATATTTTTCCTCTGTTTTAATTTTAAATAAACAATACTGATAAAACAATGTCGTACCTTTTTATGATTTTTAATTTAGAATAGTTTATTTAGATAGATTTTAGTTTAATCTAGTCAAATATATTATATAAATTTAAATATTTAATATATAACTTTTTTAAAATTATCTAAAGTAATATTTTTTGTAGTAATATAAATTATTTGTAACGTATATGAATATGTAAATGAATGTAGATTTTTAAATTAATTAATAAAATAAATAAACATTTTACTGACGCTGAAAATGGAAATACGCGTACATGATAAATTGCTTACTATGAAAATAGTTGATATTAAATTTTGAAAAAAATATTTTTAATATAATTTAAAAAATATTAAATGTTGTCAATATAAGCATTATATTTGGTTGAAACCGTAAAAGCAAATTAAACATTCAATTCAATAAGAAAAATTGTAATTGAGTTAGGGTGAGATTTTGCATTTTCTTTTTATTAAACTCAATTCGATAAAATTCATTCTTAACATAATTAGATTAATTGAGTTCTAAATTTTGAAAAACATTTTTATTAAAATTTTAATTTTAAATATTGTTTTATTAATAATTTAAACGAATATATTATATAATCATTATAGATAAAATTAAATAAAAAAAGTATAGTTACAGTTAATTTTAAATGATAAACAGTTTTTATGATAATTTTAGTAGTATAAAGTTAAGTCTTATATTTAATGTTCATAATGTCAGAGATATTAAGTTAATTTGGGTTGGGTTAAATTTGAGTTAATCACAAAAACAAACCTATTTAATCTATTTAATTTGAATTGGATTTATCATCTAAACAAAAAATATTTATTTATTGTTATAAAAATTAACTGTATCAAAGCTATTAGTTTAAGTAATGATAAGACTTTTTATTTTGATATCATGTATTTTTTTTATTAGAATAAACTAATTAGAATCAATTATCAAAATAAAGATATTAATTAAAGTATTGATTATAATTAAAAATTTAATACTCGAATTCTGTGGTTATAAAATTTTCATGTTGTTATCATTATACTAAACCTTTTTTAACATGTAATATACTTAATGCTTTGTGATGGCGTATTTTGAAAGCCAAATATTTGGTTAGAAGGGATTTGTAGGTGCATAAATATAACCTATATTTTGGTGGGCAAAGAGTATTTTCATCTAAGAGGGTTTGTAAGATAATAATGAGACAAATGAAAAGTTTGGAATGATGCTAATATTTTCATTTGGGACCACCTTGGTTGATTGAAAAGGGGAATATTATATATTAGACCCATTGCATGAAGGATCGGAGAGGATGTGAAAGTTTGTGAAATTATTGTTCTTGATGTTTTTGTTGTTGTTCCTATATTGAATCTAACTAAGATATAAAAAAATTTGTCAATTTCATAAGGATTGCATATAAGCTAAATATACTTGAATTCATAGTTTATATAAATAATGATGTGTCTCCATATTTATAGGACTTTAGATCACAAAACTTGATCATGCAAAAAAAAAAAAAGTGTATTTCAACCAAAGTCATTCTTAATGGTTTCTTGGTAAGCATTTGTAATTTAAAGTGAAGACAATTTTTTTTATAGTGTAAATTATTGGAAATCTCACTTCAACTAGTTATAAAGACATTTTATTCGACTAGGTATAAAGACATTTTTTAGTATATAAGTGTGTACAAATCTTATTTAAATTTAACTCATTCTTATAAAACTGACCTCCAACACCCCCATAGCGCCAAGACTACCAACTCGTACATGAGACTATATATCATGGGTGGTCTGATAGCGAGTGTCTTGATAAGCCTAACAAGCTCTCGCTATGATAGTTCTAAATGACTCTGATAGTATATTAAGAAGTGAACATTAATCATAACTCAATCTTATAAAACCGACTTATAAGGTGAAGTTTGCACCCACTTATATACTATTAAATGTCCTTATCTCTAGTCGATGCGAGATCTCCAATCAGAAAGGATCAATGTAAGTTTAATACAACCCAAGTTGTGCGTCTCATATTTCATGGTGTGCATGAACTCCCCAATCAACTTCTCACCACCTGTTATCTTAGTTTATGTGACTTAGACCATCAGTGAAGCTAGAGGGTCTCTGTTACAACATATGCATCAATACTTAATACACAAACAAATGTATGATCTCAATTCCATACAAGTCCATCATAATCATACAATATCATTCACAGGAAATGCATATCCATCACTCATACATTATCTATGATTTCTCAAATCAATTATACGTATAGTTATTTCATACACGTTTCATCATTCACACCAATCCATATTATTTAGAAATTTCACACTTTAAAATATAACAACTAATATTCATTTTATATTTATAAAAAGAAATAATATATAATCAAATTAGTTTAACTAACTTTATACTCTAACATACACAATCCTGTTATTAGATCAACTTATTATCTAAATCAGTTATACAAAAGTTCTATCCAAAATAGTTTCCCTTACCTGAAATTCTTTATTCTAATGGAAACTTCAACTCCAACACTAAAACCACTCCAGAATCTAGGGACCTAGAACATGTTATCCAAACATCACCAAAATCCAATATGTGGTAAAACTAGTTGAGAGGAACATTTTCCTCAAGTGTCCCATTAAGATTGATGGCTAAATCATAAGGAAAAATAGAAAATACAAGATCTTTAGCATAAAAACGAACTTACGTTGTTTGAAAATCTAATCATATAGAAATGTACCATGACTCCTTAGCTATTGCATGGTGTGATCAAATTTTGAAATGGATGAGGTATAAATAAAGAGAGAAGGGAGAGGGAGAGAGAGGGAAGGGAGAAAGGATAAAGGAGGGTTTGTTACACTTTTTCTTTTCTTTATTATGGGGGTTACACATAAACACACTCATTCAACCCAATTGATTTAAAAATGTTTCAACACAAAAATATTCACACTCATTTCTAGTTAAATACACATAAAAAATTACAATTATTTTTAAAAAAAATTACATACCTAGAAGAAGACAAGAAGCTGATTGATGAAGAAGTGGCTAACCTCCTTTCTCAAGGAATTTGCACCAAGAACAACACCTCAAAACATCACTTTCAAGAGCATAATCAATTATGCTTTGCCTTAAACCACAATCATAATTGATTATCTACAATTTTTAACAGTATAATCGATTAGGCTTTCATTCAAACACAAAGGATAATCAATTATGCTAAAAAAATACGAAAGTAATCGCTTATGCAATGTGGATAATCGATTATGCACTACTTTTTGTGAGTTAATTAATGATGTGACATGTGTTTTCATATGCTTAATTGATTATGTGGCTTCAAATGAATACTCAAGGACTTCGAAGATCAAACACAAAACTAGAAACCAATTTGCTTCAATCACCACACCACCAACAACAACTCACTCTTAGACCAAGACCTTCACATACAATGCACACAAATTTCAAGAAACGAGATGCATGCCAAACCAATAAACATGAATGTTAAATATTGAGCTACCCTATTTATTAAATCTTTGCAAAATTCATCTACCCATTTAGCAGCATTGAACTCGATCAAGATGTCCTATGTAAGAGTTAGGAATCTCTACATGAAATATGTTATGTGCATGCAAAAAAGATACAACATAAAATCAAGTCATAGGCATAGAGAAAACAAACTAAATTTTGTAGGCGAAACTATAATCACATGCAAGCTGTACCGACTAGGTCATCGGGTGTGATGACGTGTCTTGCAAGTGACCAGGTGGGGCGTGCTCAGCGGAACACGTGGGCAAGGAAAAGAGGGAGGGTTCAGAGGTGAGCGTAGTCGCCGGTTCATGGAATTGGCGTTCTGCGATGAACATAGCCGGTTATCGTCGGGTTTGCCTGTCATGGACGCATTTGGCGATTGGCGATCAGGCAGCTTGACATCGCCGCAGGAAGCACGTCGCCAGATATCCCGACGAGTGCAGATTGAAGCTGATGAAGGCCCAGAGGTGTAAGTTCAAGTGTACAACTCCAGTGAGGCGATTGTTACGCCAGCATGGGGCGTGAAGGGCGTTTGGGTTGAGGGGGCAGCTTGCCTATCAACGACAGGATTCCTAAAGTGGACATTCGTTGATGACAGGGTTTCCTCAGCCAGAACACGCATGGCGCAGCGGTAAGGAGGGTGCCATTAGCGACAAGCGATATCACAGAGATGGTGCACTTTGCTGCACCCGATACTCGCTTTGTCAGGTGGCGTTCTAGAGCGTGTCGCGTGTTAGTTTACTCCTTGAGTTGAGGACTTAGCCGCGCGACTAGCTACTACACATAAATGACGTTCAAGTTGCCCCAACCCAGATGACGACACGTGTAGGGTTGGATGCTCTCAGTTACTCCAACCCAGGTGATGACACGTGTAGGGCTGGGAGCAATAAAGAAGTGACGCTCGAGTTATCCTAGCTCAGATGATGACACGTGTAGGGCTGGGTACAACCTGCAACCCCAACCCAGATGGTGACACATGCAGGGTTGGATGCGAGCCACGCGTCCAAAAGCATAACGGCCTGGAGAGAGAAGAAACCTAGCTATAAAGGTAAACTTAACAGAATTTGCAGAGGTACGTTTTTCATTACGGCTCATTATGCTAGGGTTGTGTGCTTTCAGTACGGTCCTACAGAGCATATTTCTCTCAGTTTCTTGGGTGTTCTTATCACTGACTTGAGCGTCGGAGCGCCACCGGCCGCAGAGGCACCACTTTGTGTTTTTCAGGTTCTCAGAGAGGCTATCTTTGGTGTGGACTTGGAGGGCACGTGGTGTCAAGCTGGTGAGGAAGATCGTGACGAGACAATGCTCTTGCGCTAAGTCAACCGGTAGGATCACAAGCCAACATGGTTTTCCCCGCTAATCTCTAGTCACGTGAGAAACAACCCTAGACACTCATTCCCCATTTCCATACCCCCACATTCACGTAAAATATTAGAAACAAACACAAACCATCTCATATTTACCTGCGGGAACCGTCCATTCCTAAAAATAAACAAGTGTGTTTTCAATTTTATTCTTACTAAATGTTTTAGCTGATTAAATAATATTTCAATTATCATTGAATTATAATTATGTTTTAATTGAATATAACATTTTAAATACATTGGATTATAATTGTTATACATAATCATTAATATTTATTAATAAAATTTTAAATAAAATAAAATAAAAATATTTTTTTTTTATTTTGTAAAATAATATTAATATGTCCTCGCAAAATATAATTTTTAATTAAGATTTTATGATAATTTTTTATATTAGTTATTTTGATTTTAATTTATATTTATAAAAGAATTTAGCATTAAATTATTTTATAAAATTATAGATAATAACATGATATTAATTAATTATCTTTTAATTGTAATTTATTCTTTTTATATTTTATTCAATGATATTTTAATAATTCATTATATTAATAAGTTAATTCAATTTTTTATTCAGAAATATTAATGAAATTGATTATAAAATTTTAACTATTTTTTGTAGTTATTACAAATTATTGTTGTGATTATGTTACATTTCATTTTAAACGTAATCTTTTAATATATACTGACAACATACATAAAAATAAATAAATTTCAATTATGAAAATAAAAAGGATAAAAAGAATTATACGAACTAAAATAATAAAACATGTTAACTGTATTTAAGTTTTTTTTCTAATCTTAATCATTATTGTGCTTTTTTATAGCATAATTATTTGTTTTTCTTTTATGTTTTTAATCTTTGGGTTATTTTTTCTCTCTCTTTCCAATCAAACAAATTTATAGTTTTATTTTTTAATCACAATATTTGTTCATCAAAACATAATTCCTACGAATACACTTTTATATATTTGTCTTATTTGACAACAACCCCTTCATCATTGTTTTCCTGTCACGTTTTTTAATTTTTAGTATGATTGGATTGGAAAAATAAAATTGTTCTTTTAGTTTCTTTTTTACTTTTGTTTATTTAATTTTTATTTTTTTGTCTTACTCTTTTTTGTTAAATTTTACATCGAGTGCAGTATAAAGTTTTAAATTTGAGGTTGTTAAGTAGTTCATGCATTTGGTATATTATTTTTTTCATACCAGATTCATGCATAGCCTTCACTGTTTTCTCATGCATAGTTACTAGTTTTATATAGTTTCACATGAATTCATAGTGTTTAGGATCTATATATATTCATTATTATTTCTCACATATATGCATTATTTAATAGCATTTATGCATTGAATGATACCTAAAAAGGCATATATGTTTTGTATATGCTTAATTAATTTATATATATATATATATATATAATTGGTTTAAATTTATTATATACATTAATTTAATACTGCATTTTTATTTTGTACGAAATAAACTTTAGACAAATTTATAAATTGAATTTTTTTCAAGTTGTTGTTTTGTTTTCTTCTATTTTGAATAAACATCCCGTCCAACAAAAATATTTTTTTACTTTTTAATTCGAGAAAAAAATCATATTTAATTTTTTTTTTCACTTTTTTTACATGATTAAAAATAATAATAAAAGAAAAGAAAACTCTTATATTAAGCTATACTTATTTTTAAATATATTTTAGTATTTATTTTTCTTCATGCAACTATGCATACAATTTTTTTATAAATAAACGCATAAAACTCTTTGTTTAATATTTTCATTTAAAAATGTTTTCTTTAAATTATATAAGATCTCTAATAAATTTATATATATATATATATAAATTATAAAAATATATGTTTTATATATCATTTTTTAATAGTTAAAGTAGTTTATCTTTTTGTCATAATACTAATACTTTTAGCTAATCCTAATGTTAAAAAGTAATTAATGAGAAAAATATTAGTTTAATAAAAAAAAATTAAAATGAAATTTGTTCCAAAATATTAAAAGCTTTGTTTTTTTTTTTATCTCAATCCATTAAGAAATTAATTAATTAAAGTATTCATATAATATAAAATAATATCTATTTTTCATAATGTATATTAGATAATCTCTTATAATATATTATCAATTTTTGTAATAGTAAAAATAGTTTATCTAATAATTTTTTTTTCGTAATAATAATTTTCCCGAATCTAATTTATTAAAAAAATTAATTAATGAGAAAAATATTATTTTAATAAAAATGTTCAAAATAAAATTTGTTCAAAAATATTAAAAACTTTTTTTTATCTCAATCTATTAAAAAATTAATTAATGAAAAAAATTATTATTTAAATTAAAAATTTAAAAAATGAAAAATGAATATTTAATTTATTTTACGTATTCTTATTAAAAATATCGTATTTAAAATATTGAAATAATAATATACTTCAATCCAATCTAATAAAAAAATGGAGTATCAAACATCAGAGTCAATGATTTCTAGTTCTTCTTTTTAACCATTCTAAACCTATCAAGTACCAAAACTAGATTCAAGATAAAAATAAAAATAAAAAAAATTAGTAAGAGTCATAAAAAATGTTTATATTCAAATTCAATAAAACAGTAATTTTATCTATCTACTCATATTACTAACATTTATATATTAAGAAAAAAAATCAATTTGTTAATGACACAAAAATAAATTATTTTTAGAGACCAAAATAAACTAGTTGCTATAGTAACTAAATTAAAGACCATTTTAGACACTAAAATAAATTTTAGTTTCTAAATTAGTTTTTATTATTGTTAAATAGTTTCTAAATTGATATCTAATTAGCTACCAAACTTTTAATTACCAATTATTTAAATTCTAAATTTAGTAGCAAAAACCCTAGTAGCTAATTAGATACCAATTTAGAAACCATTTCACTATAACTAATTATTTTGGTTTCTAAAGTTTGTTTCTATATTTTCTTGTAGTGATATAGTTGCTTTAATGGGGTGAGGATAGTAATTGAAGGTGGAGTGTTATTTTATTTGATATATGAGATTTGATGCGGAAATTGATAACTTTTTATTCCTTAAAACAAGAAATTAAAAGAAGAGTGGAGGAGTTAGTTTGGGTATAAAAATGGTACATTAATATTAATTTAAAAAATTAAAAAATAGTTTTATTTTATTTTTAAATAATTCATATGAATTAACAAAATATTTCATTCTACTAATAAAATAGAATATATAAGACCATTTTTCTGATTATTAATTATTTTTTCTCTCACTTAATCTTATTTATTATTAATGGAAGTAAGTTAATTGAATAGAATTGACATCACTACTCATATTATTGTTTTTCTCTTTGACATCCAAAAGAGCATTTACCCACTTGTCGTTTTTGGATGTCCTATTAATATCGAAGAACATATTGAAGTCATTCTAATTGAACTTAAAATTTTTGGCTTAAACTTGTGGTCAGTCGGGCTCCCTTCTTAATAAAAAAATATCTTAACATAGTTGAATCTAATCCAATAAAAAAATGGGTGTAAAACATTAGAGTTGATGGGTTCTTGTTCTTCTTTCTAACTTTTTTTTTTCACTCCTTTTTTCTCAAAATCAAAATATCTTAATTCATGGATTCTTTTCTCCCTAGGGTTTTTTAATTTTTTAGTGTGAGCACGTACCACCTCCAATCTCCTAACACCCTCGTCATAAGAAATTGGGGGTGTCAAAATGAATCAATTCAACTTATACAAAATTGAATGACTAGAAGTTGATTTAAATATAAGTCAACTCAACTAACTATTTTGTGAATCAGAAATTTTGTAACCTAGCTTAACTTGCGAGGAGTTGGTGGTGGTTTAGGTGAATTGATTCACTTAAGCATGCTTTATTCTCCTAATTTGTTTTATATATTTCTTGCAGTCAATCAAAATAAATTGATTTGACCCACCTACTTATAAAAGTGTAATCAGAGTGTTCATGAAGTATTAACGATAACAATTTGAAAGTGATATTATAAAATATAGCATGTGAAAATTAAAGTGTCTAATATATTGGGGAGACAAATAAATTAAGCATACAAATAATTTAAAACGCTATTGAATAACATTCTAATAATAAAAGAGACCAAAGTGTCAACCTAATTGAAAGTGGTAAATAATTATAATAAAAAATGATGAAAAGATGATAAATGGTTGTTGTTGATGAATTACGAGTCAATTTATCTCCAACTCAACTCAAACCCATTTATTCCATATGTTAAGTAAGTCATATTCACATTGACACCCTTAACAACAACGTTATACACCACCAACTCCTCACGAACAAACCATGCACCAATGCACCATTTAAAATTATCATTTAATATTTGTATTTTATATGCATATTAATATTGTAGTTATAACTTGCAGATATTTGCTTTATACATATTTACATATGTCATGGTCATTTTATGCATTTGTTTAACCCATAAATCATTTATAAACTAGATCAAACTCACTAAAAAATAAGTTAGGTTAGGTTAACTCACTAAATGGTGAACCTGTAATAAGTTACAGTAAGCTGAATCCCCCCTCATTTTCTTCTTTTTTTCCTCTTTATTCCTCTCTCTCCCAACTTCGCTTCTTCCCCCCTCCCTTTTCGTTTTCTCTCCCACAACTCATCTATTTCAAAATCTGACCACACCACCATAAATCATTTATTTCTTACTGATCAAATTTTCAAATAGAGTAAGTTCATTTCTACTCTAAAGATCCCTTATTCTTTGTTTTTCTCTATGATTTAGTCATCAATCTTAGTGGGGCCAGTTGATAAAAGTGTTCCTCTCAACTTGTTTTACCATATACTAAAATTTGGTAATTTTTGGATAACTTACTATAGGTTCCTAAATTTTGGAGTGGTTCCCTATTTAAGGTAGAATTTCCACAAGTGAAATTTCAGGTAAGGGAAGCATAATTTAATTTTTCAATAGCACCCTAGGCTAGAAGATCTAGATGTGGATGGGACGTGGTCCCAATATTCAATTTATCTTGCAGGGATGTTGTTCGTTTATATATCGTGTTTGTTTATATATTGTTTAAACTTGTAAATATATTAGATTTTGATGGTTTAGTATTTAAGTGTTATTTTTTTTATGTTAAATAAGATTTAAAATATTGTGGATTGTGTTTTGAATGATATTGTGTGATGAAAATGATATGGAATTGAATTAATATATTTGGGATAATGTATGGATTGATGTTTGGTTGTGTATTAAGTATTGATGACTATGTGGTAACAAAGATCTCCGAGATTCATTGATGATCTAAGTCACATATAATAAGATATTAGGTGGTGAGGAAATTGATGGGGGAGTTCATGCACACCGTGACATATGAGATGCACGGCTTGGGTTGTGTTGAACTTACCCTGATCCTTTCTGTTTGATTCGCTGGTAATCTTTGGATCAAGTGTTAGTCTCTGGTAGGACTTACTTAATACGAGTCTTCCGGAAGGCGTTAGTTGTTATTATGTTTGCCGAATATCCTGGATGTGTAGATCCATGTGAGATCTATGTGATTGTTTTATGTTGGGATTTAAAGAAGATTGAATAATTCTGAAATTGATTAATGTAATTTGGTTTTCTCTTTTGATTTAATTGTGCATATTACAAAATTATATTTTCACTAGCTTACCCTTGCTTTTCTTATTGTGTTGTAAATTGCAATGATTGTACTACGTACACAAACAGATGATCATACAAGTGTCAGAGGATCTGGAGGGCTTTAGGATGTAATTTTGAACCTTATATTGTTAATATTTGCATTTCTATAAGTCATAATCTTGTAATAGAAATATTTTGAAAAACTCCAAGTTTGTATAGAAATTGGTAGAACTTGTATGGTATAGTTAGATGTTTTTCTTGGGTGTTACATTTAATGGTATCAAAGTGGTTTGAGGGTAGTCAGTTTATTATGTTTCTCCTGCGTGTAGATTTTTGTTTAACTCTAGCTTCAAGACTTAGTTAAAAGTTTCTAATAGGATGTTTAATAAAGTTGTTGTTTGAAATAATTTTTGTGTTTGTGTTAAACTGGTTGTTATAAATAAAGATGAAAGTATTAAGAATCAAAAGAATCTTGATAAAGTGGTGATGGTGCACACTCATGACTAAATGAAGATGATTTTCTATCTTAATTCTAAAAGTAGAGTATATTTATATGTACCGTCCCGTATCAGGGCGTTGACTAAGTCAAGGTCAAAGTCAACAACAGGAAAGTCAAAGTCAGCTCGAGGTGTCGCCCAGATGTAGAGACGCCAAGAGGAAGAGTCGCCAAGGCAGAACGAGACGTCGCTAAGGTGAGGCGTCGCCTAAGCGAAGGCGTCGCCTAGCTGAAGGCGTCGCCTAGGTGAAGGCGTCGCCTAGGTGAAGGCGTCGCCCTGGTGAAGGCGTCGCCCTGGTGAAGGCGTCGCCCTGGTGAGGGCATCGCCAGATTAAACAGTGTAAAAGCAAGGCAATCACGGTGTAGTTCCCCGATACCCATGGGTAGGAAAGACCATGGAGGGAGCGACGTCGTGGGAGAGCCTCAGGTCCCGATATCGCGGGAAAGTAATAAAGAGAAAGAAAAGGTGGCTCCAAGGCCATAGTAATAGTACCAGTGAAGGGCAGCCTGACTCGCGAAGTACCCCTGCCGCCCCAGAGACGCCTTCGGGACAGATACGACCCAAGAGGAAGGTCACGCCCAGGATAACCGGGTGCAGGGTGTGAGAGGAAGGCAGATACGCTCTCAGAGTAAGTGGCTAGATACTTGGGGGCATGAGTTGGCACCCAAAAAGCCACCCCTAGCGCAGTAGCACTCCCAAGCAGGAGGACCCACACGTAGAAACGTCCCCAGATGGGCAGAAACGCCCCCAGATGGGGTCATGGCGTCGTGAGGCCCTCCACGTGTATGACAGCAATGCCAGAATAGAAACACCCTCTAGTCAGGTGCCAGGTAATTAAAGATATTCAATACAGTTTCCCTTTTTGGCATTCAGGTACTATTTTGGCTCCCAAGCGTTTCAACGTCTTAAATGCGCTACGTTTCATAATTAAGCGCTTTAATGAGCGCGTTACGTTTGAGTTTAAAAGCGCTTTAAGGCGCTTTAAATGCTGGGGGCAGTTTAAATAGCGCTGAGAATGTCGGAAAAAGGGTTGGAACCTTTGGCAAATTTAGGAGAAACTCTCTGGTTGCTTGCCCGTGCTTGAGGATTACGTACAAGTGACTGGAGAATATTTTTGCCTGAAGGGGACAACACAGACACACATATACACAGTTCTTTTACCACCCTTCAGAGTGCCACACGCGGTGCTCAGATACGTGGGTGGACAGTTTTTGGTGTTTCTTGCTGGCTGACTTGAGCGTCGGAGTGCAAACGGCCGCTAGGGCGCCTCTTTGTCCTCTTTTTTGCAGGAAATTTGCAGGCATTCAGTGGGAAGGAGTCCTTAGCTGACGATTGAGGCCACGCACGAAGATGTCCCGGTCAACCGGACGGAACATTTGGCGCCCACCGTGGGGCCGATATAAAACATCAGTCCCATCACAAGTTCGAGAAAATCTACCAGGTTACAGTAGTGCTGAAGGAGGTTGGAGTGACAATGGCCCCCACCAGACGAAGATCAGCGCGCGCAGCCCCCGCAGACCTATCCATGCAGCAGGTCCTGGAAATAATGAGGGGGTTGCAGCAGGACATGGCGGATTCGAAGATGGAGCAGGAGCGCATGCAGGCAGATCTTGACGCCTCGCATGAGCGCAACGAAGAGCTCCACCGTGCGAATGAGGAGTTGCGCCAGGGCCTGAGAAACGATAGGAGGCGGCTTGGGCATGACGAGATGGAGAACCACTCCCCACCAAGGGAGTTTTCCACTCCGTTCTCGCAGGAGATCCTAGACGCAGCAATCCCGAACACGTTCGCGGGACCCAAGGTAATCTTCACTGGGATGGAGGACCCAGAGACGCACCTCGCGGCATTCAACACGCAGATGGTCCTGATAGGCGGTTCTGACGCTGCCAAGTGCAAGCTCTTCATGAGCACCCTGACCGGGATGGCTATGGACTGGTTCATCAGCCTCCCCGAGGGCCATATCACATCTTTCCGCCAGTTGTCGCGGTTATTCAGAGAACAGTATTTGGCCAACAAGGCCCCGCCGCCGGTCTCCTACGACCTGTTTGACGTGAAGCAGTATCAGGGGGAGACCCTGAAGGAGTATATCAATCGCTTCGGGGCCCAAGTCGTGAAGGTTGGTACAACAGAGGAGCCTATGATCGTGTACGCATTTGTGAAAGGCGTATGCCCAGGCCCCTTTGGAGAATCTATTATCCGCAATCGCCCTAGGACTTTCGCAGAATTACGGCGTAGGGCGGTGGAGCATATCGCTTCGGAAGGGGAGGTATGTGTGAAGCGCACCAGTACCGTGCCCTCACGCCCAAGGGGACCGGCGCGAGCTCAACCCGTCAGAGTCAATGAGACCACGACGGGGAGAAAGAAGTCAGAGGCGAGACGCCCCTACGAGGCCAGAAAGCCCCAGCCTCGGGGCCCCGCAGGAGGCGAACGCCCCACCAGAGAAAGAGCAAGACCGGCGAGGTACAACTTCGTAGTCGAGTTGAAGGATTTGATCGCCGTGCCCAACATCGCCGAGAGGCTGAGGCGACCGGCGAAGACCGACAAGGTGCTAGGGCCCCGTAAAGACTCTTGGTGCGAATTTCACGAGGCTTTCGGGCACCAAATTGATAATTGCCTGTCGTTGGGCTACCAGCTAGATGAGCTGGTGAGGACTGGGTTTTTGAAAGATTATGTCGCAGAGTCCACCACGACCGCCACCCTGCCGTCGCCGACGGATGAGCCAGCACACGAGATGCCTGTGCTTGGCGAGGTCCACACCATTGCTGGAGGTTTTTCCGGCGGAGGACCCACCGCCTCCCAGCGGAAGAAATATGCGAGGGGGGTAAATTCAATCGAAGAGAGGCTCTCGGGGGAGCCCTGGGAGTCAGATATTGTGTTCACAAGAAGGGATCTCTGAGATGTGGTGCCCCATGACAACGATCCTGATCCTGCCGGCAACTCAAACGTGGAGGAATCGCTTCGTGGCACTCTCTGCCCTGTCTTCGCGACTGCGTCTCCTGAAGAATCACCCTTTGAACTTTCTCTCAGATGTCTTCAAATGTGACCTGCAAAACACGCAGACGGCGCCTCTAGCGGCCGTTTGCACTCCGACGATCAAGTTAGTCCAACAGAACCACCAGAAACTGGAAACTAGTAATGTGTGTGTGAGCAAAAACTTGCACTCTGTTTTTCGTCTATCTTTTTCTTCTCCCCCTTTCACTCTCCCCCCGATTCTTTCTTTTATCTCTCTCTCTCCTGCTTCTGGGCATAACAGAATTCTGTTATGCTTTTCTGGCATGTGTCAGAACCCTGTTATGCTTTTCAGAGAAAGCGTACCTTCAGAATCAGCAATGGGGAGCGTGAGAGTCTGCGCATGTCTGCGCTTGGCTGCGCCTGTCTGTACCTTTAGTGGTACGGAGTGCTCTTTTGTCTGGACCGCACCCCTCTCAGATGATGACACGTGGAAGCCTGCAACTCACATCTAACCACACACGTGTCACTTACTGGAAGGGCTCTAGCGCTTCTCTTTGTGGGCCTAAGTTACGCCCTCGCGGAGTAACGTAGGTCGTTTCTCTTATCTGGGCAGATCGCATACTCTTGGGAGAACGTCGGGTGTGGCTGGTCTAGGCACACTCACCAAACGTTGCTCTCTGCGTATACAGCTTACCCTTCACGATGCCATGCACGTAATGGGTTGAGGGAATCACCAACCACTGGCTGGTTTACTAGTTCCCTCAGGCCACTCTCGTGCATGATTCCCTGAGGTGTGCACATGCGAGATCCATGCGTAACGCTCTCGCTGGGAACCTCATTCCCAGTTTAACTGCGTGTAACACGAGACCCCGATGACAACACCCCGATGACTGATCAGTGTTTATTCGCTTATCGCGCTCTGCCTCCAGGCGCGAGTCTGGGAACCGGTCTGCTGGTGGTCACTTGGCTACTGACCACCGATCACCATTCTGGGTGATCTATCCCCCGACCTCTCTGCCGCCTGATCTGTCGGTGGTAACTTGGTTACTGACCACCGATCACCTCTCTTGGCGATCGTCCCCCCGACCTCTCTGCCACCTGGTCCACGTGTCACCCTACGAGTGGTCCACGTGGTTCTCTGCTGCTGACGTCATCGACTACCGATGACCGATCGGATCAGATCCCGTTGTCATCTCGGTTGTCACGGCTGGAAGAAAGGTCCACCGAGTGCTTGTTGATCAAGGAAGCTCGGCAGACGTCATGTTTCTGTCGACTTTTAATAAGTTACGGCTGTCCCCCGATCTACTGAGTCCCTATACGGGATGTTTGTATGGGTTCGGGGATAACCAGATAGAGGTCCGGGGGTACCTGGAGTTGAGGACTACGTTCACGGACGGAGAGGCCTCCCGAACAGAGAGCATTCGGTACCTCGTCGTTAACGCCAATTCTGCCTATAATATTTTGCTGGGCAGACCGGCGTTAAACCGTCTGAGTGCAATATCCTCCACCCGGCACATTGAGATGAAGCTACCGGACCTCAGTGGCCGGGTGATAGTCATCAGATCAGACCAAGAGGAGGCAAGAAAATGCTACGAAAACAGCCTGAAGACGAAGAGAGGCGTTTTCATGGTGTACGAACGTCCACCGAGCGCGGACGCAACGATGATCGAGGCGACGCCCGCTGGGCAGACCCCCGAAGAGGCCATAGCAGAAAGGGCGATGCCCGGAGCAGATGCGCCAATGGAGGAAGCACACGTGGAGGAGGCGGCGCCCGTAGAAGAAGCGGCGCCCGCCGATGATGATAATAGGGAGCAACCCGCGACCAACATCCTAGAGAGGGAGATTGGCGGCAAAGCTTTCAAGTTAGGAAGCTCGCTAAATCCAGAAGAACGGGAAGGGGTGGCGGAAGTGATTTCGCGCCACCTGGATGCCTTCGCGTGGTCCGCCTCGGACATGCCGGGCATCGACCTCGATTTTCTGTGCCACCACCTCAGCATGGACGCCACGGTTCGCCCCGTGCGTCAGAGAAGGAGGAAATTCAATGAGGAGCGACAACAGGTGGTGAAAGACGAAACGCAGAAGCTGCTGAGTGCTGGCCACATTAGGGAGATTCAGTACCCTGAGTGGCTCGCCAATGTCGTTTTGGTGAAGAAGGCAAACGGAAAATGGAGAATGTGCGTTGACTTCACGGACCTGAATAAGGCGTGCCCAAAGGATTCCTATCCGCTGCCCAGCATTGACGCCCTAGTGGACAGCGCGTCTGGCAGCAAAGTGTTAAGCTTCCTGGACGCCTTCTCAGGTTATAACCAAATCAAGATGCACCACAGGGACGAGAGCAAAACTGCGTTCATGACTGAAACATGCAGTTATTGCTATAAGGTGATGCCTTTCGGACTCAAAAATGCGGGCGCCACGTACCAGAGGTTAATGGATAAGGTTTTGGCGCCAATGCTCGGGAGGAATGTATACGCCTATGTGGACGACATGGTGGTGGCGTCGCAGAACAGGATGCAGCACATGGCAGACTTGGAGGAATTGTTCAACACAATATCCAAGTACCGCCTCAAGTTGAACCCCGAGAAGTGTGTTTTTGGGGTAGAGGCCGGTAAATTCTTGGGTTTTCTGCTCACCGAGAGGGGTATAGAGGCGAACCCCGACAAATGTGCGGCCATTATTGCCATGCGGAGTCCGACATCGGTAAAGGAGGTTCAACAGTTGACAGGGCGGATGGCGGCGCTCTCGAGGTTTGTTTCCGCTGGAGGAGAAAAGGGGCACCCGTACTTCCAGTGCCTCAAGAGAAACAGTCGCTTTGCATGGACTGAGGAATGCGAAGCGGCTTTCGTTAAACTGAAGGAGTACCTGGCGACGCCTCCGGTTCTCTGCAAACCGGTAACGGGCGTGCCCCTCCGTTTGTATTTTACTGTAACAGATAGGGCCATCAGTTCTGTGTTGGTACAAGAGCAGGGCCAGAGTCAGAAGCCCATCTACTTTGTAAGCAAAGCCTTGCAGGGAGCCGAGACAAGGTACCAGGCGCTGGAGAAGGCGGCGCTGGCGGTAGTGTTCTCGGCTAGGAGGCTTCGTCATTACTTTCACAGTTTCACGGTGGTGGTAATGACCAACCTCCCCATACAGAAGGTGCTGCAGAAGCCCGATGTGGCAGGAAGAATGGTACGCTGGGCTGTGGAACTGTCGGAATTCGACATACAGTACGAGCCTAGAGGATCCATTAAGGGGCAGGTGTATGCGGATTTTGTAGCAGAACTTTCGCCCGGAGGTGAGCAAGAAGTGGAAGCGGGTTCACAGTGGCTGCTCTCGGTTGATGGTTCCTCAAACCAGCAAGGGAGTGGTGCGGGAATAGTGCTGGAAGGACCCGACGGCATACTAATCGAGCAGGCCTTGCGTTTCGCCTTCAAGGCAAGTAACAACCAAGCAGAATACGAAGCGTTGATTGCAGGAATGCTCTTGGCCAAGGAGATGGGCGCACAGAACCTCCTGGTGAAGAGCGACTCCCAGTTGGTCACGGGGCAGGTGTCGGGTGGGTTCCAGGCGAAGGACCCACAGATGGCGGCGTATCTCAAATACGTCCAGTTGTTGAGAGGGGCGTTCAACGCTCTTGAGTTGATACACGTCCCGAGGGAGCAGAATGCCAGAGCTGACCTGCTTGCAAAGCTGGCCAGCTCAGGCAAGGGGGGTAGACAGAGGACAGTGATCCAGGAGACCCTCAAAGCTCCGCGTCGATTCGTGGAAGACAACAGGGTGGATGTCCTCCAGATTTATGCATCAAGGGGAAGGCCGAGGAGTCATTCCTCATTAACCCAAGATACGCAGAGGGCGCCCTGCATCAGTATATACGCGGGTGTGTCTGAGGAAGAGCAGATGCAGGTTTGTGTCCTGTCCACGGGAGACACCTGGATGACGCCCTATAAACGATACCTGGCGGATGGGGCCCTTCCAGTGGACCCTGAAGAGGGTAAGAAAATCAAAAGGAACGCCGTAAGATATACCTTGGTGGATGGGGTGTTGTTCAGGCACGGCTTCACTCACCCTATCCTAACATGCGTCAGTGGCGATGAGTGCACCAGGATAATGGCGGAGCTACACGAAGGCATCTGCGGAAGCCATGTAGGAGGAAGATCCTTAGCCTCCAAGGTAATACGCGCAGGTTTCTTCTGGCCAACAGTGAAAGAGGATTGCGCACGGCACGCCCAGCGGTGTAGGCAATGCCAAAAGCATGCCGACTGGCACAAGGCGCAGTCTGAAGAGTTGCGGTCCATATACAGCCCGTGGCCTTTCCACACATGGGGTATTGACATCCTGGGCCCTTTCCCACTGGCAATCAGGCAGATGAAGTATCTGATTGTCGCCATCGAATACTTCACCAAGTGGATAGAGGCAGAGCCCGTGGCACAAATCACCGCGCATAAGGTACAACATTTTGTGTGGAGAAACATCGTGTGTCGCTTTGGCGTACCTAGGCGCCTGATATCTGACAATGGGACCCAGTTCGCCAGTCAGCAGTTAAGAAATCTGTGCGCTGAAGTGGGAATCAAGCAAGTGTTCGCGTCGGTTGAACACCCTCAGACCAATGGACAAGTAGAGTCAGCAAACAGAGTTCTGCTGAGGGGGTTAAAAAGAAGGTTAGAGAAGGCCAAAGGGGCGTGGGCGGAAGAGGTGCCAAGGATTGTATGGGCATACCACACCACGCCCCAATCCTCCACTATGGAGACGCCTTTCAGTTTGGTGTACGGGTCGGACGCGATGATTCCAGTAGAAATACACGAAAGCTCACCGCGTTTTCAAAATTTTGTGGTGGAGGAATCTAATGAGGAGAGGCGGGTAAACTTGGATCTGCTAGAAGAGGCCAGGGAAGAAGCTAGAATAAAAGCTGAAGCGATGAAGAGAAGAGTGGAGCGGCAATATAGCTCTAAAGTAAAGCCACGACAGTTTCAGGTGGGCGACCTGGTGATGAGGAAAGCCCACCCTTATGAGCTGGAGAATAAGCTGTCTCCCAAGTGGACCGGGCCCTTCAGAGTTGCTGAGGCTAAGGGCAACGGTTCGTATAACCTGGAGACTTTAGATGGAGGCCCTATCCCGCGCAGTTGGAATGCAGCTAACTTAAAATTTTATTTCAGTTGATTTATGTAAGCAGCATGTAACAGTTTAGTTGAAGGGGACGCTCTTTTTCCCTTTCGGGGGTTTTTTAATGAGGTCACCCTAATAAATGGAAAAACCAGTTGAGAAAAAGAAGTGCTTTGGTTTTCAGCCATTATTTTCCCTTGTTAGAAGTAATGTGATGCGTCGCCTAGGCCATGGCGTCGCCAAGGAAGAAGGTGTCGCCTAGGTCTTGGCGTCGCCCAGAAAGAAGGCGTCGCCCAAGTGAAAGCATGCATCGTTGGCAGAACGAGACGAAAGGAAGTCGCGCGGTATATGAGGCATATGAAAAGTAAAGTGGCATTGTAAAGAATTATGATATTGGAAAATTGTTGTTACAAGCAATGTTCAGTACAAAATGCAAAAACATAAACAGGTCGCTTCTCAGCGCTCATCAAAGTCATCACTGGAGGAAGGCGAAGCCCCTTTCCCAGCCCGCAGCGCTCGAGTAAGTCGTGACCTCTTTTCTTGGCTTATTTTCGAACCTGCACAAGGGGACAAGATGCGTTAGAGACACCATGAAGAAAGACAGGCACAGTTAGAGAGTAACGAAGGTCGAAGTTGCTTAAGGCAGTGGTCCTTACTTATGTACTTCTCAAGAGTCCTAGCGTTGAACTCCAAGCTGATCACCGTAGCGGAGTCAAAACCTCCCGCCTTGGCAAGAATCCGGCAAGCTATTTGATCACTTGGAGCCAGATTCTTGAGGGGTTTGGCTTTGAGGGTTTTTTCCTCTCTCACCCAATGCAGCGGAAGCCCATCGAGGGCGTCGGGAACAAGATCAGTGCAGCAGATCTTGAAGAACCGGCCTTTCCACCCCGTGAACGAGCTTTGGAAGGGTGTGAAGAGAACTCTTCCGGGAACATTGCTGAGAGTTACCCAGAGGTTGTGTCTCTGTCTCTTCACCTCAAAAAAGTGAAGAAAGAGGTCAACCGAGGGTGCACAACCCAGAAACCCAAAGAGGATATCGAAGGCTTTGACAAAGGCCCAGCTGTTGGGATATAACTGGGCTGGAGCCACGTTGATCTCCGTCAGCAGTTCCTTCTCGAACCGGGAGAAGGGTAAGCGCACCCCGATGGTCTTGAACACCACCTGGTAAAAGTAAAAGAAAGGGACCCCGTCGTTCGCTCGTCCGTCTCCACACACTGGCTCCCCCAGAGTGCAAGGGAGCACAGCGATGTCGTCATCGTGCCTCCTTGCGAAGGCCCGATGGTCGTAAGAACACAACTCCCCTTTGTGTTCCCGTACGGCCTTAGTGGAGAGCAAACATGAACACTCATCAAGAAGTTCACTCGAGGCCCAAGGGTACAAGTCTTTGGGACGGACCCTGAAGGAAGCATCGTGAGAAGACATTCTTTAACAGGATCAAGATGGCTGGAAATGCAAGGGTTGAGTGAGGGGAGCGAAGGTTAGAACAGCCCTTCGACAGAGAAGAAAGGGTGCAAGAAGAAAGAGCGCAAGTAGGTTATGAAGAGTGAGAAAACGATGAAGATAGTTCCAGAGCTTGAAGAGTTAAATAAAGCGGTTAGAGCGCCAAACGACGTGAATGGATGCACCGCACGATTGATACACGTGGCAGAAGATGAAAGGATGACGCTGGCACCACTGTTTTAAAGCAGAAAATGTCCCGTCAACAGAATGTCCAGTGGTACGATGCGCCGTCGAGAATGAGCTAGGGGTGCAGCAGGAGTCAGAAAATGAAATGACTAGATACCCCACTGACCATTTAAGCAGCGCCACGTGGATCAAGTCGAATGACAGAAGGTCCCATCAGCTGTATAAGAAGCGCCACGTGGATGGCACAGGCAAAGCCTTGGGCTCTTCGCTGTTATCAGGCGTTGGCCAAGGCAAGAATTAAAGTCAATATCGAAGTAAAGGTAATGCCCGAGGCGTTGCCAAGAAAGACGTAAAGGGCGACGACAGACGAGAAGTCGCGGGCGTCGCCAACCCAAATACCGACTGGCGTTACCTCCCCGATACCCACAGGTAGGAAAGAGTGAGGAGGGAGAAGAAATCAGAGAAAGGCAATGTTAGTTGCAGGCGTCGCCTCCCCGATACCCACAGGTAGGAAAGACTGTGGAGGGAGACGAGACCGTCAAACGCCAGCGAGTCACTGGCAGGGTGTTCCCCGATACCTATGGGCAGGAAAGACCATGGAGGGAACAAAAACCCCACAGCACTCAGCGTTTTAGACACCCGGGGACGATACGGTGCTGCTTTGGCAGGCCTCTCCTTAGGCGTGGGCGCCGAGTGCTGAAAGATCAAAGAAAGAGCCTTTCGGTATCAGAGTCGTCCCGTGGACGATACGGCGCCACTTAGTGAGCCTCTCCATGGGCGTAAGGGTTGGCGAGCGACCTTACCTCATCATACCAAACCGCCCAACGAAGTGTGAGAAACGGGCGGGATACAGATAAAATAAGTAAAGCGTATGAAGGGAAAAGATGAGAACGAGATCGCATAGGCGGAGTCATATGTGAAAAAGAAATAAGGACAACCATGCGAGTGTCCCGAATCAATAACAAGAGTGTGGATAGTTCAAAGAATTACAAGTTTTTGGCAGATGAAATTAAAAAGCGAAGGTAAAGAATGAAGAGTTAAGCTTGAAGAGGAAGGTGGCGGATGAGGGGCAGCAGTTCAATCGTTCAAATCCATGGGCACGACCTTCCCGTCGACTACGTGGTGTGTGGGGTCGCAGTTTGAAAGGTTGACGCCGGGATTCTCGCAGGACGCCTGGGACAGGGCTTCTTGGAACCCCTCCTCGAAGGTGCCCGCCATCTCCTGGATAAGGGAATTTTTCTCCTTCTCCAGCTCCTCAATGGCGGCGTCTCCGGAGGCCACCTGTTTCTCCAGAGCCTTTTTCTCCACACGAAGCCGGCTAACCTCGACCTGCAGCTCGTCGTAGTCAACTCGGAGAAGGTCCATAGCTTTGGCCTGCGTAGCCATTTCCTCCTCTATCCGTTCCACCTTGGCAGTTTGTTCATAGCAGCGGTCCTTCAGGTCCTTTTGGGTTTCCGCGTCTGCTTTGACCAATTCCTGAAGACCCGCTACCTGTACTTGGAGAGCGACTTCACGAGCGTAGAAGTCAGCCTGGAGCTCCAAGGCCTCTGCCAATTTCCTCTCAGCCTTTGCCCTGGACTCTTGTGCTTGTTTCAGAGAGGAACAATAAGCCTCGTTCTGGCGTCCCAGGGCCTTCATCTCCTCCTCCAGGGTGGTTGCTTTCGTTTCCAAGGCCTGGAGGGTTTGGGTTTGCAAGACAGCGTTTCTGGCCTGGGAGCGCCATTCAAGAGCCACCGCCAAGAAGGCCCCCAGATAGAAAGGCATACCTTCCCTCCTGTCGGTACCTTCCGGCATAATCCCGCCACTGAAACCCCTCATCAGATGCATGATTGGAGGGGGAATTGCAATGAAGTCGGGGGCGGCAGCATCGGGAGCCGGGGAAGCAGTGGTTTCTGGCGGCGGCAGAGGCGGCGCAGATTCAGCACCTTCGCCCCTTTCCTCTTGGAGAATCATAGGAGGGAGTGAGGTTGCGCTTGGAGGGTTGTCCATAAAGGGGTTCCCTCCCTGCGGCGGCGTCTCTACCAAAAGAGGAACCCGCGCGGATTTTCTCCTCTTGAAGGGTGCCACGCCTCCTGAGTCCTCATCATCTGACAGAATCTCCAAAACCCTTTTTCCTTTGTCAAGGGGAGTTGGAGCCGGTGACGAGGCCGCAGCTAGGGGCACAGCGGCGATAGGCGAAGGGGAGTTGGGAGTTGGAAGCACGTCAGAGCCAGGTGGAGACGTCGGAGATGGGCTAAAAGCACCTTCAGCAGTGACTGGCGGCGGCGGCGTCAGAGCCGGCGGGAGAATCGGATTGGCAGTAGGGCTGGAGGAGGCGCCTGCCTTGGCGGCACGAGCCTCCTTCAGTGCTTTCGCCAACATCATTCTTTTGGAAATGCCCATCACCGATCCTACACCAAGGCAGACCAAACAGCAAGGATTAGTACTAAAACAGCTATGCAAATTCACGATACGCGAAGAGACGTGAAATGCAAGTAACATGGTACAAGTGTAAAACAAGCATAATAGTATGGGGAAACAAACGATTGATAGCAGGCTGTTCATAGCAAGAAAGATGAGGGAGAGCCCCTTACCAAAATAGGTGGTCAGGGCGTGGGCATTGTACTCGCTAGCGACCAGCTTCAAGGTATCAAAGACGATCCCCAACCCCGCCAAGGCTTTGCTTACCTCCCTATCGGCGGGGGATAGCTCTTCCAGGGTTTTGGCCCTGAGCAATTTGGGGCGTTCCGTCCAGTAAAGGGGGAAGCCATCCAAAGCTGTGGGATCATGCTTGGCGCAGCACACCCTGAAGAACTTCCCTTTCCAGTTTTTGTAAGAATTCTGGAAGAGGGAGAGGAGGATCCTGCCAGCGATCCCGGAAAAGCTTACCCAGAAGCTTTTCCCCTGTTTTTTCACCTCAAAAAAATGCAGGAAGACATCTACGGAAGGAGGAATGCCCAGGTATCCACAAAGAATTTGAAAGCCCCTCACAAATGCCCAGCTGTTGGGATGAAGCTGGGCGGGGGCAGTGTTGATTTCAGTAAGAAGCTCCCGTTCGAAGGGAGTGAACGGGAGACGCACTCCTACGCGCTTGAACACGGTCTGGTACATGAAGAAGAAGGGTTTCCCCTTTCTAGGTCTGTCGTCCAAACAAACAGGTTCCCCAGGCCTGCCGGGACGGACGGATATGTGGGCGTCGTGTGTGCGGCAGAAGGCGTTAAAGCTGTACAAATGGGGATCCCCCCGGTGAGCTTCCAGGTCCTGGAAAGAAGTCAGGTTGGTGCATTCACTCAGGAGCTCATCGGAGGCCCAGGGGTAGAAGGCTTTGTAGTTGGACTTGGGGGTCGTAGGGGAAGAATCAGGCTCCGTGTTCGCGCGCGTCATGGTGAAAATAGATAGCTGGAGAAAGAAGAGAGGAAAAAGGGTTTAGCAAGTTTAGCCATGGCAAGAAGGGGAAAGAACCCCAGGAAGCGTCACCCACGCGAGAAAAATCAGAGGAGGAAGAAGAAGCGGAGAAATGCAGTAATACGTGAATAACAACAGTCCCAGGCAGTTCAATAAATCAATCTAATGCGACGAAGGGAAAAGGTCGTGAGTATCCGAGATCATACCTTTGCTATTGGAATGGAGGCAGCAGAAGGGCACAGGAAGGAGAGAATCGCAGTTGCAGAGAAAAAAGGTTTTCGAAGGCGATGAACAGTGCGGAGTTGCAGAGCGAATGAATGTAACAGTAGGGTGAGCGCGGGGTTTGGAGTAACTTAAACGTTACATTTCGTAACTCAAGAGGCGCTAACCTAGGGCCGTGGGATCGTGCCACGCGTCAGAGGATCAATTGCTCAAAGAGAAGCGCGAAGGTCTCTAAAGGAGGTCCGCGCGATGGGCCACGTGGCGCGCGATAAAGGGTAGCCCAAAAGGTGTAATCATCCCCATTGCAGGGAATGTCCAATCGGTCATTAAGAATACCCCTATGGTTCAGATAATGTCGCGTCAGTAATTCGAAAATTTGCTGAGTCAGCAGAGAATGACACGTCATCAAGAAAGCACGTGGATGGCGGGGGCAAGGCTTTAGTCTTTGCGCTGAAGACAAGTCTTCGGCTTAAGACTGGGGGGCTTGTGTACCGTCCCGTATCAGGGCGTTGACTAAGTCAAGGTCAAAGTCAACAACAGGAAAGTCAAAGTCAGCTCGAGGTGTCGCCCAGATGTAGAGACGCCAAGAGGAAGAGTCGCCAAGGCAGAACGAGACGTCGCTAAGGTGAGGCGTCGCCTAGCTGAAGGCGTCGCCTAGGTGAAGGCGTCGCCTAGGTGAAGGCGTCGCCTAGGTGAAGGCGTCGCCCTGGTGAGGGCGTCGCCCTGGTGAGGGCGTCGCCAGATTAAACAGTGTAAAAGCAAGGCAATCACGGTGTAGTTCCCCGATACCCATGGGTAGGAAAGACCATGGAGGGAGCGACGTCGTGGGAGAGCCTCAGGTCCCGATATCGCGGGAAAGTAATAAAGAGAAAGAAAAGGTGGCTCCAAGGCCATAGTAATAGTACCAGTGAAGGGCAGCCTGACTCGCGAAGTACCCCTGCCGCCCCAGAGACGCCTTCGGGACAGATACGACCCAAGAGGAAGGTCACGCCCAGGATAACCGGGTGCAGGGTGTGAGAGGAAGGCAGATACGCTCTCAGAGTAAGTGGCTAGATACTTGGGGGCATGAGTTGGCACCCAAAAAGCCACCCCTAGCGCAGTAGCACTCCCAAGCAGGAGGACCCACACGTAGAAACGTCCCCAGATGGGCAGAAACGCCCCCAGATGGGGTCATGGCGTCGTGAGGCCCTCCACGTGTATGACAGCAATGCCAGAATAGAAACACCCTCTAGTCAGGTGCCAGGTAATTAAAGATATTCAATACAGTTTCCCTTTTTGGCATTCAGGTACTATTTTGGCTCCCAAGCGTTTCAACGTCTTAAATGCGCTACGTTTCATAATTAAGCGCTTTAATGAGCGCGTTACGTTTGAGTTTAAAAGCGCTTTAAGGCGCTTTAAATGCTGGGGGCAGTTTAAATAGCGCTGAGAATGTCGGAAAAAGGGTTGGAACCTTTGGCAAATTTAGGAGAAACTCTCTGGTTGCTTGCCCGTGCTTGAGGATTACGTACAAGTGACTGGAGAATATTTTTGCCTGAAGGGGACAACACAGACACACATATACACAGTTCTTTTACCACCCTTCAGAGTGCCACACGCGGTGCTCAGATACGTGGGTGGATAGTTTTTGGTGTTTCTTGCTGGCTGACTTGAGCGTCGGAGTGCAAACGGCCACTAGGGCGCCTCTTTGTCCTCTTTTTTGCAGGAAATTTGCAGGCATTCAGTGGGAAGGAGTCCTTAGCTGACGATTGAGGCCACGCACGAAGACGTCCCGGTCAACCGGATGGAACATTATATATATATATATGTTTTGGGATTGCTATTTCTATATTATGTGAAGTTGATATTGAACACAAGTTTATTTAAGGCAAATAAATTTAATCATGTTAAGTGTTTAGTTGTAGGTTTTAAAGCGGTTTTTTCAGCTAATAGTTTTACACCAACATTTGCTTTAGTGTAATATTTTTTTTTATATATACATGATAGGTGATTGTTATTACCGATGGACTCAAATTCTAAGTGAGTTTGAGACGTTTGTCTTTAGATGACATAGATATAATATTTCGGGATGAATTGACTTTATGTCGATCACTTTCCTTTTATTGTGATGAATAGAAATGTGAAAACTCCAAATTAGAATAATATGGAATGAGTAGTTGCACAACGAGTATGGAATGGGTCACTAATTAGGGTAACTTGTTTCATAATGCAACTTCAAATAGAGATAAATAATACCAATTAGACAAGTAGTACTTCGACAAAGTGGAGTTCTATACACAATTTTCCAGAGCAAGTGTCAAGGTTGTCTTAAAAAAAAAGTGGAATTTTCTTTGGTCTAGTTCTTGAGCAGGGTTGGCGTTAATGACACATTATTAAATGGCTTCATCTAAGTAGTAAAGTTGAAAGATTAATTTGGATAAAATAGATTGTTGGGTCAAGTATGATACCATGAGGAATATCAATATTGTTGGTAAAGAAGAAGGACGAGGAATCTAGATTATGCGTGGATTGTCAATAGAAAAAAATAGATGGTTGAGGGATAATTGTATGATGGATCAAGTTGCATGAAATATCAATGTTTTCCAAGTAGACATGAGATTCTAGTATCCAAAACTTTAAGTAAAAAGTGAAGATGTGTATAAGACAACCTATAGATCCAAATATGATCGGTAAGAGTGAGTAGCAATCTCGTTACAAGGCTAACATGGAAACAAAAAGTTTTGTGGATTTAATTTATTGTTACAGGAGGTTGATTAGTTACATTCAATATTGTAATAATCTTAAGTACTTGTTTGACCAGAAGAGACTAGACACATGACAAAAGATATTGGTGAAGTTATTTAGGGAGTAAGATTTCAAATTTGTGTATTATCTGGGGGAGGAAATTTTGGTAGAAACTGCCATGAGCAAGGAGACATTTCAAGTGTCAGATATAATGGTTAAAGACTCAAATTAATGGAGTGAGAATTTCATTATGGAAGTAAAGGGGGAATTATGAGGTTTAGGATAAGTTATTTGTATTTGCAAACAAGAAGTTAGAGAATATAGTCTAGTATAAAAGTTATAAAAATGATTTAATGGGCATCAAGCATAAATAAGATAATATTTGAAGATTTTTTTTATGGTTTAACATAAAGAGGAAGTGGCTCCATAGGTTCTTGCTTGTATGATCAATAAAAGACTGAAGTGGAGTATCAAAGACCTAGGATAATGTTACAACCATTGGACATGACTATGAAGAAATAAAGTTGTGTTGTTATATATGTGGTTCCTTTTCCACAAATAATGAGAGTACATAATGGAATATGGATTGTGGTAGATAGAGTAATGAATGATGCATAATTTCTTTTGGAGAAGATGGAAGGAATTTTGAAAGATTATTAATTTTAGTGGAATTACTATCCTGGGAAAGGAAATGTTGTTGCATATGGTTAAAGTCACGAGGAGACATAATTATATGGTTGGAGTAGAGTGGAAGTTTCAACAGTTTTAATTTGGAGGTTGTAGTACATTTGTTATAACTAATTAGATTCTAGAAAAAAGTGACAGTAAGGAAATTGGTGAAATTGAATTTGATGATTATTCTATGATTATTATGTACTGCTGAAACTAAAGAGTTCTCTATGGGAAACGAATGGTATATTAAGATTTAGAAACAAAATATGTGTGTTAGAGGATGATAAATTAAATCAGATGGGTAATCTAAGAGTCATGAAAGCAAACTCATTCTACATCTAAGTGTGACCCAAGGGTATCAAAATTTAAGGAAGTTTATTTGGTGACATGGTATGAAGGAAGATATAGTCAAGTATGTAGCTACTCTTTTATCTTGTCAAAGAAATCAAAGACCGAACAAATAACGACTAGAAAGTATGTTAACATAGTTTTGAGATTCACGGGATGAGAGTGAATAATATCTCCAGGAATTTTATCACCTACTTGTCACACACAGTGAAGAACAATAACTCAATATGAGTAATATGAGATGGATTAATGAAGACTACGCATGTTCTACCTATGGAAGGGAATTATATGCTTGAGGTTATGCAGATAATTGGGTGAGATAAGAGGTCTCAATTTGACAAAAGTGGTGAAGAGGTGACATTGGGTACTGTAACTAATGTTAAGGAAGTTTGTGCTTGGCTGGGTTATTCTTATGTTTTAATAAGGGTAAGAATGAATCCTTTAGCACATGGTATTGGGTGGAATGTGAGGGTGGTAGATCTTAGTTCTAAGTACAGTCTCTAGTAATTGATGTTGCACTTCCTTCTGAATATGAGAATATTATCGTTCGAAACGAAGAACAAAATGACCTAGTGATGTTGACACTCGTATATGACCATTAGAAAGTAAAATAGGCTCTCCTAATAAATATAGGAAGAATCCATTTTGATTTAGTTATATACCGATCTCAAGGTTCTATGGATTCCATTTCTTTGGAATTTGGTGTTGCCTATATTAGTATAAGCTTAGATCGGATAACATGAGTGTCATTAGAGATATGCTTGAAGAGAGATTGGTGTGAGGTGTCTTTGTTCATGTTAGAATACAACAAAGTTATGGATCATTGAGGTAGGTCACATGAAAATATCTTAGACAATTTGACAAGAACCTTTTAACATAAATATTGCAAAATAATCGAAAGTCAAGGAGTTAACGTAGATCGTCTATTTAAGATGGAGGAAAAAGACATAAGAGCATTCATTGATATGCACCAGGAGGAAGTTAGTCAAGTAAAAAGAAAAAAAACAACGTATTTTTCATCACCTCAGTTATCAACAACTGTGAGCCAAATTTTGAGAATTATGATGACTGAAGACATCTTTGATCAGGCAAACATCTGATACAAATAAATGAAGAAGACCTTTAAGCTTGTCTATGGGTAACATTGATCTTCTGAGAGTTACGTCATTCCTTGGTGTAAGGAGAGCAAACATATCTTAGAAGATGACTTCAAAATTCATAGGTTCTACTTCTTATAAAATTGTTTATCTCTTTCGTTAACCAACATTCATTATGTCCTCCGTGTATTGTAACTAAGGAAATATATATAATTGGTCACAATCATACTCCAATGCCTAATTTAGTTAAATAAAAGATTTTTCTCTTGAGATGAAGTCAATTAAAAACAAATGGGTTCTAAAGTAAAGTAACTTTGTGGTAAAATCATCGATATAGTCAAAGTGTTGCGAAATTTCAAATGTTGTGATACCACTTGAGGAATAAAAGAGAAGATAAGATAATTATATCCTAATTTTTCTTGGTAAGCAAATTTTCGAGGAAATTTTTTTTTGAAGGTGGGATAATGTAAGAGCCGTTAAAAATAAGCCACAAACACCCCCTTCATTTTCTTCTTTTTTTCTCTCTTTATTCCTCTCTCTTCCAACTTCTCTTCTCTCCCTTCTTTTTTTCATTTTCTCTCCCATAACTCATATATTTCAAAATCTGACCACACCCTGCAGTAGCTGAAGAGTCAGACTACATTTCTACCTGATCAGATTTTCAAACAGAGTAAGTTTATTTCTACTCTAAACATCCCTTATTCTCTGTTTTTCTCTATGATTTAGTCATCAATCTTAGTTGGGCCAGTTGAGAAAAGTGTTCCTCTCAACTTGTTTTACCATATACTAAAATTTGGTAATTTTTGGATAACTTGCTACAGGTTTCTAAATTTTGGAGTGGTTCCCCTGTTTGAGGTAGAATTTCCATAAGTGGAATTTCAGGTAAGGGAATCATAATTTAATTTTTTAATAGCACCCTAGGCTAGAAGATTTGGATGTGGAGGGGATGTGGTCCCAATATTCAATTTATCTTTTAGGGTTGTTTGTTTATATATCGTGTTTGTTTATATATTGTTTAAACTTGTAAAAATATTATATTTTGATGATTTAATATTTAAGTGTTATTTTTTAGATTAAATAATATTTAAAATATTGTGGATTGTGTTTTGAATGTTATTGTATGATGAAAATGATATGAAATTGAATTCATACATTTAGGATAATGTATGCACTGATGTTTGGTTGTGTATTAATGCCTATGTGGTAACAGAGATCTCTGAGCTTCATTGATGATCTAAGTCACATATACTAAGATATCAGGTGGTGAGAAGCTGATGATGGAGTTCATGCACACCGTGACATATGAGATGCACGACTTGGGTTGAAATTGATTCATATAATTTGGTTTTCTCTTTTGATTTAATTGTTCATATTATAAAATTATATTTTCACTAGCTTACCCTTGCTTTTCTTATGTGTTTTGAGCTGCGATGACTGTAATACGTACACAAGCATATGATCATACAAGTGTCAGAGGGTCTGGAGGGCTTTAGGATGTAGTTTTGAACCTTATATTGTTAATATTTGTATTTGTATAAGTCATAATCTTGTAATAGAAATATTTTGAAAAACTAAAAGTCTATATAGAAATTGGTAAGACTTGTATGATTTAGTTAGATGTTTTTCTTGGGTGTTACAAATAACCCATTTTTACATCTGTTAATAAAATATAGTTCATATCTCTTTACTAAAAATATGTATTTTTTATTATAATAATGTTAAAACTTATAGTTAATAATTGGTAATTAATATTTTTTTTAACAAATAACTACATTATTATCATTACCGATAGCCAGGTCAATTGTTTTAGGGTAGAAAGTGAAAAATAGATTAGTTGTACAATAAAAATTTTAATTTTAGAATATTGATGGCTAAATGATCAATTAAATTTTTATAGGTCAAAAGTATCTATTTACGAAATTATAGGAATGAAAATTGAATTTAAATATTTTTATTTTATTTTTTCTATTTTCAATTCAATAATAAAAGTCTATAATTTGTATCACTTTTTATATTTTTATTTTCGCTGTTTGAATTGTAAATAAACAATAATAATAAAAAAATGTCGTAAACTTTTTATGCTTTTTAAATTAGGACTTAATAATAGTATATGATTTTAAAAATTTAAAATAGTTGATTTAAATAGGTTTTAGTTTAATCTAGTCAAATATGTTATATAAATTTAAGGATTTAATATATAATTTTTAAAAAATATCTAAAGTAATATTTTCTTTTAGTAACATATATTATTTGCAAGTTTGTGTCATATTTTATTTGTAAAAAGACATAGTACTGTGAATTGATAATCTTCGTCATGAAAATAATGCATATCTTCTTAAGCTTGCTTGGAACTTTGTTTATAGCAACATGCCTTGGTCTTTTCTCCTGAAAGTCAGGGTTCTTAAATAAAAATATGAGTTTAGAATGGTTTATAGATTCTTATCTCTTTGGCCTGAAATTAAGCAGTTTTATTCTACTATACTTGATTATACTTCTTGGACTATTGGTACAAATACTTTTATTAATTTATGGAATGATAAATGGTGTTCTATACTACTTCTTTAGCAAATATTGCGGGGTTATTTGATGGTGCTAGCATTCCGGATACAGTCTCTCAGTTTGGGACAGGTTGTGATTGGAATATTCCTTTGTCTTTACCGCAGATGTTTTCAATCATATCATGGTTAGGGAGGAACATGATATTCCTAATTGGATTCTAGATGAGTCTAGTCGTTTTACTTTTAAATCGGCTAAGACTTTTTTCTTGGAAGCAGGAGTTCCTTGTGGTTGGGGTAAATTCATTTGATTTTCATCTATTCTGCCTTTCAAAACTCTAGTACTCTGGAAAGTTTTTTCATGGGCAGCTTCCTACAGATCAACATATTCAGAATAAAGGTTTGCATATATGTTCTATGTGTACGTTTTGTGAAAAGCACGAAGAATGTATTAACCATTTATTTTTTTAATGTTCTAATGCTTTGCATATTTGGAGTTGAGTTCGACAAATTTTTCTTCTCATTTCTCTAATAAGGATGATCTTCTTTCTTTTATTAAGAGAGATGGTAGTCCTTTGATTAAATTGATTAAGCTTGCTATGATAACTTTTTCTATTTGGATGATATGACGTATGAGGAATTATGATAGATTTTATGATAAGATTGATGTTTCTAGGGCTATTTCGGTAATTAAAAATTTAACTTGTCTAGTGGGAAATTCGTCTAAGGCTTCAATGAAAAATGATATGTTGGATTTCAACGTGTACTCGTACTGGTAAAGTTCTTTGTCCTCTTCCTGTTAGATGAGAGTTCCCTTCACCAGGCTGGGTTAAAATTAACATTGATGGGGTTGCTATGGCATATCTTGGTCTTGCTACTTGTGGAGGTATTTTCTGTGGGAGTATGAGGGAATTTATTGGTGCTTTCTCTACGTTTTTTGAAGTTCAGACTACTATGGTTGCTAGTTTTAAGGAGTTATACATGTTATGGAGGAAGCTCAAAAGATGGGGTTTACTAATGTATAGTTTGAATGTGATTTTGTCTTGGTTTGTGTTGCGTTTACTGCTAAGACTAATGTTTCGTAATCGATGGTATACTTGTCTTAATTATTGTGGGAAAATCAGGTTTAGGGTTACTCATTTTTTTCGTGAAGGAAATGTGTGTGCTGATAAGTTGGCTAATTTAGGATTTATTCATAGAAAATCATTTCATTGGTATAATAAACTTACATCTAGTTTGTTTTTAGAATTCTTTATGAATAAATATAATCTATCTATGTATCGTTTTTGTTAACTTATGGGTTTTGATCTAGTTCTCCCTTATTTTTTTTTGTATTTTTTTAATAATACTTTTCATGTGATGACAAATGATTGTTGTTACTTAAGGTGTCAAGTTGCATACTGATGCCTAATATAAACGCTTTTATAAAAAAAAAATTTCTGTGCGAAGTATATGAATATGTAAATGAATGTAGATTTTTAAATAATTTAATAAAATAAATAAATAATTAAATGACACTGAAAATGGAAATACGCGTACATGATAAATTGCTTACTATGAAAATAATTGATATTATGTTTTGAAAATTTTATTTTTAATATAATTTAACAAATATTAGATGTTGTCAATATAAGCATTATATTTCGTTAACCGTAAAAGCAAATTAAACATTCAATTCAGTAAGATAAATTGTAAGAGATTTTGCATTTTCTTTTTATTAAATTCAATTCAATAAAATTCATTCTTAACATAATTAGATTAATTGAGTTATAAATTTTGAATTTTTTTAAATATTCTTTTATTAGATTTTTAGAATAATTTAAACGAATATATTATATAATCATTATAGGTAAAATTAATTAAAAAGTCATTGGTACAGTAAATTTTAAATGATAAACAGTTTTTATAATAATTTTAGTAGTGTAAAGTTAAGTCTTATATTTAATGTTTATAATGTCAGAGATATTTAGTTAATTTGGGTTGGGTTAAATTTGAGTTAATCACAAAAACTAACCTATTTAATTTGAATTGGATTTATCATCTAAAGAATAAATATTTATTTATTGTTATAAAAATTAACTGTATCAAAGCTATTAGTTTAAGTAATGATAAGACTTTTTATTTTGATATCATGTATTTTTTTATTGGAAGAAACTAATTAGAATCAATGATCAAAATAAATATATTAATTAAAGTATTGATTATAATTATAAATTTAATTCTCGAATTCAGCGGTTATAAAATTTTGAAGTTGTTATCATTATACTAAACGTTTTTTAAAATGTAATATACTTAATGCGTTGTGATGGCGTATTTTGAAAGCCAGATATTTGGTAGGTGCATAAATATAACTTTTATTTTGGTGGGCGAAGAGTATTTTCATCTAAGAGGATTTGTAAGATAATAATGAGACAAATGAAAAGTTTGGAATGATGCTAATATTTTCATTTGGGACCACCTTGGTTGAGAGACAAGTGAAATGTTTATATATTAGACCCATTGCATGAAGGATTGGAGAGATTGTGAAAGTTTGTGAACTTATTCTTGATTTCATTGTTGTTGTGATTATCCAAAAATGATTTGTGTCAAAGGGATATAAATACTATAGAGAGAATTCCTATATCGGATCTAACGAAGATATACAAGTTTTGTTAATTTCATAAGGACTTCATATAAGCTAATTATACTTGAAATTCAGAGTTTATATAAATTATGACTTGTCTCCATATTTATAGGTGCTATGTAGATTAGATATTTCTTCAAAGGTCACAAAACTTGATACGGAGATCATGCAAAGAGTGTATTTCAACCAAAGTCATTCTTAGAAGAAATTAAAGATAATTTGTATGAATGTGTGAAACATAACCTTTTTTTTTTCTATTAATCTTAAGCTTCAAATATAAGTTTTAACATGAGACAAGTTAATGGAGTTCATGATCTCTTAACTTTGAATAATTTCAATTTATCCTATAATCTATATTTTTAATCATGTAATTTTTGCATTGATTCTTTGATTTTTTTAATGAAACGTGTAACACTCCGAAAATACATCTAACTATTACAATACACATTTACATACTTATATACAAGTTTAGTGTTTTTCAAAATATTCCTAATACATTGCAAATCTATAGCTCAAAATAAAACTTTAAAGCCTTTAAGGCCTCTTGCACCTGTATGGTCATGTGCTCGCGTACGTAGTACATTCATCGCAGTTCAAACACAAAAAGAAAATTAAGATTAAGCTAATGCAAAGAAATTCCATAACATAATTCATGCAAAAAGAACTAATTAGAATAATAATTTATAAACATTTCTTTAAATGTTTTCATATAAAATTTCAATATTAATTCCATCATTCATATAGACCACGCATGGATTTATTTTCAATCACAATCATTGGATTTCATTTTGATCCTGCCGGTTGACCTGAGTGCAAGAGCCTTGCCACGTCAAAGGTTTCTCCTTCTGGATCAGCTTCGCACCACGTTAGCTTCTGTCCTCCACACCTCAATTCTTCGCAAGAACCTGCAGAAAACAGAGTGGCGCCACTGCGGCCGATCGCGCTTCGACGCTCAAGTCAGTGATGGAATCACCAAATACTCAGAGAGAATATCAAAACTCAAGGAACCGTGCGCAGTGAATCTCAGTGTTCTGAAAAGCGTACCTCAAAGTCTGTTAAGAGTTCCTTATATACCTGAGCACTTTCTCTCTCCTGACGGTTATACCTCTGGACACGTGGCTCGCATCCAGTTGTACACGTGTCGCCATCTGGAGCCCCCTTCTACTTGAGAGTCACTTCTACTTGAGCGTCACTTCTACTCTTCAAGCTATTCGACTAAGTTACCCATGCAAGGAGTAACTTGGTGCATAGCTTCCTTGGAGTGCGACCCCTTAAGCGGCGAGTACGGGGTGTCACCATGCACACCTTCTCTGTGGTCTCGCCTGCCGCTATCACGATCTGCTTTACTTGAACATCGTGCATGTTCTGGGAAACTATTCCCTTGCCCCGACTTCTGGCTAGGGAATGATCATCTGATAACTTCGTCCTTCGTACTTGTACCCCTTGAAAGCCTTAAGCGAGCCTTCCTGATCTTTCGGCGATGTGCCCCTTTCGGCGGTCTCTAACCACTTGATCGCCTAAAACTCACATACGACGATTATGACGCAAGCCTGGTTACCGCCGGTTATACATACTAGAGATCGGAGAACGCCAACTCAACGATTGGCGACTACACAGATTTCCCGATGTACTTCCCTCCTGTCAGCCAGGTGTCCCGTTCAACACGCCTACTTTATCGCTTGCTGCCACGTCATCACTTCCGATTACCTGATCGGTACACAAGCCCCCCAGTCTTAAGCTGAGACTTGACCAGCGAAAAGACTAAGAAGTCACGTCATCGTCGATCTACGTGGCGCTGGTACGGATTTCCGTACGTTCGTACCCTCTGCCTTTCTGACGCTCCACCAACCTCTTTTTCAATCACACGACACGTGGCTTCATCAACGGTCGTCTTTAATTAACGTTTGCGCTTCCTAAAACATTCGAAAACCCTTAAACCCTTTCGCGCTTTTCACTGTTCCATCATCTTTCTTCATTCTCAAGCATTCCAAACATTTTCTCTGCGAACCACGAAGCTTCTCGTCTCTCTCAATCTCTAACTTTCTTCATCGCTCATACAATCACAAAAAGGTACCCCTTTTACTCCTCCTATTGGTATTTGTTGCATTTTAATCGGTTTGCATCATCCATTATCTGTCTGAAGCATACACGTGGGCTGTTTTTCTTTTTTCTCGTAACCTAAGGTTTCGTCTTTGATAACGTCCATCCCAGCGAACCCTTGTTCGTTCGTTCTACCTTCTTCATCCCCAATCGAGTCATTCTCTGCTATCTTCATTTCATCCCTTTCTCTTTCCTTTGCAGTTCCTGCGATGGCTCACACGAAGTCCACCGCTAACCCTCCTTCTTCATCGCGAAACCCTCCACCCAAAACCAGTAGGGTTGTCCTTGGGACAAATCCTCCATCGATGCGCAACCCATCTCGAGCCTGTGGTGCTCCCTCTGCACAGGCTGAGAGGCCTGCTCCTTCTCATGCCAACCTTACTCAGGCGACTCCACCACTCGCCGGAGGAGCCCCCCTTTCTCCGCAAGACTATAAGAAGCTCTACCCTTGGGCCACCCCAACTCTGCTGAAAGAGACTTCCTCGATAACCACCGAGTTGGGCGTGCACCGACTGAGGAAAGGAGATCAGTCCGACCTTTCCTTCCACAAGGAGCATGATAGCAAAGTGGCCGTGCTGCCCTGCTGCCCGGGTGAACCGATCTGCGCGGACGATAAGGGGAACAACGGCGAGTTGTTCTGCTTCATCTACACTACCTTCATCAAGAAAGTGAAGCTTAGGCTTCCTTTTACCCGTTTTGAGAGAGAGCTACTGACCGAGCTCAACGTCGCCCCTGCCCAGCTTCATCCCAACAGCTGGGCGTTCGTGAGGGCGTTCCAAATTATCTATGCACACTTGGGGCTACCGGCTTCGGTGGATGTCTTCCTCTTTCTGTTCGAGGCAAAGAATCCCGGAGATCGCTTCTGGGTCAGCTTGAACGGGATTGCTGGGAGGTCAATCCTCTTGATCTTCCAGCAATCTTACAAAGAATGGAAGGGGAAGTTCATCAAGGTGTGCCAAAATGACCTAGACCCCTCCCTGCTCGACGACTTCCCCTTGTATTGGGTAAACAAGGGGAACAAAGACTCTAAAGAAAGCTTCAGGAGGCCAAGAAGTCCCGACAACATGGGGGAGCTAGACAAAGATCTTTGTCTCTTCTGGAAGAGTGTGGCTGCTGCCAACATCACCTTCCCCACCGCCTCAATAATTTCCTTCGAGTTCCTCGAGGACCAACTCGAAGCTCACATAGGTCAGCCCCTTCCTCAACACCAAGTCATTCACTTCAAGTTAACACTAACTTAGCGTCTTCACCACTCTATTTTGGCATTATATTATTTTGTGTTGACCTTGATCTTTCATCCATGTACTACTTGTGTCATTTCTATATGGATGCACTTTCATGTTTCGCTTCTGCCTTGGTTGGTCATCTGTTCTTTACCTTGTGTAGATAACATGTTGGGGAAAGGAAAATTGGCAGAACTGAGGGCGATCGCCCAATCTCACAAGCTCGCGGCGGGCTCCCAAACCGTGCCCAACTCGGTGGTGGAGATCGCCGCTGCTCAAGGCAAGACTTCTCCCCGAGGTCCAACTTCTTCTGGGGTACTACCCGCCCCAGAAAGGAAAAAACTGGTTCTGAGGAGACCCAAGAGGAAGGCTCCTCAAGTGGTGCAAGAGGAAGAAGAGGATGATGAAGAGACTGAGGATGGCCTCGTTACTAAGAGAATAAGGGCGGCCCCCTCTTCACCACCTGCACTCCAAACACCAACACCGCCCTCACCTCCAACTCCACTGCAACCAGTCCAAGCGACGCCCCTAGCCGCCGCGCCCCCAGTGGTCGAGAGCAGCGACCCGAACTTCATAGAGAACCCTCCAAGCGCCTCCACACCATTCGTATCTGTTGGAGAGGGTCCTCCTTTCACCACTTCTATTGCTGGGGCCGCACTAGGAGGAGATGAGGGCACTCAGATCTCGCCGATACTCATAACAGAATCTCCGACCTCACCACCACGCCAAGCCCCACTTGCCCTACAAACTGAAGAGGGTGGTGGTGAAAGTCAGCACCAAAGCCCCCCAGCACCTCCAACAACAACCTCAAGCCTCCCAAACTCCTTCGAAGAGATCTTGGGACCCTTCATAGCCCGACTGAAGATGACGGCGGAGGATCTTCCCTCGATTGTATCGAGAGCTGTGAAGGACTCACTGAAGAAGCTCCAAGATGAGAACTTCACGCTGAAGGAGTCAAATCTGATGACAAGGGCTGAGGCTGAAAAGCTCACGTGCAACCTGCTGATGGCTGAGTTGGAGCACTCAAGGCTAGAGGATGCAATGGACGCGGAGCTAAGAAGCACGCGCAAGGAGGCCTCTGACCTGCGCCAGAAACTGCATCTCCAAGTCCAAGAGAAGATCGACTTGGAAAGCAAGCTGGTCCCTTATAGGCTCAAGGTGGCAGACTTGGAGGCTACAAAAAAGGCAGATGCGACCAAGGTGGAAAACCTTGAGAAAAGGTCAGCAGATCGGGAGGTTCTCCTTGGGAAGGTCGAAAAAGAAAGGGACGATGCTCTTGCTGAGCTCGCCGAAGCTCGAGAGGAGGCCAAGAAGATTGCTGCAGAGTTGGGACGAAGGCAAAAAGGCTGCTGAAGACCTAGCTCGAGCTCGTGAGGAAAAGGAAGAGCTGAAGAAGCAAACACAAGAGCTCGAGCAAAGCACCGCCCAAGTCCTCACCGCCAGGTTTGACGCCGCTCTGGAGCAAGTAGCATGTCAATACCCCGAGCTCGACCTTTCCCTTGTGTCGATCTGCAACGAGGTGGTGGATGGGAAGATTGTACCCTCCGAAGACTAGTTGCCTTCCTCCATCACCTTTTCTTTTGTAAAAACTTTATCTGTAATTACTGCTTATGTAACTGTTTATGTATGTATGCAAACTTGAATTGCCACTTCTTATATAATTTTCACTTCCCGTATATCGTCTTCCTACTTGCCTTGTACGCCTTTACCTTTATTTGCTGTGTGGTTTACCAACATAACTGGTGAGACTTACTCAAATCAATTAACTCAGCAACATTCGAGCCTCACCTTTCACACACTGCTTCGATCTTGAATAAACTGTTAACCTTATAACAACTTATCAAACTGTTAATTCAAAGTAAACTTGAGCAACTATTAACTCTTTAGCAATGACATTTAATATAACTTGTGAACTCAAGGCAACAAACCTTAACATAAGTTACTTACTAGGTAGCTGGTTTTAACTTAAACTAATATCACAATACAGTTTACCTGATCTGCCCAGCAAAGTGAGCCCTTATTCCTGTCATCACCTGGAACTCTTCTGATCGCCGTAGGGTTCTGGCGATGTGAACTTTCCTGCCTTCATAATTTGACCATTGTTCCCTCATCTGAGGGGTAGAGGCACCTTTCGGATCCTTCTCTACCTCCCTGAGTTTCAGAACAATGAGCTGGATAGTGAGGTGTTCTCTTTGAACCTACCTTAGCTATCTTTTTAACTTCTTTCACCCTTCACGCCATACCTGAACTCGTTCAAGACGAGAAGGATTTTATCTGTCTTCACACCGCCTACAAGCGTGGAAGATTTCTCTGGTCTTACTGAGTCAATATTGATGTTTCACTTAAAGGGGGAAAAGGCGTTTTCCTTCCCTTCCCACCATTTAAGGTCACGAACACCCTTGACCTTTCAGTTCATCTTGCCTGAACTCACTCTGAGGTGAGAAGGACTTTTTCTGGTGCCTTAGCTTGCCCTGAGTGTACATCTCCTCCCTCCTAGACGCGCTGAGGACTTTTAATCTTGCCTCTATCTGTTTGTGCAGAGAGGTCTTTCAATCTGTTATTGCCTGCACTCGCTCAAAGGCGAGGAAGACTTCTTCTATTCTCGCCTGCACTCGCTCAATAGGCGAGGAGGACTTCTTCTTGCTTGCACTCGCTCAAAGTCGAGGAGGACTTTTTCTTGCCTGCACTCGCTCAAAGTCGAGGAGGACTTTTTCTTGCCTGCACTCGCTCAAAGTCGAGGAGGACTTTTTCTCTTTCTTGTCTGCACTCGCTCAAAGGCGATGAGGTCTTTTTCTCTTTCTCGCCTGCACTCGCTCAAGGGCGAGGAGGTCTTTTTCTCTTCTTGCCTCAAGACGCACGAGAGCGTTGAGGTCTTTAATCATCACTGGTGCCTCCGATCGCCGAAAGACGATGAGGACTTTAAAACTTTAACTACTGCCGCCGATCGCCGAAAAACGATGGGGACTTTAAAACTTTTAACTGAAAGCATGCAATATAACTTTGTTGTTGCCTTATGTACCGCCCTGGAAGTCGGAAGTGATGACGTGGCATCCAGCTACAGTATAGGCGTGTTGACAAGGCACCAGGTTGGCAGAAGGGAAGGAAGTCGGGGGGCTCGTGAAGTCGCCAGTTATTAAGTTGGCGTGTTCCGATCTCCAGCATACTAGAATCGGCGATCACCGGGTTAAAGACGAAGTCGCCAGATGTAGACTCAGGCGACCTAGTGATTGGAGATCGCCAGAGCAAGCACATCGCCAGAGATGAAGGCGGTGCAGATTATGAAGGCGGCCGGCGAGACCACAGGGAAGGTGTATGAAGGCCCCCTAACTCGCCAGTTCCAGTAGAGATCGCATTCCCAAGTTAGCTATGCACTGGACAGCACCATACATAAGTAACTTAGCCAAAAAGAGAGTCAGAAGCAGCGCCCAAGTCAAGGAGCCTTCAGATGATGGCACGTGTACAGTTGGATGCGAGCCACGTGTCAAAGTCTGTAACTGCCAGGAGAGAGAAAGCTACCAGGTATATAAGAGTTCTTAACGAACTTTTTGAGGTACGCACGTTCAGATTACACTCTTTACGTTTGCGAGTTCTAGAGTTTACTGTGAGAGAGGATTTGCACGGTTCTTGTTCTCTTAGTATTTGGTGATTCAGTCACTGACTTGGGCGTTGGAGTGCGATCGGCCGCAGGTGGCGCCGCTCTGTCTCTTTGCAGGTTCTTGAGGTGGCTCTCGAAGAGGAACGGAGGTTTGAAGCGGTGCACAAGTCGATCCTTTGACGAGGCAGTTTCCAGCGTTCTGGTCAACAGGCAGGATCATCAGGCGCCCACCGTGGGGCCGTGTAAAATTTGCTCCCATCCACAGCGTGAGTTCTTGGAGGTTTTCAAAGTTTTTGCGTGGTTGTGTGCTGGTGCAACCATCGTTCGCTGTTTGTCTGAGTTTTGCTCGGTGAATTCGCATTTTTCCACCGTTCGTTTTGAGTTTTGTTCGGTGAAGTGAGGTTTCCTGCTGTTTACGCGTGATTTGTTCGGTGGAGTTTTAGTTCTTTCGCTCGATCGGTTGTTCGTGGGGAATCGGTGGTTTCTGGTGAAGTTGTGGTTTTCTTTGAAGGTTTACGGTGTTCTTGAGTTTCTTGCGGAGTTTCGCACAGTTTTCTCCGATTGATCGCTGAGTCGATCGTAGCTGAAGTAAGTGTCGTCCGCTGCATTCTGTGATTCGCTGAGTTTCATGAGAAAAACGAGAAGCAATCGCTCAAGTCCAGTTGCGCCCGTCGCTGCTGAAGGCGCCGCTGCCATGACCATGGCACAGATGGCAGAGATGATGCGTTCGTTGCAGGCAACTGTGGAGGCCTCGCGCATCGAACAGGCGAGAATGCATGAGGACCTGGTCGCCTCTCGCGCCAGGAATGAGGAGCTCAGCAAGGTGACTGAGGAGTTGCGTCAAGCTCTTCAGGAGCAGCAAGGGCGTTCTTCCGCTGAAGAGGTTGTGCCATCGTCGCCACCTCGTGTTTTTCCCATGCCTTTTATTCAGGCGATCACTGACACGCCCATTCCTGCGAGTGTGGTTCCGGTTAAGGCTGTTTTCACCGGCGTGGAGGATCCTGAGGCTCATCTCACCATGTTCCATACGCAGATGATGCTGTCAGGAGGGTCAGACGCCGTCTACTGCAAAATGTTCGTGAGTACGCTCCAGGGAACGGCGTTGGAGTGGTTCGTGAGCCTGCCTAACGGCCACATAACCAATTTTCAACAGTTCTCGAAGATTTTTGTCGAGCAGTACATCGTGAATAAGGCACCGCCCAGGGTGTCTTATGATCTGTTTGATATAAGGCAGTATCAGGGAGAGTCCCTCAGGGACTACCTGAATCGCTTTGGAGCGCAGATGGTCAGGTTGCCGGCCAAGGACGAGGAAATGCTGGTCTATGCATTCAAGAAGGGCGTGCTGCCAGGACCATTCTGCGAGGCCTTGATCAGGGCTCACCCTGCGACGTTTGCTGAAGTCAGGCGACTTGCGGTGGCCCATATCGCCGACGAGAGTGAAGTCGCCGAGAAGAGAGGGAGCGTGGCTCCCGCTAGGCCACGCGCCCAGACCAGGATCCAGCCGCAAAGGGTGCTGGAGACAGCAGCGGCGACCAGGAAGGACCAGAGGACTCGCCATCCTTATGGTAGGAGGAATAAGGGAAGGGGCCAGGGACGCCCGCAACCAGCACGACGGGAATACAATCGCCCGCCTAAGCACAAGTTTGTCATGGGACTGGCGGATCTGATCGCCATTCCTAACATATCTGCTAGGTTGAAAGCGCCTGAGAAGGTGGGCGACAAGGTGCTGGGACCAAAGCCAGACGCCTGGTGCGAGTTTCACCAGGGCTTTGGCCACACTTTGGACTCGTGTTTGTCCTTAGGGTATCAGCTCGACGATCTGGTTAAAAGCGGATTCCTAAATGACTATCTGCTGGACAGGAGGACCGGGGGAGCGTCGAGTTCCCAGCCAATGGGTGGAGAAGCCCAGCAACACGAGATGCCTATCCATGGGGAAATCCACACCATTGCAGGAGGCTTCTCAGGTGGTGGATGCACCGCATCGCAGAGGAAGAAGTACGCGCGATCGGTGATGACAGTGGATATGTTTGAAGATCACTCGTCGGAAGTGGACATTATGTTCACCAAGCAGGATCTTCGGGATGTTGTGCCCCATGACAACGATCCCATAGTAATTTCCTTGGTAACGGCAGGAAGGAAGGTCCACAGAGTGCTGGTGGACCAGGGAAGCTCGGCAGACGTGATGTTCTGGCCGACTTTCACGCAGCTGGAATTGCCCCTTGACCAGCTAAGGCCCTATGGAGGGTGCTTGTATGGGTTTGCTGGTGACCAGGTGGAGTTCAGGGGGTACATTGAGTTGAGAACCACGTTTACGGATGAGGCTGGTTCGAGAACGGAGAAAATCAAATACCTCATCGTAAACGCTCCTTCAGCGTACAACATCCTGTTGGGAAGGCCCACGCTTAACAGGATAGGCGCTATACCGTCGACTCGGCACATGAAGGTGAAGTTGCCGTCTATGGAAGGGGTGGTTATCACGATCAAGTCTGATCAAAAGGAAGCGAAAAAGTGCTATGAGAACAGCCTGAAAAACAAGAGATCAGTGAGTTATGTAACAACCACCCCACCCCCAGTGTGAAGCCCAGATCGACGATAACAGAAGAGATCGCCGGACGAGACGTGGAGATGGTGGACGCTGAGCTGAGGGAAGGGAATACTGGTCTGGAGGAGGAAGAGGCGCGGAATCGCCCTGAGGAAGCGAGAGAGCAGGGAATCGCCAGGGCGGTGATCGCCAGAGAATCCAGGCCAAAACCTGTCGAGCAGTGGCTCAAAAAAGAGATCGGAGGAAAGATCTTCAAGCTGGGAAGATCTCTGGAGGTCGAGCTCCAGGACCAGATCGCCAAGGTGATTGAGCGGCATCTGGACGCGTTTGCATGGTCCACTTCGGACATGCCCGGGATTGATCCCGACTTCTTGTGCCATCATCTGGCGATGGACAACTTGGTGAGACCGGTGCGACAGAGAAGAAGAAAGTTCAACGAGGAGAGGAGGCAGGCGATTAGAGATGAAACACAGAAACTCCTCGCTGCAGGCCACATCAGGGAAGTCCAGTACCCCGAATGGCTGGCAAATGTCGTACTGGTGAAGAAGAGTAACGGGAAATGGCGCATGTGCGTCGATTTCACCGACCTGAACAAAGCTTGTCCAAAGGATTCGTATCCTTTACCAAGCATAGATGCCCTGGTCGATAGCGCTGCAGGGTGTAAGCTGCTGAGTTTCCTGGATGCCTTCTCGGGATATAATCAGATCAAGATGCATCCCATGGATGAAGAGAAGACAGCCTTCATGACGGAGAGATCGTGTTATTGCTATAAGGTGATGCCGTTTGGGCTGAAGAACGCGGGGGCCACGTACCAGAGGCTGATGGATCGAGTACTTGCACCAATGCTGGGAAGGAACGTGCAAGCGTACGTCGATGACATGGTCGTGACCTCGCCGGAAAAGAGCAAGGACGTTGCCGACTTGGAGGAATTGTTCACAACGATCGCCAAGTTCAGATTGAAGCTGAATCCAGAGAAATGTATTTTCGGCGTGGAAGGAGGGAAGTTTTTGGGTTTCCTCTTGACTGAAAGAGGCATAGAGGCCAACCCTGATAAGTGTGCCGCCATCTTGGCGATGAGAAGCCCAACTACGGTGAAGGAGGTTCAACAGCTAACAGGTCGGATGGCAGCCCTGTCCCGCTTCGTGTCCGCCAGCGGAGAGAAGGGCCATCCCTATTTCCAGTGCTTGAGGCGCAATAACAAGTTTGTCTGGACGAAAGAGTGTGAGGAATCTTTCGTCAAACTGAAGGAGTATCTGGCGAGCCCGCCGGTTCTGTGCAAACCGCTGGTGGGAATCCCCCTCAGGTTGTATTTTGCTGTAATTGAGAGGGCGGTGAGTGCGGTGCTCGCCCAGGATCAAGATCAGGCTCAAAAGCCTATCTACTTTGTTAGTAAGGTGCTGCAGGGCCCAGAAACGAGATATCAGGCCCTAGAGAAAGCTGCGTTGGCGGTGGTGTTTTCGGCGAGGAGATTGCGCCACTACTTCCATAGCTTCACCATACTGGTGATGACTGACCTGCCCATCCAGAAAGTCCTAAAGAAACCTGACGTCGCGGGAAGGATGGTGAAGTGGGCAGTAGAATTGTCCGAGTTTGATATTAAATATGAGCCCCGAGGCCCGATCAAGGGGCAAATCTTTGCAGATTTCTTGGTCGAGCTCTCAACTGAGGCGACGCGAGTTGAAGGGGACGATTTCCGTTGGGTACTCTCGGTGGATGGATCGTCGAACCAGCAGGGTAGCGGTGCTGGAGTCATCTTGGAAGGACCCAACGGCGTGCTGATCGAACAATCTTTGAGATTTGCCTTCAAAGCCAGTAACAATCAAGCGGAATACGAAGCGCTGATCGCCGTGATTTTGCTAGCCAAAGAGATGGGAGCTAGGGTGCTGATGGCTAAGAGCGACTCGCTGCTAGTCACGGGGCAAGTAACAGGCGAGTTCCAGGCCAAAGATCCACAAATGGCGGCCTATCTGGAATATGTGCAGGAGTTGAGGAGTTTTTTTGCCTCCTTTGAAGTAGTGCATGTGCCCAGAAAGCAGAATGCCCGAGCTGACTTGCTAGCTAAGCTCGCCAGTTCAGGCAAAGGGGGTAGGCAGAGGACGGTGATTCAAGAAACTCTGAAGACGCCGAGAGCATTTGTGGCAGATCACCTGGTCCTTCAGATAAGCAAGTCGACGGAGAAAGCAACGAGAAGCCATAAGTCCCTGACGCAAGAAACTCTCAGATCGCCGAGAATTAGAGCATGTCGAGGTGAGAAGGTGAATATGGCACTGGTGTGTGCCATCCATGAGCCAGACACCTGGATAACCCAGTACAAGCGGTGCCTGGCAGATGGCCTCCTCCCACTGGATCCGACAGAAGCTAGGAAGATAAAGAAAAATTCCAGCAAGTACACATTGATTGATGGCGATCTGTACAGGTTTGGGTTCACTCACCCACTCCTGGAATGCGTCCACGGCGAGAAGTGCACGAGGATCATGGCAGAGCTCCACGAAGGTATGTGCGGAAGCCACGTTGGGGGTTGAGCTCTGGCCGCGAGGACTCTTCGTGCAGGCTACTACTGGCCAACGATGAGAGAAAATTGTAAGAAGTATGCCCAATGTTGCAAGCAATGCCAACAGCACGCCGATTGGCACAAGGCACCTCCCGAGGAGTTGAAGTCGATCTATAGCCACTGGCCGTTTCATACCTGGGGAATCGACATCCTGGGACCTTTCCCGCTGGCGATCAGGCAGATGAAGTACTTGGTGGTGGCGATTGAATATTTCACCAAGTGGATCGAAGCAGAACCAGTGGCCCAGATCACCGCACACAAGATCGAAGGTTTCGTGTGGAAGAACATCGTGTGCCGGTTTGGAGTGCCTAAACGCCTGGTGTCGGATAATGGGACTCAGTTTGCAAGCCACCTGTTGAAGAAGCTTTGCGAAGGAGTGGGAATTCAACAAGTGTTTGCATCCGTCGAGCACCCTCAGACTAATGGCCAGGTGGAGTCAGCTAATCGGGTGTTGTTGAGAGGTTTGAAGAGAAGGCTAGAAAAAGCCAAGGGAAGCTGGGCTGAGGAGGTGCCCCGTATAGTCTGGGCATACCATACCACCGAGCAGTCGGGAACCCATGAGACCCCATTCAGCTTGGTCTATGGGTGTGACGCAATGATTCCAGTAGAAATTCAGGAGAGCTCGCCGAGATTCCAGAACTTCGTAGAGGAAGACTCGAATGAAGAGAGAAGGCTGAACCTGGATCTACTGGATGAGGTCAGGGAAGAGGCGAGATTAAAGGCTGAGGCGGTGAAGAGGAGGATTGAACGAAGATACAACTCGAGGGTGATGCCAAGGCAGTTTAGAGAAGGCGATCTGGTGATGAGGAAAGCCCACCAGTACGAGATGGAAAACAAGTTATCACCTAAGTGGACAGGACCGTTCAGAATAACCGAAGCGCTCGGGAACGACGCCTACCGCTTAGAGACACTGGAAGGAGGGGCGATTCCTCGCACCTGGAACGCCACGCACTTGAAGTTGTACTATAGTTAAGAGCTTTGTAAGTAAAAACAAACACAAAAGTTATATTACAATGTCTCTGATGAAACAGTTTGAAGGGGGCACTCTTTTTTCCCTAAGGAGGGTTTTTAATGAGGCCACCCAATAAAGAAGAGTTTTGAAGTATAAGGCGTTTTCAGATTGCATGCTTGCTATTTTCCAAAAGGTTTTGAAGAAAGACCTTGTCACTTATACGTGATTTAAGGCAAGTAAGGATATATTGTACGCTTTCTGAAAAAGTTTTAAAGTCCTCATCGTTTTTCGGCGATCGGAGGCACAAGATAAAAGACCTCCATGCACTCGCGCGTTCTGAGGCGAGATAAAGACCTCCTCGCCGTTGAGCGAGTGCAGGCGAGAAAGAGTAAAAAGTCCTCCGTGTTTCTGGGGGCGAGAAGATGTAACCCCTGGGGCAATGTAGAGGCACCAGTAAAAAGTTGTATCGCCCTGGTGGTCGGGTGTGATGACGTGGCATCCTCCTACAGTATAGGCGTGTTGACAAGGCGCCAGGTTGGCAGAAGGGAAGGAAGTCGGGGGGATCGTGTAGTCGCCAGTTGTTATATTGGCGTGTTCTGATCACCAGCTTACCAGAGTCGACGATCGCCAGGTTCAAGATGAAGTCGCCACATGTAGATTCAGGCGACCTAGTCATTGGAGATCGCCAGAGCGAGCACATCGCCGAAGATGCAGGAGAAGCAGATTGTGAAGGCGGCCGGCGAGACCACAGGGAAGGTATATGAAGGCCCCTAACTCGCCAGTTCCAGTAGAGATCGCACTCCTAAGTTAGCTATGCACTGGGCAGTACCATGCATAAGTAACTTAGCCAAAATGAGAGTAGAAGCAGCGCCAAGTCAGGGAGCCTCCAGATGATGGCACGTGTACAGTTGGATGCAAGCCACGTGTCCAAGTCCGTAACTGCCAGGAGAGAGAAAGCTACCAGGTATATAAGAGTTCTTAACAAACTTTCTGAGGTACGCACGTTCAGTTCATACACTTTACGCTTGCGAGAGATAGAGCTGATTGTGAGAGAGGATTTGCACGGTTCTTGTTCTCTTAGTATTTGGTGATACCGTCACTGACTTGAGCGTTGGAGTGCGATCGGCCGCAGCGGCGCCGCTCTGTTTCTTTGTAGGTTCTTGAGGTAGATCCCGGAGAAGAGCGGAGGTGAGAAGCGGTGCGCACGTCGATCCTTTGACGAGGCAGTCTCCAGCGTTCCGGTCAACAGGCAGGATCATCAGGCGCCCACCGTGGAGCCGTGTAAAACTTGCTCCCATCCACAGCGTGAGTTCTTGGAGGTTTTCAAAGTTTTCTGCGTGGTTGTGTGCTGGTGCAACCATCGTTCGCGGTTTGTCTGGGTTTCGTTCGGTGAGTTTGCGTTTTGTGCCGTTCGTTTGGCTTTTCGATCAGTGGAGTAAGGTTTCCTGCTGTTTGCACGTGATCTGTCTGGTGGAGGTTCGAGTTCTTTCGCTTGTTTGGATTGTTCGCGGAGAAGCGGTGGTTTCTGGCGAAGTTGTGGTTTTCTTTAAGGGCTTATGGTGTTCTTGAGTTTTCTTGCGCAAGTTTCGCGCTATTTTCTCCGATTGATCGCTGATTCGATCGAGGCTGAAGTGTTGTTCGCTGCATTCCTGTGATTCGCTGAAGTTAATGAGAAAAATGAGAAGCAATCGCTCAAGTCCAGTTGCGCCCGTGGCGCCTGCCGCTGCTGAAGGTGCCGCTGCCATGACCATGGCGCAGATGGCGGAGATGATGCGCGCGTTGCAGGTAACTGTGGAAGCCTCACGCGTAGAGCAGGCGAGAATGCACGAGGACCTGGTCGCCTCTCGCGCCAGGAATGAAGAGCTCAGCAAGATGACTGAGGAGTTGCGTCAAGCTCTTCAGGAGCAGCAAGGGCGTTCTGCCGCGGAAGAGGTTGCGCCATCGTCGCCACCTCGTGTTTTTCCCATGCCCTTTATTCAGGCGATTACCGACACGCCAATTCCCACGAGCGTGGTTCCGGTTAAGGCTGTCTTTACCGGCGTGGAGGATCCAGAGGCTCATCTGACCACGTTCCATACGCAGATGATGCTGTCGGGAGGGTCAGACGCCGTCTACTGCAAGATGTTCGTGAGTACGCTCCAGGGAACGGCGTTAGAGTGGTTCGTGAGCCTGCCTAACGGCCACATAACCAATTTTCAACAGTTCTCGAAGATCTTCGTTGAGCAGTATATCGTGAATAAGGCACCGCCCAGGGTGTCTTATGATCTGTTTGATATAAGGCAGTACCATGGGGAGTCCCTCAGAGACTACCTGAATCGCTTTGGGGCGCAGATGGTCAGATCGCCGGCCAAGGATGAGGAAATGCTGGTCTATGCATTCAAGAAGGGCGTGCAGCCAGGACCATTCTGCGAGGCCTTGATCAGGGCTCACCCCGCGACATTTGCTGAAGTCAGGCGACTTGCGGTGGCTCACATCGCCGACGAGAGTGAAGTCGCCGAGAAAAGAGGCAGCGTGGCTCCCGTCAGGCCACGCGCCCGGACCAGGATCCAGCCGCAGAGGGTGCTGGAAACGGCGGCGGCGGCCAGGAAAGACCAAAGGACTCGCCATCCTTACGATAGGAGAAACAAGGGAAGAAGCCAAGCATGCCAGTAACCAGCACGCTGGGAATACAATCGCCCGCCTAAGCACAAATTTGTCATGGGACTAGCGGATCTGATCGCCATTCCTAACATATCTGCTAGGTTGAAAGCGCCTGAGAAGGTGGGCGACAAGGTGCTGGGGTCAAAGCCGGACGCCTGGTGTGAGTTCCACCAGTGTTTTGGCCACACTTTGGACTCGTGTTTGTCTTTAGGATACCAGCTCGACGATCTGGTTAAGAGCGGGTTCCTAAATGACTATCTGTTGGACAGGAGGACGGGGGGAGCGTCGAGTTCCCAGCCAGCAGGTGGAGAAGCCCAGCAACACGAGATGCCTATCCACGGGGAGATCCACACCATTGCAGGGGGTTTCTCAGGTGGTGGATGCACCGCATCGCAGAGGAAAAAGTACGCGCGATCGGTGATGAGAGTGGACATGTTTGAAGATCACTCGCCGGAAGTGGACATTACGTTCACCAAGCAGGATCATCGGGACGTTGTGCCTCATGACAACGATCCCATAGTTATTTCATTGGTTACAGCGGGAAGGAAGGTCCACAGAGTTCTGGTGGACCAAGGAAGCTCGGCAGACGTGATGTTCTGGCCGACTTTCACGCAGTTGGAGTTGCCCCTTGACCAGCTAAGGCCCTATGGAGGGTGCTTATATGGGTTCGCTGGCGACCAGGTGGAGGTCAGGGGGTACATTGAGCTGAGAACCACGTTTACAGATGAGGCTGGGTCGAGGACGGAGAAAATCAAGTACCTCGTCGTAAACGCCCCCTCAGCATATAACATCTTGTTGGGAAGGCCCACGCTTAACAGGATAGGCGCCATTCCGTCAACTCGGCACATGAAGATAAAGTTGCCGTCTATGGAAGGGGTGGTGATCACGATCAAGTCTGATCAGAAAGAAGCGAAAAGGTGTTATGAGAATAGCCTGAAAAACAAAAGATCAGTGAGTTATGTAACAACCACCCCGCCTCCCGGTGTGAAGCCCAGACCGCCGGTAACAGAGGAGGTCGCCGAAAGGGATGTAGAGATGGTAGACGCTGAGCTAGGGGAGAGGAATGCTGGCCTGGAGGAGGAAGAAGCGCGAAATCGCCCCGAGGAAGCAAGGGAACAGGGAATCGCTAGGGCGGTGATCGCCAGAGAATCCAGGCCTAAACCTGTCGAGCAGTGGCTCGAAAGGGAGATCGGAGGAAAAATCTTCAAGCTAGGAAGATCTCTGGAGGTCGATCTCCAGGACCAGATCGCCAAGGTGATTGAGCGGCATCTGGACGCATTTGCATGGTCCGCTTCGGACATGCCCGGGATTGATCCCGACTTCTTGTGCCATCATCTGGCGATGGACAACATGGTGAGGCCGGTGCGACAAAGGAGAAGAAAATTCAACGAGGAGAGGAGGCAGGCGATCAGGGACGAAACACAGAAACTCCTCGCTGCAGGCCACATCAGGGAAGTCCAGTACCCTGAATGGTTGGCAAATGTCGTGCTGGTGAAGAAAAGTAACGGGAAATGGCGCATGTGCGTCGATTTGACCGACCTGAACAAAGCTTGCCCGAAGGATTCGTATCCTTTACCAAGCATTGATGCCCTGGTTGATAGTGCTGCAGGGTGCAAGTTGCTGAGTTTCCTGGACGCCTTCTCAGGCTATAATCAGATCAAGATGCATCCCATGGATGAAGAGAAGATAGCCTTCATGACGGAGAGATCGTGTTATTGCTATAAGGTGATGCCGTTTGGGCTGAAGAACGCGGGGGCCACGTACCAGAGGCTGATGGATCGAGTACTTGCACCAATGCTGGGAAGGAACGTGCAAGCCTACGTCGATGACATGGTCGTGACCTCGAAGGAGAAAAGCAAGCACGTTGCAGACTTGGAAGAATTGTTCACGACGATTGCCAAGTTCAAGTTAAAGCTCAATCCGGAGAAGTGCATTTTCGGCGTGGAGGCTGGAAAGTTTTTGGGTTTCCTCTTGACTGAAAGAGGAATAGAAGCCAACCCAGACAAGTGTGCCGCCATCTTGGCGATGAGGAGCCCGGCTACGGTGAAAGAAGTCCAACAGCTAACAGGTCTGATGGCAGCCCTATCTCGCTTCGTGTCAGCTAGCGGAGAAAAGGGGCATCCCTATTTTCAGTGTCTGCGGCGCAATAATAAGTTTGCTTGGACGAAAGAATGCGAGGAAGCTTTCGTCAGACTGAAGGAGTATCTGGCGAGCCCGCCGGTTCTGTGCAAACGGCTGGTGGGGATCCCTCTCAGGTTGTATTTTGCTGTAACTGAGAGGGCGGTGAGTGCGGTGCTCGCCCAGGATCAAGATCAGGCCCAGAAGCCTATTTATTTTGTGAGCAAGGTGTTGCAGGGCCCAGAAACGAGATATCAGGCCCTGGAGAAGGCTGCGCTGGCTGTGGTGTTCTCGGCGAGGAGGTTGCGCCACTACTTCCACAGTTTCACAATACTGGTGATGACTGACCTGCCCATCCAGAAGGTCTTGAAGAAACCCGACGTTGCGGGAAGGATGGTGAGGTGGGCGGTAGAGTTGTCAGAGTTTGATATTAAGTACGAGCCCCGAGGCCCGATCAAGGGGCAAATCTTTGCAGATTTCGTGGTTGAGCTCTCATCAGAGGCGACGCGGGTTGAAGGGGACGATTTCCGTTGGGTACTCTCGGTGGATGGATCGTCGAACCAGCAGGGTAGCGGTGCTGGAGTCATATTGGAAGGACCCAACGACGTGTTGATTGAACAATCTTTGAGGTTTGCCTTCAAAGCCAGCAACAATCAAGCAGAGTATGAGGCGCTGATCGCCGGAATTTTGCTGGCCAAGGAGATGGGAGCTAGGGTGCTGATGGCTAAGAGTGACTCGCTGCTAGTCACGGGGCAAGTAAAGGGCGAGTTCCAGGCTAAAGATCCACAAATGGTGGCTTACTTGGCGTATGTGCAGGAATTGAAGAGTTCCTTTGCCTCCTTTGAAGTAGTACATGTGCCCAGAGAGCAGAATGCCCGAGCTGACTTGCTTGCTAAGCTCGCCAGCTCAGGCAAGGGGGGTAGGCAGAGGCGGTGATTCAAGAAACTCTGAAGACGCCAAGGGCATTTGTAGCAGATCACCTGGTCCTTCAGATAAGCAAGTCGACGGAGAGAGCAGCGAGAAGCCATAAGTCCTTGACGCAAGAAACTCTGAGATCGCCGAGAATTAGAGCGTGTCGAGGAGAGAAGGGGAATGTGATGCAGGTCTGCGCCACCCATGAGCCAGACACTTGGATAACGCAGTACAAGCGGTGCCTGGCAGATGGCCTCCTCCCGCTGGATCCGACAGAAGCCAGGAAGGTAAAGAAAAATTCCAGCAAGTACACATTGATTGATGGCGATCTGTACAGGTTTGGGTTCACTCACCCACTCCTGGAATGTATACACGGCGAGAAGTGCACGAGAATCATGGCAGAGCTCCACGAAGGTATATGCGGAAGCCACGTCGGGGGTCGAGCTCTGGCCGCGAGGACTCTCCGTGCAGGCTAGTACTGGCCATCCATGAGAGAAGATTGCAAGAAATATGACCAATGTTGTAAACAATGCCAGCAGCACGCCGATTGGCATAAGGCACCTCCCGAGGAGTTGAAGTCGATCTATAGCCCTTGGCCGTTTCATACCTGGGGAATCGACATATCCTGGGACCTTTCCCGCTGGCGATCAGGCAGATGAAGTACTTGGTGGTAGCGATTGAGTATTTCACCAAGTGGATTGAAGCAGAACCAGTGGCCCAGATCACCGCACACAAGATCGAAGGTTTTGTATGGAAGAACATCGTGTGCCGGTTTGGAGTGCCTAAACGCCTGGTGTCAGATAATGGGACGCAGTTTGCAAGCCACCTGTTGAAGAAGCTTTGCGAAGGGGTGGGAATTCAACAAGTGTTTGCATCCGTCCAGCACCCTCAGACAAATGGCCAGGTGGAGTCAGCTAATCGGGTGTTGTTGAGAGGTTTGAAGAGAAGGCTTGAGAAAGCCAAGGGAAGTTGGGCTGAGGAGGTGCCCCGTATAGTCTGGGCGTATCACACCACCGAGCAGTCAGGAACCCATGAGACCCCGTTCAGCTTGGTCTATGGGTGTGATGCCATGATTCCGGTGGAGATCCAGGAGAGCTCGCCGAGATTCCAGAACTTCGTAGAGGAAGACTCGAATGAAGAAAGAAGGCTGAACCTGGATCTACTGGACGAGGTCAGGGAAGAGGCGAGGTTGAAGGCTGAAGCTGTGAAGAGAAGGGTTGAACGAAGATACAACTCAAAGGTGATGCCAAGGCAGTTTAGAGAAGGCGACTTGGTGATGAGGAAGGCCCACCAGTACGAGATGGAGAATAAGCTGTCACCCAAGTGGACTGGACCGTTTAGAATAACCGAGGCGCTCGAGAACGGGGCCTACCGCTTAGAGACGCTGGAAGGAGGGGCGATCCCTCGCACCTGGAACGCCACACACCTGAAGTTGTACTATAGTTAAGAGCTTTGTAAGTAAAGACAGACACGAAGGTTATATTACAATGTCTCTGTTAAAATAGTTTCAAGGGGGCACTCTTTTTTCCCTAAGGAGGGTTTTTAATGAGGCCACCCAATAAAAGAAGAGTTTTCGAAGTATAAGGCGTTTCCTGGTTGCATGTTTGCTGTTTTCCAAAAGTTTTGAAGAAAGACCTTGTCACTTGTAAGTGACTTAAGGCAAGAAAAGATATATCGCGTGCTTTTTTAGTTAAAGTTTTTAAGTCCTCATCGTTTTTCGGCGATTGGAGGCATTAGTTAAAGTTTTTAAGTCCTCATCGTTTTTCGGCGATTGGAGGCACCGGTTAAAGTTTTAAAGTCCTCATCGTCTTTCGGCGATCGGAGGCACTAGAGGAAAGACCTCGACGCCCTCGCGCGTTTTGAGGCAAGTTAAAGACCTCCTCGCCGTCGAGCGAGTGCAGGCGAGAAAGAGAAAGGTCCTCAGTGCATCCAGGGGGGGAGGAGATGTACACCCTGGGCAAGTTGAGGCACCAGATAAAGTCCTTCTCGCCGTCGAGCGAGTTAAGGCCAGTTAAAGACCTCTTCGCCGTCGAGCGAGTGCAGGCGAGAAAGAAAAAGGTCCTCAGTGCATCCAGGGGGGAGGAGATGTACACCCTGGGCAAGTTGAGGCACCAGATAAAGTCCTTCTCGCCGTTGAGCGAGTTCAGGCGAGGTAAAGACCTTCTCGCCGATGAGCGAGTTCAGGCGAGTTAAAGACCTTCTCGCTTACATGCGAGCTTAGGCAAGATAAAATCCTTCTCGTCTCGAACGAGTTCAGGTATGGTGCAGAGGGTGGAAGAAGTTTGGAAGGTGACTAAGGTAGGTTCGAAGAGAACGCCTAGTTAACCGGTTTTTTGCTCTGAAGTTCAGGGGGGCAAAGAAAGATCCCAAAGGGCGCTTCTACCCCAGATAAAGAAACGATTGCCAAAGCATGGGGCTAGGAAAAGCTGATGTTACCAAGAGGTCTTGGCGATCGGGAAGAGTTCAAACAGCGGCGAGAAGGTTAAAAGACTTGTTTGATGAAGCAGGTCGAGTGGGACGGTGTTTGAGCCAATAATTGAGTTACAGTTCGTTGCTTGAAAGGTATTCTTACAATGAGGTTAGTTGCCTTAAGAGTACAAGTTGTTTAAAGTGATTATTGCTTAAGTCTGAAGCGGTTCGAAGCAGTTAAGTCAAAAGTCGTATTTGCAAAATCGTTAAGTTAAATCCGACAAAGTTAAACATGCAAAGAAGGTTAAAGCGCTTAAAGAAGTCAGGAGAGGGAATATCCAAACTTTGTCATTGAGATAAGTATCTGTTAAAAGCACATATGCACGAGTTTATTACAAGGTATATACAAGGAAAATCATAAAAGTAGCAGATGAGGTGGAGTTGATTAGTCTTCAGCAGGAACGACCTTTCCATCTACTACTTCGTTGTTCAGCGACACCATGCTGAGATCGAGATCGGGGAATAGGCAAGCGAATTGTTCCCGAGCGGCTTCGAATCCAGCAGCCAGAATCTGAGCAGAGTTTAGCTTAAGTTCTTCAATTTGCCCTTGAAGTTCCTCAACCTGCTTCTTGAGCTCTTTATTCTGCTGCTCCAGCTCTTCAACCTGTTTTTTGAGTTGTTCGTTGGTCTCTTGAGCCTGGAGAAGGTCTTCAGTAACCTTCTTGGATTCCGATTGTGCTTGGGCCAACTCAGCAGCCACCTTCCCTTTCTCTTTGTTGGCCTCGACGAGATCAGCCATGGCGTCGTCCCTCGCCTTTTCTACTTGCCCAAGTAGTTTCTCTCGGTCGATCGACCTCTGCTCCAGTTTTTGCACCTTAGCGGCGTCAGCTTTCATGAGAGCCTCCAGGTCGACCGCCTTGGCGCGAAGAGGCACAATTTTGCTTTCCAACTCGATCTTCTCTTGGGCAAGTTGGTGAACTTTGTGGCGAAGGTCAGCGGCTTCCTTGCGCGCCAGCCTGAGCTCGGTATTCATTGCATCCTCCACTCGGGAGTGTTCGATTTCTGCGAGCGTCAGGCTGAAAGACAATTTCTCCACCTCGACCTTCATAGTGCTGTTTTCGGTTTTGAGGTTGAAGAGATCGTCTTGAAGCCTCCTGGTGGAGCTCTCCACAGCCCTTGTTATGATCGCTGGGATGTCCTCTGCTATGGTTTTCAGCTTGGCAGTCAGAGGCTCCCACATCCTTGTGACTTTAAGGGAAAGGTTTGCTGCTTGGAGAGGCGCCAGGTGGGCTTGTTGTGGGTTCTCGCCGCCACCTTCCTTAGCAATATCTTCAGCAGTTGCTTCCTGGCGTGGCGACGCAATCGGGGATTCGGTAATCAGAATTGGAGAGGTATGAGCAACCTCATCCCCGATTGGAGCATTTTCTGCAGCTGAAGCGTTTGAAGGGGGGGCCCCTCCAGTTGACACGTATGGCGTAGAGGCGCTTGGGGGGTCCTCCAGGAAATTTTGCTCTTGGGCCTCAGCTGCAGGTGGCGCAGTGGCCAGTGGAACCGCTTGGACTGGTGAGTGAGGAGCCTGCGGTGTTGGTGATGATGGAGGAGGAGCGGGCGTCGATGGTGGAGTTGAGGTGGGAAGAGGGGGTGGAGCAGGTGGTGAAGAAGGTGCCACCCTCTTCCTCTTCGTAACGAGGCCGTCCTCGGTGACCTCGTCATCCTCTTCTTCCTCCTCATGGACGACTTGAGGGGCCTTTCTTTTGGGCCTCTTAAGGACCAATTTTTTGCGTTGGGCGGGTTCCTTAGGCGGTGATCGCCCATGGACGATAGCTTTCTCAACCGCCGAGTTGGGCACCGTTTGGGAACCGGTCGCCAACCCGTGGTTTCGGGCGAGCGTCTTTAGTTCGGCGAGCATGCCTTTACCCAACATGTTGTCTGCATGGAACGAAAGTGCATGGGTTAACTCAAAGAAGAAAAAAGATAAGTGCATAAGGTAATAAACAGCAAAGCAGATGGTATGTGCAGGAAAGGTAAAACCAAAGTCTTGTGCATAACGCACAAGACGCCCAGAAACAATTAAACAGAAGCAGTATCGAAGCAATAGTTGAATGTCCTAACCTATTTGAATTTCTTGCTGATCTTCGTAGAACTCGAAGGATATCAAGGTGGTGGTAAGGAATGTTATATTGGCGCCCGCCACCCTCTTCCAGAAAAGACAGAGGTCTCTGTCCAATGCTCTCATGCTATCAGGACTTCTGGGCCTCCTGAAGCAGCTCTTGGACTCCTTCTTCCCCTTGTCCACCCAGTACAAGGGGAAGCCATCGAGAAGGGAGGCGTCCTTGTCGTTCGCACGTACTTGGACGAACTTTCCCTTCCAGTCTTTGTACGATTGCTGGAAGATGGTAAAGATGGACCTCCCAGCAATTGCGTTCAAGCTGACCCATAGGCGCTCTCCTGGGTGCTTGGCTTCAAAGAAGAACAAGAACACGTCCACCGACGCGGGCAACCCCAGGTGGTCGCACATCACTTGAAAAGCTCGAACAAACGCCCAGCTGTTGGGGTGAAGCTGGGCAACAGCGATGTTGAGCTCGGTCAGAAGTTCCCTTTCGAATCGGGTGAAAGGGAACCTGAGCCTGACCTTCTTGAATAGAGTCGTATAGACAAAGTAGAAGGGCCCATTGGCGCTTACTTTGTCATCGGCACACACAGGCAGATCGGCGGGGCAAGGCAGCACCATCATCTTCTCGTTGTGCTCCTTGTGAAACGATTGATGGATCTCGTCCCCCTTAGTCAGCCGCAAAACTGCTCCCGCAGTGTTCACCGACGATGTCTCCTTCAGAAGGGTCGAGTTGGCCCAGGGATACAAAGTTGTGAAGTTGGGCAGGGGAACGGGGGCTCCTCCAACGTTAGGTGGAGTCGCCTGGGCCAGGACAGGTTGGGAAGACGCGGGCCTCTCAGCCCGCGAAGATGAAGCGCCACGAACTTGTGTTGGGTCGTGTGCTTGTGAAGGAAGGTTTCGTGCTGAAGGAGGAGGGTTCGGGGTAATCTTTGTGCGAGTCATGATAGCAGCTGCAAAGGAAGAAGAAAGAAAAAACGATCAGGGGGTTACAGAGGCTGACTCGATCATAGAAGGAAGGTGAAGAACGAACGAATGTAGGTTCGTTGCGACGATTGACGAAGCCCTAAGTTACGCAGAAGGAGAAATGGAAAAACAACCCACAACGTATGCACCAGGCAGTTACAGGATGATGCGAATCGGTGAAAATTCAAGGAAAACCAGCAGATGAAGGAAAGTAGTTACCTTTCGATGATCAGGAAGACGATGGAGAAAGATGGTGATCTAGAGCGTTGAAGAGCGTTGAGAGTTTTCGCAGAAGGAAGTTAGAGCGTTTGCAAGCACGAAGAAAGTGATGGAACAGTGGAGCGAAATGGGTTTAAGGGTTTTCGAAATGGTTTTAGGAAGCGCAAACGGCAAATGAAGAGAGCCGTTGATGAAGCCACGCGTCAGACGATGAGTGAGGGGTTTGGTGGGGCGTCAGAGCAGCAGAAGGTACAACCGCTTGGAATTCTGCGTCAGTGCCACGTAGATCGGTGTTAACGAAGGCTCTTTCAGTCTTTTCGCTAGACAAGTCTTCGCTTAAGACTGGGGGGCTTGTGTACCGCCCTGGTGGTCGGGTGTGATGACGTGGCATCCTCCTACAGTATAGGCGTGTTGACAAGGCGCCAGGTTGGCAGAAGGGAAGGAAGTCGGGGGGCTCGTGTAGTCGCCAGTTGTTATATTGGCGTGTTCCGATCACCAGCTTACCAGAGTCGACGATCGCCAGGTTCAAGATGAAGTCGCCACATGTAGATTCAGGCGACCTAGTCATTGGATATCGCCAGAGCGAGCACATCGCCGAAGATGCAGGAGAAGCAGATTGTGAAGGCGGCCGGCGAGACCACAGGGAAGGTATATGAAGGCCTCTAACTCGCCAGTTCCAGTAGAGATCGCACTCCTAAGTTAGCTATGCACTGGGCAGTACCATGCATAAGTAACTTAGCCAAAATGAGAGTAGAAGCAGCGCCAAGTCAGGATTTGCACGGTTCTTGTTCTCTTAGTATTTGGTGATACCGTCACTGACTTGAGCGTTGGAGTGCGATCGGCCGCAGCGGCGCCGCTCTGTTTCTTTGCAGGTTCTTGAGGTAGATCCCGGAGAAGAGCGGAGGTGAGAAGCGGTGCGCACGTCGATCCTTTGACGAGGCAGTCTCCAGCGTTCCGGTCAACAGGCAGGATCAAAAGTCCTCCGTGTTTCTGGGGGCGAGAAGATGTAACCCCTGGGGCAATGAAGAGGCACCAGTAAAAAGTCCTCCGTGTTTCTGGGGGCGAGAAGATGTAACCCCTGGGGCAATGTAGAGGCACCAGTAAAAAGTCCTCCGTGTTTCTGGGGGCGAGAAGATGTAACCCCTGGGGCAATGTAGAGGCAAGTTAAAGACCTTCTCGCCGATGAGCGAGTTCAGGCGAGTTAAAGACCTTCTCGCCGATGAGCGAGTTCAGGCAAGTTAAAGACCTTCTCGCCGATGAGCGAGTTCAGGCGAGTTAAAGACCTTCTCGCCGATGAGCGAGTTCAGGCGAGTTCAAAGACCTTCTCGCCTATATGCGAGCTTAGGCAAGATAAAATCCTTCTCGTCTCGAACGAGTTCAGGTATGGTGTAGAGGGTGGAAGAAGTTTGGAAGGTGGCCAAGGTAGGTTCGAAGAGAACGCCTAGTCACCCGGTTTTTCGTTCTGAAGTTCAGGGGGGTTAAGAAGGATCCCGAAAGGCGTTTCTACCCCCAGATAAAGAAACAATGGCCAAAGCATGAGGCTAGAAAGAAGCTGATATCGCCAAGGGTCTTTGGCGATCAGGAAGAGTTCAAACAGCGGCGAGAAGGTTGAAAGACCTGTTTGATAAAGCAGGTCGAGTGGGGCGGTGTTTGAGCCAGTAACTGAGTTACAGTTCGTTGCTTGAGGGATATTCTTACGATAAGGTTAGTTGCCTTAAGAGTACAAGTTGGTTAAAGTGATTATTGCTTAAGTTTGAAGTGGTTCGAAGCAATTAAGTCAAAAGTCGTGTTTGCAAAATCGTTAAGTTAAATCCGATAAAGTTAAACATGCAAAGAAGGTTAAAGCGCTTAAAGAAGTCAGGAGAGGGAATACCCAAACTTTGTCATTAAGATAAGTATCAGTTAAAGGCACATATACACGAGTTTATTACAAAATGGTACAAGGGAAGCACGAAGGTAGCAGATGAAGAAGAGTTGATTAGTCTTCAGCAGGAACGACTTTTCCATCTACTACTTCATTGTTCAGCGACACCATGCTAAGGTCCAGGTCGGGGAACAGGCAAGCAAATTGTTCCCGCGCAGCTTCGAATCCAGCAGCCAGAATTTGAGCAGAGTTCAGCTTGAGTTCTTCAATCTGCTCCTGAAGTTCCTCAATCCGCTTCTTGAGATCTTCAGTTTGCTCTCTCAGCTCCTTATTCTGTTGCTCCAGCTCTTCAACCTGTTTCTTGAGTTGTTCATTGGTCTCTTGAGCCTGGAGAAGGTCTTCAGTAACCTTCTTGGATTCTGCTTGTGCTTGGGCCAATTCGGCGGCCACCTTTCCCTTCTCTGCGTTGGCCTCGGCGAGATCGGCAATGGCGTCGTCCCTTGCCTTTTCCACTTGCCCAAGGAATTTCTCTCGCTCAACTGACCTCTGCTCCAATTTCTGCACCTTAGCGGCGTCAGCTTTCATGAGAGCCTCCAGGTCAGCCACCCGGACGCGATAAGGCACGATCTTGCTCTCCAGTTCGACCTTTTCTTGAGCAAGTTGATGCACCTTATGGCGGAGATCAGTGGCCTCCTTGCGCGCCAATCTGAGCTCGGTGCTCATTGCGTCTTCTACTCGGGAGTGTTCAATCTCCGCGAGTGTCAGATTGGCGGACAACTTCTCCACCTCGACTCTGATGGTGCTGTTTTCCGTTTTGAGGGTGAAGAGGTCGTCTTGAAGCCTCCTGGTTGAGCTCTCCACAGCTCTGGTTATGATCGCCGGGATGTCTTCTGCTATGGTCTTCAGCTTAGCAGATAGAGGCTCCCACATCCTTGTGACCTCCAAAGGGAGGTTTGCTGCTTGAAGAGGCACCAGGGGAGCCTGTTGTTGGTTCTCGTCGCCACCTTCCTTAGCAGGTTCGTCAGTAGGCGCTTCTTGGCGTGGCGACGGAATTGGGGATTCGGTGATCAGAATCGGAGAGGTATGAGCAACCTCATCCCCGGTTGGAGTAACCTCTGCAGCTGAGGCGTTTGAAGGAGGACCCCCTCCAGCTGATACGTATGGCGTGGAGGCGCTCGGGGGGTCCTCCATGAAGTTTGGCTCTTGGGCCTCCACTGCAGGTGGCGCAGTGGCCAGTGGGATTGCTTGGACTGGTGAGGCAGGAGCCTGTGGGGGTGGCGATGATGGAGGAGGAGCAGGCGTCGATGGTGGTGTTGAGGTTGGAAGACGGGGTGGAGCAGGTGGTGAAGAAGGTGCCACCCTCTTCCTCTTTGTAACGAGGCCATCCTCGGTGACCTCGTCATCCTCTTCTTCCTCCTCATGGATGACTTGAGGGGCTTTCCTTTTAGGTCTCTTGAGGACCAATTTCTTGCGTTGGGCGGCAGGTTGGACCTCGGAAGGAGCTGATTCCTTAGGTGGCGATCGTCCGTGGACGATGGCTTTCTCCACCACCGAGTTGGGCACCGTTTGCGAGCCCGTCGCCAACCCGTGGTTTCGGGCGAGCGCCTTCAATTCGGCGAGCATGCCCTTACCCAACATGTTATCTGCATGGAACGAAAATGCATTGGTTAACTCAAGGAGAAAATAAGTGCATAAGGTAGTATGCAGCAAAGCAGATGGTATGTGCAGGAAAAATAAAACCAAAGTCTTGTGCATAACGCACAAGACGCCCAGAAACAGCTAAACAGAGGCAATATTAATAGTTTAAATGTTCAAACCTATTCGAATTTCTAGTTGGTCCTCGTAGAATTCGAAGCAGATCAAGGTGGTGGTAAGGAAAGTGATGTTGGCATCCGCCACCCTTTTCCAGAAGAGACAGAGATCTCTGTCCAACGCTCCCATGCTGTCAGGACTTCTGGGTCTCCTGAAGCAGCTCTTGGATTCTTTCTTCCCCTTATCCACCCAGTATAAGGGGAAGCCGTCGAGTAGGGAGTCGTCCTTGTCGTTGGCGCGCACTTGGACGAACTTCCCTTTCCAATCTTTATAAGATTGCTGGAAGATAGCAAAGATGGACCTCCCAGCAATCGCGTTCAAGCTAACCCATAGGCGGTCTCCCGGGTGCTTGGCTTCAAAGAGGAATAAAAACACGTCTACGGATGCGGGCAACCCCAGGTGGTCGCACATCACTTGGAATGCTCGAACAAACGCCCAGCTGTTGGGGTGAAGCTGGGCGACGACAATGTTGAGCTCGGTGAGGAGTTCCCTCTCGAATCGGGTGAAAGGGAACTTGAGTTTCACCTTCTTGAATAAGGTCGTGTAGACGAAGCAGAAGGGCCCGTCGGCACTCACCTTCTCATCAGCACAAACAGGCAGCTCGGGGGGGCAGGGTAGCACTATCATCTTTTCGTCGTGCTCCTTATGAAACGATTGATGAGGCTCATCCCCCTTAGTCAGCCGCAAAACTGCTCCCGCGGTATTCACAGAAGATGTCTCCCTCAGAAGGGTCGAGTTGGCCCAGGGATACAAGGTTTTGAAGTCTGGCAAGGGAGCAGGGGCTCCTCCGGCGATGGGTGGAGTCGCCTGGGCCAGATTAGGACGGGAAGACGCAGGCCTCTCAGCCTGGGAAGATGAAGCGCCACGAACTCGTGGTGGGTCGTGTGCTTGTGAAGGGGGGTTTCGTGACGAAGGAGGAGGATTCAGGGTGATCTTTGAGCGAGTCATTGTTGCAGCTGCAAAGGAAGAAGAAAAGGAAAAATAATCAGGGGTTACAGGGGCTGACTCGATCATAAAAGGAAGGGGAAAAACGAACGAACGTAAGTTCGTTGCGAGGAATGACGAAGCCCTAAGTTACGTAGGAGGAGAAATGGAAAGAGCAACCCACAGCGTATGCACCAAGCAGTTACAGGATGATGCGAATCAGTGAAAATGCAAGAAAAACCAGCAGATGAAGGAAAGTAGGTACCTTTCGATGATCAGGAAGACGATGAAGGAAGATGGTGATCTAGAGTGTTGGAGAGCGTTGAGAGTTTTTGCAGAAGGAAGTTAGAGCATTTGTGAGCACGAAGAAAGTGATGGAACAGTGTGAAGTGAAAATGGGTTTAAGAGTTTTTTCGAAATGGGTTTGGGAAGCGCAAACGGTAACTGAAGATAACCGTTGATTAAGCCACGTGTCGCGTGATGGATGAAGGGGTTTGGTGGAGCGTCAGAGCAGCAGAAAGTACAACCGCTTGGAATTCTACGTCAGCGCCACGTAGACCGGTGTTGGCGTGGCTCTTTCAGTCTTTTCGCTGGACAAGTCTTCGCTTAAGACTGGGGGGCTTGTGTACCGCCCTGGAAGTCGGAAGTGATGACGTGGCATCCAGCTACAGTATAGGCGTGTTGACAAGGCGCCAGGTTGGCAGAAGGGAAGGAAGTCGGGGGGCTCGTGAAGTCGCCAGTTATTAAGTTGGCGTGTTCCGATCTCCAGCATACTAGAATCGGTGATCACCGGGTTAAAGATGAAGTCGCCAGATGTAGACTCAGGCGACCTAGTGATTGGAGATCGCCAGAGCAAGCACATCGCCAGAGATGAAGGCGGTGCAGATTATGAAGGCGGCCGGCGAGACCACAGGGAAGGTGTATGAAGGCCCCCTAACTCGCCAGTTCCAGTAGAGATCGCATTCCCAAGTTAGCTATGCACTGGACAACACCATACATAAGTAACTTAGCCAAAAAGAGAGTCAGAAGCAGCGCCCAAGTCAAGGAGCCTCCAGATGATGGCACGTGTACAGTTGGATGCGAGCCACGTGTCCAAGTCTGTAACTGCCAGGAGAGAGAAAGCTACCAGGTATATAAGAGTTCTTAACGAACTTTCTGGGGTACGCACGTTCAGATTACACTCTTTACGCTTGCGAGTTCTAGAGTTTACTGTGAGAGAGGATTTGCACGGTTCTTGTTCTCTTAGTATTTGGTGATTCAGTCACTGACTTGGGCGTTGGAGTGTGATCGGCCGCAGGTGGCGCCGCTCTGTCTCTTTGCAGGTTCTTGAGGTGGCTCTCGAAGAGGAACGGAGGTTTGAAGCGGTGCACAAGTCGATCCTTTGACGAGGCAGTTTCCAGCGTTCTGGTCAACAGGCAGGATCACCTTAGATCACGTACGAGTGATAAGGTCTTTTTTCTAAAACTTTCGAAACAACAAGCATGCAATCTTAGAAGCTTTAAACTTTGAAAACTCTTCTTTATTGGGTGGCCTCATTAAAAACCCTCCTTAGGGAAAAAAGAGTGCCCCCTTCAAACTGTTTTAACAGAAAGCTTGTAAATCTCTTCATGTTCGTTTTTACTTACAAAGTTTTAACTGTAATATAATTTGAGGTGCGTGGCGTTCCAAGTGCGAGGAATCGCCTCTCCTTCTAACGTCTCTAAGCGGTAGGCGCCGTTCCCGAGCACCTCAGTTATTCTGAACGGTCCCGTCCTCTTAGGCGATAACTTGTTCTCCATCTCGTACTGATGGGCCTTCCTCATCACCAAGTCGCCTTCTCTAAATTGCCTTGGCATTACCTTAGAGTTATACCTTCGCTCAATCCTCCTTTTTACTGCCTCGGCCTTTACTCTTGCCTCCTCCCTGACCTCATCCAGCAAATCCAGATTCAATCTTCTTTCTTCGTTCGAGTCTTCCGCCACAAAGTTCTGGAATCTCGGCGAGCTTTCCTGGATTTCAACTGGAATCATCGCATCACATCCATAAACCAAGCTAAACGGGGTGTCACCATGCACACCTTCTCTGTGGTCTCGCCTGCCGCTATCACGATCTGCTTTACTTGCACATCGTGCATGTTCTGGGAAAATGTTCCCTTGCCCCGACTTCTGGCTAGGGAATGATCATCTGATAACTTCGTCCTTCGTACTTGTACCCCTTGAAAGCCTTAAGCGAGCCTTCCTGATCTTTCGGCGATGTGCCCCTTTCGACGGTCTCTAACCACTTGATCGTCTAAAACTCACATACGGCGATTATGACGCAAGCCTGGTGGCCGCCGGTTATACATACTAGAGATCGGAGAACGTCAACTCAACGATTGGCGACTACACAGATTTCCCGATGTACTTCCCTCCTGTCAGCCAGGTGTCCCGTTCAACACGCCTACTTTATCGCTTGCTGCCACGTCATCACTTCCGATTACCTGATCGGTACACATTTCAATCCATAACACTTTGATTTCATTTCAATCACACTGATTACACATGAATCCATCGTCTTTCGGAAGACTCATTAAGTATGCCCCTACCAGAGACTGACACTTGAACCAAAGATTACTAGCGAATTCAAGAGAAAGGATTGGGATAAGCTCAAACATCTAATACCGAGTGTCTACAGCAGGACCCGATGTGTATGAACTCACTCTCAACTTCTCACTACCTGATATCTTAGTCTATATGATTTAGATCCTAAGTGAAGCTAGAGAATCTCTGTTAAACATAGGTTTTCATACTTAATGCCATCAAACAACAACTCATACATTATTCCAAATGTATGACATCAGTTTCATACAATTTTCATCATTCATATATAATACATATCATTAAATCACATAGTATTTAAAAATTCATAACATTCAAGAACTTTTCCTACGTCAAAAACAATATTTAACTTTCAAACTATCAAAATATAATATTTATACATGTTCACACAACATAAAATCAAACAATTTTATCAAATAAAATCCCTGCAAGAGAAAATGAATATTGGGACAACGTCCCCTCCACATCCATATCTTCTAGCCTAGGGTGCTCTTAAAAATTAAAGTTAGCTTCCTTTACCTGAAATTCCACTAATGGAATTCTACCTCAAACAGGGAACCACTCCAAAATTTAGTAACATAGAGCAAGTTATCCAAATATTATCAAATTTTAGTATGAGCTTAATCAAGTTGAGAGAAACAATTTTCTCAACTGGCCCCTCTAAGATTGATGACTAAATCATAAAAAAAACAAAGAATAAGGGATACTTAGAGTAAAAATGAACTTACTTTATTTGAAAATCTTATCGGGTAGAAATGTACACTGACTCCTCGGCTACAACATGGCGTGATCAAATTTTGGAATATATAAGGTATAAGAGAGAAATTGAAGAGAGAAGGGAGAGGGAGAATTTTAAGAAGAGAGAGCAAGGTGAGAAAGAAAAAAAAAAGGAAAGAGAGTGAGGAGGGTTTCTCTCTTTATGGGGGGGGGGGGTTACATTATCCTAACTCAAATTTTTTCGTCCTCGAAAATTAGCTTACGAAGAAAAAACTAGGATATGATTCTCTAATTTCATCTTTTATTCCTCAAGTGGAATCACATCATATGAGATTTCAGAATACTTTGACTATGTCGATATTTCCGCCATGAAGTTACTTTACTTAGAACTCAAAATTTTAACTTACTCCACTATAAAAGAGAGATATTTTATTTAACTAAATTCGACATTAGAATATGATTGTGACCAATCATTTATATTTCCTTAGTTACGATACACGAAAGACATAATGAATGTTGGTTAGCAAAGAGATAAACAATTTAGAAGTATTAGAACCTATTCTCTTGAGAATCTAGTAAGAAGCTATGAATTTTGGAGTCATCTTCTTAGATATGATTGCTCTCGATATTTTGGAGTCAAATTGCCTAAGAAATTTTGATGTGACCTAACTCAATGATCCACAACTTTGTTGTATTCTAACATAAACAAAGACTCCTCACACCAATCCATCCATATTATTCATAGAGTCATTTTTCTTCGCTATATATGACAAATAGGTGATAAAATTCATGGAAATATCATTTCACTCCCATCCCAGGAATGTCAAACTATGTTAACATACTTCCTAGTCATTATTTGTTCGACCTTTAATTTTTTTTTGACAGATAAACAAGTGACTACATACTTGACTTTATCTTCCTACATACCATGTCACCAAATAAACTTCCTTAAATATAGATACCCTTGTGTCATACTTAGATGTAAACTAAGTTTGCTTTCATGACTCTTAGATAACCCATCTGATTCAATTTATCATCCTATGGCCTATATATATATATATATATTTTTTTTTTTTGTTCTTTTAAATTTCAAGATACCATTTGATCCTGCCGGTTGACTCAGCGCAAGAGCGTTGCCTCGTCACGATCTTCCTCACCAGCTTGACACCACGTGCCCTCCAAGACCACTCCACAGATAGCCTCTCTGAGAACCTGAAAAACACACAGTGGCGCCTCTGCGGCCGGTGCGCTCCGACGCTCAAGTCAGTGGCAAGAACACCCAAAAACTAAGAGAGAATATGCTTTGTAGGACCGTACTGTAGGCACACAACCTTAGCAGTATCAGCCGTAATGAAAAACGTACCCCTGTAGATTCTGTTAAAGTTACCTTTATAGCTGGGTTTCTTCTCTCTCTAGGCCGTTATGCTTTTGGACGTGTGGCTCGCGTCCAGCCCTGCACGTGTCGCCATCTGGGCTGGGACAGCAGGTAGCGCCCAACCCTACACGTGTCGTCATCTGAGCTAAGGCAACTTGAGCGTCATTTCTCCATTGCTCCCAACCCTACACGTGTCATCATCTAGGTTGGAGTAACTTGAACGTCATTCTTGTGTAGTAACCAGCCACACAGCTAAGTCCTCAACTCAAAGAGCAACCCAGCACGTAATGCGCTGTGAAGCACCACCCGTCAAGGCGAGTATCGGATGCAACAAAGTGCATCATCTCTGTGATATCGCTCATCGCGAATGGCACCCTCCTTACTGCTACGCCATGCATGTTCTAGCTGGGGAAACCTTGCCACCAACAAACGTCCGCTCTGGGGATCCTGTCGCTGATGAGCAAGGTGTTGCCCCAACCCACTCGACTTTCATGCCCCAAGCTGGTGCCACCATCGTCTTACTGAACTTACACGCTTGGAATTACCCTTCTGAGCCTTCGACAGCCTTAACTAAGTTCGCTGGGAGACCCGACGACGTGCTCCTTGTGGCGGTGTGTAAACCACCCGATCTCCTAGCATTCTCATGTGGCGACTGCGACCCAATTCTGGTGACCGCCGGTTACGCACACTAGAGATCGGAGAACGCCAACCCACCGATCGGCGACTATGCCTACTTCCGAGGCGACGTGCTCCAATCCACCGATCGGCGACTATGCCTACTTCTGAGCCATTCATCTTTCTAGCCTATGCGTTCCATTGAGCACGCCCCACTCGAGCACGTGCAAGACACGTCATCACGCCTGATGACCTGGTCGGTACACCATTCACCTCACGTTGAGAAATCTTTACCTTTATCATAATTTAATAATTTTAGAATATTATTCAAATTGAATTTCACCAATTTCATTACTCTCATTTTTTTTCTAGAAACTCATTAGTTATAACAAATGTACTACAACTTGAAAATTTAAATTGTTGAAATTTTCACTCAACTCCAACCATATAATTATGTCTCCTCGTGAGTTTACCATTTGCAGCAACATTTCCTTTCTTAGGATAGTAATTCCACTAAAATTAATAATCTTTCAAAACTCTGTCAATCTTCTTCAAAAGGAATATGCATCATTCATTACTTGATCTACCACAATCTAGATTCCATTGTCTGTGGAAAAGGAACCGCATATATAACAAAAATAACTTTACTTCTACTTAATCACGTTCAATGTTTGTAATATTATCCCAAGTCTTTGATACTTCACTTCAGTCTTTTATAGGTCAGACAAACAAGGAACTATGGAGCCACTTCCTCTTTATGTTGAACCATCAAAAAACTTTCTCAAATATTATCTTAGTTATGCATGATGCACATTAAATCATTTTTATAACTTTTATACTAGACTATGTTATCTAACTTCTTGTTTGCAAATACAAACAACTTATCCTAAACCTCATAATTTGCCTTTTACTTTCATAATGAAATTCTCAGTCCACTTAGTTCTTAACATTTCATTAATTTGAATCTTTAACCATTACATCTGATACTTGAAATGTCTCCTTGCTCATGGCAGTTTCAACCAAATCTTCCTTCCCCAGATGATACACAAACTTAGAATCTTACTCCCTTAATAACTTTACCAATCTCTTTTATCCCGTTCTAGTCTCTTATGATCAAACAAGTACTTAAGATTCTTACAATATTGAATGTAACTAATTAACCTCCTGTAACAATAAATTAATTCCACATAACTTTTTGTTTTCATGCTAGCCTTGTAACGACATCATTACTCACTCTTACCGTTCATATTTGGATCTATAGATTGTCTTATACGCATCTTCACTTTTTTACTTAAAGTTTCGGATACCCGAATCTTATGTCTACATGGAAAACATTGATGATTCATGCAACTTGATCCATCATACCATCATCCCTCAACAATCTCGTTTATCTTTAAAAAATCCACACATAATATAGATTCCCCATCCTTCTTCTTTACCAACAATATTGATATTCCTCATGGTAGCATACTCGACCCAACAATCTATTTTCTCCAATTTATTTTTTCAACTTTACTACTAAGATGAAGCCATTTTATAACGTGTCATTAGCACCAACTCTGCTCAAGCACCAAATCAAAGAAAATTTCACTTTTATCTTTGAATACAACCTTGACACTTGGAAAATTGTGTATAAAACTCCATTCTGCCAAAGTACTACTTATCAAACATCTATTATTTATCTCTATTTAAAGTCGGATTATGAAACAAGTTACATTAATTCGTGACCCGTTCCATACCCATTTTGCAATTACTCATTCCATATTATTTCAATTTAGAGATGTCACATTTCTATTCATCATAGTTAAAAAGAAAATGATCGACAAAAAGTCTATTCATCCTCAAAGATAATATTTAGGTCCTCCATAGACAGACGTCTCAAACTCACTTAGAATTTGAGTCCATTGGTAATAACAACCACCTATCGTGTATATATTATAAAAAATGCTACACTAAAACAAATGTTGGTGTAAAACTATTAGTTGAAAAGATCGCTTTAAGACTTACAACCAAACACTTACACTGATTAAATTTATTTCCTTAAAATAAACCTGTGTTCAATATCAACTTCACATAATATAGAAATAACCTTCCCAAAACATATACAAAAAAGTATACTCTACTTTTAGAATTAAGATAGAAAATGATCTTGATGTAGTCATGAGTGTACACCCTTAACACTTTATCAAGATTTTTTTTTTTCATTCTTAATGCTTTCATCTTTATTTATAACAACCAGTTTAACTCAAACACAAAAAAGATTTCAAACAACAACTTTGTTAAACATCCTATTAGAAACTTTTAACTAAGTCTTTAAGCTAAAAATGTACACGCAGGAGAAACACAATAAACCCACTAACTCAAGTAATCCTAAGGATGAACCGCTCTAATACCATTATATGTAACACTCCAAAAATATATCTAACTATTACAATACACGTTCTACATATTTGTAAACAAGGTTAGTGTTTTTGAAAACATTCCTAATACATGATTAAGACTTATAGAAATACAAATATTTACAAATCCATAACTCAAAATAAAACTCTAAAGCCTTTAAGGCTCTCTTGCACCTGTATCGTCATTTGTTCGTGTACGTAGTACAGTCATCGCAGTTCAAACACAACAAGAAAAACAAAGGTAAGTCAATGCAAACAAATTCCATAACATAATTCATGCAAAAAGTACCAATTAGACTAATAATTTATAAAAATTTCTTTAAATGTTTTCATATAAAATTTCAATACTAATTCCATCATTCATATAGACCACACATGGATCTATTTTCAATCACAATCATTGGATTTCATTTCAATCACATTGATTACACATGAATCCATCGTCTTCCGGAAGACTCATTAAGTATTTCCTACCAGAGACTGACACTTGATCCAAAGATTACCAGTGAATCCAAGAGAAAGGATCGGGGTAAGTTCAAACATCTAATACCGAGTGTTTACAACGGGACCTGGTGTTTATGAACTCTCTCTCAACTTTTCACCACTTGATATCTTAGTCTATATAACTTAGATCATCAGTGAAGCTAGATGATCTCTGTTCAACATAGGCTTTTCATACTTAATGCCATCAAACAACAACTCATACATTATTCCAAATGTATTACATCAATTTCATACAATTTTCATCATTCATATATAATACAAATCATCCAATCAAATTGTATTTAAAAATTCATAACATTCAAGAACTTTTACAACATCAAAAACAATATGTACCGACCAGTCCTCAGACATCGACGTCAGGGATCGACATCAGACCTCGCTAATAGAGGGAGAGATCAGACGTCGGTGGTCTGAACAACTATATTGGGCCACGTAAGGTGGGCCCCAGAATTATACTAGTTACCAGTTAAACATCAATGATAGGAGGAAGCCCTAAGACACGGGCATCCATGCAGGTGGTGTGTATAGCGCATTCAGGCGCGACACGAATAAATAGTCCTTGGAGGCACTAAGGCCCGTTAGGGTTTCCAAGGGAAGTTGCATGCATGACACATGAATACTTAGGGCACCCACAGAACAGATGGCCCAAGAGATTTGGTGCACAAGTTGGTACCCAGGCGACCATTCTGTTAGTCGTTGCACTCCAGTTAAGGGAAGTCCTATGTGCCAGATTATGCTAAGATTGTGTAATAGCGGCGCAAGGACGTTCTCCCAGGAACCTCAGACATGGGTAACAAAACAAAGGTAAACCATAGTTTCAACCTATATAAAGGGTGTTAAGAACCCTAGGAAGGTACAAAGTTTCTAAAACTGAAACTACTTTATACACTTATTGTTTCTTTGCCCCAGTATTGACTTGAGCGTCGGAGTGCAAACGACCATCAAGGCACCGTTTGTCTTTGCAGGTGAGAGATTCTTCAACCAAGGAAGTGCGATTCTCAGACGGAGACAGGCGGGCCAGGGATTGCCGTTCGAGTCAACCGGCGAGCGAGTCAACCGACATGAACATTTGGCGCCCACCGTGGGGCACGATAAAATAAGGTCCCACTCTCAATCGTTATTAAGAGTTTACCAACGATATGAGGAGTACGAGGCAAGGATCAGCTGCGCCCCCGGGTGCTGCACCCTCTGGAGGGGACAACGTCACCATGCAACAACTCATGGAAACCATGTGTGCCCTCCAAGAGGCGTTAGCAGCGTCTAATGTTGAAATTGCCGCATCACAGGCAGACAACGAAGAGCTGCGCAAAACCAATGAGGAATTGCACAAGGATTTGCAACAGGCAGGGGAGTGCGCGTTGGATGAGCGTGCCCCACCCATACCACCGAGGGCATGCCCCATGCCGTTCTCTTAGGCGATTATGGATACTGCGTTACCAACCACGTCTCTGGCCCGAAAGTCACCTTCACAGGTGTAGAGGACCCAGAGGTTCACCTTACAACGTTCCACACCCAGATGATGCTCATAAAAGGATCTGATGCTGGGTACTGCAAGCTGCTGATGAGCACGTTGGCAGGCGCAACGTTGGAATGATTCGTCAGTCTCCCTAACAGACACATTACTCCCTTCGACCAGTTCGCGGCGCTGTTCAGAAAGCAGTATCTTATCAACAGGGCTCCTCCTTGAATCTCTTATGATGTCTTTGACATAAAACAGTAACAGGAGAGTCCTTGAAAGAGTTCTTGAACAGGTTTGGAGTTCAGGAGGTGAGGTTGAAACCCACGGATGAGTCCATGACGGTGCACGCCTTCACCAAGGGAATGCTACCAGGGCCCTTCAGTGAATCACTTCTCAGGTTCTACCCGAAGACGTTCAACAAGATTATGTGTCGGGCTTTGGCGCAAAACACCGCGGAAGATCGAGTCACAGAGAAGCCTGGCTTCGTCGGTCCTGTTCGACCTCGAGCAACAGGTCGATCTCAACCCATGAGGGTACACGAGGCGACAATAGAAAAGAAAGACTCGGGAAAGCAACAGCCTTACGAAAAGCCCAGACTAGAGCACGCACACGGGGAGACCCACCCCCAAGCACACTTTTCGTGTAGAGCTCAAGGAGCTGATCGCTATTCCCAACATCGCGGCAAGGCTGAAGGTGCCCCCAAAGACCGACAAAAATTTGGGGCCCAACAGGAACGCTTGGTGCGAGTTTCACCAAGCACATGGCCACCCCATACGCAACTGCTTGGCACTGGGGCACCAGCTGGACGAGCTAGTGAAAAGTGGCTTCTTGAAGGACTACCTCCTAAAGTCGCAGGAGGATCAGGCATTAGTAGCCACAGGAATAAATCAGGGGCACAAGGTGCCCATTCATGGTGAAATCAACACCATCTCTCGAGGGTTCTCAGGACAAGGATGCACTGCCTCCCAACAGAAGAAGTATGCACGAGAGGTGATGGCAGTAGAGGTGCAGGAGGTAGATCATGTTGGGTTTAATAGTGTCAAAGTTCAAGAGGGGGGTGAATTGACCTTTTAAAAGCTTCTCGCAGAAACAGTATTTAACATAGTTTATAGAAAATAAATCGATTTATATGGAAATGAACAGATTTATTTTAGCACTGTTTGTGTGTTTGAAAAGTGTTTATGCAGCAAAGTTAATCACAAGATCTGTAGATATATTTTCCAGATGCTCACACACTGATATTAGAACGAAAAACAGTGAATCACCAAAACAGCAACCTTCAATTTCAAGCAAGTGATTAAGGTTCAATTAATGGCTTGACAGTTTATTGAGTGATCTATTACAATCAACCTGTTCTAATGGCTTTTAACAGATTATAAGTGTTCTTATTGAAATCAACCAGTTTTCCAGAAATTAAGAACAATATGAACCGTGCCCAGACAGAATAGATTTATTTTTAATTGAACCGATTTATTTCTTTGTTGTTTTATCAATTATGCAGAAACTTAATTGCAGAGATTGAGAGAGAATGAACACAGGGTAGTTATACTGGTTCACTCAACTGAGCTACATCCAGTCTTCACCTAAACCAAGGTGAAATTCACTAAATCACAATACAAACAAACATATTTCCCACTGTTCTTGAAACCTACAAGAACTTAGGTACTCTTGCTGAAAAAACCTATTTCAGCTCACACACACTCTTCAAGAAAACCTATCAAGAAGAGTGTTCAACCAAACTATTACAAGAAATGAAAAGTGAAACGACTACACTTGATTGAGGATACAAAGATCTGCCTTAAACCAGTAGGCAAGATTGCTAGAACAGTAGCAACACCTCACACCAAGCTTTTGGAACCAAACCAAGTACAAGCACTTTGTGATTTTCGAAATCTTTGAAGAACAAATGCTAATTCTTTGTAAACTCTTAATTCTTTGCTGTAAAACTTGTTTTTACAAATGTATGAACGATGTTTAAACTTAGAAAACAAGTTTTCATTTTATAGAAAACCAACTTATAACAGATTTTTGAAATACAGTTAAAGCTGTTATAAAATGAACAGATTGAAAATAAAATGAACAGATTTATTTTCAAAAAACAGTTAGAGAATTTGTTATGTGAGGAGACTTAGTCAGCCATTCTGGTGCAGGGACAAAACTGAAAACCGTTTAAGATAGCCATGGCACCAGAGTCAAAAAGAATCTATTCATTTCAAATGAACAAATTTATTTTTCAAAACGAAAATAGAGAAAGTTTAACTATTTAAAACTCAGTCGTTTTGAAAGGTAGAAGACTTAGTCAAAATACTTGATGCACAAAATCTATTTTTCACAAGACTTAGCCAAGGCATCAGATTAAAAAAGAATCTGTTTATTTAGAAAAGAACAGATTTATTTTTATGCAGTAAACGTGTTTTTTGTAAAACATGTGAAAAACAGTTTAAGAAACCTTATGCTTGTTCTTATCACATGGCGAGTGGTTATGAGGTGAGTTACTCAGCAAAAAGCCCACTCTTAAACAACCTCTAAGCACTACCTAAGACACACTTAAAGCAAAGTAAAATACACATGAAAAACACATATAAGTCTTCATCAAACACATGTCTTGAAGGGGCAACAACCATATTCAACAATCTCCCCATCTTTGATGGAGACAAATCCCCATAGCTCTTGTTGCTTTAAGAACCTGCACTGCACCACAAATTAAACCAGAAAAACAGAACGTTGCATAACATGTAAAATGGTTTTAAGGTGCAGAATTTAACTTCCCATTTCAGCCAACTTCACCTAGCATGGTGAGCTATTTTTCTCCCCCTTTGGATTCATCAAACAGCATGTAATCATAGGGAAAAAAACCAAAAGCATAACCATAATAGTCCAAAAGATAGAGACAAATTGTTCATCATTACAGACTTTTAAACTAATAAAGAAAGTATGAAAAACAAAAGACTACTGATCCTTGTAGTAAAGCTCTGCAAGTTGTGCCTGAACCCCTTCAATTTGATCATCAAGGTGTTGAAACCTTGCTTGAGTAGTTTCAAAGTATGCCCTTTGTTCTGTAGTCATTACATCAAGGTGATACAACACTTGCCTTTCAAACATAGACATTGGTTCTCCTCGATATTCTGGAGATTGATAGGCAACTATGGCATTTGCAACAACTTCCTCATGCACAGATTGGGTAGCAGGTGAGTCATCCTCCATGGGAACAGCTTCATCCTCATCCTCATTGTGGAGGTTTGATGCTTCATGTTCTGCTTGAGGGTCCTTTCCTTTAAGAACCACCCACTTGTCCTCAATTTTGTGAAATCCCATTTTGGTGAGAGTTGAATTATCAATCTCACTTACAGCTTTGATAGGGTCGTTTCTCTCATTTGTAACATCAACACCAAAGTAATCAATCAATTTGGAAACAAGAATAGCATAGGGAAAGCGGTAATCAGCCAACCTTTTTTATTTGAGCATGTGTTCATTGATAATGAAAACCCAATTTACCTTAATCTGGTTCATGATGCAATATAGAAGAATTAGATCCTCTTCATGTAAAACTGCATGGTTTGTACCTCTTGGGATAAGTTGCCATGCTATGATGTAGGCAACAAGACGTGGAGTGAGGTTCAAATGGCCTGCATGGAACCTGCTTATACTCTCTGTAGGATTCCTCATACATCTTTTATAATATTGCAGCTTGTTGAATTCTTGGATTCCACTGGTGTTTCCTTTTCCTACTTTCAGTCCAGCATACTTAATTCCAGCCACAGAATTCCACACCTCACTTGTGATCTTCATCTTGATTCCTTTCACATAAGAGACAACATTCTTTCCATCCAATGTGAGGTTAGTGTAAAACACTTTAACCAAGTCAGGATATATATTACCCGTTAATTCCAGCAGCTTTTTCAGTTTCTGGTGCTTCAACACAGCCCTTGTTTCTTCCAATTTTTCAGATTTCAGCCAGTTGAAATCCAGCACCTTGGGTATATTAATCTGCTTTCTGCTTGTCTCGTGAATGTAGGCATTGATTGCTTCTTCATTTCCAGTGAACCAACCTTCTAGCACACCTTGAAAGGTGGTTTGCTTGCCCTTATTTTTCTGTTTCTTGGAAGAAGAAGCCATGGTTGAACCAGAATTTTTCTCTTGTTTCAAATGGTGAGAACAGAAAATGGGTAGCCAATGTGGGTAGCAGATATTCACACAGGTTTATATAGAAATGAATAGGTTGATATGGCAGTTATGAGTGGATATCCATGAAGATTTTATGCTCTAAATTTGTGCAGAGAATCTTTGAAAATATGCAACAAATATTTAGGGTCACGATGCACACAAGTCATACCTTCATTGAGCACCTAAACCATCAAATCGGTTACATAACCATGACCAAAACCGTCAAAGGTACAAAGGTTAATGCCCACTAGGTTAGTCAAGCAGTCAAAGATCAGAATTTCTCTTTCCTAGTCATCAATGCATATCAGTATAGAAAATAAACACATTCAATTACGAATAAACAAATTTAATTTTTCACTGCTAGGCACAATTGACATTTATAATACCCAATTCATTAAGCAGAAAATTAAACCTATCTTTAGCTAATGGTTTTGTGAACAAATCAGCAAGTTGTAAATCAGTACCAATGAACTTAATCTCACATGTTCCATTAGATATGTGTTCCCTTAGAAAATGATGCCTAATTTCAATGTGTTTGGTTCTTGAATGCATGACATGATTTTTGGTTAAGTTGATTGCACTTGTATTATCACACAGCAGAGGTATATGGTTAAGTAAGATACCAAAATCATTCAATTGTTGTCTTAGCCATATAGTTTGAGCACAACAACTCCCTGCTGCAATGTATTCTGCTTCAGCAGTGGAGAGAGCTATTTGCATTGCCATGAGATCAAGCTTGATCCAAGCAAATGACAGGTTCCACTTGTGCTCTTCCTGTCAATTTTGCACCCTGCAAAATCTTAATCAGAATATCCAGTTAAACTTAATGAAATATTACCTGGATACCACAAGCCAATTTCTTTAGTTCCTTGCAAATACTTCAAAATTCTTTTGGCAGCATTGTAGTGTGATTCTTTAGGAGCAGATTGAAACCTTGCACACATGCACACTGCAAACATTATGTCTGGCCTGCTGGCAGTGAGATACAGTAGTGATCCTATGAGTCCTCCGTATTTGGTTTCATCAACAGAAATTCCAGCTTCATCATGATCCAAATGACAGCTTGTTGAGAAGGGTGTGCTGATTGGTTTACACTTGTCCATTTCAAATTTCTTCAGCAGATCCTTGCAATACTTAGCTTGACTTAAGAAAATTCCATCCTTGAGTTGTTTGACCTGCAAGCCTAGAAAATAGTTCAACTCACCCATCATTGACATTTCAAACTCACTCTTCATGACTTTCATGAAAGCTTCACACAATTCTCCATTGTTTGATCCAAAAATGATGTCATCCACATATACTTGTACTAGGATTGTGTCATCTCCTTTCTTCTTAATGAACAAGGTCTTATCTGATGTGCCTCTGTCATAGCCTTGAGAGGTGAAAAAATCACTTAGCCTCTCATACCATTGCCTAGGAGCTTGCTTGAGTCTATAGAGAGCCTTTTTGAGTTTGAACACGTATTCTGGATGCTGATGGTCTTCAAAACCTGGTGGTTGTGAAACAAATACCTCTTCATTAATATAACCATTTAGAAAGGCACTCTTCACATCCATTTGAAATAGCTTGAACCTTTTGATGCAGGAGAAGGCAAGTAGCAATCTAAAAGCTTCTAACCGAGCCACTGGTGCATATGTCTCATCATAGTCTATCCCTTCTTCTTGATTGTACCCTTTAGCTACTAGCCTAGCCTTGTTTTTGGTGATCACTCCATGCTCATCCATCTTGTTTCTAAATACCCATTTTGTCCCAATTATATTCATCTCAGGTATTCTAGGAACAAGAGTCCAGACCTCATTAAGAGCAAATTGATTCAGTTCCTCTTGCATGGCTAAAATCCAGTTGCTGTCCTTGAGAGCTTCCTTCAGATTCTTGGGTTCAACTTGAGATACAAAGGCCATTGCTTCACAGAAATTGTTCAAGGATTTTCTAGTTGACACTCCTTTCTCAATGTTCCCAATGACATTATCAAGGGTTAAGTCTCTTGGGGTTTTCCATTCTTTTGGCAAACTTGTAGCTGCAGTAGATTCTTGTATAGCATGTGTATCAACAGTATCAAAATGAATCGATTCATTTTGATTTAAAACAGATTTAAATTCATTACTGTCAAGGTCATCAGCAGCAGTTTTAGATATGCTATGATCAGTTTCATAAAAAACAACATGCATTGATTCTTCTACTATAAGCAACCTTTTATTGAAGACTCTATATGCATGACCATTCAAATCATAATCAATGTGCACACCTTCATCAGATTTAGCATTAAACTTACCAAGATTTTCTTTGCCATTATTCAATACAAAGCATTTACACCCAAATACCCTAAGGTGGCTCACACTAGGTTTTCTGCCCTTATACAATTCATATGGGGTTTTCTTAAGAATAGGTCTTATTAGGGTTCTATTTAACACATAAGTTGCAGTATAAACTGCATCAGCCCAAAAATACTTAGGAAGCTTAGATTCATTTAACATAGTTCTAGCTAGTTCTTCTAATGATCTTTTTTTCCTTTCAACTACACCATTTTGTTGAGGTGTCCTAGGGGCTGAAAAAGTATGTGCTATCCCATGCTTCTCACAGAACCTCTCAAATCTAGCATTCTGAAACTCTCCCCCATGATCACTTCGAATTGATTTTATGCAGCAACCATTTTCATTTTGCAGAATCTTTGCTAATTTCTTAAAGGCAGTGTAAGCATCATGTTTATGTGTATGAAATAAAGTCCATGTAAATCTAGAGTAGTCATCCACAACAACTAAAGCATACAGATTTCCAGCCAAGCTAGCAACTCTAGATGGACCAAATAAGTCCATATGTAACACATCCAATGGATTTTTTGTAGAGATAATATCCTTTAACTTGAAAGAGGATTTGATTTGTTTACCTTTCACACAAGCATCACAAAGCCTGTTGTCCTGAAATTTAATGTTAGGTAAACCAGAAACTAAATCTTTAGATTTCAATTTATTCAAGTGATTTGTGTGTATGTGAGCTAACCTCCTGTGCCACAGCCAAGACTCATCACTTCTGGACAGCAAGAACTCATTTGAAGAGTTAGTTTCCATGATATTCAACAGATATATGTTATTCACTCTCTTACCAGTAAACAGTACCTTACTAGATGAATTACTTGAGATTGTGCAGCCTTTTGACTCAAAGTTCACCTTGTATCCTTTGTCACAAAGCTGACTTATGCTGAGAAGACTATGCTTGAGTCCTTCTACATAGAGCACATTCTCAATGGTTGTTGAGTTTCCAGTTCCAACAGTGCCTCTGCCCAAAATCCTCCCTCGGTTATTATCACCATAGGTTACATGTCCTTCTGCTTTGAGCTTCAAGCTAGTAAATTTTGTAAGATCTCCAGTCATATGCTTGGAGCAACCACTATCTAAGTACCATTGATTCTTCTTATTGTTCATCTGCAAAATAGAGTAAAAATGATACAAATGGTACCCTTTTCAGTATAGGGTCCAGCACAGATTAAAACCTTCTCTTTGGTAGCCATTTTGCTAAGTTCTTAGGCACAAGATGCTTTCTAGCAATGCAAGACCTAGAGGTATGACCAGATTTCATGCAGTAAAAACAGGTTACATGAGATGCCTTTTTGCCACTGTTAAAAGCTGAAAAAACTGATTTTGCTGGAACAAAAAAACTTGAAAGCTTTTTGACATTGGTTACATTTCCAGGGGTATAACCAAGACCATTCTTATTGAAAACAGCATTCTGTGAGCCAAGGAGAGACTCAAGGTTTTCTCTTCCCTTGGTGAAATTGGAAAGGGTTTTAAGCAAATACTCCACTTGTTTTTCCAATTTTTTGCAGTTTTCACAGGTTTTAATAGAGGCATGCAAGCATGTTAGTTCAAGGCTTACCAAATCTGTTTTGGCTTTATACAATTCTTCCTCAAGTGTTTTTACTTTAGGTGCAAGCACATTATTTACCTTTTGCAGCTTATTGCATATTACAGCTAGCTTATTTGCTTCATCATGAGTTTCCTTGAAAGCAGCAAGCAATTGATCATAGTTATCTGAATCCACAGAGAAATCACTTACTGAATCAGAGATTGACTCCTCATCCTTCATCATGAAGCACAAATTGTTTTCCTCATCTTCTGTTGAAGAGTTGCTGGTTGAAGATACTTCATTTTCCTCCCATGAAATGTAAGCCCTTCTTCCCTTGCTCCTTTCAACTCTCTTGCTGGCATATTTGTCCTTTGCTTGATTATCTGGACAATCTGTTTTGATGTGCCCTGTTTTGCCACAGCCAAAGCAAGTATATTTAGAGGAATTTGAATCATTGGGTTTAGGATACCTTCTTTTCTGTTGGTTCCTATCTCTATTTTTCTTCCTCAGGAATTTGCTGAATCTTTTTGTAAGAAGACTGATTGTTTCATCATCTTCAGCATCTTCTTTTTCCTCCTTGATCTCACTCTATTCAGTTGCTTTCAGTGCAAGACCTTTGGGTTTTCTCTTTGTTGTTTCCTGCTCTTTGAGTCTCTTGAGCTCTAGCTCATGCTCCATTAGCTTTCCAAAAAGTGCAGCAGTTCCCAGCTTTGACAGATCACGGCTTTCAGATATGGCAGTCACCTTTGGTTGCCAGCTTCTGTCGAGGCACTTCAATATCTTTATGTTGAGTTCCTCTCTGTCAAATTCTTTTCCCAAACCAGTGAGGTGATTCACAATATGAGCGAACCTTTTCTGCACATCAGCAATGCTCTCCTCGGGTTGCATTCTAAACAGTTCATATTCTTGGATGAGAGAATGTTTTCTTGACCTCTTCACATCTTCAGTACCCTCATGAGTGACTTCTAAGACTTCCCACATCTCCTTAGCTGACTTACATTGGGATATCCTGAAGAACTCATCCATTGTTAATGCAGAAGTTATGATGTTCTTGGCCATAAGATCATGTTGAGCCTTCCTCCTTTCGGTCTCATTCCATTCAGATCTTGGCTTTACCACTTCTTCATCTTTGACAACCTGCATTGGCACATAAGGTCCATGGACCACAACTTCCCAAATAAATGCATCAATAGATTCCATGAAAATTCTCATTCTAACTTTCCAAAATGCATGATTCATTCCATTGAACATAGGTGGTCTATTAACAGCAGATCCTTCATCAAAAAGCACATTAAACTCATACATTATTACAAACAAACTTGATTAAAATACAAGTCCTAGCTCTTGATACCAATTGTTGGGTTTAATAGTGTCAAAGTTCAAAAGGGGGGGGGGGGTGAATTGACCTTTTAAAAGCTTTTCGCAAAAACAGTATTTAACACAGTTTACAGAAAATAAATCGATTTATATGGAAATGAACAGATTTATTTTAGCACTGTTTGTGTGTTTGAAAAGTGTTTATGCAGCAAGGTTAATCACAAGATCTGCAGATATATTTTCCAGATGCTCACACACTGATATTAGAACGAAAAACAGTGAATCACCAAAACAGAAACCTTCAATTTCAAGCAAGTGATTAAGGTTCATGTTCCGTCCGGTCGACCTGGGATGTCTTCGTGCGCGGCCTCAACCGTCAGCTAGGGACTCCTTCCCACTGGTTACCTGTGGATTCCTGCAAAGAAGGACAAAAAGGGGCGCCCTAGCAGCCGTTTGCACTCCGACGCTCAAGTCAGCCAGCAAGAAACACCAAAAAAAACTGAGCACCTCCGTATCGGAGCACCGCTTATGGCACTCTGAAGTTGGTAAAAAGGAAACTGTGTCTAGTGTGTATTTCTCCTTCTAGCAAAGATCTTTCCCTAGTCCCTTGTGCGTAACCTCAAGGCTCGAGCAAGCAACTAGAGAGTTTCTGGGAAATTTGCCAAAAGTTCCAACCCCGTTCCCAACATTCTTGGCGCTACTTAAACTACCCTAGCATTTAAAGCGCCTCAAAGCGCTTTTAATCGTAAAACGTAACACACTTAATTAGCGCGCCTAATTAGAAAACGTAGCGCATTTAAGACGTTGAAACGCTTGGGAGCCTTTATAGTACCTTAAACGCTCGAAACAGAAACTGTATTAAATGACTTTAATTACCTGGTACCTGACTAAATGGTGTTTTTATTCTGACCTGGCTGTCGTACACGTGGAGGGCCTCACAGCGCCATGACCCCATCTGGGGACGTTTCTTCGTGTGAGTCCTCCTGCTTGGGAGTGCTATTGCGCAAGGGGTGACCCTTTGGGTGCCAACTCATGCCCCCAATCCTCTAGTCACTCACTTTGAGAGCGTATCTGCCTTCCTCTCGTACCCTGCGCCTGGCTACCCTGGGCGTGACTCTCCTTTTGAGTCGTATCTGTCCCAAAGGCGTCTCTGGGGCGACAGGGGTACTCCACGAGTCAGGCTGCCCTACAGTGGTGCTACCACTATGGCCTTGAAGCCACCTTTGTCTTTTCTTCATCACTACCCCGGATTTATCGGGACTTGAGGCCTTCTCACGACATCGCTCCCTCCATGGTCTTTCCTACCCACGGGTATCGGGGAACCACACTGTGATCGCCTTGTCTTAGTGATATTTAATCTTGGCAACGCCCTGGTTGGGCGACGCCTTCACCTAGGCGACGCCCTGCCTTGGCGACGCTTCCTCGTGCCGACGCTGGCACTTGGCGTTTCTTCACCTAGGCGACGCCTTATGTTGACTTTTGAGTCCAGATGTTGACTTTGACCTTGACTTTGTCAACGCCCTGATACGGGACGGTACAGTTCAATCAATGGATTGACAGTTTATTGAGTGATCTATTACAATCAACCTGTTCTAATGGCTTTTAACAGATTATAAGTGTTCTTATTGAAATCAACCAGTTTTCCAGAAATTAAGAACAATATGAACCGTGCCCAGACAGAATAGATTTATTTTTAATTGAACCGATTTATTTCTTTGCTGTTTTATCAATTATGCAGAAACTTAATTGCAGAGATTGAGAGAGAATGAACACATGGCAGTTATACTGGTTCACTCAACTGAGCTACATCCAGTCTTCACCTAAACCAAGGTGAAATTCACTAAATCACAATACAAACAAACATATTTCCCACTGTTCTTGAAACCTACAAGAACTCAGGTACTCTTGCTGAAAAAACCTATTTCACCTCACACACACTATTCAAGAAAACCTATCAAGAAGAGTGATGGAGATCAAGCTCAAGAGAACATGGAGGCCACTCATCAAGCTCAAGAAGAGGTGGAGGCACAAATGGAGGACGCCCATGGAGGTCAAAGTCCACCTCAAAGGATTACAAGAAGCATGTTCAAAGCTTTGGGAGCAAGAGGACATTTATTTTCTCTTTTTGTAGTTTCTTTAGTTGAAGGTGCTTAGAGGGAAACTTTAGAAACCTCTTTTGTTATAGCATCTTTTAGGCTTTAGTTAGGAGCTTTAGGGGGGTGTATTAGTAGGTAGGTGTAGGAGTAGAATAGGAGGTGCCAAAGTGAAGGAAGGGATCACACCTTCCTCATGCATAGGTTTAGGCGCCGGTTTTGAGTAAGTTTAGGAGGGAATTTTGAATTCTCTTAGCTTTGATTTTCAGCACCTTAGGCTATAAATAGAGGTGCTCTCCTTGTATTTTTCAGATTTGAATTTATCTAAAGAAACTATACTCAAAATTGGAGTGAGCATTTGGAGAGCTTTTGAGCCTTCTACTCTAGTCTTATCTTGAAGGACCATGGTTTCCTCAAGTGGCGGCTTGCACACTCATCTAGGAGCATCCATACTTCTAGTGGCGTGATCATCCAACCATTCTTCCATCTTCATGAGCATTCTCTTCTCCTTCCTTTCTTCTTTTTCAATTGTTCATGTTGCCTTGTGTTTTTGATTTGTTTTGGTTCGGCTATTCCATTTTCCAGCACCTATGTTCTGTTTTTGTTTTCAATTCCTTTTATGTTCGGTTCATATGTGTTCTTGCCTAATTCTGTTCGGTCAATCCAATTTATAATTCCTTTGTTGATTCAATTTGACAATATTTGGTTCATCCAAATGAGTTTGGGATTTGGTACTTATTATTGGTGAGTTCTTGACTTAGAACCATGATCCAACTTCTAAGAAAGTGCCTCTATATTTTCCAGCTCTAGGTGATTCCTAAAAATGTCAAGAATCTTGTTCTATGTGGCTATTGGAATCACATCAAAGAGTGTTCAACCAAACTATTACAAGAAATGAAAAGTGAAACGACTACACCTGATTGAGGATACAAAGATCTGCCTTAAACCAGTAGGCAAGATTGCTAGAACAGTAGCAACACCTCACACCAAGCTTTTGGAACCAAACCAAGAACAAGCACTTTGTGATTTTCGAAATCTTTGAAGAACAAATGCTAATTCTTTGTAAACTCTTAATTCTTTGCTGTAAAACTTGTTTTTACAAATGTATGAACGATGTTTAAACTCATAAAACAAGTTTTCATTTTATAGAAAACCAACTTATAACAGATTTTTGAAAAACAGTTAAAGCTGTTATAAAATGAACAGATTGAAAATAAAATGAACAGATTTATTTTCAAAAACAGTTAGAGAATTTGTTATGTGAGGAGACTTAGTCAGCCATTCTGGTGCAGGGACAAAACTGAAAACCGTTTAAGATAGCCATGGCACCAGAGTAAAAAAGAATCTATTCATTTACAAATGAACAGATTTATTTTTCAAAACGAAAACAGAGAAAGTTTAACTATTTAAAACTCAGTCGTTTTGAAAGGTAGAAGACTTAGTCAAATACTTGATGCACAAAATCTAATTTTCACAAGACTTAGCCAAGGCATCAGATTAAAAAAGAATCTGTTTATTTAGAAAAGAACAAATTTATTTTTATGCAGTAAACGTGTTTTTTGTAAAACATGTGAAAAACAGTTTAAGAAACCTTATGCTTGTTCTTATCACATGGCGAGTGGTTATGAGGTGAGTTACTCAGCAAAAAGCCCACTCTTAAACAACCTCTAAGCACTACCTAAGACACACTTAAAGCAAAGTAAAATACACATGAAAAGCACATATAAGTCTTCATCAAACACATGTCTTGAAGGGGCAGCAACCATCTTCAACAGATCGTACTCCCGATGTCGACCTCGTCTTCACCAAGGCTGACCGCAGGGCGTCGTTCCACATGACAACGACCTAGTGGTGATTTCGGTAGTGACAACAGGAAGGAGGGTGCATCGCGTCCTCGTGGACCAGGGATGTTCGACCGATGTGATGTTCTAGTCGACCTTCAACAAGTTGCAGTTGTCCCTAGACCAGTTGAGACCTTATACCGATTGCTTGTATGGTTTCACTGGAGACCAGGTGGAGGTGCGTGGACATATAAAGATGATGACGACCTTCACAAATGGCACAACTTCACACACTGAAAACATCAGGTACCTTGTTGTTAACGCTCCGTCAGCCTATAATATACTTTTGGGCAGACCTGCTTTGAACAAGATTGGAGCGGTGGTTTCTACAAGGCACATGAAGATGAAGTTGCCTTCCCTCGAGGGTACGGTGATCACCATCAAGTCTAATTAGAAAGAGGCTAAGAAGTGCTACAAGAATAGCCTTAAGATGAAGAGAGGAGTGTTCGCTGTTACCACTCAGCCTCCGACGGAAGAAGGGGTCACCCGTGCAGAGATCACCAAGGAGAGGCGGCCCAAACCTGCAAAAGACGTGTTAGAGAGGGAGATCGGCGGGAAGATGTTCAAGCTTGGCAAATCCTTAGGCCAAGAGACACAGGATCAAATCGTCGAGGTCATAGCCCGAAACCTTGATGCTTTCGCATAGTCTTCCTCAGACATGCCTGACATATATCCAGACTTCCTGTGTCATCGTCTCACTATGGACCCCAGGTCCGACCTGTTCGCCAGAGAAGAAGAAAGGCGTCAGGTCGTCAGAGAAGAGACAAAGAAGTTGCTCAAGGCTGGCCATATCAGGGAGATCTAGTACCCTGAGTGGCTGGCGAACGTGGAGCTGGTAAAGAAAGTTAGCGGGAAGTGGAGGATGTGCATCGACTTCACAAACCTCAACAAGTCTTGTCCGAAGGATTCCTACCCGGTTCCCAGTATTGACGCTTCGGTGGATAATGCGTCCGGTTGCAGATTCCTTAGCTTCCTGGATGCCTTTTCTGGTTACAACCAGATCAGGATGCACCCCAGGGACGGGTGCAAGACATCGTTCATGAAAGAGTTGTCTTGCTATTGTTATAAGGTGATGCCTTTTGGGCTTAAGAATGCAAGGGCGACTTACCAAGGGATCCATTCAAGTGGTGTGTATAGCGCATTCAGGCGCGACACGAGTAAATAGTCCTTGGAGGCGCTAAGGCCCGTTAGGGTTTCTAAGGGAAGCTGCATGCATGGCACGTGAATACTTAGGGCACCCACATAACAAATGGCCCCAGAGATTTGATGCACAAGTTGGTACCCAGGCTGATGGCAGAGGCCCAAGCCCGAGCCCAAATACAAGCTTAAGCCCATCACATAGATGATTTGGGCCAACTACAAGAGCTATGGCTAGAAGAATTCAAGAGGATTGGAACACTGCTACTGATGGCAGAGAAAGGTTCCTCTATATGTTCAAAAGGCCATGAAGCTTAGTATAGAGTAGAATATTAATTTTCTGTTAAAATTAGAATAAGAAATTACTGTAAATTTTCTTGGAATTTAGTTTTCGCACATAAAATCAACCTAGGCTAATTTAGAGTTTCTATAACCTCTAAATTCATCTAGGACGATTGGAGCAAGGTAGAAGAGCACACAATTAACACATGCTCCATGTGATAAATGTGTTGCGCGGCTATCTCCACATGAACCATATGAAACATGTGCTAAAGTTTTTCAAACACATGTTAAATATGCTACATGTGGTCCATGTGCCAAGATGCATTTGGTGGACATTCCAAAGCTATTTCCCTTGCATTTTCATTTCATTTAGCTGGTCCTCCATTGCTATAAAAGGAGGGGCCTACCTCATGTAAAAATAAGATTAATCATAGAGTGAAATTGTTGCCAAATTTTTGTGCCAATTTGTCACTCTTGTCTACTTCTAGACAAGTTTAGTCTTCAATCACCACCTTCCATGTGAGCTGGCCAAACCTCTCACCTCCATACATGACCTGCACCTCCAAGGCAACCATGATCTCCAAGAGAGAGCCTTGTTCGTGAGCACTCCATGAAAGCTTCCGCAAACTCCACCAAAGAACTCCACCGAATGAAAGTGTGCGCCTATCAAGTGGTATCTAGAGCCACGATCTTCAAGAGATAATTGCTTTCATCTTGTTTCTCTTTTGATTTTGTTCTTGATACTGTTCCGTGTTGTTCTTCAATTGTTCTTGCTTGTCTTGCAGTATTGAACTTCATTTTTTATTTTGATTGCTATTTGGATCAATCCAAACGGTGCAAACATGTTCAAATTGATCTTGAGCTTCTATATTGCAAATTTTATGTAGGATTCTTTTGTATTTTGGTATACTGTTTTGATTTTGTAGGTTTTGAGTATTTCTTGATGATTCAATCGGTGCAATCTGTTTAGATGTTTAGTCTTTTGATTTTATGAATCTATACATGTTATGTCAAGTCATGTGCTTCCAAGAATTGTCATCAAATCCTAGTAGTACTTTTCTTGATTGATTTGGTTTCTTGATTTGATCTTGAGTCCAGTTTATAATCTGAATTGTTTGATTCTTGGTGCATTTTTCTTTTAGTTTTGAGTTCATATTTGTGTGATAGATTCACACAAATTCCTATACATCAACTCTATTGTGTTTTTGAAGTTTCTCAAAACTGTTTTTAATTCCAGAATTAGGCTTCCTCTGTTTTTGTTAAAACTGTGCTGACTGTTTTTCAATCAAAGAATTTGATTCTGATGTCCAAAAATTATGAAATTCTGGATTTGGAAAGATTGATGAGTTAGAAAAAAAAATAAAAAAAGAAGTGACTCAAAATTCGTAGTAGAAAAAAAATGATAAATCAAATGCTATCAGTGTTCAAAACTGACGCTGAAAAAAACGGTGTTTTGGCAGTAGATTCGGAAATTTTATTGCAATTAATTGGTACATGTTTTTAATATGATTTCAGTGCCAAAATTCAGTTAAGATCTGTTTCTGACTGTGGTTAAAATTTCAAAGTCAGATTTGCATTCTACAGTTCAGCATAATTGTTTTAAGTCATATCTTTTGACGCTAAAAAAAACTCTGTAGTCCAGTTTTTGTTTTTCTAATCCAATTCTAGTACCTTTCCCTAGGTTCACTTTGTGTGCTAGCTTTGTTGATTACCTTATTTTTCTTGCTTGTCAATTTATTCAATTACTCTTTCAAGTTGTCACATTATTACTCCCTTTGCTGTAGTCCAATTCCAAATTGAGATATTTTGTTGTTTTGAAATTTGTTGACCTCTATCTTTGGTGGAAGTTTTCAAAAGTGGTGCTTGGTTAAGTTTGGAGTTAACCTTTGTGGTGAGTCCAGTTTTACTTAGTAGGTGCTGTTTTGAAGACTTAACTTGAATATACTTGAGAGGTTGAACAAGAGTGCAGCAGCAAGTGAGTTTACAAATACACAAAGAGTGGGTACCAATAGCAAAGAGTATCAACAAGAAGGAGTACCAAGAAACAAAAGGATTGCATAGAATAGAATTTCTAAATTTTCTTTTGTAATCCAATTTCCATTGTATTTCTTTTGAATTTTAAGTTGTTAAACATTCAATAATTAGTGGAGTTAATCACGCCAATTAGAGGGTGAGTGTGTCTTTGAGGTTCAAAGTGCTAAAAAGCCTCACCATTAAGACTTTGACTAGTTTAAAGCTTTCTAGCTCTAGTTAATCTTCAATTTTTTTAATTGCGCATTAGACGGTGAGTGTGTCTTCAAGGTTCAAAGTGCCAAGAAGCCTCACCTTAGGAAACATCTAGTTTACAAGCTTTCCTAGATAGCAATTTTCTAGTAAGCGTTTTATTGCTTTACTTTGTTTTTCTTGCATACAAATTGAGTTTTCATTCTTGGTTGTCCTCTAAGTAAATTACTTAAAGAAAGGTTTGTGAAAGTCTTGAAGGATAGAATCTGGCTAGGAAAGGCTTGGTACTTAAGTGATCCAAGTGATTCACCTCCCTTTCCTGGGAATCTACCTTCATTACTACACCTATCTTTCTTAAGGTAAATTACTTTTAAAACATTTTTGTTGGCTCATTCTTCTTATTCTAGTGAAAGTGATATGAAGTCCATAAAAGCTCTTTTAAAACAACTATCAAGAGACTTTCAATCACTTTCACATAGGCAATTGGAACATGAGGCCTAACTCAAAGAGAGGGATGCTCATTTTGCATTGATGGAAAAAGAGCTGAAAATGGTTAAAGAAAGGGATGAATCCTCTCATAAATCTAAAAAAAAGTTCTCATGCATCTAGTTCTAGGGGTAACGATTCTTTTGGGGAAGAAAGTCTTAGGATAAGTGAATACTATCAACCACCCCCTAGGCAAATTAGAAGAGAAAGAAAAGAAAAGGAAAGTGTTAAAGAGGTTAGGATAGATCTACCTTATTTCCGTGGGAAAGAGAATGTAGAAGCCTATCTAGATTGGGAAATGTTCCGTCCGGTTGACCGGGACGTCTTCGTGCGCGACCTCAACCGTCAGCTAGGGTCTCCTTCCCACTGGTTACCTGTGGAATCCTGCAAAAAAGAGGACAAAGAGGCGCCCTAGCGGCCGTGTGCACTCCGACGCTCAAGTCAGCCAGCAAGAAACACCAAAACTGTTCACCCCCGTCTCTGAGCACCGCGTATGGCACTCTGAAGGTGGTAAAAAATAACTGCGTATATGTGTGTGTGTGTTCTCCCTCAGGCAAAGATCTTTCCCCAGTCCCTTGTACGTAACCTCAAGCACGAGCAAGCAACTAGAGAGTTCTCTGGTTAATTTGCCAAAAGTTCGAACCCCGTTTCCAATATTTCTCGCGCTATTTAAACCTCCCAAGCATTTAAAGCGCCTTAAAGTGCTTTTAATCACAAACGTAACGCACTCATTAAAGCGTTTAATTAGAAAACGTAGCGCATTTAAGACGTTGAAACGCTTGGGAGCCATCATAGTACCTGAACGCTCGAAACGGAAACTGTATTGAATGACTTTAATTACCTGGCACCTGACTAAAGGGTGTTTCCATTCTGACCTGGCTGTTGTACACGTGGAGGGCCTCACGACGCCGTGACCCCATCTGGGGGCGTTTCTGCCCACCTGGGGACGTTTCTACGTGTGAGTCCTCTTGCTTGGGAGTGCTACTGCGCTAGGGGTGACTTTTTGGGTGCCAACTCATGCCCCCAATCATCTAGTCACTTACTCTGAGAGCGTATCTGCCCTCCTCTCGTACCCTGCACCCGTCTACCCTGGGCGTGACCTTCCTCTTGGGTCGTATCTGTCCCAAAGGCGTCTCTGGGGCGGCAGGGGTACTTCACGAGTCAGGCTGCCCTACACTGATGCTTTCACTATGGCCTTGAAGCCACCTTTTCCTTCTCTTTATTGCTGCCCCGAGCTATCGGGACCTGAGGCCTTCCCACGGCGTCGCTCCCTCCATGGTCTTTCCTACCCATGGGTATCGGGGAACCACACTGTGATTGCCTTGCTTTAGCACTGTTTGATCTGGCGACGCCCTGGTTGGGCGACGCCATCGCCTAGGCGACGCCTTGTCTTGGCGACGCTTCCTCTTGGCGATGCTGGCGCTTGGCGTCTCTCCACCTACGCGACGCCTTGCGTTGACTTTGACTCTTCAGTTGTTGACTTTGACCTTGACTTAGTCAACGCCCGGATGCGGGACGGTACAGGAAATGAAGGTCGAACAATTATTTGCTTGCCATAGGGTGAGTGAGGAAAGAAAAGTTCCCTTAACCACCTTAAGCTTTCAAGGAAATGCTATGTATTGATGGACTGCCTTAGAAAGAGATAGGCGCCTTCATAAGGATCCTCTCATAGAATATTGGAACGACATTAGGGGAGCCTTCAGACGCCAACATATACCCTCCTATTATAATAGGGAGTTAATGGTCAAGCTCCAAAGACTCCAACAAAAATCTATGAGTGTAGAGGAATATAGGCAGAAAATGGAACTATATATGATGCGAGCTTCCATTAGGGAAGATGAGCCCACCACCATAGCTAGATTCTTAAGTGGACTCAATCTTGAGATTAGAGATAGGGTTGAACTTTTACCCTACCAAGACTTAAATGATTTAATTCAGTTGTGTATCAAAGTTGAGCAACAAATTTTGAGGAAAACTTCACGTCGTAGGGAAAGTACCTACCCTAGCTCTTATCCAAAGAAAGAGTATAGGAAAGAAAGGGAGGATAATATGTGAAGAGAAAAACCTAAGGAAACCTCCAAGAGTTTAGGAAAAGATGTGATAACCCCTCAACCCCGTAGCCGAGATACTAAGTGTACCGCCCTGGTGGCCGGATGCGATGACGTGGCATCCTGTTACAGTGTAGGCGTGTTGACAAGGCGCCAGGTTGACAGTTGAGAAGGAAGTCAGGAGGCACGTGTAGTCGCCCATAGTTAAGTTGGCGTGTTCCGATCTCTAGCTTACCAGAATAGGCGATCGCCAGGTTGAGGACGAAGTCGCCAGATGCAGACTCAGGCGACCAGGCAGTCGGAGATCGCCAGAACAAGCACATCGCCGAAGTTAAAGGAAAAGCAAATTATGAAGGCGGCCGGCGAGACCACAGGGAAGGTGTATGAAGGCCCTACCTCGCCAGTTTCAGTAGGGATCGCACTCCTGAGTTAGCTATGCACTGGGCAGCACCATGCATAGGTAACTTAGCCAAAATGAGAGTAGAAGTAGCGCCAAGTCAGGGAGCCTCCAGATGATGGCACGTGTACGGTTGGATACGAGCCACGTGTCCAAGTCAGTAACTGCCAGGAGAGAGAAAATCACCAGGTATATAAGAGTTCCTAACAGATTTCCTAAGGTACGCACGTTCAGTTCATACACTTTACGCTTGCGAGAGACAGAGCTGTTTGTGAGAGAGATTTGCACGGTTCCAGTTCTTAGTATTTGGTGATACCGCCACTGACTTGAGCGTCGGAGTGCGATCGGCCGCAGCGGCGCCGTATCGTTTCTTTGCAGGTTCTTGAGATAGATCCAGAGGAGGAACGGAAGTGAGAAGCGGCGCGCACGTCGATCCTTTGACGAGGCATTCTCCAGCGCTCCGATCAACAGGCAGGATCACTAAGTGTTTTAAATGCTTTGGAAGAGGTCATATAGCCGCCTAATGCTCAAATAGGAGAATCATATTCTTATGAGGGAAGGACGAATATACAAGCCAAAGTGATGTAACTAGTGGGGAGGAAGAGGAAGAAAAAGAAAATAATGAAGGGGTGTATCCATGTGAGGGCAAACTAATGATGATTCGTAGGACCCTCAACAATTAACCTAAGATGATCCAAGAAACACAAAGAGAGAACATCTTCCATACAAGATGTAAAGTTTTTGAAAATATATGTTCTCTCATTGTGGATAGTGGATCAAGCTGCAATTGTTGTAGCCTTAGGATGGTTGAAAAACTTAGACTACAAGTAGTACCTCATCCAAAACCTTACAACTTCAATGGATTAATGAGGGTGGGGAACTAATTGTAGACAAACAAGTGAAAGTCGAGTTTTCTGTGGGAAACTACAAAGACAACGTTTTATGTGATGTAGTTCCCACTGAAGCTTGTCATATTTTATTAGGAAGACCTTGACAATTTGATAAGAAAACCATGCACAATGGTCTTACTAATGAGATTACTTTCACCCACCAGGAAAAGAAGTTTGTGCTTTATCCATTACCACCATCACAAGTGGTAAAGGACCAAGTGCAAATGGAGAAAAAAAGAAAGGATGAGAGAAAAAAAAAGAATTAGAAACCCAAGAAAAAGCCCGTAGGGAAAAAGAGGTGTGGGAGAAGAGTGTTCCTTCCCACAAGGTCGTTCGGAAAGAAGAAAAAGTTGAAAACAAAGTTAAAAAAAATACTTCTTTATGAACAACCTATCAGCCTCCTTCTTTGTAAAGGAACATGATCCTGCCTGTTGACCAAGACGCTGGAGCCTTGCCTCGTCAAATCTGGATCGACTTGCCTCGTCAAATCTGGATCGACTTCTGCGCCGTGTTAGCTTCGGTCCTTCGCTTTGATTCACCTCAAGAACCTGCAAAAGACAGAACGGCGCCGCTGCGGCCGATCACGCTCCGACGCCCAAGTCAGCGACTGAACCACCAAATACTAACAGAAAACTCAAGAACTCTAAGGAACCGTGCAAAATTCTCTCTCAGCGTACTCAAGTTCTCGCAAGCGTAAAGAAGTAATCTAAGCGTGCGTACCTCAGAAGTTCGTTAGAATCTCTTATATACCTGCGCACTTTCTCTCTCCTGATAGTTACACATCTGGACACGTGGCTCGCATCCAGCTGTACACGTGTCACCATCTGGAGCATCCTTGACTTGAGCGCCACTTCTTACCCTTCAGACTTTTGGCTAAGTTACTTACGCGTGAAACAACTCAGCGCATAGCTGCCTTGGAGCGTGATCCCTTCTGCGTGGCGAGTTCGGGTGCCTTCGTACACACCTTCCCTGTGGTCTCGCCGGCCGCCTTCATGATCTACTTCACTTGCTTCACCGGGTATGTTCAGGTAAGCTGTTTCCCGACCTCAACCTCTGGCTAGCTAGGAAATGACTATCTGACGACTTCATCTTCAGCGATATCCTTGTTTCGGCGATCTCTAACCACTAGGTCGTCTGGGTTCGCATCCGGCGACTTCATCTCAAACCCGGTGACCGCCGGTTTAGGTATGCTAGAGATCGGAGCACGCCAACTTAATAACTGACGACCACACGAGCCCCCTGACTTCCTTCCCTTCTGCCAGCCATGGGCCCTGCTCAACACGCCTACATAATAGCTTGCTGCCACGTCATCACTTCTGACTATCAGGGCGGTACAGAACACTAACATGCACTGCCACACTTACTGAATCTAGTGATCTACCTCCTTTGATAAAAGAGCTTTTAAAAGAATTTGATGATGTATTTTCTAAGGAAGGTCTAATGGAACTTCCCCCTTTTAGAGGAATAGAACATCAAATCAATTTAGTTTCGGGAGCTAGTCTACCCAATAGACAGACTTATAAAACTAATCCTGAAGAAACAAAGAAGATAGAAACACAAGTTCAGGATTTGTTGGATAAGGGTTGGGTCCAAAAGAGCCTTAGTCCTTGTACTGTTCCTGTCTTGTTGGTGCCTAAAAAGAATGGCAAGTGGAGAATGTGTTGTGATTGTAAAGCCATCAATAATATCACCATCAAGTACCGAGATCCAATCTGTACCGGTCAGGTCATCGAGTGTGATGGCGTGGACAGCGAGTGACCATGTGGGGCATGCCTGGAGGGACACGGGGTTGAGAGAAAGACGAGTAGTTAAGAGGTTAATTTAGTCGCCATACGATGAAGCGGCGTTCTCCAGTGTACATAGTCGGTTGTCGCTGGAGTTTCATATCATCGTTGTGTTTGAATAGAAGATCAAGAGGTCAGGGATCGCCGTAAGAAGCACATCGCAGGATGTTTCAGTAAACTTAATTAAAGCTGCTAGGAGGTACAGGCGCGTAAACATCAACACGGAACATAGAAATTAAGATACAAGGTGATCATGTCCCAGCATGAGAAGTGAGTTAGAGGAAGCAGCTTGCTCATTGGTGATAGGGTTTCCCAGAATGGACATTCATTGTGCGTTACGTGTTGGGTTACTCATGTATGAGTAACTTAGTCGCGTAACGAGATACATCGAAATAACGATTGAGTTACTTGAGCCTCAGATGATGACACGTGTAGAGTTGGATACGAGCCACGTGTCCAAAAGTGTAACTGTCTGGAGAGAGAAAATGCGCAAGTATAAAAGCTGCACTTAATAGAATTTGGAGGGGGGGATTCATTGGGGAAGATAGAGCACTTGAGCACGGTTCCACAGAATCCAGTTTATTTGAGTTCTTGATGCTCCTGCTGTTGACTTGATCGTAGAAGAACACCGGCCGTAGTGGCGCTATGCTGTAACTTCAGTTTACATCCGAAGAAATTTGGAATGAAGACTTGAAGTACACGTGGCGTCGAAGCTGGTGAGAGCAGGTTGTGACGAGGCAACATTCTTGTGTTTAGTCAACTGGTTGGATCACAATCCCAAGACTAGACGATATGCTTGATGAACTACATGGGTCCATTATATTTTCAAAAGTTGATCTTAAAAGTGACTATCACCAAATTCGAATTAAAGAAGCTGATGAGTGGAAAACGACTTTCAAAACTAAATTTGGATTATATGAATGGTTAGTGATGCCTTTTGGACTCACTAATGCACCCAGTACGTTCATGAGGCTTATGAATCTTGTCTTGAGAGATCATATAGGTAAATATGTAGTAGTCTATTTTGATGATATATTAGTATACAGTAAAAACCTAAAAGACCACCTAAGCCACCTTAGGGAAGTTCTCTTAGTGCTTAGGACCAATAACTTGTTTGCTAATATAGATAAATGTACCTTTTGTGTTGATAGTATAGTTTTTATAGGTTTTATAGTTAACAAAAATGGGGTACATGTTGACCCCGAGAAAATCAAAGCCATCCAAGAATGGCCAATTCAACAAAATGTAGGAGATGTTAGGAGTTTTCATGGGCTAGCAAGTTTTTATAGAAGATTTGTGCCTAACTTCTAAAATCTAGCTTCACCACTCAATAAGTTAGTGAAGAAAGATACTCCACTTTCTTGGACCGAGAAGCAAGATCAAGCCTTCAAGAGCCTTAAAGCTCTGCTCACTAATGCACCCATCTTAGCTCTACCAAATTTTGCAAAAACTTTTGAGCTAGAATGTGATGCATCAGGAGTAGGCATAGGTGCAGTGTTGTTGCAAGGTGGACACCCAATTGCTTATTTCAGTGGAAAACTTCGTGGTGCCACCCTCAACTACCCCACCTATGATAAAGAGCTTTATGCGCTTGTGAGTGCCCTAAAGACTTGGGAGCATTATCTAGTCTCTAAGGAGTTTGTCATTCATAGTGATCACGAGTCTTTAAAGTATCTGAAGGGTCAACATAAGTTGAATAAACGCCATGCAAAATGGATGGAATTTCTTGAACAATTTCCTTATGTTATCAAATACAAGAAGAGCAATACTAATATTGTGGCCGATGCTTTATCTAGAAGACATGCCCTCTTTTCAAAACTTGGTGCCCAAATTTTTGGATTTGAAAACATAACTAAGTTGTATAAAGAAGATAAAGATTTTGCATCCACTTTTGCTCAATGTGAACATAGAGCCCAAGGAGGATTTTATGTGTATGAGGGGTATGTTTTTAAAGAAGGAAAACTTTGTATACCTCAAGGAACACATAGAAAGCTCCTTGTAAAAGAAACACACGAAGGAGGTCTCATGGGCCATTTTGGAGTTGATAAAACTCTAGAGCTTTTGAAAGGAAAATTCTTTTAGCCACACATGAGAAAAGATGTTCAAAGACATTGCTTTAGATGTATATCATGTTTAAAAGCCAAGTCTAAAGTAATGCCTCATGGACTTTATACTCATTTGCCTGCTGCAAATGCTCCGTGGGAAGACATTAGCATGGACTTTATTTTAGGACTTCCTAGGACTGCAAGGGGTTTTGATTCTATCTTTTTGGTTGTGGATAGGTTTAGCAAAATTGCACATTTTATACCATGCCACAAGATAGATGATGCAAACAATATCTCTAGGCTCTATTTTAGAGAAATGGTCAGACTTCATGGTCTACCCAAAAGCATAGTGTCTGATAGAGATCCAAAATTTATAAGTCATTTTTGGAGAACTCTCTGGGAAAGGCTTGGAACTGAACTGAAGTTTTCAACTTCTTGTCATCCTCAAACGGATGGACAAACCGAAGTAGTAAATAGATCTCTTTCAACTATGTTGCGGGCAGTTATGAAGGGTAACCATAGATCTTGGGATGAGTACCTTCCTCATATTGAATTTGCATACAATAGGTAGTCCATAAAACTACCAATATTTCTCCATTTGAAGTTGTATATGGGTTTAATCCTCTTACGCCTTTGGACTTGTTACCTCTTCCTAATCCACAGGAATTTGTGCATAAGGAAGGAATAACAAAAGCCGAATTTCTTAAGAAATTGCATGAGAGAATTAAAACTCAAATACAACTACAAACTGAGAAATATGTTAAACATCGCAATAAGGGGAAAAGAGAGAAAGTTTTTTAGAAAGGTGACTGGGTTTGGCTACATCTTAGAAAGGATAGATTTCCAAACCAGAGAAAATCTAAGCTTAGCCCCTGGGGAAATGGACATATCTAAGTCCTCATAAGAATCAACAACAATGCATACATTCTTGATTTACCTGAAGAATATGGAGTTCATCATACTTTCAATATTATTGATCTAATACCTTTTGCAGGAAGTAAGGAAGAAGAAGAAGAAGAAGAAGAAGATGCATTGGATTTGAGGACAAATCCTTTTCAAGTGGGAGGGGATGATGGCAGAGGCCCAAGCCCGAGCCCAAATACAAGCTCAAGCCCACCACATAGAAGATTTGGAACACTGCTACTGATGGCAGAGAAAAGTTCCTTTATATGTTCAAAGGCCATGAAGCTTAGTATAAAGTAGAATATTATTTTTCTGTCAAAATTAGAATAAGAAATTACTGTAATTTTTCTTGGAATTTAGTTTTGGCACATAAAATCAACCTAGGCTAATTTAGAGTTTCTATAACCTCAAAATTCATCTAGGCCGATTGGAGTAAGGTAGAAGAGCACACAATTAACACATGCTCCATGTGATAAATGTGTTGCACGACTATCTCCACATGAACCATATGAAACATGTGCTAAAAGCTTTTCAAACAGATGTTAAATATGCTACATGTGCCAAGATGCATTTGGTGGACATTCCAAAGCTATTTCCCTTGCATTTTCATTTCATTTGGCTGGTTCTCCATTGCTATAAAAGGAGGAACCTACCTCATGTAAAAACAAGATTAATGTTATGGATTCAACTTGAGTTGGAATATGATTAGGCACTTTTTAAGAATTGGATCAATGTTCTTAACATTCAAGAACTCACCAAAACACAAGTAACCAAGCCAAACTCATATAGAAACCCATTTTGAACAACAAACCCATGGATAGAAACTCAAGAACACAACATATAGCAATTATACCCATGGAGGACGTGACAAAAACAACAAGAACAACCAATTTGCACCGATTAAAATTGAATATAAGTGCAGCAAATGAAAGAGGACATCATAAGGAAGAGATTGCACCGATTGAAAGTGAAAACAAACAAGTAGAACAAAAACGGGTAATTTGGAATGAAGGGAAAATGGATGAAGAAGATGAAATGAAATAGGAAACTTATGTGGTTGGAGTTCTTGGAGATGAACACGCCACTTGAAGGATGTAAGGCTCCAAGATGAGTGTAGATGCCACCACTTGAGGTTCCAAGATGCACTCAAGATGAAACTAGAAGAGGAGAAGACACAAGTCTCTCAATCACTCAGCAATTTGGGAGAATTTCTTTACTCAAAATATCAAATCTGTATTAGAAAGACTCAAGCCCTCCTTATATAGGAGAAGGACCGGTCATGTAAGTACAAGAGGCTTACAAAAGAAGCTAACTAAAGTTCCCTTGTAACTCTCCCACTTCTAGCACCTAAAGTGAAGGAGGAAGGGATATCTTCTAGAATTTTCTAAAGCTAATATCTAAAGATGCTTTACACAAGAGGTATCTTTAGGTTTCCCTCTTAGCACCTACCTAAACACTATTCTATATTATTTACAAATTTATACAAAAGAAACTATAAAGAGAGATATTAATTGAAGCCCATTCTTGAAAGCTTGTTGTCTTCTTTTGGCTTTAGGCTTGGTCCTCTCTTTATTTTAATTCTTCTTTAATTTTTGAGAAGACTAGAAGGAAGAACTTTGTACCGTGCCGTATCCGGGCGTTGACAAAGTCTAGGTCAAAGTCAACGTCGGGGGTCAAAGTCAACGTAAGGTGTCGCCTAGGTGAAGAGACGCCAAGCGCCAGCGTCGCCAAGAGGAAGCGTCGCCAAGGTAAGGCGTCGCCTAGGTGAAGGCATCGCCCAGTTAAGGTGTCGCCCAAATAGGGCGTCGCCAAGGTCAAAATGTCACAGAGGCAAGGCGATCACAGTGTGGCTCCTCGATACCCCTGGGTAGGAAAGACCATGGAGGGAGCGACGCCGTGGGAAGGCCTCAAATCCCGATAATCCGGGGTAGTAATAAAGAGAAGAGATAGGTGGCTTCAAGGCCATAGTGATAGCGCCAGTGTAGGGCAGCCTGACTCGTGAAGTGCCCCTGCCACCCCAGAGACGCCCTTGAGATAGATACGACTCAGGAGGAGGGTCACGCCCAGGGTAGCCAGGGGCAGGGTACGAGAGGAAGGCAGATACGCTCTCAAAGTGAGTGACTAGATGTTTGGGGGCATGAGTTAGCACCCAAAAAGTCACCCCTTGCGCAGTTGCACTCCCAAGCAGGAGGACTCACATGAAGAAACGCCCCCAGATGGGGTCATGGCGCTGTGAGGCCCTCCACATGTACAACAGCCAGGTCAGAATAGAAACGCCATTTTGTCAGGTACAAGGTAATTAAGGTTATTTAATACAGTTTCCCTTTCGAGCGTTTAAGGTACTATAAATGCTCCCCAGCGGTTTAAACGTCTTAAATGCGCTAAACGTTTCATAATTCAATGCGCTTTAAGACGCTTTAAATGCTAGGGTAGTTTAAATAGCGCCTCGAATCTAGGAAACGGGGTTCTAACTTTTGGCAAATTTTCCAGAAACTCTCTAGTTGCTTGCTCGAGCCTTGAGGTTATGTACAAGGGACTGGGGAAAGATCTTTGCCAGAGGGAGAAAATATACACTAGACACAGTTTCCTTTTTACCACCTTCAGAGTGCCATACGCGGTGCTCCGACACGGAGGTGCATAGTTTTTGGTGTTTCTTGCTGGCTGACTTGAGCGTCGGAGTGCAAACGGCCGCTAGGGCGCCCTTTTGTCCTTCTTTGCAGGAATCCACAGGTAACCAGTGGGAAGGAGTCCCTAGCTAACGGTTGAGGTTGCGCACGAAGACGTCCCAGGTCAACCGGACGGAACATTTGGCGCCCACCGTGGGGCCGATATAAAACATTGGTCCCATCGCAAGTTTGAAAGGATCTATCAGGTCACGATAACGATTGAAAAAACAGTGAAGAATGGCCACCACTAGACGAGGTACCGCACGCGCTGCGGGGGAAGAAATGTCCATGCAGCAGGTCCTGGAGATAATGAGGGGGCTGCAGGATGATATGGCAGAGTCGAAGATAGAACAAGAACGCATGCAGGCGGATCTCGACGCCTCGCATGTGAGGAACGAAGAGCTCCGTCGCGTTAATGAGGAGTTGCGCCGGGGTCTGAGGAACAACCAAGGGTAACGCGAGAACGAAGAGATGGAGCATCTCACCCCACCAAGAGAGTTTTCCACTCCCTTCTCGCAGGAAATCCTAGATGCGGCGATCCCCAACACCTTTGCAGGGCCCAAGACGATTTTCACCGGGATGGAGGACCCCGAGGCGCATCTCACGGCGTTCCAGACACAAATGGTGTTAGTAGGCGGCTCTGACGCCGCAAGATGCAAGCTCTTCATGAGCACTTTGACAGGAATGGCCATGGATTGGTTTATCAGCCTTCCTAGCGGCCATATCACCTCTTTCCAGCAGCTATCCCAGTTATTCAGATAGCAATACCTGGCGAACAGGGCCCCGCCGCCGGTATCCTACGATCTGTTTGATGTGAAGCAATACCAAGGGGAGAGTTTGAAGGAGTATATCAACCGTTTCGGGTCCCAAGTGGTGAAAGTGGGCACGTCGGAGGAGCCCATGATTGTGTATGCCTTCAGGAAAGGCGTGTGTCCCGACCCTTTTTGCGAATCTATTATTCACAATCGCCCAAGGACTTTTGCTGAAATACGGCGTTGGGCGGTGGAACATATCGCCTCTGAAGGAGAGGTGTGTGAGAAGCGCACCAGCGTCGTACCTTCGCGCCCGAGAGCGCAGACGCGGGCTCAACCCGTCAGGGTTAACGAGACCACGACGGGGAGAAAGAAGCCAGAGGGGAGACGCCCCTATGAGACCAGAAAACCCCAGCCCTGGGGTCCAGCAGGAGGGGATCGCCCCGTCAGAGAGAGGGCAAGGACGGCGAGGTACAACTTTGTGGTGGGGTTGAAGGACCTGATCGTCGTGCCTAATATAGCTGATAGGTTGAGGCGACCGGCGAAAACTGACAAGGTGTTAGGGCCACGGAAAGACTGTTGGTGCAAGTTCCACGAGGCTTTCGGTCATCACATTGACAACTGCCTCTCGTTGGGTTACCAGCTTGATGAGCTGGTGAGAAGCGGGTTTCTGAAGGATTACATCGCAGAACCCACCGCGACCGCCGCCCTGCCGGCGCCAACAGAGGAGCAAGCGCACGAGATGCCTGTTCTCGGCGAGGTTCACACCATTGCTGAAGGTTTTTCCGGCGGAGGACCCACCGCCTCCTGGCGAAAGAAATACGCGAGGGGGGTCAACTCGATCGAAGAAAGGATCTCGGGTGAGCCGTGGGAATCGGACCTCGTGTTCACGAGAGGGGGTCTTCGAGACGTGGTGCCGCATGACAAGGACCCCGTGGTCATCTCAGTTGTCACGGCCGGAAGAAAGGTGCACAGGGTTCTTGTCGACCAGGGAAGTTCAGCAGACGTCATGTTCTGGTCGACATTCAACAAGTTACGTTTATCTCCCGACCTTTTGAGGCCCTACACAGGGTGCCTATATGGGTTTGCGGACAACCAGGTGGAAGTCTGAGGCTACCTGGAGTTGAGGACTACGTTCACGGATGGAGAGGCCTCGCGTACCGAAAGCATCCGGTATTTGGTCGTGAACGCCCACTCTGCCTACAACATTTTGTTGGGCAGACCGGCGTTGAATAGGCTGAACGCAGTAGCCTCCACACGCCATATGAAGATGAAGCTGCCGGACCTCAGCGGCAAGGTGATAGTTATCAAGTCGGATCAGGAGGAGGCGCGGAAGTGTTCATGGTGTTTGAGCGTCCGCCCAGTGTGGACACATCGATGACTGAGGCGATGCCCGCCGGGACAACGCCTGACAAGGCCACACCCGTGAGGGCGACGCCTGAGGTAGATACACACATGGAGGAGGGACCTGACGATACGGCGCCCGTGGAAGAGGCAGCGCCCATTCAGGATGATAGCAGGGACCAACCGGCGGCTAACGCCGTGGAGAGAGAGACTGGCGGCAAAACGTTTAAGTTAGGGCGTTTGCTGAGCCAAGAAGAACAAGAGGGGGTGGCAGAGGTGATTTCACGCCACTTGGATGCCTTCGCATGGTCTGCCTCGGATATGCCCGGCATCGACCCGGATTTCCTATGTCATCACCTCAGCATGGACGCCACGGTCCGTCCCGTGCGCCAAAGGAGGAGGAAGTTTAACGAAGAGAGGTAGCTGGTGGTAAGGGAAGAAACGCAGAAGTTGCTGAGTGCTGGCCACATCAGGGAGATCCACATGACAGTGACTTGCAGTTATTGTTATAAGGTGATGCCTTTTGGGCTGAAAAACGCGGGGGCCACCTACCAAAGGTTGATGGACAAGGTCCTAGCGCCCATGTTAGGAAGGAATGTATACGCCTATGTGGATGACATGGTAGTGGCGTCGCAGGATAGGGCACATCACATGGCGGACCTGGAGGAGTTGTTCGTCACTATATCCAAGTATCGCCTCAAACTAAACCCTGAGAAGTGTGTCTTCGGGGTAGAGGCCGGTAAGTTCTTAGGTTTCATGCTCACAGAGAGGGGGATAGAGGCGAATCCCGACAAATGCGCAGCAATTATCGCCATGCGAAGCCCGACGTCGGTAAAGGAAGTGCAGCAGCTGACAGGGCGGATGGCGGCGCTCTCAAGGTTTGTTTTTGCCGGGGGAGAGAAGGGGCATCCATATTTCCAGTGCCTCAAGAGAAATAGTCGCTTTGCATGGACTGACGAGTGCGAAGCGGCTTTCATCAAGTTGAAAGAATACCTGGCGACGCCACCGGTCCTCTGCAAATCGGTAACGGGCGTACCCCTCCGGTTATACTTTACGGTGACAGAGCGGGCTATCAGTTCTGTGCTGGTCCAGGAGCAGGACCAGAGTCAAAAGCCCATATATTTCGTAAGCAAGGCATTACAAGGCGCGGAGGCGAGATACCAGGCGCTGGAGAAGGCAGCGTTGGCAGTAGTGTTTTCAGCCAGGAGGCTCCGTCATTACTTCCACAGCTTTATAGTGGTAGTGATGACAAACCTCCCTATACAAAAGGTGCGCAGAAGCCTGATGTAGCTGGAAGGATGGTGCGCTGGGCGCTGGAGCTGTCCGAATTTGACATCCAGTATGAGCCTAGAGGATCCATCAAAGGGCAAGTGTATGCAGATTTTGTGGCAGAACTCTCGCCCGGAGGTGAACAAGAGGTGGAGGTGGGCTCACAGTGGTTGCTTTCTGTCGATGGCTCTTCCAACCAACAAGGGAGTGGTGCGGGAATAGTCCTGGAGGGACCCAATGGCGTACTAATTGAGCAAGTTGTGCGCTTCGCCTTTCAGGCAAGTAATAATCAGGCTGAATACGAAGCTCTGATCGCAGGAATGCTCCTGGCCAAGGAGATGGGCGCGCAGAACCTCTTGGTGAAAAGCGATTCCCAGTTGATTACGGGGCAGGTGTCGGGTGAGTTCCAGGCGAAAGACCCACAGATGGCGGCGTATCTGAAATACGTCCAGCTATTGAAGGGAGCATTCAACGCTCTTGAGCTGATACATGTCCCAAGGGAGCAGAATGCCAGAGCCGACCTGCTTGCCAAGCTGGCCAGCTCAGGCAAGGGGGGTAGACAGAGGACAGTGATCCAAGAGACGCTCAAAGCTCCGCGTAAGTTCGTGGAAGATAACAGGGTCGATGTCCTCCAGATTTGTACACCAAGAGGGAGGCCAAGGAGTCATCGTTCTTTGACCCAAGATACGCTGAAGATGCCCCGCATCAGCACATACGCGGGCACGACCGAGGAAGGCTGGCAGATGCAGGTATGTGCCCTAGCCGAAGGAGACACCTGGATGACGCTGTACAGACGGTACCTGGCGGATGGGGCTCTCCCAGTGGAGCCTGAAGAGGGTAAGAAGGTTAAGAGAAATGCCGCGAGGTACACTCTGGTGGACGGAGTGTTGTTCAGGCACGGGTTCACTCACCCTATCTTAACGTGCGTAACTGGCGACGAGTGTACCAGAATAATGGCGGAGCTCCACGAAGGCGTTTGTGGGAGCCACGTGGGGGGAAGGTGATTAGCCTCTAAAGTGGTATGCGCAGGTTTTTATTGGCCAACAGTAAAGGAAGATTGCGTGCGGCACGCCCAGCGTTGTAAGCAGTGTCAAAAACACGCCGACTGGCACAAGGCGCCGCCAGAAGAGCTGCGATCCATATATAGCCCATGGCCTTTCCATACCTGGGGGATTGACATCCTAGGACCATTCCCACTGGTGATAAGGTAGATGAAGTACTTGATCGTTGCCATCGAGTACTTCACAAAGTGGATAGAGGCGGAGCCCGTGGCCCAGATCACTGCGCACAAGGTGCAACAATTTGTATAGAAGAACATTGTGTGCCGTTTTGGCGTACCTAGGCGGCTGATATCCGATAATGGAACCCAGTTCGCTAGTCAGCAATTGAGAAACCTGTGTGTTGAGGTAGGCATCAAGCAAGTGTTCGCATCAGTCAAACACCCCCAGACTAACGGGCAAGTAGAATCAGCAAACAGAGTCTTGCTAAGGGGGCTAAAGAGAAGGCTAGAGAAGGCCAAAGGGGCGTGGGCGGAGGAAGTACCAAGGATCGTATGGGCATACCACACCACGCCCCAATCCTCTACCATGGAGACGCCTTTCAGTTTGGTGTATGGGTCGGATGCGATGATCCCGGTAGAAATACACGAAAGCTCGCCACGTTTTCAAAACTTTGTGGTTGAGGAATCCAACGAAGAAAGGCAGGTGAACCTGGATCTACTAGACGAAGCCAGGGAGGAAGCCAGAATAAAAGCCCAAGCGGTAAAGAGAAGAGTAGAGCGCCAATATAGCTCTAAGGTAAAGCCATGACAGTTTCAGATTGGCGACCTAGTTATGAGGAAAGCCCACCCATACGAGCTGGAGAATAAGCTGTCTCCCAAGTGGACCGGACCCTTCAGAATTACTGAGGCTAAGGGAAACGGTTCGTACAACCTAGAGACCTTGGAGGGGGGTCCCATCCCGCGCAGTTGGAATGCAGCCAACTTGAAGTTTTATTTTAGTTGATTTGTGTAAGCAGCAATGTAACAGTATTGTAAAAGGGGACGCTCTTTTTCCCTTTCCGGGGTTTTTTAATGAGGTCACCCGAATAAAAGGAAAAACAAGTTTGAGAAAACCCTTGCCTTGGTTTTTAGTCTTTATCTTTTTCCTGTTCGAAGCGGCGACATGCATCGCCACGAAGAAGGCGTCGCCCAGTCGAGGCGTCGCCAAGAAAGGAGCCGTCGCCAAGAGAAGAGTATCGCCAAGATAGAAGGCGTCGCCCAAGCGCTGGCGCCGCGAATAAACATAATGAGAGTAAGGCGAATAGGGTAAACATTACAGGCCCTGTGCTCATACAAAAAACACAAACTTCAGTGGCCGCCGGAGTCAGCACGGGAGGAAGACGAAGCCCCGCTCTCAGTCCGCAGAGCCCGGGTAAGTCGTGACCTCCGCTCTTGGTTTATCTTCGAACCTGCACCAAGGGAGATGAACGTGTTAGAGACACCATGAAGTAAAACATACACAGATTCAGAAAGCGTCAAAGGCGGAAGTCTCTAGGGCAGCGACCCATACATATGTACTTCTCTAGGGTTCGGGCGTTGAACTCCAAACTGATCAAGGTGGCGGAGTCAAAACCTCCCGCCTGAGCAAGGATCCGGCAAACCACCTGGTCATTCGGGGCTAGCTTCTTGAAGGGTTTGGATTTGAGTGCCCTCATCTCCCTCACCCAGTACAATGGAAAACCATCTAGGGCTGAGGGAATGAGATCAGAGCAACAGATTTTGAAGAACCTGCCCTTCCACCCAGTGAAGGAGTTTTGGAAAGGGGTCAGGAGAACCCTGCCAGGAACGTTGCTGAGGGTCACCCAGAGGTTATTCCTTTGCCTCTTCACCTCAAAGAAGTGAAGAAAGATATCAACCAAGGGCGCACAACCCTGAAACCCGAAAAGGATGTCAAAGGCCTTGACGAAAGCCCAGCTATTGGGATATAACTAGGCCGGAACAGCATTGATCTCTGTCAGCAGTTCTCTCTCAAACCTGGAGAAGGGCAGGCGCACACCGATGGTCTCGAAAACCACCTGATAGAAATAAAAGAAGGGGACCCGTCGTTGGCCCGTTCGTCTCTGCACACTGGCTCCCCTAAAGTGCAAGGGAGCACAGCAATATCGTCGTCGTGCCTTTTCGCGAAGGCACGATGGTCATAGGAGCACGAATCCCCCTTGTGCTCCCTTATGGCCCTGGTGGAGAGTAAGCATGAGCACTCGTCAAGAAGCTCGCTCGAGGCCCAAGTATACAGGTCCTTGGGGTTAACCCTGGGAGGAGGAACAGGGGAAGACATGCCTGGACAGTATCTGGGAGGTTTGGAGGAGAGTGACCTGCTGGAAACGCAGGGGTAGAACGCGGGTTAAAGAAGACACCAGAGGGACTCTTTGCGTGAAGAAAGATGGTGTAAGTAGGTTACGAAGGCACAGAAACGATGAGGGCAGGTTCAAGACTCTGAAGAACTAAATATTGCGGTTAGTGCGCCAAACGACGCAAATAGAAATATTGCAGTTAGAGCGCCAAACGACGCAAATGGGTACACCGTGCGATCAAACCACGTGGCAGGAGATGGGAGGATGACCCTGGCATCACTGGTTAACACTCAGAAAACGTCGTATCGATAGAATGCCCGAGGGTACGACGCGCCGTCGAGAATGGGCCAGAGGTTCAGGAAATGTCAGGACCAAGTCAAGTAGGGGAACGTCCCATCAACCATACGAGAAACGCCACGTGGATGGCACGGGCGAGACCTGGAGCTTTTCACCACCCTTGGGCATCGACCTGAGTCAAAGTCAAAGTCAATGTCAAGGTAAAGTCAACGGCTTAACCGCACCGGGCGTCGCCTGCATGAGACGCCCAAGGCTTCGCCAATGGAGGGCACAGTAGGCGTCGCCTGCGTGAGATGTTGCAGGCGTCGCCAGTACAAGTATCAGCGGTATCGCCTCCCCGATACCCACAGGTAGGAAAAACTGTGGAGGGAGATGAATCGAAAGGGCCAAAGCTAGTCACTAGCGGCGTCGCTTCCCCGATACCCACAGGTAGGAAAGACTGTGGAGGGAGACGAGGTCGCCAAATGCTGAGTGAACCGCTGGCAGGGGTTGTTCCCCGACACCCATGGGAAGGAAAGGCCATGGAGGGAACGACCCCCCGGAGGGCGTTGATCTTTCCCAGTGCTGGGCGTTTCTAGACACCCTGAGGATGATACGGTGCTGCTGTAGCAGGCCTCTCCTTAGGCGTGGGCGCCGGGTACCAGGGATCAAAGGATAGGTCGCTTCGGCGTTTGAGACACCCCATGGACGATACGGCTCCGTCAGGCAAGCCTCTCCATGGGTGTGGGCGTCGACGCGTGACCTTGTCCTAGTATTTAAGGCCCGGAGGAGGTTTCAACTTTTGCGTTGGACAATGGTGAAGCCACCGACGCCTTCACGAGGCAGAGGCCTTATAGATACGAAGGCGGAACAGTTTCCAAGAAGCACGATAGGGGCAAGGCACTCGGTATGTGGGATCGCCCAATGCAGCGAAAGAAAGGGGTACAGTACAGGGAAAACAGTCGAAGCACATGAAGGCGAAAAAATGAGGGTAAAATCATACAGGCGGAATTCGATAACTCAAAAGTACCGAAATTGTCATGCAAAACCCACAATTGTGACGAAAGTGCAAATAGTTCAAAGAATTACAAGTTTATCAAAGAGGGGCAAAAATGAGACAAAGTGTAAAGGAGAAAGGTGGCGGTAGGGGCAAGGTTAATGAAGGAGTTGGGTCAGCAGCAGGGGCGGAGGAGGCGCCAGCCTTGGCGGCACGAGCAGCCTTCATCGCTTTCGCCAAAACCATCCTTTTGGAAGCGTCCATCACTGACCCTACATTCAGACAAACCCAATAGCAGAAATTAAGGTCAAAGCAGTTAGGCAAACCCACAAGGCGCGCAGATGAATGAGGCATAAGGCACTTAGCACAAAGGAAAGCAGGTGGAAGAAGCCAATGGAGCGAGCATGATGCAGTAAAATACAGATAACAGAAAACAATACGAGAGGAGTCTCCCTACCAAAGTAGGTGGTCAGGGAGTGGGCGTTGTATTCGCTCGCGATGAGTTTCAGCGTGTCGAAGGCAATCCCCAGGCCAGCCAAGGCTTTGCATACCTTCCTATCAGTAGGGGATAGCTCATCCAGGGCCTTGGCCCTGAGCAGCTTGGGGTGCTCCGTCCAGTACAGGGGAAAGCCATCCAAGGCTGTGGGGTCGTGCTTGGCGCAGCACACCCTGAAGAATTTTCCCTTCCAGCTTTTGTATGAGTTCTGGAAGAGAGAGAGAAGGATCCTACCTGCGATCCCGGAGAAGCTTACCCAAAAGATTTTCCCCTGTTTCTTCACCTGGAAGAAATGTAAGAAGACATCCACAGAGGGAAGGATGCCTAGATATCCGCAAAGAATTTGAAAACCCCTTACGAAAGCCCAGCTGTGGGGGTGGAGCTGGGCGGGGGCTGTGTTGATCTCTGTGAGAAGTTCCCTCTCGAAGGGCGTGAACGGAAGGCGCACCCCGATGCTTTTAAATACCGTTTGGTACATGAACATTAAAGGATCCCCCTTCCTGGGTCTGTCATCTACGCAAACAGGTTCCGCAGGTCTGCAGGGACGAACATAAATGTGCGCGTCATGGGTGCGGCAGAAAGCATTAAAATTGTACAAGTGAGGATCACCGCGATGATTCTCCAGGTCCTGAATGGTTGTCAGAGTGGTGCATTCGCTCAAAAGCTCGTCGGGGGCCCATGAATAGAAGGCTTTATAGTTGGTCTTGGGGGGAGAACCAGACTTTGATTTCGGGCGCGTCATGATGCGGATAAATAGCTGGAGAAAGAAGAAAGGAAAAGGGTTTTAACAAGCGATGCCAAGGCAGAAATGGGAGCAAAACCCTAGAAAAATGCCACCCACGCGAGGAAACCTAGAAAGGAGGAGAAGAGAACGGAGAAGAACGAAGGAGCGGAAGAACACAGAAATGCAGAAACGTAAACAGTCCCAGGCAGTTCAATACACAGTGATGCAATTCGACGAAGAAGAAGAGTCGTGGAGATGGAAAAATCATACCTTTGATGACGAAGTGTGGGAGGAAGGAAAGCGCGAAGGGAAAGAGCAGAAGTTGCAGAGAAAGGGCTCGAAGGCGATGAACAGTGCAGAAATGCAGAGTGAATGGATGAAACAGTGGTGTGAGCGCGGGGTTTTGGGTAACTTGAACGTTACATTTGCAACCCAAGAGGCGCTAATTGGGGGCCGTGTGATCGTGCCGCGTGTCAAAGGATTAAGCGCTCAAGGGGAGCGCAAGGGACTCTAGAGGCTGGCCGTGTGATGAGCCACGTGGCACGCGATTAAGCGTGGCCCCAAAAGGTGTTACTTTCCCCGCTTCAAAGGATGTCCAATCAGCCATTAAGGGCACCCCCATGGTTCAGAGAGTGTCACGTCAATAATTCGAGAAGTGTTAAGTCAGCAAGGAATGACACGTTACCAGGGTGACACGTGGACGGCGTGGGCGAGACCTTTGTCTTTGCGCTGAAGACAAGTCTTCAGCTTAAGACTGGGGGGCTTGTGTACCGTCCCGTATCCGGGCGTTGACAAAGTCAAGGTCAAAGTCAACGTCGGGGGTCAAAGACAACGTAAGGTGTCGCCTAGGTGAAGATATGCCAAGCGCCAGCGTCGCCAAGGTAAGGCGTCGCCTAGGTGAAGGCATCGCCCAGTTAAGGCGTCTCCCAAATAGGGCGTCGCTAAGGTCAAAATGTCACAGAGGCGAAGCGATCAAAGTGTGGCTCCCCGATACCCCTGGGTAGGAAAGACCATGGAGGGAGCGACGCCGTGGGAAGGCCTCAAATCCCGATAATCCGGGGTAGTAATAAAGAGAAGAGATAGGTGGCTTCAAGGCCATAGTGATAGCGCCAGTGTAGGGCAGCCTGACTCGTGAAGTGCCCCTGCTGCCCCAGAGACGCCCTTGAGATAGATACGACTCAGGAGGAGGGTCACGCCCAGGGTAGCCAGGGGCAGGGTACGAGAGGAAGGCAGATACGCTCTCAAAGTGAGTGACTAGAAGTTTGGGGGCATGAGTTGGCACCCAAAAAGTCATCCCTTGCGCAGTTGCACTCCCAAGGAGGAGGACTCACACGAAGAAACGCCCCCAGATGGGGTCATGGCGCTGTGAGGCCCTCCACGTGTACAGCAGCCAGGTCAGAATAGAAACGCCATTTTGTCAGGTACAAGGTAATTAAGGTTATTTAATACAGTTTCCCTTTCGAGCGTTTAAGGTACTATAAATGCTCCCCAGCGGTTTAAACGTCTTAAATGCGCTAAACGTTTCATAATTCAATGCGCTTTAAGACGCTTTAAATGCTATGGTAGTTTAAATAGCGCCTCGAATGTGGGAAACGGGGTTCGAACTTTTGGCAAATTTTCCAGAAACTCTCTAGTTACTTGCTCGAGCCTTGAGGTTACTTACAAGGGACTGCGGAAAGATCTTTCTCAGAGGGAGAAAATATACACTAGACACAATTTCCTTTTTACCACCTTCAGAGTGTCATACGCGGTGCTCCGATACGGAGGTGCATAGTTTTTGGTGTTTCTTGCTGGCTGACTTGAGCGTCGGAGTGCAAACGGCCGCTAGGGCGCCCTTTTGTCCTTCTTTGCAGGAATCCACAGGTAACCAGTGGGAAGGAGTCCCTAGCTGACGGTTGAGGTTGCTCACGAAGACGTCCCAGGTCAACCGGACGGAACAAACTTCAAATGTTTGGGTGAATGACCTCTTCCTCCATTAGTAAAATCCTCTCTTATTTGATATCTATCACAAAATTTTGTGCCAATTTGTCACTCTTGTCTACTTCTTAACAAGTTTAGTCTTCAATCACCACCTTCCAAGTGAGCTGGCCTACCTCTCACCTCCATACATGACTTGCACCTCCAAGGCAACCATGATCTCCAAGAGAGAGCCTTGTACGTCAGCACTGCATGAAAGCTTCCGCAAACTCCACCAAAGAACTCCAACGAATGAAATCATGCGCCTATGACATGCGGCCATTCTGTTAGTCGTTGCACACTAGTTAAGTGAAGTCCTATGTGCCAGATTGTGTAATAGCGACGCATGGACGTTCTCCCAGGAACCTTAGACATGGGTAACAGAAGAAAGGTAAACCCTAGTTTCAACCTATATAAAGGGTGCTAAGAACCCTAGCAAGGTACAAAGTTTCTAAGACTGAAACTACTTTATACACTTATTGTTTCTTTGCCCCAGTACTGATTTGAGCGTCGGTGTGCAAACGACCATCAAGGCGCCCTTTGTCTTTGCAGGTGAGAGATTCTTCAACCAATGATGTGCGATTCTCAAACGGAGACAGGCGAGCCAGGGATTGTCGTTCGAGTCAACTGGCGAACGAGTCAACCGGCAAGAACACAATATTTAACTTTCAAACTATCAAAATATAATATTTATACATGTTCACACAACATAAAGTCAAACAATTTTATCGAATAACATCCTTGCAAGATAAAATGAATACTAGGACAACGTCCCCTCCATATCCAGATCTTTTAGCTTAGGGTGCTATTAAAAATTAAAGTTAGCTTCCATTACCTAAAATTCCACTTATGGAATTTTACCTCAAACAGGGGAACCACTCCAAAATTTAGGAACCTAAAGCAAGTTATCTAAATATTACCAAATTTTAGTATTAGCTTAATCAAGTTTAGAGAAACACTTTTCTCAACTAGCCCTACTAAGATTGATGACTAAATCATAGAGAAAACAAGAAGATGACCAAGGATGCACACTATGAAAGGTCATCTCAACATTCAAGTGAAAACCTCACCATAGGGAGAAATTGACAAAGACCAGAGCATCTTAAGTTCTTCCTTTTGGTCTTCTTGTAAGATACAAATATGTTGTAAATAAATTGGGCTCACTTTAGGGGTCACAAAAGCAAAGATATGCTAGAATAAGGTGCCTTTAGCATAATAGGGGGTGTGAGTAGCATTTTAGCTTGTTCTTAGCCCTTTTGGAAGGCATTTTGACCTAGTTTTCAGAAGGACAAGCCTAGGATGCGGGTTTGACTTAGTCAAACCCTAAGGCTGCCCATTTTTTCCCTTTTCCCATCCTACCCCTTTAGCTTGTTGTCCATGGCTCCTTCACCTATAAATAGGAGGCCTACCTAGAGTATTTTTCATGTTGAAATTAATAGAAGAAAAGTTACTCTGCACAAATTGTGTGAGGTGTTAGTAAGGTTTGAATTTCTCTTAGCATTTAGGTCTTATCTTGTGAGTATTGAGAGTTCTTAAGTGGCAGCTATCATCACTTATCTTGGAGGCCAATCACACTCCAAGTGGCGTGTTCACATAAGCTTTCTCCTTCCTTCATGTATTCTTCCATTGTCATTCCATTTTTTACTCTTTGTATCATGTTCTTGTTTGGTTTCCCTTATTTCCATTCGACAATTCTATTTGGTTTCTTTTCCTTGTTCTTAATTTTCGCACCTACTAGCATCATTTTTACCTTATAATTTTCTTTTCCTTTTGCTCTTGTGAAGTGAACCTATTAGAATGGATGGCTTTAAACTAGAGGGGGGGTGAATTATTTAAAGAGGGTTTTCGCAAACTTTTAATCCAAGAATGAAATTTCTTTGAGAAACAAATGATAAGAAATTCAGTTTGCCAAAACACAAAGCAAAAACAATAGCACCAGAAAAACAATCTGTTGTTTCGCAGAAACAATCAGTTGTTTATACCAGTTTGCAAATATTAAAATTGAATTTAAGTAATTAAGGATAGAGAGAATGGACACAGATGTTTATACTGGTTCACTCTAAACCCAGAGATACATCCAGTCTTCTCAGAAACCACTGAGGAATTTCACTAAGCAATCAAACCTAGATCACTTACACCACAACCAAAGAAGTGACCTTGATCCCCTCAAGACACACACTCCTCTTGGTCAACACACCAACACTAAGAATGCTGATCTTGATCCCCTCAAGAACACACAACACTTCTCAGCAAACACACAAAGTTTCTTTCAACAGATACAAGGATTACACTTGTTACAAAAGCAAATCTGAAATCAATATAAGAGAAAATCCTATCTCACACTCTTTTATCAATCTCAATATCTAAGCAATCTCAACTCTTTCAAAAACTCAAAATCAGTGTAAAACTCAAATCTGTTTTTCTGTATATATCAAAGATGTTGTTTGTTATCAAATCTTAACAAACTATTAATTGCATTTAAAGATTGGTCAAAGCATTAAAAACTGGAGCGTAAGCAGTTAGAAAATCAATTAATGCTCAGTCAAAGCACAAACCATTTTTCTGTTATGGTACCAAAACGAACAATTGGTTGTTTCCATGAATCAATCGGTTGTTTTGGTTTTAACAGCTCAACCATTTGAAAAACAGTTTTCAACCTTTTCTAAAAACACCTAAGTATAAAACAATCGGTTGTTTCGACAAAACAATCAGTTGTTTCTCACTTAGCTTGAAAAACACTTTTCTTTTAAAAGGATTGAGAATGCCTATGCTTTGGATTCAATCAATAGTGGATTACATAAACAATCTACCCCAGATCCTATCTAAGACAGCTCCGCAACAACAAGCACAGCCTAGCCTTCAACATCCTTCAAAGGGTTTGGATTCTTCAAAGCTTGAACACCAGTTGGTTCAACAATCTCCCCATATTTGAGGAAGACAAATCCTTGATGCTTGTGTTATACCTGATTGAATCTGAAGTAGTTCCTGCAAGATACAATTTTAAGCAAAGCATAGAACTTCTAATATTTGGTTAGCACAAAATCAAAGCAAAGCAAAACAGAAATTTAGAGCATAAAATCAAAGCAAAAAACACAAACAATATAAGAGCAAAAACCTATAAGGTTTCACCCATACAAACTGTTTTGCAGAAAATTAAAACTAAACACAGCATAAATATCCTCCTATTTGTCTTCATAAATAGACAAAAAAGAAGAGTTGAAAAAGATAATTGTTCTTAATACATCAGATTTAAAAATCAGAAACAGAAAACAAGAAAAACTGATACAACCATAAAAAAACAATCGGTTGTTTCGATACATCAACCGGTTGTTTTTCCTCTTCACTCATCATCAGCGTATTGAAGATCAAACATCTGGTTCTGAATTGCCTCAATTTGTTCATCTAAGGTCATGAAGCGTGCATCCATGCTGTCAATCCTGTTATCAATCCTCTGGAAATTGCTGATACATAGATCATGGAGATTTCTTTGGTTCTCCGCAAAGCTATCAAACCTATTGACCACAAGTCTCTCAAAATAAGATATGGTTTGTGATCCTGTCGGTTGCCTTGAGTGCAAAAGTCTTGCCACGTCAAAGATCTCTCCTTTGGATCACCTTCGCACCACGTCAGTTTTCGCTCCTCACGTCTTAATTTCTCGCAAGAACATGAAGAAAACAAAGTGGCGCCACTGCGGCCGATTGCGCTCCGACGCTCAAGTCAGTGGAAGAATCACCAAAAGCTCAGAGAGAATATCTCAACTCAAGGAACCGTGCGTAGTGAATCTCAGTGTACTAGAAAGTATTATGAAAGCGTACCTCAAAAGTCCGTTAAGTGTTCCTTATATACCTGAGCTTTTTCTCTCTCCTAACGGTTACGCCTCCAGACACGTGGCCCACATCCAGCTGTACACGTGTCAGCATCTGGAGCTTCCACAACTTGAGCGTTACTTCTACTCTTTTCGCCATTCGACTAAGTTATCCATACAGGGAGTAACTTGGTGCACAGCTTTCCTGGTCGTTCGGCAATGTGTCCCCTTCGGCGGTGTGTAAACCACCGGATCTCCTAGCATTCCCCGGCGATCTCTAACCACCTGATCTCGTAGTACTCACATACGGCGACTGTGACGCAACTCTGGTGACCACCGGTTACGCATACGAGAGATCGAAGAACGCCAATTCAACGATCGGTGACTATACTGACTTCCCGATTTACTTCCCTTCTGTCGGCCAGGTGTCCCGTTCAACACGCCTATATTATCGCTTGCTGCCACGTCATCACACCCGATGACCTGATCGGTACACAAGCTCCCCAGTCTTAAGCTGAGACTTGACCAGCGAAAAGATTAAGAAGTCAAATCATCGTCAATCTACGTGGCCCTCATACAGACTTCCGTACGTTCGTACTCCTTTGCTTTTCTGACGTTTCACCAACCCCTTTTTGATCAAACGACACGTAGCTTCATCAACGATTGTTTTTAATTATCGTTTGCGCTTCCTACAACGTTCAAAACCCTTAAACCCTTACCGCTATTCACTGTTTCATTATCTTTCTTCATCTTTAAGCATTCTAAACGCTCTCTCTGCGAACTACGAAACCTTCATATCCCTCGATCTTCAACTTCCTTCAACATTTACCCGATCATCAAAAGGTAACTCCTTTACTCCTACTGATATTTGTTGCATTTTAATCGGTTTGTGATCCGATCGGTCATCGGTTGCAGATGACGTCAGCAGTAGAGAACCACGTGGGCCACTCACAGGGTGACACGTGGACCAGGTGACAGAGAGACAAGGGAGACGATCGCCGAGAGTGGTGATCGGGGGGTCCGCAACCAAGCGACCACCGACAGATCAGGCGGCATAGAGGTCAGGGGACAGATCATCCACAACGGTGATCGGTGGTCAGTAGCCAAGAGACCACCAGCAGACCAGTTCTCAGACTAACGCCTGGGGGCAGAACGCGAGAGGCAAGTAGAGCACCGATCAGTCATCGGGTGCATAGTCATCGGGGTCTCGTGTTACACGCAGTTAAACTGGGACTGAGGTTCCCAGCGAGAGCGTTACGCATGGACCTCGCATGAGCATATCCCAGGGAATCATGCACGAGAGTGGCCTGAGGGAACTACTAAACCAGTCAGTGACTGGTGATTCCCTCAACCCATTACGTGCGTGACACCGTGAAGGGTAAGCTGTATACGCAGAGAGCAACGATCGGTGAGTGTGCCTAGACCTGACGTTCTCCTAAGAGCATGCAGTTACCCAGATGAGAGAAATATCCTAAGTTACTCCGCAAGGGCGTAACTTAGGCACACAAAGAGAAGCGCCAGAGCCCCTCCAGTAAGTGACACGTGTGTGGTTAGATGTGAGTTGCAGGCCTCCACGTGTCACCATCTGAGAGGAGCGCGGTCCAGACAAAAGTGCACTCCGTACCATCAGAGGTACAGACAGGCGCAGCCAAGCGCAGAGACGCGCAGATATGCACAGACTCTCACGCTCCCACTGCTGATTCTGAAGGTACGCTTTCTCTGAAAAGCATAACAGGGTTCTGACACATGCCAGAAAAGCATAACAGAATTCTGTTATGCCCAGAAGCAGGGAAAGAGACATAAAAGAGAGAATCAGGGTGAGAGTGGGGGGGATACGAAAAACAGAGAGCAAGAGTTTTTCACACACACTACTAGTTTTCTAGTCTTTGGTGGTTCTGTGGACTAACTTGATCGTCGGAGTGCAAACGGCCGCTAGAGGCGCCGTCTGTGTGTTTTGCAGGTCACGTTTGGAGATCCAAGAGAAGGTTCTGAGGGCGATCCTGTAGAAAACGCAGTCGCGTAGACGGGACAAAGAGTGCTACGAAGCGATTCCTCCATGTTCGAGTTGCCGGCAGGATCATTTGGCGCCCACCGTGGGGCACGAGTGAATCGTTGTCCCATATATACCACAGTTTAAAGCTTACCAGGGTTTTATCAGTTTCTTTGATAGAGAAAGATGCCTAGAAATAGACAACCATCACCTGTGCCATCTGCTGACGAAGGAGCTGTGACAATGGCGCAGGTCCTGGAAATGGTGCGCACTGCAGCGTCGAAAGTTGAACAAGAGAGGATGCAGACGGAGTTGGCTGCGTCGCAAAGCAGGAACGACGAGCTGAATCGCGTCAACGAAGAGTTGAGAAGGACGCTGCAGGCGCAGAGGAACACATTGTTGACGAAAGGGTGTCTAGGCAGCCCTCACCTCCAAGAGCATTCCCCATGCCATTCTCCCCTGAGATCATGGGAACCATGGTGCCTCCCAACCTGGTGGGGGTGAAGGCATCGTTCAAGGGGGTAGAGGACCCGGAGGCGCATCTGACGGCGTTCCACACCCAGATGATGCTGTCTGGGAGTTCAGACACTGTCTACTGCAAAATGTTTATGAGTACGCTCAGCGGAATCGCCATGGAGTGGTTCGTGAGCCTACCAGAAGGACATATCACGTTTTTCTCTCAGTTCTCGAAGCTCTTCACTGAACAATACATCGTCAACAAGGCACCTGCAGTGGTGTCCTACGATCTGTTCGACGTGCGCCAATACCAGGGGGAGTCGCTGAAGGACTACCTCAACCGCTTTGGGGCACAAGTGGTTAGATTACCCAGCAAAGATGAAGATATGCTGGTGCACGCGTTTAAGAAGGGAGTGCTGCCTGGCCCCTTCAGCGAGTCTCTCATCAGGAGCCATCCCAGCACCTTTGCAGAGATCCGACGACGTGCGGTGGCGCACATAGTGGCAGAAACAGAGGTTTCTGAGAAGAAAGGAAGTGCTGCACCACCAAGACCGCGTGGAGGGCAAGAAAGCCACGGCAAGCAAGGGTGCATGAGGCCAAGGAGGGGAAGAAGGTGCAGGAAAAACCTCGTCCCTATGCACCAGGCAAAGACCAGAGCAGGGGGCGCGCAAGGGAGAATAAGGCACCCCCGAGATACAACTTCATGGTGGGATTGGCGGATCTCATCGCCCTTCCTGCTGTAGTAGCAAGACTACGAGTACCAGAGAAGACAGATAAGGTACTTGGAAGGAAGAAGAATGAATGGTGTGAGTTTCATCAGGCCTTTGGCCATACACTTCATTCCTGTTTGGCGCTGGGACACCAACTGGCAGAGTTGGTGAAGTCTGGTTTCCTAGCAGATTACCTGCGTGAGCCACAGGGTGATCGCGCGTCAGGATCCCAGACTGGAGAACAGCAGCATGAAGTCCCAGTCCATGGGGAAGTGCAGACGATCGCGGGAGGTTTCTCTGGTGGGGGATGCACGGCTTCACAGAGGAGGAGATACGCTCGATCGGTGATGGCGGTAGATACAGTGAATGAGAGTCATTACCCTGAAGTGGACATTATCTTCAGGAAGGCTGATCTACGGGACGTTGTCCCGCACGACAACGACCCTGTGGTCATTTCTCTCATCACAGCAGGAAGACGGGTGCATAGAGTACTCGTAGATCAAGGAAGCTCGGCAGACGTCATGTTCTGGCCAACATTCAACAAGTTACAGTTGTCCCCTGATCAGCTAAGACCGTATACCGGGTGTCTCTATGGTTTTGCAGGAGATCAGGTAGAGGTGCGGGGGTACATCGAGCTGAGGACAACGTTCACTGACGGAACGACAGCCCGCACTGAAAAGATAAAGTACCTGGTGGTGAACGCCCCTTCTGCGTACAATGTCTTGTTGGGGAGGCCAACACTCAATAGACTGGGCGCAATACCATCGACGAGGCATATGAAGTTGAAGCTGCTGTCGATGGAGGGGACCGTGATAACCATCAAGTCGGATCAGGCTGAGGCAAGACGCTGTTATGAGAACAGCTTGAAGCAAAAGAGAAGTGTGTGCCACGTCACCATAAAACCACCTCCAGCCGTGCGCGAAGAGCGATCGGTGGTCAGAGAGACACAGGGCGCTCAGAGGATGGAGGATGCTGCGGTGGGGGGCTCCCAGGTAGCCCAAGTTGAAGAAGAAGAGGAAGGCGCGATCACTCCTCGCGAGTCAGGGATCGCGAGAGCGGTCATTTCCAGTGAGAGAAGGCCCCACCCAGCTGAAGGATGGGTCGAAGTGGACATCGGGGGAAGAAAGTTCAAGTTGGGGGGATCCCTCGTTGAAGAAGAGCGAAGGCTGATCATGGGTGTGATTGAGAAGCACATGAATGCCTTTGCGTGGTCAGCATCCGACATGCCAGGAATCGACCCCGATTTCCTCTGCCATCGTCTGTCAATGGACCCTATGGTTCGACCTGTGCGACAGAGGCGAAGGAAATTCAACGAGGAGAAGAGGAAGGTGATCCACGACGAAGCGCAGAAGCTCCTTGCCGCAGGGCACATAAGAGAAATCCAGTACCCCGAGTGGCTAGCGAATGTGGTACTGGTGCAGAAGGCAAGCGGCAAGTGGAGAATGTGCGTGGACTTCACTGACCTCAACAAGGCGTGCCCCAAGGATTCTTACCCCTTACCCAGTATAGATGCTCTAGTTGATAGCGCATCAGGGGGAAAGCTGCTCAGTTTCTTGGACGCTTTCTCGGGGTACAACCAGATCAGGATGCACCCCATGGATGAGTGCAAGACTGCGTTTATGACGGAACGGTCTTGCTATTGCTACAAGGTCATGCCATTCGGGTTAAAGAATGCGGGGGCTACCTACCAGCGGCTCATGGACAGGGTGCTCTCGCCCATGCTGGGAAGGAACGTACACGCCTATGTAGATGACATGGTGGTTACGTCCCAAGAGAAGAAGCGTCATGCGGCTGATCTAGAAGAGCTATTCACCACCATTGCCAAGTACAGGCTGAAGCTCAACCCTAAGAAATGCATTTTTGGTGTGGAAGCTGGGAAGTTCTTGGGCTTCCTCTTAACAGAGCGGGGAATCGAAGCTAACCCAGAAAAGTGTGCGGCAATCGTGGCAATGAGGAGCCCAGCGACGGTGAAGGAGGTGCAACAGCTCACCGGTCGCTTGGCAGCTCTGTCCCGGTTTATGTCCGCTGGAGGGGAGAAAGGTCACCCATACTTCCAGTGTCTCAAACGCAACAACAGATTTCTTTGGACACAGGAGTGCGAGGAGGCCTTCATCAAGTTAAAGGGGTATCTGGCGAGCCCACCAGTCTTGCGAAAACCTCAGGTAGGCATTCCTCTTCGTCTATATTTTGCTGTGACGGAGAGAGCAGTCAGCTCAGTCCTGGTGCAAGAGCAGGACCAGGCCCAGAGGCCTGTTTACTTCGTCAGTAAAGTGCTGCAAGGCCCTGAAACAAGGTACCAAGCCCTCGAGAAGGCTGCTCTGGCGGTGGTGTTTTCAGCCAGAAGACTCAGGCATTACTTCCACAGCTTCACAGTGGTGGTGATGACTGATCTGCCTATCCAGAACGTATTGAAGAAACCTGATGTAGCAGGCAGGATGGTCAAATGGGCGGTAGAATTGTCAGAATTTGATATTCAGTACGAGCCCCGAGGACCGATCAAGGGGCAGGTGTTTGCGGACTTTGTAGTCGAGCTGTCATCGATCGCGACACCTGCAGAAGGGCTAGATTTCCAATGGGTGTTATCGGTGGATGGCTCCTCTAATCAGCAGGGAAGCGGCGCTGGAGTCATCCTGGAAGGACCAAACGGGGTACTGATCGAGCAGTCCCTCCGCTTTGCCTTCAAAGCTAGCAACAATCAGGCGGAGTATGAAGCCCTGATCGCAGGAATGTTGCTAGCAAGAGAAATGGGAGCAAGAAATCTGCTGGCCAAGAGCGACTCTTTGCTGGTCACCGGGCAGGTTACAGGGGAGTTCCAAGCAAAAGATCCCCAGATGGCATCCTACCTAGAGTATGTGCAGCTCCTGAAGACGTCCTTCGCCGAGTTTGAATTAGTGCATGTGCCAAGAGAGCAAAATGCTATAGCAGACCTGCTTGCCAAGCTGGCCAGCTCAGGCAAAGGGGGGAAGCAGAGGACCGTCATTCAGGAGACCCTGAAGGTGCCGCGCGCATTCGTATCAGACAACCAGGTGCTTCATGTATACAAGTCAATGGAGTGTCTAACGATCGGTCATCGGTCGTTGACCCAAGAAACGCTGAGAACGCCAAGGGTGAGATCGCGACCGTCAAAGACCGATGAGTCGATGGAAGTTCATGCGGGGAAGGAGCCCGACACCTGGATAACGCCATACCAGCTATACTTAGAAGATGGTGTACTCCCGCTCGATGCGGCAGAGGCCAAAAGGATAAAGAGGAGTTCAAGTAAGTTCACTCTTATAGATGGAAACCTCTTTAGATTTGGATTTTCTCACCCTGTGCAGATCTGTGTGCACGGCGAGCAATGCACCAGACTCATGTCTGAGCTGCACGAGGGGGTGTGCGGAAGCCACGTAGGTGGTCGAGCTTTGGCAAGTAGAGTACTCCGCGCGGGGTACTACTGGCCAAAGCTGAAGGAAGATTGCATAAGGTTTGCTCAGCGATGCAAACAGTGTCAACTGCATGCAGACTGGCACAAGGCACCCCCTGAGGAGTTGAGGTCCATCCACAGCCCGTGGCCATTCCATACATGGGGGATTGACATCCTAGGACCCTTTCCCCTGGCGACAAGGCAGATGAAGTTCCTCATCGTGGCTATCGAGTATTTCACCAAGTGGGTGGAGGCAGAGCCAGTCGCGCACATCACCGCACAGAAAGTCGAGCACTTCGTCTGGAAGAACATCGTCTGCCGTTTCGGAATACCCAAGAGGCTGGTCTCCGACAATGGCACCCAGTTCACGAGTCATCAGCTGAGGAAGATGTGTGAAGAGCTAAAGATACAGCAGGTTTTCGCTTCAGTGGAACACCCACAAACCAATGGGCAGGTGGAGTCAGCAAATCGAGTACTGCTCAGGGGGCTGAAGCGAAGACTGGACAAGGCCAATGGAGGCTGGGCAGAGGAGGTCCCCAGGATTGTATGGTCTTATCATACCACCCCACAGTCCAGCACCCATGAGACACCCTTCAGCCTTGTCTATGGGACAGACGCCATGATTCCTGTGGAGATACGGGAGAGCTCCCCCAGATTCTTGAACTTCGTTGCTGAAGAGTCCAATGAAGAGCGTAAGGTGAATCTGGATCTGTTAGACGAAGTGCGAGAAGAGGCCAGAGTCAGTGCTGAAGCCGTGAAGAGAAGAGTAGAGCGGAGGCACAACTCTAAAGTGAGGCCCAGGCGTTTCCAGGAAGGTGATCTGGTGATGAGAAAGGCGCATCAGAATGACATGCAGAACAAGTTATCCCCAAAGTGGACAGGCCCGTACAGAGTGGTGGAGACATTGGAGAACGGAGCCTATCGCCTAGAGACTTTGGAGGGAGGAGCAATCCCCAGAACGTGGAACGCCACCCATTTAAAATTTTATTTCAGTTAAAGTTGTACAATAATGGCGTTCTCGCGCTAAAAGATACATGCTTTGTAGGTGGTGGAAACAGTTGAACAGACAAGGGGGCACTCTTTTCCCTAAGGAGGGTTTTTAACGAGGCCACCCAATGAAAGAAAAATTTCCAGCATATCAAGTGTGCTCAAGTATTAAAGTTAAAATCCTCCTTGCCCCAGGTGCAAGTGCAGGTGATTGGTTAGGCCCTACTTGTACTAGGCGCAAGTACTGGCACCGATCTAAGTCTTCCTCACCCCAGGTGTGAGCGCAAGCAGTTAAGGGCTTGAAAAGCCAGGGGTGCTAGTAAGACCAAGAGAGGGGAAGGAAAGATTTTGATAAGGTCCTTACCCGCTTGGCGTACACCAATATTGGCCCAGTAAGGCTCTTAGTCCGAAACCCTTCTCACCCCAGGAGTGAGGCAGGGAATGAGCGACTCAACCCGTCAAAGGGTGATGACCTTGGGGAAAGTAAGAGGGGTTAGCGAGAAACACTTTTCTTTCCCCAAGACAAGGCATCACCTTGAGCGATCGATGTCAAAGTCCTCTATGCACTTAGCGCTAGAGCGACAGAGAAGCTAAGTAAAGACTAAAGAACGATCACTGATGAGTCATCAGTGATTGGCTAATGGTGTAAAGCAGCGCACGAGGACTGTTAAACACCAAGCTAAGGGAACAGCTAGTCGTGAGTAAGTAGAGGCCCAGAATAAGGGGGGCAGATCGCGCTAGGCCTAAGCTGGTTGACACTTAGTCATGTGCAAAGTGAAAGACAAAGCTTGAGATCGCGCTGAACCTAAGCTAGCTAACAGTTAGTCGCGCGCATAAAAGAAAAGCGAAGCTCAAGAAAAAGGCAAGAGAAGAAACTTATGCGAGAAAAGAAGCATTGAGATATTATATTCACAGTCAAGTCTTATACAATTTTGAAGTACAAAGAAAAATTGTGCAGAAGTTAAATTTACAGAGAAGAGAAAAGACTAAGGGGCAGGAGGGATAAGCTTTCCATCCACCACTTCATGATAGATGCTGAACTGCGAGAGGTCCAGGTCCGGGAGAACGCATCTGATTTGCTCGAGTGCAAGCTCGAATCCATCAGTAAGGGCATCAGCACCCACATTCATCAAATCAGCATTCTCCACCTCCAGTTTTTGCTTTGAGGCCTCCGCAGCATCTCTCTCAGTGGTAACGGCAGCAAGGGAGGAGGCAGCCTCAGACAGTTTGCCCACCATCTCCTCAAGTCTTTTCTCCCCAGCAGCAGCTGCTTCTTTGGTGGACTCGAGCTCCCCCACTAGCTGAGTATTCAGTTGGCGCAGGGAGGAAGTCTCGGCCCTAAGCTCCACCACCGCGCAGTCCAAAGAGCTCACCGTCTGCCCCATCAAGATCTCTGTCTTGATGGTCTCTTGGACCTGCGCTAGGTATTCCCTCCTAGCCTTCTCCACCATGCCTCGCATCAGTTCAACGGAACCTTGAGCAGCTTCGAAGTCACTTCGCAGTGACTCCTTGTCGTGCTCAAGCTCCTTCACCCTCTTCTCCAGGGCTATTTGCTTGCGATACTGGGTGGAGAACTCCAGAGAGAGCACTACCTGCCTTGCCAGGTGCATGTCCACCTCATCACCATTCCACTCGACGAGCTCCCGGTTGCTTATGAGCTGTCGAACCAGGGTGATGACCCTGCTGAAATTCTCGTGGGTGGCCCCAGAAGCGCTTGGGCGTGAGCTAGACCCACCGCATTCAGCAGTGGCGGTAGGGATTGGCAGCAGTGGTGGTGGTGCACCCCCAGTTTGGGCAGAAGCGCCCCCAGCAGGATGAGCGGATGGACCAGGTGATTGGCCTGCTGGGGGGGAAGATGGCAGTTTGGTAGTTGGAGGCAACTGCTGGCCTGGAGAAGGAAGGTTGGTGGGCTCTGAGGCAGTTTGAGCGCAGGGGGGAGGGGAAAACCCTTCCTCTACTTCCACCACCTCAATCTCTCCAGGCTGGAGAGATGAGGCCCCCTCAACTAGTGCTCTCTTCCTCTGGCGGTGTACAAGAGGAGAGCCTGAGCTCTCCTCTTCAGTTGAAGCGGCAGCAGCAGATGAAGTGGAAGCCTTCACCAGCCTTTTCCTTTTCTTCCCTTGCTCGGGGCCTTCAGCTGGCGCGACCGAGAGTGGAGGGGCTGCGATGGGCTCAGTTGTAGAAGAAGAGGAGCCAGTGCCCTTGGCTCCCCTACGTTTGGCAAGCTCCAGTAAAGCTAGCCTCCTGTCCTTCCCCGACATTGAGTCTGCATAGATGAAAAAAGGAAGAGTTAGATGACCAAGGTATGCAAGTAAGTTAAAAAACGCATAAAAGCATGCATGAAAGGGTGCAGGTATCCTAAGAGGGGAATGAAGAGCTACCTATATACTTTTTTAAGGCCACCACATCGAACTCGTCTTTGATGAGACGAGCAGAATTGTACTTGGCCCCTAGGAGCAGCCCGCACAGCTCGCGCTCATAGGGGGCTATAGCTTCGAGGTCCCTGGATTTCTTGAGTTCAACTCCAGGAACCCAGTAGAGGGGGTACCCCTCGAGCAGATTTGGACTTTGAGGGGTAGCAGATATCATGTAGAATCTGCCTTTCCAATCTTTGAAGGATTGTTGGTACAGGCCCAGGAGCACCCGTCCAGCAACCCCGTTCAGGCTGACCCAGGACCTGTCCCCAGGGTTCTTCGCTTCGAAGAAGTAGAGGAACACGTCCACGGAGGCGTTGTGCCCGAAATAGTTGCAGAGGATTTGAAACGCCCGGATGAAGGCCCAGGCATTTGGATGGAGTTGGCAAGGCGCGACGTTTAACTCCATCATCAGCTCCTTTTCGAAGAAAGTGAAAGGGAGGCGCAGCTTCAACCTCTTGAAAATAGCGGAGTAGACGAAGACGAAGGGCACCCCATTGGTGGCCCTGTCATCCGCGCAGATAGGCATTCCTCGAGGAGGAATGCGGATTTGGATGTTGAAGTCATTCTCCCTGTCGATGGAGCAGGAAGGCTCATCAGGGTTGCGACTTAGCAGGGACGTGAGATGACCCTTGGGCAGAAGGGTGGAGGTTTCAGCGAGCAATGCCAGGGGAGCCCATTCATAGACTCTGGCATTGTCGTGGTAGGAGGTAGCCACAGGCGGTGGTGGAGCTGGCGCACTCGCGGAAGGCTGTGCACCAGAGGATGGCGCACTCGCGGAAGGCTGTGCACCAGAGGATGGGGCAATGATGCGCGCAGTTTGTTTCAAGCGAGCCATCGTGAGATAGCTGCAAATGGAGGAAAAACGAAAAAGTCAGAATGAATGGAAGAAGAGGGAATGATGAATGTTTCGGTGAAAACAGAGAGGGGAAAGGAGAAGGAGATGCCCAGGTGAAAAGAGAAAGAAGAAGAGGCAGAAGTCAGAGTGAGGGCATGAAAAAACCCTAGAGCGGGTTCGAGAGAGGGAAATAGAGAAGATGAATGCATGATAACTAGAATGATAAATGCAATCGGTAAAGATGACTAAAAAGGGGTCAGGGAGAAGAAAAACCATACCTTTGGATGATCGCAAGAGATTGGGAAGCAGAGAATTTGAAGAAAGATGGGTGCGCAGAAGAGAAGTTCGCAGAGAGTCTGGGAGTCGAATGAAGAAGATGAAGGAACAGTGAAAGGGCGCGCCAATTTGAATAAGAGAAGTGCTAGCGAAACACCACGCTGGCCGTCGATGGGGCCACGTGTCACGAGATTAAGGAAGGAAGTCCAAACGTTAAGAAGTAGCACGTGAGGTGGCACGTGATGCGGTCCCACTTGCCACGTGGACCAAAGGCACGACCACTTAGTCTCTTCGCCGAGAACGAGTTCACGACTCGAGACTGGGGGGCTTGTGATCCGATCGGTCATCGGTTGCAGATGACGTCAACAGTAGAGAACCACGTGGGCCACTCACAGGGTGACACGTGGACCAGGTGACAGAGAGACAAGGGAGACGATCGCCGAGAGTGGTGATCGGGGGGTCCGCAACCAAGCGACCACCGACAGATCAGGCGGCATAGAGGTCAGCGGACAGATCATCCACAACGGTGATCGGTGGTCAGTAGCCAAGAGACAACCAGCAGACCAGTTCTCAGACTAACGCCTGGGGGCAGAACGCGAGAGGCAAGTAGAGCACCGATCAGTCATCGGGTGCATAGTCATCAGGGTCTCGTGTTACACGCAGTTAAACTGGGACTGAGGTTCCCAGCGAGAGCGTTACGCATGGACCTCGCATGAGCATATCCCAGGGAATCATGCACGAGAGTGGCCTGAGGGAACTACTAAACCAGTCAGTGACTGGTGATTCCCTCAACCCATTACGTGCGTGACACCGTGAAGGGTAAGCTGTATACGCAGAGAGCAACGATCGGTGAGTGTGCCTAGACCAGCCACACCTGACGTTCTCCTAAGAGCATGCAGTTACCCAGATGAGAGAAATATCCTAAGTTACTTCTCAAGGGCGTAACTTAGGCACACAAAGAGAAGCGCCAGAGCCCCTCCAGTAAGTGACACGTGTGTGGTTAGATGTGAGTTGCAGGCCTCCACGTGTCACCATCTGAGAGGAGCGCGGTCCAGACAAAAGTGCACTCCGTACCATCAGAGGTACAGACAGGCGCAGCCAAGCGCAGAGACGCGCAGATATGCACAGACTCTCACGCTCCCACTGCTGATTCTGAAGGTACGCTTTCTCTGAAAAGCATAACAGGGTTCTGACACATGCCAGAAAAGCATAACAGAATTCTGTTATGCCCAGAAGCAGGGAAAGAGACATAAAAGAGAGAATCAGGGTGAGAGTGGGGGGGATACGAAAAACAGAGAGCAAGAGTTTTTCACACACACTACTAGTTTTCTAGTCTTTGGTGGTTCTGTGGACTAACTTGATCGTCGGAGTGCAAACGGCCGCTAGAGGCGCCGTCTGTGTGTTTTGCAGGTCACGTTTGGAGATCCAAGAGAAGGTTCTGAGGGCGATCCTGTAGAAAACGCAGTCGCGTAGACGGGACAAAGAGTGCTACGAAGCGATTCCTCCACGTTCGAGTTGCCGGCAGGATCAGTTTGCATCATCCATTAACTGTCCGGAGCATACGTTGTGGGTTGTTTTCTCTTTTCTCGTAACATAGAGTTTCATTCCTGATAACGTCTACCCCAGTGAACTCTCATTCGTTCGTTCTATCTTCTTCGCCTTCAATCGAGTCGTCCTCTTGCTATCCTCATCTCCTCCCTTTTCTTTCCTTTGCAGTTCCTGCGATGGCTCAGACAAAGTCCACTGCTAATCCTCCTTCCTCATCGCGAAACCCTCCTCCCAAAACTCGTAGGGTTACCACTGGGACAAACCCTCCACCAACACGCAACCCCCCACGAGCCTCTGGTGCTCCTTCCACACAGGCTGAGAGGTCTGCCTCTTCCCATGCCAATCTTACCCAAGCAACTCCACCACAAGCTGGGGGGGCCTCCCTTCCTCCACGGGACTACAAAGAGTTATACCCTTGGGCCACTCCAACTCTACTGAAGGAAACCTCGTCAATAAATACTGAGGTGGGGGTGCTTCGCCTGAGAAAAGGGGCACGACCCGACCTTTTGTTTCACAAGGAGCACGATGACAACGTGACGGTGCTGCCTTGCCTCCCTAGAGAACCAATCTGCGCGGACGACAAAGGGAACAACGACGAGTTGTTCTGCTTCGTCTACGCCACACTGTTCAAGAAAGTGAAACTTAGGTTTCCTTTCACTCGTTTCGAAAGGGAGCTGTTGACCGAGCTCGACGTCGCCCCTGCC